>NC_064922.1:204745635-205483135 GCF_023897955.1 Schistocerca gregaria
TGTGACTGTGTCAAGCTGTACACCACTATATAACATGATTGTTTTCTGTACTCATTTGTACTAGACTTTAACAACAAAATAGAATTTGTTTCTGCAATGTTTTTAATCACAGCAGTTCTATAAATTTATTACAGGCCTATTATGCCTTTCACATATTCTAACTTCCATTTTAAGTGTAGCCACCTAACATGACACACAAATAATAAGATTCATTATTAATCACCTACATAACAAAATTACTAAACTATTTTAATAATTAGGGCTCCATCATAAGATGCTTCTACATGACAAATCACTGAAGACTTACTCTTTTTATCTTCATGTCACACCAAGCGTTACAGTTGTCAACATAATCAACAGTAACTAATGTAAAATCTAGCCACATCACTCTGAAGTAATGTTTTATTATTACTTACTGTCCCAGGTCTGCGTCTGTGGGTACATTGCCATCAGAAATATTTGTGAAACAGTCCTTCATCAACAGATGAACTGCTGCAATTTCATTCTTATCGACTGCACATTTAGATAGCCTTTCTTCAAAATCCTTCAACATGCGGCAAGTTCCAGTCATACTGCTGTGAAAATATATCAGTGTTATGAATGTAATGTTAAGAAAAATAAGGTAGGTAAATTAGAACAAATATAGGCTGAAGTGACAAATCACATTCAATTGAAATCAAATATCATGTTGAAGAGGCACATGAAGCATTTACAAAATCTCTTCAAAAAATCGTTTCAGTATGCATACAAAACTACAGCTTATGAAGTCATCGTTGTAGCATAATGATCAATATGGGAAAGAATACAACTTCTGTGAGTCATGATAACCTCTCGGTTCAACAGTGAGTTTTACGGTTGAGTGTTTTTTAGCATGCACTAGTGTTGCAGTAGTTAATGTCCAGTCTTCAGGCATGGTCGATCATGAATGCTTGGTTGGAGGAAGTATTCAAAAGAAAGAAAAATAGAGTACTAAATTTTAGGGTCGTGTGTCAGGAGAATGTCTAACAGTAACTCACAAGTAGGGAATGTCATCCAAGACTCAAGCCTTCATCAAAGTTGAAGTTTTATTCAAATTCCATGTTATGACTTATTACAACAATTTAACAACACCACTCAGCAAAGAATATAATAAACCAATAGTGGCATTTCAGTCCACTGTATTTAATGAACACCCAACCAGTCATCTAATAAGGTTAATGATGAAAAAAAAGACATAATCGACAAGAAATGAAGTGAACAACAAGGAGGAACCTCACAAGCTAATTAAATCATATGTCTTCACATTTTTCCTGTATGGGCCAGAAGTGTGGACTCTCAAAAGGCCAACAAAAAACAATGAATGCCATTGTAATGTGGATTTCTAGAAACAGAGTCAGAATATCCTGGACTGACAATGGTCCAAACTGCTAAAAGGGTTGGAAATTGGAGACCATCAAGAAAATGAAACTTTATTAACTCAGTCAAGTAACACCTGAGTGGTACAGACAAGACTCTTCAAGGTAAAATAGTCACAGATATTGATGAATCTGATCCTCTGAAATTCAAGAAATTGATTCTAATGTTGTTGTTGTTGTGGTCTTCAGTCCTGAGACTGGTTTGATGCAGCTCTCCATGCTACTCTATCCTGTGCAAGCCTCTTCATCTCCTAGTACCTACTGTAGCCTACATCCTTCTGAATCTGCTTACTGTATTCATCTCTTGGTCTCCCTCTACATCTTTTACCCTCCACTCTACCCTTCAGTACTAAATTGGTGATCCCTTGATGCCTCAGAACATGTCCTACCAACCGATCCCTTCTTCTAGTCAAGTTGTGTCACAAACTCCTCTTCTCCCCAATTCTATTCAATACCTCCTCATTAGTTATGTGATCTACCCATCTAATCTTCAGCATTCTTATGTAGCACCACATTTCAAACGCTTCTATTCTCTTCTTGTCCAAACCAGTTATCGTCCATGTTTTACTTCCATACATAGCTACACTCCATACAAATACTTTCAGAAACGACTTCCTGACACTTCAATCAATACTCGATGTTACCAAATTTCTCTTCTTCAGATACACTTTCCTTGCCATTGACAGTCTACATTTTATATCCTCTCTACTTCGACCATCATCAGTTATTTTGCTCCCCAAATAGCAAAACTCCTTTACTATTTTAAGTGTCTCATTTCTTAATCTAATTCCCACAGCATCACCAGACTTCATTCGACTACATTCCATTATCCTCGTTTTGCTTTTGTTGATGTTCATCTTAAACCCTCCTTTCAAGACACTGTCCATTCCGTTCAATTGCTCTTCATCTAATGATCTTTTCTAAATGCCAATGGATAAAGTAAAAACTGCTTTGTGGTGCAGAAATATCAAGTAATGGCTCAGCATTTGAAGAAAATTATGTTGATGGCATATTAAACTATTCTATTCCTGAGGTACAACCCCAGTAACAAGGGAGGATAACAAAGTATTGCACAATAACTTTTGTCTCCCCTGGTATCACAGCAGGAATATTGAATTTTCACAATCATACAGTTTGAAATTTGCACTACAAGGGTATTTTGTTTTCACATGCAGCTCTAACAAGAGAATCCCAATCTATTAAAAAACATGGTGTGTACATTACTGCCGTCAGCTTGTGAAGAGCAGCAAATTAGAGTTCGATATTTTTTGGCCAAAGCTCATAAACTGAGTGAAATTCACAGGGACACACATGGCATGCACAGGGACGACTGTACGGACTGTAGCAACATCTCCAGGTGGCGTGCATTGTTCCCCAAGGTCTGTGTGGACTTAAATGATTCGGCACTCTCTGGGTGGCCAGAAAGAGCTGCAACCCCACAGCCGCTGAGGCAGAAATTTTTGAATGACTGGCATGTGCAACTGTCAAACTTATTGCACCAGTCAACATTTCCTACAGTGTCATGTATGATATTATTCATAAAATATTGAAATTAGTGCTCACTGGGTGTCTAAGAACCTGACATGCAACCACAAGGGTCAGTGAATGATGACAATCTTGGATCGGTTAATGCATTATGCTGCAGAAGAGAATGACTTTCTGAAAGGAATCGTCACTAGTGATGAGTCGTGGGCATACCACTACACACCATACAGACCTCTATGGAGTGGAAACATTCTGGTTCCCAATTAGAAAAAAAAACTGAAAGTTACTCAGGCTGCTAGGAAAGTGCTTCAGACAGTGTTCTGAGATATACACGGTGTGTTATTGGTGAACTTTGCTGAAAACGTGACCACTGTGAATGCTGCAGCCTACATGAAAACTTTAGTTAAGTTGTGTGTGCTCTTTGTGACAAACGCCACAACATTAATGCTAATGGTATCAAACTTCTTCATGACAATACTTGCCACCATCTTGCTGCTCCTGTTCATGAGGAAATCGCCAAATTTGGGTGGTCCAGATCTTGTACTGCTGGACTTTCATCTGTTTGGTCTCTTGAAAAAATACCTAGCTGGTCAAAGCTTTGTGACAGATGCAAAAGTGTAATCAGCAGTCCACAGATGGCTACATTCCAACCAATCGGACTTCTACGAACACTGCATACTGAAACTGGTACCATGATGGAAGAAATGTGTCGAGAACATTGGCGACTATAGAGAAAAGTAGGTAAATTATGTAAGTCCATTTGTGATTTTTTGATATTAGTTGCTTATAAAACTTTTTGGCAGTAAAATTATTGTGCGTTACTTTCTGATCTTCCCTTCTAAATATGAAGAAGGTGGGAACTATTTGCAACTACCTGAAATATGGCATACGAGATACATTATCACCCTAGAGGTAACATTCTCATTGTTAAATGATTATTTTATCAAAGTAAGTTGCTTCAAGACAGTTCTCCCTTATCAATGCTGAATTTGACAATACTTGTACTGATACAGCTTCTCATCCTGTTTAAAATCATCACCCACTATACTCATAAACACCGCCAGTGTTTCAGAACATAACTGTGCGAAGAACTACCAGACATATAGAAAATGACATATTAATGGATAGAGCATTGCTACACATTACAATTCTTAATATGTGCTGTGGTGTACTTTTACTAGGGGTGAGGCATGTCAGAATACACAGACAAATCACCCACTCTCTACAGTTGCATAAGACTAGTTCGCACTTGTAGATAGGCAACCCAATGAACATATTTCCAAAGTGGGCTGCTCTCATACTTTCCTGTGAAAATTGCGTCAGTGGCTTCAATGCATTATATGCATACACTGACTTGTGTCACAAGTGGTGCTGACCTGTATGCTGAGTTAAAAACTTGGAGAGATGCTCTATTCGCTGATGTGTGTCTACATTCCAAAAGTCTCGTACTTTTTGCACAGATCACAGTGAGAGGTATTTCCCCCACATCCACACCTGCCACCGAACAATGAGATGCTTTAAATTTTATAATAACGTCCACTTTCCCCCATGACTCTTAGCTGCTATCCCATTGTCCACAAGCATCTGGGATAGGGATGTAGTCAGGTTAATGGCTCTCTCAGACACATGTCGAACGTGTGTAGCAGTGGAGAACAGAGTGGAACAGGTGTCTGAGAATGGCAACATCAGCATTTTCCTTATGGCCTAAAAGAGGCCCATACAAATCATAGGAGTGGGTACACACCATAGGGGTGGCAAGAGCAAACTGTACACAGACAAAACGGGGCAGTTGGAGGTCTTCGCCTAGAGCTTCCAATCGTATCTCAGTTGGTCTATACACTTTTTGGGTGATTCATCAGCAGTGTGAACAGCGTCCAGAATGAATTTTCACTCTACAGCAGTGTGTGCACTGATATGAAATTCCAGGTTAGAGTAACGGTCCAGCACACAGTTTTAACCTGCCAGAAAGTTTAAGTCCGAACTGCTGGTTGTGAAACAGAGTCAAATAACATGGAAAGGTAGTGATCTGACAGATTTTAATTGCACAGGTCGCCAAGAACTGTCGATATATGATCCTCAGCGGTGGGATATCAGCTTCCACCACTAGACTGTCTACAAGGCTCACACAGAAAGCTCCAGTTGACAACTGCGTACCGTTGAGATGGACAGGACCTAACAAGCTCAGTACTGATGGTGGTGCTGCTGACTATTAAGCAACGCATCTAAAGTCCCAGCACGATAAAATCAAAGCTTTGCAGCATAAGAGAAGAACTGTGTAGTCTGTGCCTAAGGAGATGCTGATCTCAAAAGTTTGAAGCTCCATGGGCTTCAAGTACATTACTGAGGTAAAGTTTGTGTACATATGCACAGTGCTGAGTCTACCAAAGTGTATAATGCAAGTTTTCATGGGAGAAAATTGATATTGATGAGTCAGGGTTCAGTTATATACAGTCATAGACAAAAAGCCTGACCACTGGCCTTGCTGATCACCACCGACACTGAAGGCGGCCAATAAAAGTGGCTGCCCCTCAGAATACTAAGTCAGGCCACATGGATAATTTGATAACGCTGTAGAGTCTGGAAGAAGTGCTGTCTCCTCCTTGAGTTGTTCAGTGCTGTATCAGCTCAAGGGCTAGTAGTAAATGTTGCGCAATAAAGACACTAATTCATGAGTTCAAGTCCATTTCTTCTATTCTTTAAATAGCATTCTGCTGTATGCTAAAGTTATCAGTCTGATGTAACTTCAAAGATAATTTGTTTCGCTTTCTAACCCACCTGTAATAGCAAAAACTCATGGCTGCGTCAAGATCAGAAAAGTTCATACTCGAGAGTTTCCTTGCCGTAATGTGGCCACTGGCTACACACCACCTCACGCAGGTGCCGTCCAACCTGGAGATTGCACTTCTATAAGTATTTACCTCTTGTCATTTTTATGCAAGTTTTGGCATGACAGTGAGTGACTGTATGGCTTCCAATGGAAGTCCTGAATAGTTTTTATAATCTTGTCTCTTTCAGTAAAGACTTTGATTTTGATGATCTCCTCGATCAGCCTTTCATTTCAGCAATCTCTTCTGATGACATCCTTTATGTTTTTGTAGAGGTCTCCATATTTGGACGTGCTTCTGTCGGTGTTTAGCCTTTATTTCGTTTTGAGGCTGAATCTCTGATTTTTCTGTTTTTACAGAGCACTGGCTTTCATTACTGCTGTTCACATACTGCCGGTAATTTCTGTCTTTCGTTCAGATCTATTCTTCTTAACTTTTCTGTTGGTAGTTTCTTGTTAATCTCATTTCTTTTCTCTTTCAACTATTTATTGTTGGTCAGCTCTTCCTGTCCATCATATGGTTTCTCTCGAGATGAGTGTTAATATAAATCCTGGCCTCACTGGCATATGGTCACTACCTCTCTTGAAGAGATTTACGACAGGCATATCAGAGTAAATTTGTTTATTGAATAAGAAGAGGTAATCACCTTCATTCTTAACCTTGCTGTCAGGGATTCTCTAGGATTTCTTTATCGGATTTTTCTTGTAAAATTTCTTCATTAACATTCTTTGTTAACAAAATACATATCATATGTCCTATCTGGGTTTGCTTAGAAAGTCCAAAATTTCCAATGAAGGGATGATGATCTGTAGTCTTCATTCCTATCTTGATAGTAAGATCACCAAGTATTAACAAAAATGTGTCAGTTTCTGAATTTTTTGCTGTTGTCAGACTGTCATAGAACTGTTCTATTTCTTCATAGATTGAGGTGGAAATAGGAATGTAGGCGCAAATGATTTGAAGGCTAATCTCAGCATTCAACTCAAGGTTGATGTAGATCAGTCTGTCTGAAATGGAAGTGATCTTGGTGACAGCAAATTTCCTACTGTTGTGAATCGGCAAAGCTATGCCCAATAAGAAAATTTGCATGTGAGTTACTCTGAAACAGGAGATGCTCAGACTTGCAGATAGTAATCACTTCAGCTTCGAGCCTCTTCTTACTGATTCCGATTATGTCCTATTTGACATTCTGCAATACGTGTTCCAAAAAGCCAACAAGTTCTTCATGTCTCATGGTGTGAATATTATATGATGCTGAACAGAAAGTTTTGTTCAAGTTGTTCCTGTTTTCTTTGGAATTCTTTTGTTGTTTAACTTGATTGGTTGATTTTTTGCAGTCGGTGCATTGAGCATTATTCAGATTGTAGCATGAGATGGGTATTCGTCCAAGTAGCCCACGGAATCTTTAAGCAATAATCTTGTTGGGATGTCCATTAAAGTCAGATATACTTTGTGTCACGTGAGAGTAGGAGTCAAAACAGGTAGTAGCACCTGACGTCATCTCAAGTTGAGATTTTTTTGTAGTGCAATCTTTGCTGAGCAATTGACACTGTATAAGAATGAGGGCTTTTTCTTTTCTTTTCTTTCTAGCAGATCACAATGCTGTGTTATGCGTGTGGCTTTTTTTCCCCCCTCCTCTTTGATAAAGATAATAACATCTGAGTTGCTGAAGTGCGCAGACAAGTTGCAGTCGAGTGCGGGTCCTCTTTAATTTTACAGAATTCACCTAAAACTGATAATCCATAATCTGGAGTTGTTTTGGAAAACATTCTAGAGAGCCACGGCCAAACTTTGTTATAAACAGATCGCGCGCGGACTTTTCAAATAATGGCGCAAAGTCTGAGATATGCGGTAGGCTATTGATACTCCATGTAATTTCTTGACATTAACTTTGTAATAATTATTAAAGAATTATTGGAGGTTATAGTAATCGTTCTTGGTGCTTACAGTGAATGGGGTTTGATTTACTGTTTGAATATGACATATATTAATCACGGAATAGTTGATTGATCGATATGTTGGTTAGGAACCAATAAACATACTGTAATGGAATTACGAGAACGATTTTTTCAATCATTGGTGACCACTACATGCACACCAGAAAACTGACAAATTTCGTTGTGCATGAAATTTGGAACGGATGAGTTTTGTTTCAGCTCCTTGGGATCAATAAACTTCATCCGAAGTTGGAACTTTATAAACTGTGTCGTATTCCTTCAATTTAGTAGACCAATAAAAATTATAGTCTACACTACAATTTTCACCTTTTGAAAAAAGAGAGCACTTACCTTTTTAGAGAAATGTTTCAACTTTAGTCATCAGTCTTCCCAAAATGGAGATAAGGATGAAACTCTCACACTGCACTACATCATGGAGATCAACCACATATATGCCCCCTTCTCCCTCCCTTTTGTTGAAAACCCTAAGATATAGCCATGGTACAACGAAGGAAGAGGGTTTGCATAGCCGAGGAGAAAAGAAGACAACAACAACGATAGAGCAAGAGAGAGAAAGAAGGAGGGGGGAGGTCACAAGATAACTTATGGGAACAACTGCCGATATTTCAACAGGAGCACATTCTGCAGTTTTGCCTTGAAAATAGCAAAGTGTGCTCCTGTCAAAATATCAGTGGTTGTCAACAATGTCACCTGGCTGCATTTCCATATGTTATTTGAACACTGTATATGCCAGGATAAACTCTGGTCTCACACCGAGTATAATTTTATTATCTACATTCTAGTCCCTAAACCTAGTTACAGTAATGGGAATAAAACTCAGCAAGATATGCTTTTGGTATTTTGCCAATCGTGCAGCCGTATCTTTGTGATGCAAGTTGTAGTAACTTCTGAACCTGCTCAAGGAACACTCCAGCTGGTATTCTTCCTGCTGCTAATATAATTAAATCTTGGCAACAATGTAGAATGTGTTTGGCAACTCTGTGACTGATGAGTTACTTCCTGGTTAATAAAGAATTATTATGCAAAATTCCGTTGATTTTTCACGACATTTCCATTCACTTTAGGTGTGACATAAGGTTATCAATTAATCATTTTGATTACAGTAAAGTCAGTCTAGATGGAAACAGCAAATAATCCCGTCATTCACATTGCAATTTATCTGTCCAAGCCAACACAAGGGCAATAACTGAGAGTCGAATACACATCTGTTCACTAGTTCTGAGGTAACGTGGTCACCTGTTAAGTGAAGGCTGCTTCTGCTTGTGGTTCCAACCTCCCTGAAGGCCACATGTTTAGCATCTCTGTGACAAAACTACAAGTAGCCAGATTGAAAATCGATAAGTATATCTTAAGAATACTTCTCCATCAAATGTCATCTCACTACTTCCAGTAGCTTAAAGTGCAATGGCAAAAAACTTATGGCACTGCAATGCCTCTTGGTAATGATAATCCCTCTTTCCACTTCTGCCAACATAATTTTTCGTTACTGTGAACATACAATTTTATTTATGAAATTGCCACATTTCCATAATATTTGCATGTGATACAAGGCCGCAAGTAAATATAAATCGTTTCAAAGCCCAAAGTGCTGACAAAGACACATTTGTGTTACAGCTACTTTATGATTTATTAAAATAGACCTTCTTCGTAATGTAATCATGGTAAGTTATATTTCCATGCATTAGTGCCATGCATGTTTTAATAACATATTCCATTAGTTTATCAAGCACAGCAGCATAAATCTAGAGAAATGGAAATGAGCGTACAGCATTGTGGGCCAGGAATCCCCCATTCGGGGAAGTTCAGCCACCGAGGGCAAGTACATATTGCATTCGACGCCACATTGGGTGACTTGCGCATTGGAGATGGGGATGAAATGATGATGAGGACAACAGAAAACGCAGTCCCTAAGTGGAGAAAATATCCTGCCCCAGCCGGGAATCGAACCCGGGCCACTTGGCGTGGCATTCCACCACACTGAAAAGTCAGCTACCGGGGGTGGACATCTAGAGAAATTATCATCAACAATATATTCTTTCTCAATATCTGTAACAGTTTGACAATCCTCAAGCAGGTTACTGATTCATCACCTGTAGGAAACTACTGGTTCTGAGTTAAAGATAACATCAAGCCAGGTTTGAACTGCATTCTTGCACAGAAAAGAATTTTCTTGACTTCTATTCAATAATAGCTGCGACAGCTAACCATTTGAGGGCATAAGATCAGAAGAGTTCATGTGAGAGGGATGACTTTTGAAACAAAGTCCTGGATAGTTTTGTTCGTGAAAGAAGCAGAGTGTGATATCATCTAGTAGCAAACGTGATGCAGTTTTGTCAGTTGTTTTTCTTACATTGCGATAGAAAGTTGTCCCAGCTGTTGGCAGCAAATACCAGCTGCGATAGACAAACCCTTGGAGAGGAATTCTTACAAAGATTTCCTTGAATGCAATGTCGCAAAAGGCCAATGATGGTTATGGCATTCAATGCTCCACATATTGTCTAGCACACAAGCACAATACTGGCTGCTAATGGCTCTACGGGGTCGGACTGCAGGTATCCAATGGTGACCACACCACAAAGCCACAGAGCGAAGCTGAACTGCTTCATTGACGAGTAACTCACAACACTGCTATAGTGCTAGTGGTTCTGATACAAAGCAGGGCAATGGCAACGATAAAGCAAACAGTCTGACAATTCTCAAGCAGTTTACTGATCTTTGACACTGGTCATGTGTCGGCTATTTTATTTAGCTGGCCTTTGCCGTGGTACAACTGGCTGTGCGAAGCATTAAAGGAACAAGCTAGGATGGTCATGGGGTTGGTTGGTTTGCAAAAAGGTGAAAGAGAGAGTTACATGTACAACTGGGTGAGGGCAGTACGCCCGTGTGCCAAGTGGTGACACGAATGTGGCTGGGGATGGCAGCCAGCACTTCAGCAAGGCAGGGTCACTGTTGGCTCGATGTGATGCAGAGGGTGACACGGCTGAGTTTTGTTTCTTTTGTTTTGTTTTTGGGCGCAAAAATAACTAGAGTCATAAACGCCCATGCCAGAACTGTAGAAAATGAAAACGAAGACAAAAGGAGGAGTTAAAAACGACTATACATTAATCCCAATCAATGGAAGAGAAGACAGCTGAAAACAGGAGAAAGGTCTATAAAGTATACCATAGAGAAACAGAGGTCCTGAACTAAAGTTTAATTTCCTTCGTCATATTGCTATGACAGATAAAAAGTAAAATGTGGTCGAAAGCCCAACCATCTGGAAATGGTGCACAGTTATAGGTTGAGGGAAATGAGTACAAAGTAGTGGGGGGAGCACCACTTAACAAATGGTGATGGCTGAAAAGACAGTGCCCGATACGCAACCTGACTAAAATGATCTCCTCATGGCAAGAGGGCTGAGAGGAGGTCGTCCAAGCTGCTAGGAAAGGCTTAATACCAGGAGCTTGTTCCCTTGATGGGAGGGTCATTGGTGATGCCAGATGGCAACACAGATCATCAAAGGCATTGTAAGAACTAGAGGGTTGAGGTACAAGGATTGCAGCCTTGGCAGCTGCGTCAATGGCCTCATTTCCTGTCAGACAAAGAGGCCAAGAACCCACATTACATTATAGTGGCTGCATCAAGAATAAACAAGTGACAGTTTTCCTGGACTTGCACTAAGGAACGGACAGTGTACAGCACACAGAGGCTTTGGAAGACACAGAGTATCAGAACGGATGATACAATTGAAAAGCCTGTGTCGCCAGATGTATTGTGTGGCCTGATGCAATGCGAGGAGCTCTGCACTAAATACCGAGCAGTGTTCGGGAAACTGATACCGATAAAAGTCGGTGCCAATGACGAAGGCACACCCAACACTACAGTCAGTCCAAGAGCCATTAGTGTACACAAAGATACTATCGTGAAGTTCCATACGAAGGATGTGAAACTGAAGGTGATAAGAGCGAGGCTGGATAGAGAACTTAAGAAACGAATGAAGTCATAGGTGAACACAGCCCACCGCACAAAGGAAAGGTGGTGAAGGGTTCACACCCATCAGGAAAATGGTAGGCAGTGTGAAGTTAAGCTGAAGGAGCAAGAGCCGAAAGCAAACTCCAGGAGGTAATAGAAGAGGGACGTGCACAATACTGGCGATCAAATGAGTCATCGAAGGAGGTGGCACAGGATGGGTGGCCACTCATGGCAACAAAAGGCTTATGTGCTGAGGGGGAAGTCACAGCAGTAGGACAGTGGCAGTTTGGCAGCTTCTGCATACAGACTATAAAATGGGCTAGAGTAAAAGGCACCCTCTACCCAGATGTGGTTGCCTGCATGCAGGAGAAACTGTTTGCCTGCAACAGAAAGATGCTGCAACATCTGAATGTGAACATCATCTTGCTCTGGGGCAGAGGTTTGAGATGAAATGAGAGCATTATCTAGCTCCCTCATCGTAAAGCCACTATTGTAGCACTCATTATGCATGGGTGCTCCAGTGTTAAGACAGATGAGGTTAAGTTGACTGAGGTCAGCCAAGAGGACACCTCTCTGACAGGTTCTGGAGATGGTGCGCAGTAAAGTCACCGAACAGCAGAAAAGTGTGGGCAAGCAGTCCAATAAGCTGGAAAACGTCTACCCTGGCAATATTGAAGATGTAGGGATGTAAACAGTACAAAGGGAAAAGGTCACGTGAGGAAGGAAAATGCAAATTGCAATGATGTGGAGCCAGGTGACACCAGTGACACAGATTTTGGGCGAGTGAGGGTATCATGTGGCAACACCACTGAAGAGGATCTCCTTGTTGGTGAAGGAGAAGACTTTCCCCCTTTATTTGACTTCTTGGAGAATTTCCGGTTGGCAGAGGAAGACTCAGTTGTTTGTTGGCTGGAGGGACTTACAAACTTTGTGAGAGTATTCCTTCTGTCCTTGCCGGCCTGCTGGTTGTGTATCAAGTGACTTCACCCCATGAGGTGAAATTTTCGTGGCTTGTTGCATGGCTAGAGGAGGGACGGTGACGCTACCATAACGCTGAATGATTCCACAACAGCAGTGCTAAATTTGAGGTCAAATGTCTGCATGACTAAGTCCTTCATGAAGCAAGATGTAGCAAGAACAGTACTATAGGTGCCAGATGGTAGAATGCAGGGTTTCCAACTGGTCAACAACTTCGAAGCGATCGGGTAAGGCACTTTTTCCTTCGCCCGCATCTACTGGACAGCCCACTCATCAAAATACATGGGACCCTCTCAGGAGGTGGTGACATGGTTGCCATTGCAGTTGAGAGAGAGGGGAGGAGGAGGCAAACAATAGACCTCGTGAGCATCCCTACCACAGGTTACATGTACGACTGGATGTCAACAGGCCTCTCGAGTGCGGTTGTAATGATGCCACTAGTAGCAGCGCATTGAGTTTGGAATTTACAGTCATACTGTGATAACTTCAAAGCCTGCTTTGATCTTTGAGGTAAGCACCACAGTATCAAAAGTGAGAAAAAGAGTGTGTGTGGGCACTAAGGCTGCATCTACTTTTTTAATTACCTGATGGACTGTAATGACACCCTGATCGGAGTAGTACGTTTGGATTTCTGCCTCAGTCAGACTATCGAGCAGTCTAGTGTAGATAACACCACGGGTAGAAATCGGCATTCAATGGACCTCAACACAAACACTATAGCAGTGGATGCACTAAACTGTCAGCAGGTGGTGTGCTTGAGAATCTAAGTAGTCCCCTAAAGCAAAGTCCCATTTTATAAATGAGAGCAGGATTTCACAGGGCCAGCAACTGCATCAACACTTTTCTGAATAATAAACGACTGACAGTAGCAAATGACTGAGCATCGTCAGTACATGAAACTATGAGGAACCGTGGTGAAGTTAGAGATCTCTGAATCATTAACCTCATTCTGTTTACACTTGGTAGACGTTGATGGTGGAAAAAATGATTGGCTCAATGCAAGAAAATCTCTCAAAATTGCCAGCGTCTCCAATGGCACACTCCTTCCAACTGGGGCCTTAGGTGATTGTTCACATCTCAGGTCACACCTCCTGAGCACCTGCCAGAGAGACCAATCAGCAATTTAGGAAGGTAGCAGCTCAGGCAATCACCCCTCCCTGGGCTGGCCTTGACCAGCGGGGTATGTGCGAACCCTACCTGTCAACCTGGGGCTGGGAATTACACATAACCCAGTCACCTGTTGTTCGTCTGAAGGTGGGTTAGCCTTCAGGAGTGCACACGGAAGAATACGAAGGAGAAGGAGAAGGAGAGGAACTTCAAACGCTGAAGCAAAGGAAGGATAGGAGAAGCAGAAAGAAAAAAAAAAAAAACAAGAGGAGGAAAGAAAGACAGTGGAGAGACTGTTCTGATATCGGTGATTGAATATGCAGAGCACATTTCAGAAATGTTCCCCAAGGGGGAAAAAAGAATAGCAATAGGACACACATGCAGCATGCAAGGGGAAAGATGCTGCATAGCCTGGGGACCCATAGTAGCCAAGCACAAACATGCCAAAGAGCAGCAAGCCATCTGAGAGCCACAGATGAGTTGGACTGCATGGTGCGAGGTCTCCTTGGCTCAGTTGAACTGGGGCTGGCAGTGTCCACAATGTAAGTCCTTGCTGTCCATGAGCAGTTTATGCCTGGGTGCAGCCGTGTCCTGTCCCGTTGCATCGCACAGTTTTCAGTCTTCTCACTCTTGCTGACAACTGCAACCTTTTTTGTGGGCGAGTTTTCTGCTGCTGTAAGTACTGTCCCCCGAACTACTAAGTTCTTGTCTGCCCATTTCTTGTTAGAAACCATACAGTGCTTTGATTGCACTGCATTATTGTTCTGGCTCAGCATAACCTGTTGGTTGTGCCTATTGATGAGGCTACTGGTAACGGTTGAGCCTTTGGAGTGGTTTGGCAATCATTCTGAAAGGCATGTACTATTTAAGGTGTCTTGGTGTGAAGCCAGAGCAAGCCCAGTAACTCTATCATTATTCTTAACCTGTTTTAATTCGGGAGAGCCATTATAGTTACTGTAGGATTACAAAGTTATCTGTTTCACCTTACAGAAAATTGGTAGTTGCTTAGGCTGTTCTATTTTTTTTTATTACCTAGTGCTTCCATGTATTGTCTTATTTAAGCAAGTATTGATTCATGGCCTGCTTTGATTGCAGCTGTGTAAGAAAGCCAGAGTAGTAGTTTCATTGATTTTCACTTTCCTGGATTGCAGTTTAAAGATAGATTTATGTTGGTCATATGAAATGCAACATCTGCCAGTGTCGAGATTTATTTTTAAAAAATTCCTGGCTTTCACTAGTTAATTAATAGGAAGTTGTAGTATTTTATAATGATGCTTCCTAAAGCTTGGGGGCTTGGCAAGTACCATCACATTTGGCTGTAAATTTATTGCTTTTTATATGTTGTAGATTGGGACTTATTCTGTCTGTGTCATTTTGAGTATTGTCTCGGGCATTGGCGCCGACCAGTGCAGTCAGCTGAGCCACGCTCTCTGAATGGTGCTGTAGTGGAATGGCACAATAACGGATGTATTATATGTTCTCAAAAAAGTACTCTCTCTTTAAATTATAGTTTGTTAGTCATACTATTTTAAGTTAAGATTAAAGAATTCTGATTCTACTGGGACCAACCGGCCGGAGGTGTGATAAATTAACCTGTTGAGTAAAGTATTTTCCTTGCAGTAATTTTGGTCAATTTAATTTTTGGGGAATTGTGTTTTGCTTCAAGTTCCCCTTTTCAGAGGTACTGGTTGAGTCTTTGACACTTCTTTTGCATATGATTTATTAAATTGGAAAATGTTCTAAATTTAGTTTGAAATATCATTCTACTTGAAATCCCCCCCCCCCCCCACTACCACTTTGCATTTAAAATGTCTTGTAACAATTGCTATGCTAACTTGTTTTGAACTGAGGCATATATGTACGTCTTCTGATCCCAAGTGTTATTCACTGTATTTATTTATTTTTTAAATTTTATATGCTAAGGGCCAGCTATTGTAATAAAGATGTCTATTTGTTACCAGTGTCCAACACTGGTAAATAAAGAATATTGTTATAGAATATAAAATAAAGATAATAAGAATAAAGAATATTGTTATATCGTATTCAAAGATGGGTTCAGCCATTACACTCCAGCAGCCCTGTGCCCTGCTGTTATCTATAAATGGGAACAGAGCATGGTGTGGGCATAAGGATACAAACTACAAACTGGTGATAGCATAGCCATCAGTATATTGTGTTATTGTTGTGTTAAAACTCCCCGCAATCACGAAGGTCATAGGTGTGGTAAGTCTTAGAAAACTGTGCCTGCAATACAAGCTATGCTTTTGTAAACAAAACGTGGAGGGCAGCATAGTGGAACTTTGCCAATGCCTGCATGCTTCCTTGACTCCCCTAGCAAACACCTCTGCCGAGACAGTGGGTAAGATTGGGGAAATTACTGAATTCTGTAAAAGTTTATTGAGTGACCTTCAGGATGATTTATCAGGTTTTAAAATTGACTCCCCATCTCAAAGATAGATTTCCTAAGTATGTGCCCTTTTGGACCACCTGACTAATACAATTCATGACATATGTAGTATTAGTAGGCATCCCTCAGTTTTGTCTGAAGTACAGAGGTTGCAGGATGAGGCTGTGGCCTTACGACAGCAAATATGATTTCTAAATTGTAAGAGGAGGTTGAAGTAAATATTAGTGAGGGCTGACATGAACAAAAAATCAGCAGGCCATTCGGTATGTTGTCAAACCCAATGATGGCTGTTCATAAGTAGATAGTACCGATCAGTTAACTGAATTGTTGTGACTGTTGGTTAGGTTACATGAACACCCTAACGTATTACAGGATGATTATTGGGTACTCTTACAACTTATTTATCTCTTGGCAGTAGCTCATTTGGTTAGGATAAATGCAGAAGCATAGAATGGTGGAATACATTGTGCAAAAGAAGGATTTGGAAGACCTACATGTACACCAGGTACATTGCAAGGATGAGCCTTTGGCTCATTATGTTAATGAAGTGGTTCTCGAAATATTAACATTGTGTGTTGAGATCTCTAAAGAACAAGTGGCAGCAAATATCTTGGAATGTATAACAGCAGAGGACAGGCCCAGGATATCATTTAGTGAAAAAGCCAGAGTGCTTTGTCAATTTAGACAAGCCTTTGGTTGAAATAGAGAATATTAATTACACTAACCATAAACAGGGGGACCTGGTTGGGAGGGAGTGACATGTTGAGGCAGGGAAGGAGGAGGGGGTGACAGAACTAAATCTGAGCAATGACCTGGGCATGGTAAATAATATGTGTGAATTCAGATCTGGTAAGTCACATCCTGTTACTGGGGCTGTGCGCGACCATTGCGAGAAGCCTCAACATTTTGCCAGAGAGAGTCCAATACCTCGAGGTATACGAATCAAAAGCTGATGCCAGAAGCTAGGGGCACATTCTGCTTTATGAAGAAGGCTCCCGCTAGGTGGTTGTAGGGTTTGCGCCATGTGGGGTGGGTGGCTGCCCTATGTGTGCTCAGTGTTAGGAAGTGAAACTGTATGTGCTCTGCTGGATTCCAGGATTAATATCTCCTTAGGGTGACGTGTAATATAAACGTTACACGCAATTGGCCAAGTTGCTGGAGCTAAGTGTGATTAGCCAAGTGTGTCATGTGGCATATGGCCATTCCTTTAATGTCACTGGTCAGGCTCGATTCAAACTGAGCGCACAGAGTTTCTCATGAGCATTTGTGTTCATCGTTGTTAAAAACTTGGTGGTGAAGCTCCTTCTGGGTGGTGATTATTGGCAATTGACCCAGTGCTTGGTCGATTATGCAGGTGGCCATTTTTATATTAAATTTAGGCCATAGGAGAATTAAGTTTTGTGCCCGTGGCACTGACACAAAGGCATGCATGTAGAGTGAGTGCATAGCAAGCAAGAGTTGATGTTAGTCACTTATCCAGAGATCAAGCTGCCCAATTAAAGAGAGAGTTGTATGACTTTCCGGAAGCGTTAAGTAATATGTTGGGAGTAAATAATAGAATCAAACACCAGATCCAGCTCATGGAACAGCACCCAGTGCATCTGACTCCCTACTGATTATCACCACCTAAAACGTACCAAATGTGTAAGGTCACTGGACAGTTACCTGCTGATTGTGTCGTCAGTCCCTCTCCCTCTTCTTATGCTGTGCCTATACTTCTGATTCCTAAGCCCCATGGGGAGCGATTTAGTTCTGTAGTTGATTACCGACATTAAAATCAGAACATTGTGCTTGAGTCTGTCCCACTCCCAGAATTACACACCTGCTTTGTGTGACTTACAGGGGACAAAGTTTTTACCGTTCTGGACTTAGTGGACTTTAACCAGGCCTATCAAATCCCTTTAGCAGAGGAGTCTAAGCCTGTAACAGAATTCTGTACCAGCTATAGCTTCTTTGCATTTAATAGGTTCCCTTTGAGCTGACCACAGGTGTGGCAGTCTTGTCGGACTTGTAGTCAAGTTTGTTTATAATTATTTGGACGATGTAGACATGTACAGTGGCAGTTTTGTGAAGCAATGTGTCCACATCTGGCAGATGTTCAGGTGTCTATGGGAAGTGGGTCCAACTGTTAAAGCCACCAAAGTAACTTTGGCCCGGGACGAAATATCCTTTTTGGGACACACCGTATCTTGGAAAGGGGTTGCCTACGACCACACCTGCGCAAAGGCCATTCATTTGTTTCTGGTTCCATAGGACAAGATGGCCACTTCCAATTTTACATGCTTCGTGAATTTCTTTCAAAGGTTCAAACTGTATTTCTCGCAGATAGTGGCTCCTATTAACCAATTATGTAGGGAGGGCAAAAAACTCGTATGGGCTGAATCTCAACATGCTGCCTTTGAGGCATTGATATTGCCAGTACAATGGCACCTGTAGTGGGGATCCCTGATTGTAATTGCCTGTTCATTGTTTACACTGGCATTTCCAATACTGGTGTGGCGTCTGTCATATTACAAGAGTAGATTGGAGAGATGTAT
Organism: Schistocerca gregaria; assembly: GCF_023897955.1. Taxonomy (NCBI): domain Eukaryota; kingdom Metazoa; phylum Arthropoda; class Insecta; order Orthoptera; family Acrididae; genus Schistocerca; species Schistocerca gregaria. The sequence goes on from NC_064922.1 coordinate 204,764,278, forward strand.
TGAATGGTATTATTTTTCTTTCTTTTCTCATATATAAGCTATATGTAAACTGAATGAGGTATAAACCAAAGACACCATGAAAGGTAAATTAATGAGTTGTTTTGTGGCAAGGATAATGCTTTGATATATTGTTAAATGTCTGTATGAAACAAAGTAACAAATATGCTCTTCAATTTATTGATTCATGTACATTCACCCTTTTGTTTTGGGAAGTGGTAGTGTATGCACATATGCTTGGATCTGCCTCATCAATGTTGTTAAAAATGTGTATTTTTACCAATCATTAGAGGTGTTATAAAAAGTTATTAGAAAAGAAATATTTATTCGCACCATCATAAGTTCAAATCCTATGTATTCATCATTTCACTCGCCGCAAAGATCCTTCATCAGGAGGTTCGGTGTAGAAAAGAATAATTCACGCAGTATCTGGAGGAGCATTTTGCATCAGCGTTGTTACACTCAAGACTAAACACAATGGAATTAATGTGACGGTAATGATTCAAACTTGGTAGGCGTCTATTGAACTTTGTTTACTTCCATTAAAAATATTGTGCTTCGTGTGATAGATCGACAGTTTCAATCATTGTGGGGATTAATTGGTACCGGACACTACTGGAAGCAGCAGTACGTAATAAAATTACATTTATTGACCTTGAATGTAATGATATTAAATGTCTGTTGATATTGGCATCAGTTAAAGTTCACCCAATATTGTGCACAGATTCATAAGTTACCTTCAAACATTTTTTCTAATATTCTTTCAATCAATTTTTCCAATTATTCAAGCAATTATTAACCCATTTCCACACCCCTATTCAGAAAGGAGGCCTCTTGCATACACTTCGCAGGTGTTGTCACCAGCTGAAACCAAATACTCAGTGTACAAATTGGAAGTGTTGGCCGTAGTGTTTGCATTAGAGAAATTCAAATTCCACTTGGAACATCGTGGTTTTGCTTGGAAACCGACAACCCGTCCCTGAACTGGGTGTTGGGTCAACCATGCATGATGGGGCGAATAACACGGTGGGCAGTAAGGATCACTGCATTCCAGTTCAAAGTTTGCCATATTAAATGGGGACAGAACCAAACTGCCAATGGTGTTGAGCTGAATGATTCAAGTGGATGATGTCGGTGATGAGCCTGAGGCTAATGGAGAGCTTCCATGTGTTATAACTTCCTCTGCATCCTGTGTGGTGCTTCAGTGGATACAGGAGCATGGAACAGATGATGTTCACGAACAGAGAATTCAGATATTAATTTATTCTATTCCTAATATCAAATAGTAAAAAATAATATACAGGGTGATTCAAAAAGAATACCACAACTTTAGAAATTTAAAACTCTGCAACGACAAAAGGCAGAGCTAAGCACTATCTGGCGGCGAATTAAGGGAGCTATAAAGTTTCATTTAGCTGTACATTTGTTCGCTTGAGTCGCTGTTGACTAGGTGTCAGCGTCAGTTGATCCTAAGATGGCGTCCGCTCAACAGAAAGCTTTTTGTGTTATTGAGTGCGGCAGAAGTGAATCGACGACAGTTGTTCAGCGTGCATTTCGAACGAAGTATGGTGTTAAACCTCCTGATAGGTGGTGTATTACACATTGGTATAAACAGTTTACGGAGAATGGGTGTTTGTGCAAAGGGAAAAGTTCTGGACGGCCGAGAACGAGTGATGAAAATGTAGCACGCATCCAGCAAGCATTTGTTCGCAGCCCAGGAAAATCGACTCGCAGAGCTAGCAGAGCGCTGCAAATTCCACAATCAACTGTATGGAGAGTCCTACGAAAAAGGTTATTTATGAAACCTTATCGTCTGAAATTGGTTCAAGCACTGTCTGCAGCTGATAAGATTAAAAGAATCGATTTCTGTGATTTTATCCTTGCTCAAATGGAAACAGATGAATCTTTTGTTTCAAAGATTGTGTTTAGTGATGAAGCAACTATCCACACTAACGGGAAAGTCAACCGTCACAATGTCTGTATATGGGGCACTGAGAATCTGCGGGAAACAACTCTGTATGAACATGACTCGCCTAAGGTCAACGTTTTCTGTGCCATTTCAGCCAATAAAGTTTTTGGTCCCTTTTTCTTCGAAGGTGCTACTGTAACTGGACTACAATATCTGGAGATGTTAGAGAATTGGCTGTTCCCTCAGCTCGAACAAGAAGCACAACAATTCATATTTCAGCAGGATGGAGCGCCACCACATTGGCACTTATCTGTCCGTAACTACCTGAACGTCAACTACCCGAGGCGATGGATCGGCCGCCAGGCAGCCCGTGACAGAGCACTTCATCACTGGCCTCCAAGAAGCCCTGATCTTACCCCCTGCGATTTTTTCTTATGGGGGTATGTTAAGGATATGGTGTTTCGGCCACCTCTCCCAGCCACCATTGATGATTTGAAACGAGAAATAACAGCAGCTATCCAAACTGTTACGCCTGATATGCTACAGAGAGTGTGGAACAAGTTGGAGTATCGGGTTGATATTGCTCGAGTGTCTGGAGGGGGCCATATTTAACAACTCTGAACTTGTTTTTGAGTGAAAAAAAAAACCTTTTTAAATACTCTTTGTAATGATGTATAACAGAAGGTTATATTATGTTTCTTTCATTAAATACACATTTTTTTTAGTTGTGGTATTCTTTTTGAATCACCCTATATAACTTTGAAGCTGGAGTTGCAGCATCAGTTGCTATGAGTAGCTTCGAATGTTGGAACATGTACAGATACCACAGATTTACGAATCAGTCACACTTCACTACAATAACTATTCAGTGGATCACAAGCCTCGGCCACTATGAAAGTCTGTGAACGTTATACAACTGGCAAACACACAAAGCGGGGTCAGTGCTTGAATGTGTGAACTTAAGTAGACCCACTGCTGGAGCTCCACAGAGGGGATGCTTGCATCTCATTGGCAGTGGCGTACATATTCAAGGCAGTGTCCTCGTGCCATGGTGGCGGCTGTAGGAAAAGCAGCAGTGTAACTGGTGGCATATTTTTGAAAGTGCGGATGATCAGATAGTGGCTGACATCGCAGTATGCAACATGGAGTTCTGACAGAGATTCCGTACCTGTTTGCCAATCTCTAAGTGCAGCAGCAACAAGATCCTGAACAGCAGTCCATTTATGATAAGTTGAAAGCTGGAGGGACTGTTCCAGGATTTCGCATTTGCCATTTTCCTTGTTTCCAGTCCAGAGGGGATGAGGTATCCAAGTTATTTTTACCCTGGAGCCCAATCCCTGGTGTGTTTACATACTTCCTTCAGTCCTTGTGTGGACATCACCTAGGGCTCCATAAAACATGGCAACTAACAGGCAATCACTATACTGACTACCTGGGTTCCTTGCCTCATACACACGGGAGAAACTGTTTTGTCTTTGCCAGGGTTGACACCTTCACTAGCTTTGTCTGGTTGAACACTAACCGTAGCACCACTGCTGCTATTAGCATTCAACATCTTGAGAGAATTTTTGCCAGCTTTGGGCACCCAACAAATCTCAGTTAGTGACAATGGACCAGCCTTCACATCTAAAGAGTGAAGCAGTAGTGGTTTGATCTCACAATAGTGTGTATAACTAAGACACCTTACTATCCATAGCTCTCTTTTGCTGAAAGATAAACCATAACTTGAAATCAAACTTCACAACATATACTACATCGATTTCAAGGCAAGCAGTGCATGGTTGCATAACTTCAAACAATGTACAGCACTGGAAGACCTACAATAACAAAATTTCAAACAAAGTATCAAGTTTATGACGCACTGCTGACTGCGGTATCTGCCCGAAAATTTCTAGATAAGAAACAAACTTATCTCATCATTCAGTAAGGAATTTGTTTTCAACTCCAAACACTAACGATTTGAAGAGGAAATGCATATGAAGGTAATCCTGGAAATTAGAGGTGCCGAGAAATTTGTAACAAAATCATCTAACATCAGTGCCTTAACACATTTGAATACAATTATGATGACTGTTAATCTGGATGGTTAGTTGGTTGGGAAGATATTTATTGTGCTTCAATAAGTTAGAGGTGCTCTGCCTCCTCTGACTTTGTCGTATGCACGATCTTGCAAGAGCAGTAGAAAATATTTATGCCACAGCAAGCAATAGTAGGAAATGGGCAAAAGAGAACTAAAACTATGGCTTGAGCAGTGCTTTTGGCCAATAGCTGGTCAAAATAACTTGCTTTTGCTTGATTCCTCGCCTGCGTATAAAACCATACTCCTTTAGAGCAAACTATACCATCTGAAAATTGTGTAACATTGCAGTTCATATCACCTGGAACCACTGGACAAATTCAGCATCTTGATGTTTCTTTTTACCCTGCCTGTGACACATATTATCGCCCAGTTTGCAGCTATGCCTCAAAGGATAGCCAGTTTCACATTAACCTCCACAACAGACTATTTCACATTTGGTTGCATGCCATCACATCCCACCAGTTCTCATCCACCTGTTACCCCAATGTGAATCTACTTGCATTCTTTAAGAGTGGATACCTAGATGAACATCTCACACACTTTGCAATTCCCAAGGAGTTTGGCTTTGATCTTTATAGTGGGGAGCTTTGTGATCACTATGGCCTGCCATTTTTCATTCAGTGGTGCAAGTTAATGAACTGTTTTAAACATTTCTTGAATGTCGACGACGTCCAATTTATGAAGTGGTGCACAGTGATTCCCAGCCCATGGGGCCACAGCCCACTTGTGGGCTGGGAGCAGCGTGGTAATGGGTCATAAACAGTGGTTGAGAGTGTCCATAACACTATAAAAATTCTCACGACTTTCAAGGACTTCACTCTTCACTTGTCAAGGTCAGCGAGTGCAGAATGATCTTTTTTGTTGTTTTTAAATGTTGAAAATGATCCATATCATGTGCCACCAGGCAGTTGCTGGATGTCTGCACCACTACAGACTGTACTATGGGGCTGGCGCACAACCGTGGCTGGTTGCTCATGGTGTAAACACACAACATGCCACAAGCTTACCATAACTTGTCAAGTTTGTACTTTCTCAGACACAACTGTTGATGAGAACAACTCTCCTTAATTTTTTCGAATGTTGGCTGGTGTTTTACATCCCGCCAACAGCTAAGATTATGAGAGCTGGCTCTTTGCTTGGATTTCTTACTACTGGAGGGGATGGAAGCTACCATCCTGGAATTTGTGTCTGTGTTTTTATATTTTGCACTTGTTCATTTAGTTACTGGGCCAGTACCCTCTTCCTTTTTTTCTAACAACAATAACACAAAGGAATACTCCATGAGGGAATTGATGATATTCCCGCAAAAAGGCAGTAGTAGTCATCGCCTTGATTTTTATTAGAGCATGCAGTACTCCTACACCCAACTTCTGAACCTTGCCTATTTAATAAAAACATCATACTATCATGAAGACTTTATGAATGTGGAAAATCATTCATTGCAGAATGATCTTTCTTCAAACTAGAAAATCCTCTTCTGATGTGCCCTGCACAAAACCACTTGCTCCATCCACTACCTTCACCCATCTATTAAACCAAAAGCAAACAATATCTCGCAAATGTTAGACCTTTTTCCACTTGCAACTATTTTACAACACTTAAACAACGTATAGTACAACCCCGCTTTTACGTTCCCGGAACTAATGTTTTCCCGCCATTTACAACATTTTTTATTGGTCCTGTCAAATTTCCTATACCCACAATGTTAATTTGCACCTAGTTTTGCGTCAACATATTTATAATTTTCCCGTGACATACACATTACAAAAAAAAAATGTTTGTGGAGAAAAAATGATGTTGGGCATCCAGTAGTGTCTACGAATATTACGTGGTTAAGTTTCTTGATACCAGGGCACTCTACTCAGTGCATTTGAACCAGTAAACGTCTGGAAGTTGGAACAATTTGTGCCATATTTCCCGCTGCTGCCAAACTCTACTTGGCATGGTGGCTGATGTGAGTAAATAGGTTCGTTCGAATGAAGATATCATGACCAATCACAGCCATTTCCAAACTGTCTCTACTGCGTAAACACAGTTTTGTGATTGTTGTGATCATTGTGACACCTTTATCAAAACCATATTTAGCGAGTGTTGGCATATGGTCACTTGGAGCGCTAGTTGACACTGTCATTCACTTTGAGTTGCTCAAATGTTTTTAGTTTAAACAAAGCGCCGGTTACATTCTTCATTCATGCTGAGCAAAAAATGTTTCAATATGACTACTGTGGAAGAAATGCAGAATAACTCATATTAAACATAAGATTTAATTATATTCAAAAACAAAGATTCCAAGACTTACCAAGCGGGAAAGCACCGACAGACAGGCACAATGAACAAAACACACAAACACACACACACACAATTACTAGCTTTCGCAACCGATGGTTGCTTCTTCAGGAAGGAGAGGGAAAGACGAAAGGATGTGGGTTTTAAGGGAGAGGGTTAGGAGTCATTCCAATCCCGGGAGCGGAAAGACTTCCCTTAGGGGGGAAAAAAGGACAGGTGTACACTCGCGCGCGCGCGCGCGCGCGCGCACACACACACACACACACACACACACACACACACACACACACACACACACACACACACACACACACAAGCAGACATCATGTGTGTGTGGTGTGTGTGTGTGTGTGTGTGTGTGTGTGTGTGTGTGTGTGTGTGTGTGTGTGTGTGTGTGTGTGCGCGCGCGAGTGTACACCTGTCCTTTTTTTCCCCCTAAGGGAAGTCTTTCCGCTCCTGGGATTGGAATGACTCCTAACCCTCTCCCTTAAAACCCACATCCTTTCGTCTTTCCCTCTCCTTCCTGAAAAAGCAACCATCGGTTGCGAAAGCTAGTAATTGTGTGTGTGTGTGTGTGTGTGTGTGTGTGTGTGTGTGTTTTGTTCATTGTGCCTGTCTGCTGGCGCTTTCCCGCTTGGTAAGTCTTGGAATCTTTGTTTTTGAATATATTTTTCCCATGTGGAAGTTTCTTTCTATTTTATTTACATAAGATTTAATTACATATTTTATTACATTAATTACAGATTTAATTACATATTTGCACTTGATAACAAGAAAAAATTCTCGAAATGCGTCATGCTAAGCATGAAAAAATAGATAACTAGTGCAGTATTTCATTATTTAAATAGTGAATGACAGCTGCAGGCTTTCAAAAAAATGGATTATGAAATATTAAATTGATTCAAACGTTCCTACTTCCCAGACAGTTGTCAGTTCCAGTTACATCAGCGGTTTTTATTATATAATACACATTCATGAGGTAAGAAGCAAGTCCCTGATAAGTCTTTTGATGCCTGTTATGTACGTATATTATACATAAAATGCAAGTGTGTATCCTATACATAGCTTTTACAGCTTAAAACGTTATTTCCCACATTTTACACTGTTTTTCCGAAGTCCCTTGAAAAGGGTAAAAGTGGGGTTTCACTGTACCCAAGTTTCAAGTACGCAAACGACCACACATAACTGGATAACAAAAACTAGAACTTCAAATAAGAAAATGACAGTTGATGAATACTCACTGCGACTGGGTGACCTGACTGGCAGCAGTCCTGTGTATGTTCGGTAGCCAGTGGCCACATTTGGCCTCTAACTGATACAGCACTATACAAACTCTAGAAGACAACACTTTCTCCAGACACTTCCACATCCTACAGTGTTACCAATTTGTGCACATGGCTAGACTTAGGATTCTGAGTGGCAGCTGGTCTTATTGCCCACCTTCACTGAACGACTCTGATGTAGTCTCGCTGGCAGTTGGCTGAAAACCAGTTTTTATGTCTAAGACTATACACTTCATATGGCCCCTTGAAGTTGGTGCTCTGCTGTGGGCAATGATGTAGAGTAGTAATAAAGGCAGAGGTCACTAACAAACAGTGACGGTGAGACTATGGGTCCCACTACAGTCACGATACCATTGACTACAACGGTGGAGAAGGTTATTCTCAGAACTGATTCCTGAGAGATCCCAGTTTATTGTACACATTAGTTGCTGAAGTATGAATCCATTTGGATGCAGAACCATCAAAAGGATACTTCTGGGTAAAAATGAGTAAGCAGCTCCAGAAGCCATGCTAATTCAGAGTAGACAATGTTATGGCACTAGGTGGTATCGAATGCCTTCTGCAGGTCAAAGAACACAACAATTAGGTGTTGGCAATGAACACGAGCAATGCACACTGCAGAGTCCAGGTGAATTAGTAGGTCTGTGGTGGAACAGAATTTGATTTAAATTGTGAAAAATTGTGGCTAGCAGGCGCTACCAGTTGCTGGTTGACCATTCTTTAAAATAATCTGCACAGCCCATTCATTAGAGATTGGTTAATAATTAGTCACAATTTGAGGGATTTTCCTTGTTTCAAGAGAGGAATAATAAAACCCTCCCACAACTGAGGAGGGAGGAAATTGGGTGGCAGCAGGGGGGCAGAGGGGGGGGGGGGGGGGTGCCCTGCCTGTCAAATGTGACTGAAAAAAATGAGGTGTTTCCTGCTGTTGTCACTAAGCAGATTAAGCATTTGATTATGTGTTTCACTGGGTCCAGGGGCTGTGTTGTGATGCTCTGCTACAGTGCTGTAGAGCTCCCGTTCACTAAATCAAATACTGTATGACTAGACATCTTTTGCATGGAAGGATTATTAGTTTCACTCAGCCTGGTTTTTCATGGCCAGGAAATTGGGATGGTAGTTATAGAATGTGGATACTTCGGTGAAATGTACTGCAAAACATTAAGCAATGACTGCAAGATCATTACAGATGTTGCTGTTGAGGTATATGTCAGGAACTACTGTGAATAGTGAGTGTTTGCAAGTGTGGTACAGTTCAATCCATACTTGAGACAATAGAGCTGTGGGCTCTCATACAATATACATAGTGTTCCCAACATTCCTGCATTCTCTTTTTTGTTAAAAACCTTGCCTTCACTCAAAGTCTCTGGAATGCTGTTAGATGTTCCATAGAAGTATGGCATTGGTGTGATTGAAGTGACCATTGATGCTCTCTGATAGCTGCAGCTTATTTCTTCAGATCACTGTGGAACAGATTTCCAGTGGGAAGAGCCTGAAGAATGCGGTTATTGTTGCATCTTCAGCGGGTATACACTGATAAGCCAAGGCATTACGACCACTGCCCACCATGGCATTGGATGCCATCTGGTAGCGTTATAGGCAGATGACGAGGTAGCAAACGTATGTAAGGGGAGCAGACTTGTACGGGTTATTACCCCAGGGATGCTATGGACTGCAAATTTGGAAATCCATTGGGATAAGCGACTTTGGCGAAGGGCAGCAGATTATTATTATTTACAGTCTGTGAACAAGTATCTCATAAAAAGTAAAGCTGGTCTTGAGCATCTACAGAAACAGGTAGGAGGACACAAACTATCACTAGATGCTAAATAGTCAGACATCCACGACTCTTCACAGAACAGACATTTTACAGAACATGGGGTTTGGAGGCTTGTCTGCTTTGTAAAGTAGGATGGATGGTGATAGGTGACCTCTGCTGAAAAAGTACAATGCCGGTGCACGCATGTGTGTTTAGGAACACACTGTTCACTGTACATTGTTGAACACAGAGATTCGCATCAGGCTAATGCTATGTGATCACGTTTTGATCCAACAACACTATCAGATAAGATTGCAGTCAGTACAGGACCACTGGGAGTCTACCATTTATGAATGGAGATGTGTAAGCCCTTCAGGTGAATCACATTTTTGCTACACTTAAGTTGATGGTTGTCTCTACAAATGCCATCATTGAGGAGAACAGCAGCTTGAAATGGGCAGTGTGCCACAAATGCAGGCTGGTGGGAGCAGTATTATGTCATGGGAGACATTCTCCTGCACTTGCATGCGACCTGTAGTAGTAATCTAAGACAGGTTGACAGCTGCGAACTACCTGCATCACTTCATGCTTTATGTCTTCTCCGACAGTTGTCACTGGCTTTGTTTTAGGGCGCAATAAACAACTGGGGTCAAACGTGCCCAATTCAAAACTATAGAACACAAAGACAGAGAGGAGTTACTATACATCAGTCCCAAGAGACATTAGAGGGTGCAATGTGTACAAAGTGGTGGGACAGCACCACTTATCAAATGATAATGGCTAAAAATGCAGTGCCCAATATGCAGCCTAGTTAAAATAGCCTTCTCCCAGTGGGAGGGCTGAGAGGAGGTCATCCAAGCTGCTGGGAGAGGCTTAATAAGCCGTAGTTTATTCCCAAGAAGGGAGGACAACTGGTGATGCCAAAGGGACACCACCTCCTGAGAGACGGCAACTCGGAGATCATTGGAGGAAATATAGGAATTAGCGGGCTGAAGTACGAGGATTACAACCTTGGCAGCAGCGTTAGCAGCTTCGTTTCCTGGCAAACTGACATGACCAGGAACCCACATAAATATCACAGTGGCTCCACACCAAGACTGAGCAAGTGGCAGTTTTCCTGGACTCGCTGCACTAAGCGATGGGCAGTGTACAGTGCGCATAGACTTTGAAGGGCACTGAATGAGTCTGAGCAGAGGACACAATTGAACAGCCTGTGTCACCGGATGTACTCTGTGGCCTGATACACGGCGAAGAGCTGGTCGTAGGTTGTGTTCCAAAAATGAACAGCATAGACACAGAAGTGATGACACTTTCTACAGGACCTGATCATCATTTTGCAGGACAATGCTCAAGCACATACAGTGCAAGCTGTTGCGATTTGTTTGACTGATGGGGATTCAATTTCTAAACTGAAGGAAAGAATTCACGGCATTCACTTCAGATCTGCTACAAATTCTTGAGGCAACAGACTGCGCCGCTCGAACTGTCAACACAACTGGCACTGCTCAAAGTATCCTACGCCTTCCACATCAGTGGCAACGGGTCATACACAATGCTGGTGACTACTCTGGAGGTCAGTAAAACTTTGAAAGACATATCTATTTTGCACAAGCTGTAAATAAATAGTTGCCACTATTAAAGTTCCAACCACTGCATTAAGATACAGTCACAAGTTACAATATGCAGCATATCAGATGTAATCAGAGTGATACGTCATTGTATGCTATCTTTCAGATCAGGAAGACAGAGATATACATCCCTAGCGTACAAAATCTTTCAGATATCGCAATAATCACAAATCACATGGATTTAGGTGCAGGGGAACTGGACTGTGACAAATCTTGAAATTGCCTAGAAATGATGCGGTCATTACCGAAGGTTTCTTGAATCAAATCTCTCACCTGGCAAGTGACATATGGTATCGCCCCCTCTTGCATGAAAGTAGTGGTGCATTCTTGCAATACTGGAATCATGTGTTGCCCAATGAGATGTGCAGATGTTATTTCTTTTATTGCCAATGTGTTTCTTTCCACTGCAGCTCTCAGTTTCTGGATGGCCTATACATTTCAGAACAATGACTATATGTTGTAACTTATCTGTTTACGACATAATATTTTCGCAGAAGAAGCCGAGTAGCACTGTGATGTAGTGGTTATGATACTAAACTGTTGCATGAAGGGTCGCAAGTTCAAAACTCACTTGGACTGTACAATTTTAATTTCTATATTCGATCCGAGTACATTCTAGAAGTATCGACAAATGTCAAGAATCATTGTGCTGGAATGTTCTGTAGCTGTATATAAACTGTATGTGTTCTGGCCGGAGGCAGTTCGTTCCGCACTCTTGTATGTGCAAGTGCTGAATAAACCTTCGTTAAGTGAAGTTAGTGTTCGTCATTCCTCTAATTACACCTTCTACTATGTGACAATATCCATGAATTTTTCATTGCGACATCCAAAGATCAAATAGCAAGTGGCCACTTTTGGATATTTTAAGCATTTGAGCAAGCTGAACAGAGCTGATACCTATGATATCTCTTGGCAGGGAATGATGGGAAACAGCTTTGACATGGAATTACAAAGTATCTTATTTCACGAAAAGACTCAATAATTTATCCGATAAACACTCTCTGACAAAAGCTGTAAAAGTCAGAGGAGAACTTGTACGATGGCATACCAATACACTGAAAAAAATCTTACGACTGTCAGAGATGTAGCATACAGGAAATATAAACAGCATTCAACTTCTGGGAACAATGTCGCCTACAAGCTACTACGCAACTGAGTTAGTCAGTGAGAAATGCAAAACTCAGGTACACCCAATCGTTAACTGAGGACTCTCACAGGCCTTCTGTCTTGTGAAAAAATCTATGAGGCTATGAATACGCAAATCTCAATTTGCAGCTGAACATCTCGTTCCTATTGAGGATCTAAATGATTATTTCACCACACTTACTGCTCTACTTGACCAGCACTCAAGGACCCAAACCATTGAAACCCTTGAAGTATCTGCGATTGGTACAAATGAAAACAATTTTCTACAGTCGAAATGCTTTAACACATTCAGGATGTCAATTGTGTGAATTCATTCTGCAGCTGAAGTGTACAACAATATTACAATGGAAATGATCAGCTTCCTCATCAATCCATTACTGCCGTTAATAATGTATATTTTTAACCACTCTCTGACCTCCGTGTCTTCCCAGTGGCCTGGAAGAATGACTCTTAAAACCCCTACCCAAAAAGGAGTCTGCCAAAGAAGCCTCTGACTACAGCCCCATTTGCATTCTGCCGGTATTATCAAAGGTTGTAGAATACATACTTCACAAACAGCTTACCATTTACTTTACATCAAATAACCTTCTGGATGAATACCAATCTGGTTTCCAGTAAAATCGCAGCAAGAAGACTACTCTTATAAAAGAACTGATGAACTAATATCGAACTATGTACACACGAGAGGCAGCTATAATGTGCTATTGATTTCAGCAAAGCTTTCAATAGTGTCGTCTTTAATATTCTACTTGCTAAACTCAAAAGTCAAAACTCTTCTGCAAATGCTGCACACTGGTTCCAATCATACCTCACATGCTGTCAACAGTGTGTAATGATAGGAACAAAATGTCGTAATAGAAGACTATAGTATCAGGGGTCCCACAAGGATCAGTATTGGGTCCATTACTTTTCTCATTATATGTTAATGACATGTTGACTATAACCTCCCACTGCAAACATCATTTATACGCTAATAACCTTCAGTTATACCTAAATGCAAGTCCAACAAATATATGTACAGCCATCCAGAATGTAAATGCTGATGTACTTGCTTTATCATAATGGGTCCAGAAAATAGATTTGAAACTCAATCCATCCAACCGCAAACAATGTTAGTCACTCACAAAAGATTTATTACTCTTCAGTTCAGAGTATCTCTTCCAACCTTAATCCTACACATCACACGAATTTCCTTTTCTTCTTCTGCAAAGAATTTTGGGACCATTCTGGACCATCACCTAGACTGGAATGAACAAACACCTGCAGTCTGTATGAAGTTGTCAGTAACACATCATTCATTATAGATATTTGAAAAAGTATTCTCTCTTGACCTTAAAAAGAAACTCAGAGAGACTAATAATCCCCAATCTTGTGACCCTATTCTCCAAGGACTTTCGTACATCGGCCAGAAATGGTGATAAATGCTTGAGCATGATACATTTGTGATGCATACTACTTCAACTGTATCACTCCTGCCTATGAACAATAATCATAGCTACATGCCGACAAGCATGGAGACTATCATACCCTGTGTTCGCTGCATCATCTTCTCAATCACTGCACTACTTCCTTATTACTTGCAACCGATACATTACTATCCGAACAAGCCATCAGAAATATTCGTTCTCAAAAAAGTAAAATCCTCTCTGTACCACCACATAACACTGCCATGTTCTCTAAATCATTTTCTGTACCAGGAACCCGACTTTAGAGCGATCTTCCTCAAAATATTAGAGAGATTAAAATCCTTTCAAACTTCAAAAGATAGGTTATGGCCCACTTTTATCACAATAGCTACTCCCATCACTTTCCTCTCTCCTTGTCTACAGAGTTCTGCACTGAAAATCTATTTTTCCCTAGCAGCTGCTGTCACTTTCTTTTCAATTCTCTCCTCTTTCCACTTCATCTAATGCCAAACAAGGCTCAATTATTATTATTATTATTATTATTATTATTATTATTATTATTATATTTGTGTATGTGTTGTTCCTTGTCAGATGTAAGAGAGGACCTTAAGGTACTAATCAGGTCAGGCTAAATAAGCAATACATAACAAATGCAGGTTACACACACAAATAGCAGTACAGTTCTTGGAGACCACACTGCTAATTTTGCTGTGTTCATTATATTGTTTTGGTCCTACTATAGTTGATTTTTGGATCTACTCTCAATTTTCTCCACCGAGATACCATTTCTGCTTTTAGTACTCTCATTTTATCATTTCCTCTTGTTAATCACGGTAGAGGTTTCCTAGCTGTATATGTTGTATAAAATACTGACCCAAAAAGTTTCGAGTCCTTACTCCTCAAAGCATGTAATCACTACTTTCACTAGTCATGAGATTTCATAACACCTACAAATCCAAAAGATTCCATTCAAATTGGTAATTCAAATTCATTTATCTTCTTTATTATCTTTGTTTAAATCTTGCACATATTCAAACCATCATACTGACAATCGCAAGGGTCACCTTGCCTGAGTATGTGATCATGAATATGAAAGGTGTCATCAAGAAGCTGGCAAAGAAAAGTAGTTCTGTTTGGGATATATGAAGGGAGACCACTACGCAGCCATTAATCCATTTATTGCTCATATCCTGTTTCTAGTGACCACAGCACACCATTACCTGTTCCTTTACTATGGAAACTGAAGATGCAAAGTCAACTGTATGTCACATTCCAGACTCCCCATCTACCTACAAGATTTCCATCCTGGTACCCTCCATTGCTAACTGATCAACAATCTCCTTCCTATGAATTCAGACGTGACTAGAAGCCCAGATGAATATAATTGAGCTCCCAGTACCATGGAGGTCAAAAAGAAAATAATTTTGGGCGAACTAGAGGATCACTGCAGATTAGGAAAATCTCACAGCATTAAGTGCAAGTATAACAGAAGACTTGGAAAAGGGTCATGGTAAAAAAGCTGCACCCATACAATGGAGGGACCATCAATAGTGACCTCCGGACAGTAGGAAAGCATAGCAGATGAGCTTTTAGATCATTGTACTTTTGAACTAGAAATTTCATTGAGAACGGACAGGAACAAACACTGAGATGTGAAGAGATCTGTTATTTCCTTTAATCTTCAATATATGTCCTGGCAGATCCTTGGGTGCTTGTGAATATAACTTGTCAACAGAGTTCTATACAGAAAGATGGTTGTCGCAGCGAAGAGACTCCACATGTATTTTTATTCACATAACAGACCAGGATCACCTCTGTGGTAGGCAAATACCCATGAAATGGAAAGGTTATGATGGTTCAAGTCTTTAGGGTGGCTTTGGATACGTACTGCATAGTTCAGTTGTAGACGGTGGTGCTTGTTCTACAAGGCATAAATCCCATCCTCACCCAAAAGACTTTGTACGGAGCTCATCTGAAAAGTGCCAGTTGCAAGATTCTGCAATGGATCCAGTGGCCATAGCACCATACAGCTGCCAGTCCATAAAGCAGAACTGTAATGTAGTTGAGATAAGAGATGGCTTTGTAAAGATGTAAGAGTGTGAAGTGGTCCACACCCCAAGATATGTTATTGAGATAGCAGACATGAGTTTCAATTGGAATATTTTTTAAGCTTGTGATAGTATGGTAGTCACAACAGACAAAAGTCCAAGAAGTGAAATGACTGTCACATTGCACAATTCTTTACAAAAAATAAAGTTCTTGGCATGCATGATGGTGATGATGTTGGCACATGACAGCAGATGTAGACGAACAGTTCTACATCCAAAATTGAAAGCTGTGGGTGGGGGCTCAGGGTGTGCTTTCTCATGAGCCCTACAGCTGGCATTAACACTCATTGTTAAAGAACTGTAATGAACACAAAAGCTGCTTCTAGCCTGTTAATCGCTATAAGACACACCACTCTCCTGTGTACGAAGGATACTGTTGGATGAAAGATAACAAAAGAGAGAGAAAATACTGAGTGGACTGCAGAAACACGGCACTCGTATGCCATGGTAAGAATATGGTAATGTCACACTTCTGGTAGTACAAAAGCCATCATAATAGTGAGCCAGCTACAAGATTTAGATAATTGTGCTTCCCTTTCAGTGCATTGGTACCTCACCCTCAAACCAAATACAATTAAAGATTGCAAGAATGTGATTACTTATATTTAGCACTACAAGTCAAATACATAAAAATAGATATATAAGTAAGTCATAAATAAAAATAAAACCATGGAAAATCCATAATAGAATAATGATAATACAGGATATATTGCTACTCACCGCATAGGGGGGATGTTGAGTCACAGACAGGGAAAACAAAAAGAATTATTTTATTTAATAACATTGCAGCCAAATAGCCATATACAGTTACTAAGCTTAACATTTTACATTTACATTTTACATTTTTGTGTATTCATTTATTGATTTTACTCTTTTACTGCACAGTTCTATGTGATATTGTTCACAGGCTTCGTTACACAGTTCACATCCACATGTTGTGGTCATGATAAGTTTGGTTTTTGCAAATTAGATCATGAAAGCCATGAATAGAAAATCTAGTTATGACATGTCGTAGTTCGAAGTTTGGTGCTGTCCATGAGTGGTTCGTAATTGGTTCAGTGCCATAGAACTCCAGCCATACTTTTTCTCGTTTGTTCTCCATGATCTTCAGTTGATTTCTGGAAGCCCTAGTGTATGGCATCATATCGAATTTTGATGTCTTCAATTAGGAATGTCTCTCTCGCTAGCAGGTACATTAGTCTAGATCTTGTTGTCTTTGAGAGGCCGAGTGCATTTTTTAGTTAAGTCAATTTTACCTTTTCTAGTATTTCTAGATTTTTTCCTAGGCCAGGACTGGCAAAATTTTTGCATTGAATAATTTCATGGCCATTTCTACACTGAGTAGGTGGATGTTTTTTATGTCCTGTATTGCTGTTATTGCTTGGGCTGCATGTTCTCTTGTATGTTTTGTGAAGCATTTGGCTATTGGTTGCAATGTCACCCCTAGGTATTTAGAGTCCGATGAGATTTTTATTTTTTGTCCTCTGATGTCGATTTCCGCATTCTTGGGGGTTTTGCCTCCTTTTCTGAAAATCACCATTTTTGTCTTTGTTATATTTATGTGAAATTTGTGTTCAGTGCATCATTTGTCTATTTTCTCAATGATTTTCTGCAGCTTCTGTATATCTGTTAAACCTATGGCTATGTTGTCAGTGTATGCCTATACGTGTACATCATCTTCATTTTCTCCAATTCACAGTACTTCTTCAGTGGCAAGAACGTACAGCGAAGGGCTCATTGGGTCACCCTGTAAGATTCCACTCGAATGCAGAATGAGGTTGTCTGATATTATGATTAAGTTGTATTCGAGGACTGACTTGATTATTCTTGCCCATACGCTATCTTCTCCCATTGTGTTTTCCAGTTTTCGGACAATGAGATCTCTTTCCAGTAGGTCAAAGGCTTTGGTAAAGTCTATGAACACTGTGTAAAACATTTGTTTCTTTTGTAGCACATTGTTGATGATGTTTGGAAGAAGCCCGACTGCCGTAAGTGTTGATCTTCCAGATCTGAAGCCCATTTGTCGTTCTGGGAGATGACTGTCCACACAGGCTTTGATTTTTTGTGTAATTATCTTCGAAAACATCTTGAACTGAGTATTTTCCAGGGCTATGCCTCTGTACTTGTTTGGGTTCGTTGGGTCTCCTCTACCTTTGTAGAGAACTTTTATTGTCGAGTGTCTCCATTGGGTTGGAATTCTTTCGAGTTCCAGGAATTTGTTGAATAGTTTGATCCATATGTGTTGGAGGGCCTCTTTCATCTGTTACATGTTCATTATATATATTATTGGGTCCTGCTGCTTTCTTGTTCTTCAGTGCTTTTATTACTTCTTTTACACCTTCTTCATTTAGAAGTTCCAATACAATGTCTTTTTCCTTAGTTTGATGTTGTTTCTCTTTCTTTTGTGTATGAGCCAGTTTTATTGGCCTTGCTGCTATGTATGGATCTTTCTATGCTTCATCTGCTTCTCTTTTTGCCTCTCCTTCTCTGTATTCTTTTTTCTTCACTTCTATTAGTTTTTCTTTCCTTTTTTTTTTTTTTTTGTAGATTCTCCTCTTTTCTGCATACAATTTGTAGGTTTCCTCGTCATGCTGGTTTCTTAATCTGTGGAACATTCTCAGAATAATGTTCCTTTTGCTGTAGCATTCAGCATCAAACCATCTTTTTGCCGTCCTTGTTTTTGGGTTTGTTTGTATCACTAAATTTTTTAGGAGATCTTCTATTTTGTCTCTTGCTTTTTCAAGGTCTCCTTCCTTTATTAAAGTTTCTATTTGTGTTATTGTTCTTGCTGGTTTCTTAATTTTTCTTTATCTATTTTTCTTTGTGTGATTTGGTGGGCCGTTCTTGCTGGCAGTGATGTGACATTATTTATTTTTATCTTCATTGGAATGTGCTTTCGTATAGGAGGGATAAAAATCATGCAATATTGGTTGAATACTTTCTTTTATTTCTCCTCTTGTTAATGTGATACCAATGGTGCTTTTCCCATTGTGGCATATACATGTAGGTATCTGTCTACTGTTCAGTAGGGTGAAACCATCTTCTTCTAGGGTTTCAATAACTAGTCTTGTTATATAGTTCTCCGTGTCTATTCTGCAGTTTAGATCACCTACAATAATGGTTGGTTTGCTGTCACACTTTTTGATGAGTGTGACTATTTCGTCAATTATTTCTACAGCATTTGTGTGCAGTTTAAAATAGGCTGCAATTATATTTATGTTTGCTGCTTCTACTAGAATACTATTTTCTTGTTTTATGATTTTTTTGTTGGGTGTCCTCCAGAGTTTAAGTAGGATAGATATTCCTCCCATGGGTCATCCTCTTTCTCCCTTCTTTGGCATTAGGTGATAATTGTAGAAATCTTTATGTTGTCAGTTGTCTATTACGAAGGTTTCTGTTAGAATTACAAGATCCGAGTTTTGCAGAATATCTATTGGTGTTAGGCTAAGAGCACTTTTTATTCCCTCTGTATTCCACAAGACTGCTTTTATTTCTTGCTCTTCTGGTTTTCTTCTTACTTTAGTTGAGCTCTGCTGCCTCTTCCATCAATTGTCTTGGGAAACAAAATCGATGTACTTTTATGTTTTCAGGCCAGAATTCTGGTGTGATCTGTAGATTTTCAAACAGAATTCCTACTTTGAAAGCTTTTTTGTTGACTTTCTTCACATTCTAGTTGTCCCAGTATTCTGTTCTTGTTAAGGTATTTCACTACTGTATCAGTTGTGGTAGTTCTCTCTAAGTTACCGATATATAGCCAAGCCGTTGTTTCTGCTGCTTGCATTTCTTCGTTTTTCTTTGAACCCATAATGGTTTTATTTTTACTCTGGTTTCTTCTGTACCACAGTACTCCAAGTTGGTTCCTCTAGTTCATTAACCTGATTTCGACTTGAGGCTGATTTTGTTTCTGGAGCAGAGGATTTCTGTATATTGTCGTTCCCCCTGCTTAAACTTTGTTGTTGTATTTAGTTTGTATGTTGTTCCCATGAGTTTTGATTTTCTCTGGTTCTAAGTGACTTTCCTTTTCTAGGGTTTCCTTTATTTGCTCCTGTATTAATATCTCTAGTTTTTTTTTTTTTTTTTTTTTTTTTTTTTTTTTTTTTTTTTAGGAAATCAATTATCTCCTCCACTTTATGCCTCAATTCTCCCATTTCCATCTTATTTTCATCTTTTTTTTTGCTTTTTCCTGAGAGTTACCCAATCCGATGGCCACATTGAAGTTCTTCTCAGATCCTGTAGGTGTCTCTTCCGTCTACCTCAGTCCGCTACGTGCTGTTTCCTGCATTTCCCCGGCAGTGCAGCTGTCTTCTTCCTTGCTCGTCTCCTCTTCTTGGATGTTCCTAATCTCTCTCGTAGGATACCTATTCCCCTCCTTTGCTTTTGTTTCATTTTTCAAAGATTCTAAGCATTTTCTTATTTCCCTCACCGCCTCTAGTAATTCGTTCTTCATTTCCTTCTTCATATATCCTCCTTCTTCTGACACTGTTTCAGTCTTCATAAGATTGTTCTCCTCTCAGCCAAAAGCCCTTCTTCTTCTAAAGTAGAAAACACACACACACACACACACACACACACACACACACACACACACACACATACACACACACACACACACACACACACACAAGCAAAATTCACATACACATGACCACTATCTCAAGCCACTGAGGCCGGACTCATAGATAGTCGTCATGTGTGAGCAAATGTGCTGCATCTGTCTGTGACTTAACTTCTCTATAAAGTTAGCAGTGATCTGTCCTTTTAACAGTACTGTTGACATAAATATGAATGAGAAAAAAAGAACAGTTTTTATACGCTAATATCCAATCTCCTTATCCAGTCACAGCTTGATTGGTCAAGCCATGAAAACATTGTTTGGACTTTATGAAGGAGGTATTGAATAGGATTGGGGAAAAGAGAAGTTTGTGGCACCACTTAACTAGAAGAAGGGATCGGTTAGTAGGACATGTTCTGAGGCATCAAGGGATCACCAATTTAGCACTGGAGGGCAGCATGGAGGGTAAAAATTGTAGAGGGAGACCAAGAGATGAATACACTAAACAGTAGGTACTGGGAGATGATGAAGGATGTAGGTTGCAGTAGGTACTGGGAGATGATGAAGCTTGCACAGGATATAGTGGCATGGAGAGTTGCATCAAACTAGTCTCAGGTCTGAAGACCACAACAACAACAACAACAACAACAACAATAGACACATACTCACGAACTACACTTGGTGTATCAGAAAATATTTCTTAATACATTATCAATATGATTTTTAATTCGCTTTTCTGTTCGACGGTTAGTATATTAAATTTCTGGGATTTTAACCATGAACTATGCACCTTGCTGTTGGTGAGGAGGCTTGCGTGCCTAAGTGACACAGATAGCTGTACCGTAGGTACAACACAACGGAGGGGTATCTGTTGAGAGGCCAGACAAATATGTGGTTTCTGAAGAGGGGCAGCAGCCTTTTCAATCAGTAGTTGCAGCGGCAACAGTCTGGATGATTGATTGATCTGGCCTTGTAACACTAACCAAAACAGCCTTGCTTTGCTGGTACTGTGAACGGCTGAAAGCAAGGGGAAACTACAGCCGTAATTTTTCCCGAGGGCATGCATCTTTACTGTAAAGTTAAACGATGATGGTGTTCTCTTGGGTAAAATATTCTGGAGGTAAAATAGTCCCCCATTCAGATCTCCGGAAGGGGACTACTCAGGAGGACGTTGTTATCAGGAGAAAGAAAACTGGTGTTCTACGGGTCGGAGTGTGGAAGATACTGAAAAGTTTCAGATAGATTATATAATGGTAAGACAGGGATTTAGGAACTAGGTTTTAAATTGTAAGACATTTCCAGGGGCAGATGTGGACTCAGACCACAATCTGTTGGTTATAAACTGTAGATTAAAACTGAAGAAACTGTAAAAAGGTGGGAATTTAAGACGGGACCTGGATAAACTGATGGAGCCAGAGGTTGTGCAGAGTTTCAGGGAGAACATTAGGGAACGATTGGCAAGAATGGGGGAAAGAAATACAGTAGAAGAAGAATGGGTATCTTTTAAGGATAGAAATAGTGAAGGCAGCAGAGGATCAAGTAGGTAAAAAGACGAGGGCTAATAGAAATCCTCGGGTAATAGAAGGGATACTGAATTTAATTGATGAAAGGAGAAAATACAAAAATTCAGTAAACGAAGCAGGCAAAAAAGAATATAAACATCTCAAAAACGAGATCGACAGGAAGAACAAAATGGTTAAGAAGGGATGGCTAGAGGACACATGTAAGGATGTAGAGGCACATATCACTAGGGGTAAGATAGATACTACCTACAGGAAAATTAAAGAGGACTTTGGAGAAAAGAGAACCACTTGCCTGAATATCAAGAGCTCAGATGGAAACCCAGTTCTAAGTAAAGAAGGGAAAGCAGAAAGGTGGAAGGAGTATATAGAGGATCTATACAAGGGCGATGTTCTTGAGGACAATATTATGGAAATGGAGGATGTAGATGAAGATGAAATGGGATATATGATACTGAGTGAAGAGTATGACAGAGCACTGAAAGACCCGAGTCGAAACAAGGCCCCAGGAGTAGACAACATTCCATTAGAACTACTGACAGCCTTGGGAGAGCCAGTCCTGACAAAACTCTACCATCTGGTGAGCATGATGTATGAGACAGGCGAAATACCCTCAGACTTCAAGAAGAATATAATAATTCCAATCCCAAAGAAAGCAGGTGTTGACAGGTGTGAGAATGACCACACTACCAGTTTAATAAGCCACGACTGCAAAATACTAACACGAATTCTTTACAGACAAATGGAAAAACTGGTAGAAGCTGACCTTGGGGGGAGATCAGTTTGGATTTCGTAGAAATGTTGGAACACGTGAGGCAATACTGACCGTACGACTTGTCTTATAAGATAGATTAAGGAAAGGCAAACGTACTTTTCTAGCATTTGTAGACTTAGAGAAAGTTTTTGACAGTGCTGACTGGAATAGTCTCTTTCAAATTCTGAAGGTAGCAGGGGTAAAATGCAGGGAGTGATAGGCTATTTACAATTTGTACAGAAACCAGATGGCAGTTATGAGAGTTGTTGGGGGTTACGAAAGAGAAGCTGTCGTTGGGAAGGGAGTGAGAAAGGGTTGTAGCCTATCCCCGATGTTAATCAATCTGTATATTGAGCAAGCAATAAAGGAAACAAAAGAAAAATTCGTAGTAGGAATTAAAATCCATGGAGAAGAAATAAAAACTTTGAGGTTCGCCGATGACATTATAATTCTATCACAGGCAGCAAAAAACTTGGAAGAGCAGCTGAACGGAATGGACAGTGCCTTGAAAGGAGGATATAAGATGAACATCAACAGAAGCAGGACGAGGAGAATGGAATGCAGTTGAATTAAATCGGGTGATGCTGAGGGTATTAGATTAGGAAATGAGACGCTTAAAGTAGTAAATGAGTTTTGCTGTTTGGGGAGGAAAATAACTGATGATGGTTGAAGTAGAGAGGATATAAAATGCAGTCTAGCAGTGTCAAGGAAAGCGTTTCTGAAGAAGAGAAATTTGTCAATGTCGAGTACAGATTTAAGTGTCAGGAAGTCTTTTCTGAAAGTATTTTTATGGAGTGTAGCCATGTAACGTGGATGATAAATAGTTTAAACAAAAAGAGAATAGAAGCTTTCAAAATGTGGTGCTACAGAAGAATGCTGAAGATTAGATGGGTAGATCACATAACTAATGAGGAGGTATTGAATAGAATTGGGGAGAAGAGAAATTTCTGGCACAACTTGACTAGAAGAAGGGATCGGTTGGTAGGACATGTTCTGTCAGCAACTCAACATCTCCACTATATGATGAGTAGCAATCTATCCTTTTCATAACATTGTTATAGCGTATGTGGAATATGATTACTCCAAAATTCTGAATTGCTACTTCTTGATCCAACATTCAGAGAAACCATGTATTTCTTCTTAAAATGAACTTCTTCACTGTTGCAACTGAATGACAGACAGCACTTTATCTTAAATACGATTATATTGCTCCTATAGTTAAACTATAGTGTGTAAGGGACCGCATCACGTACAAAGTGTGAACATACATTGATCTAACATCACATTAAATCTGTACAACATCAACGAATTACAGTTCTGAACCATCTGACAGCTAAGCTTTGTCTCTCTTCTATGATCCAGGACGTAGCTGCATGGAGTAACTGCCCAAACACTGTAGCAAAACTACCATTGTCTTCCTGCCTTGAAGATATGCTATGTCCATTCATACCCATGACATGAACAAACAATAATAAGTCTTCCAAACACTTTTGCTATTCTAAATTATTTCGCTGAGAAATACACTTTTAAATGTACACATTATTTGTTGGTTAGGATTTTTTTTTTTAAGGGCACAAAACTGCTGTGGTCATAAGTGCCCATAGTTGTTGGTTAGGTAGACAACAGGTTAACACCACTTTATCTAAGTGACATATTGCACCACAATGTGTAACCTTAACACACTCTACACTTGACTCCTGGATGGTGCTAAACAAGCAGCATTGATGTGGCAGCCAGACCTATCTTCACAGTAAGATCTGCAGACTATAGGACACGTAAAATCAAATACAAGAATGTGGTGTCAGCACAGGATATATGTTGTAGCATTTGGCTGGGGATTCTGTCTACTTTCACTACTGTGTCTTGGCCAAAGCACAGAGCACTGAGGAGTATTTTACAGTTTCAGATGCTGTACAGTGTGTTTTGGATGCAGGTGCTTGAGCACAGTGTACTGCAAAATGTTCTCCAATAACAGTAGTGTCAGTACTGTCATCTAAGAGAATTGGTTGCTAAGTGGCGGGTGTAGACAAATGCAACATGGCCCACCCTAGTGAAAAAAAGAGGCACAGATCTCTAAGATAATGACATATCTTTCCCAGCATTCCTTCTTCTGGTGTTCTATGAGATCTAGCATGCAGTCTTATCACAGACCTATGATAGACTTAATGACGTTTCCCAGTGATGTATGACACGTATGTCATTGGAGTCCCCACCAGCTTTTACCTTTACAGGAATGCCTCTCTTATCTGTTGGCCTCCATTGGATACAGCAGACAAAATGAACTCCACTTTCTCCCATGCAGTTATTAGTGTGTCTGTAATTTGAGATTATGATAGAAAATTACACCTTGAATCTTGTTGAGGCTCTTATGAGGAGTGATGGATACAGGAATTTCACTGATCCTCTCAAAGGTGAGCAATTCCTGTAACTGAGCAGGGATCACATTATCATCAGGATTGAACCAATCCCCATTTTGCTATTACATGTTACTTTGGATGAATTTGTTTCCTATATGCACTTCAAAAATTGATTTTGTGGTCGATAGGATTTGCAATCAATTCAGGTACAAACTACTTACCGAGGGATCTCATCATCTCTTTTAGTTCTAATTTCCTCCCATGCTGTGGACAGGGAAGAGAAAGCTTTGTAGTCACACCTTCCCATGATAAATTGATCTATTCCTTCGAGTGAGACTGCTGGGGTCTTGTTACCACCAGCAGGAGAAAGTTTGATCCTCCTCATTGTGGGTCATCTGAATGATCTCTGCCTGAGTACTCTTCCCACGAGCACCACCATGGCACAGCAACAGCTGCCTCATACAGTAATCACTAACTGCAATCCCTGTGCTCCACATTCGACAGGTACGTACTCACACGTATGTACAGGGAGTTTTCACCACTGGTACAAACAGTGCATTCTCTGGATTTTCACAGGGTTACATAAATTCAGTTATCTGAT
This sequence comes from Schistocerca gregaria, assembly GCF_023897955.1. Lineage (NCBI taxonomy): Eukaryota > Metazoa > Arthropoda > Insecta > Orthoptera > Acrididae > Schistocerca > Schistocerca gregaria. The sequence continues at coordinate 204,789,664 of NC_064922.1, forward strand.
GACACTTTCTCTCTCAAGCTGAGCCTCACTCTCCACAATGGTCTAGTGACTGTGTTAGGTTTAGTTGTCTGAAGTGATCCATTCCCACAAGGGTTGTTCAGTGGAGAGCATGTGCATCATGTTTGTCAACTTTTCCCCCTCTAAGAATGGCAATCAAACCCAGAAGTAGGGATGTAACATGAGTTAAGAGATGGGTAATGATGAGAGAACAGAAGCCTGGATAAAGCAAAGTGAGTAGCCATAATTGGTGCACTATAGAACGCCAGGCTGACAACAAATAAAACACCCTAAAGACCAAATACGAGAAAAGGTATATCCGTAGAACAGAATTGCAGCACAGGAAATGAAAGAGTGCTGTAATGGCTTGGGGACCGGTGTACTCCATATAAATACTCACAAAAGTAGTCAACAGATAGCTGTGATACCACCTATCGCCTTTGAGCCATGGCATAACTGTATTGCATTGTGCGACCTCATAAAGACTCGGCGTCTTTGGAATGGATAGCACCTGCAGAATGCATGTGGGAGAAAGTGATGGCGCACTCTAGTGTTGGATGTTTGTTTTTTTTAATTCATTTGTGAATGATTGTATTGTCGAATTTGAAGTTTTTCCTGAATAGTGCTCAGGATTTTTTGAGGTGGCTGTTGTTGTTGTTGACTTTTTAATCTCTGTAGTTATTGGCTACCGATTTGTTTTCAGTTTTGAAACTGTCAGCTTGAAATTTGTTCTTCAATTAGGGTGAAGTGGGGTAAGTGTAACTATGGGGTTAGTGTAACCATGGCTTATGGTGCCTTAAAGAAGCTGTATTTTTACCTCTGACCTATCACACATATTAATTTACTCCTTTCTTTGTTATATTTAACCATAAGCTGTCAAATCTGACATAAATTGGTAATTAATTTTTGGACTTGAATTGACGTCTACATTTTCACTCTGCGAGTGAGTGACATGCTCCGAATTTGGTGGTCTGTCATTTTTGCAGTTTTAAAGAAACTGCAAAATTTTTTGGTTACAAACTAACTTTTGAATGAAAATTTCAAATATGAGATTCATTTTACTCTACTGATAAAGCTCTTGATATGCCAGTCATGGTTACACTTACCCCAACTTTTTCCCATGTTGGGCAAGTGTAACCAACAGGCTGGGGTAAGTGTAACCAGGGGGGTTACACTTGCCCCAAACAAACTTACCGGAACAGATTTATTTATTTAAGCCGTAGCCTTGTTTTTGCTATCACCCCCCTGGTTACACTTGCCCCAAACAAACTTACCGGAACAGATTTATTTATTTAAGCCGTAACCTTGTTTTTGCTATCACACAAGATCAACTAAACTGGCCTTCCTGTGCATATGGACACCAGAATACTTGATGTGCTGGATTTCCTTGCCTACTGATTTTGTGCGAGATATATTTTATTTTTTATTTAAGTCTACTCTATTTTTTAAACCAAGTTTCCTTTTATAAAATATGACACAGCCCGACAGTGAAGTCCCACTGGTAAAACAAAGAAGAAAAGGATTGCACCAGGAGCTTAAGTTATCACTTTTCAAGATGCCATCCATAAAGAAAAAGATTTTAAAGGAAACAAGAATAATAAGGAGAAAGCAAAACGAAAAACCATTATCGACATAAAAAAGGGCTTGGTAATGAAAAGTAAATCTTCCAAACAAAGTGCTGTTACTTTATCCGAAATGGCATCTCGGAATGTTGTGGGAAAAAAATCCCTGAGTGCTCATGTGGGTAACAAGAAAAAAAAAGACTGGAAGTTGAATCAACAAGTGAAGAAAGTGAAACAGAAGGAGGCCTATCTTTAATAAGTAGTGATGAAGAAAATTGGACCATAATAACACTGGTTGATCTCAGGAAAGAAATGATAAACTGTGAAGAAGAAAGAGACAAACTTTTCTTGAAGCCAAAGATAAAATTACAGCTGGTAGCTTTTGCAACAAACTATAAGAAAGTTCATTTTATTGGCCAAGTTACCAAAATTTGTGATTTAGGAGATCCCGAAGTGATTTTCCTCAGATGCAAAAATAAGACAAAGCATTGGCACCACATTCTACTGGGCTGATAGAAGAGATGAGACGGAAGTTCCATCCTCTGATGACATTTCAGTGCTGCCTGAGCCTTCTTTGAGTCACAGGGGAGACCTAACATTTGGTGTTACATTTGCTTCATACAACATTCAGTGACTAAATAATGGTTAGGGCCTAAGTGTGAATATAATAAGTTGAATTAGGGCAGTTTAGCGTTAAACACAAATTGCCAAAATAATAGAAAGTGAACTTATAAAATGAATTTTTCTTTTCTCTTGATACTAGATATTTTATTATTTTTGTTTAATTACTACTGAAGAAAAAATATTACTTTTGTAGAATTTAAACCAATAAATTACTGGCCTAAAACAAGAATAAATGATCTATGAAGCATTGTGTTTCAGTGTTTTTTGGTTTAGGCTAACACTTATTTTTTAGTTTAGCTAACATTTTCTGTGTATTTCATAATATACAAAGTGGCGTGTGCAAAATAGTTCATATCTCGAGTAAAATTTAAGATATTTTAATAATTTAAAAATCCTCAAATTCAGTAAAAATTGGGTAATCAGGTCACTTACCCCAAGTCTCTTTTAATATGCTCTGTATGGGTACAACAGTGCGAGGTTACACTTGCCCCAAACCATGCGGCAAGTGTAACCTCACAACACAAAATTTTGAAAACAATTAATTGACCATACAGTTTATTTTTTCAAAAACAAAATGTAAATTGTTTAAAAGTCAATAAGTCCAACTTTAAGCATGAGAAATTTCAAAGTCATATCTTCAATAACAAAGTGGCAATTTGGTGTCAAAGTTGAACTATGCCAGAACGTGGTTACACTTACCCCACTTCACCCTAATTTAATTTTGGGTGTTTTTCATTCATTTATAGGTACAGATCTAACTGTTCAATTCAACAGTTGTTTATTAATGGCTGGGATGGGGGATGATATGGCAGCTATCATAAAGTGTTTACAGTTGTATGGTCTAATTGTTGAGTTTTTAGGTTTCACCAGTGTGGCAAGTTACTAAAATTAATGAGAGTTCCTTCTTCTCATACCAGAGAGCTGTATATATCAATGTGTCATCAGAACAATGTTTGGAGGTTGGTCAGAAGAGTTCCTAGTTCAAGCAATCTAGGATGGCCATGTAGGATATTGTGATGTTAACCTACTATTGGTGTTATCATTCTGCTATTTGGTTTTGTATGCATGAGACACTTGTGAGTGATATTCATTTTGCAATAAGGTGTGTACCGAGTCTATTAAGTATAGGTAAGTTTTTTTTTTTTTTGACAGGCCAGAGGTAGATGTAGAAATTTATGAATCACAATTGGGGAAGGATAAACCTAGGAGTGGTGATCATACTGTGGGAACATGGGTGAAGCTGTTGTTTTGGGGGGGGTGGGAGTTCTGAAGTGGTTTTGGAGTGGTGGGTAGGTGTACTTAGCAGATATTGCTTGGTTTAGTAGAGGAGTATACAAGGGAGGGCTCAACTATAGTTTTTGATTGTTTTTCATTGTATAGGGGTTGGGGCAGTAGGGGTTTCATCATTAATCGTAAATCATAGCATACAGTTTAAAGATTATTCAAAAGAGCTTCTACAAATTCTAAAGAGGCTTATTGGGTGGAGGGAGGGGGAGGGGGCAGTTGAGTCCATTACACAAAAGGGGAAGAGGAGCACTTCAACCTGACTATACAATCTCACCTTGATGAGTATTATTGGAGGAAAAGTGTGCTGAAAAAGTTATTGTCCATTAAATGTTTTTGATGGGGTAAAATATATAGGACAAAGTTGGTTAGTTAAGTCTGGAGTTTTTTTAATGTGGTTTGGGGTATTGTGTACAGAGAGAGTTGTGGCTTTTTTGAAGGGGGGAGGGGAGTAATTAGGTTTATGAAATTTTCTTTTTATGAAGTTGTGAATGATGTATGCACATGTTGTTTTTTAATGCAGGTATTATGTTGGAGACTAGTGTCAGTTGGTGGGTAGTGTTCAGGGAACGTGTGGTTATGGATGTGTGAGTCCAGGCATGCTTTGGTGGAGGTGGTGGTGGTGGTGGTGGTGGTGGTGGGAGAGGGAGAGACGGAGGGAGGGAGGGAGATGGCCAGCCTAGATTAATTTGTCATTTGACTGTGGTTGGTAACCACATTTTTATGAAGGGGTTTGTTCATGTATGTAGTTTTCTTTAAGAATTTACTAGTGAAGGTTGTGTTCATTGTTGAACTTTGTATTTAATACTTTGCATTGGAGGGTATTGTAGTGTGGTCTGGTGCTGTGGGTTTGTGGGGGTTAGTGGCTTAGTGGATTTCAGTTGAGCCATAAAGGCCAAGTGAAATTTGTGTTAATGGTTTTCAAGTTGTGTGTAGGTTCCCAATATTGATGGCTTCTTGAACTACACACATCATACAAAATTTACCATACCAATGGTGGTATTTTTTCAGTTGATTGTTGAGGATTTCATGAGCTTCATTTTTATGTTAATATTTACTCTGAAATTGTAACAGGGTTCTTATTGTCATATCCAAGTGAAATTTGTGTTAATGGTTTTCAAGATGTGTGTAGGTTCCCAATATTGATGGCTTCTTGAACTACATACATCATACAAAATTTACCATACCAATGGTGGTAGTTTTTCAGTTGATTGTTGAGGATTTCATGAGCTTCATTTTTATGTTAATATTTACTCTGAAATTGTAACAGGGTTCTTATTGTTATATCTATGTCTACATAGATACTCTGCAAGGCACCGAATGATTCATGGCGGGGTACCAAGTACCACTTGCGAAAGGAGTGAAGGAAAAAGAAATGTCTATACATCTCCATAAAAGACCAATATCTCTTACCTTCATGGTCCCTGCGCAAAATTGGTGGGAGTGATAGGGGTATTCCCCTGCCTGCACCAGAGTAAGCTCACCAGTGCCATAATCCTATATCATTCCCTTGTAGCTTCTCCTTCCCTAACCATCAACTTCCCTTCCACCCTACTGACGTGTGTGTGGGGGTTGGTTAAATCATTAACATAAAGGAGTTTCAGACAAAAGTAACGGTGACTGATTTATTCTCTGGAAGACTGAATGTTATTTTTAGAGGAACGTACATTATAAGCATTAGAATGTCCAGTAATTAATTTTTTTTTTTTAACTATAAGCATGCCCATGTCTTGAAGCACATCTTTCCCAGAAGTGGAAATCTCGCTCTAGAAGCTGAACACGATTTCACGCCAGTACAAATCAAAGTAATGAATCATATATTTTAATGATATCTACAGAGAGCTGTTTCTGTTCAAATTATCCATTATTAGATGCGCTATAACAGAAATAATGATACGTAAGAGATCTGGCATTTTCATTTCTAGCAAAACACCGGCCAAGAATTGGTATGCGAATATTCCGATTACATCTATATCATTGTAACATACTTTAATATCTTCACTGTATTCATGATTCGTAATAGACCTACTGCACTTGTTGAATTGTATTTAACTACACGAGAAAACTAGCACAAAATGGATACTATTCTTATGAAATATTACCAGTGTAGCAGTTCTTCCGCAATCAAACAAATAAGGATGGTGCAAACGGGGAAATGTAATCCAAAATAAGTATACACATACAATAAAAAGAGTAACATTATAGATTTCAGTAAAAGAAAGAGCTTGCAAATAATTTCAGTGATATCTTCAGTAACTCATTTCGTTTAAAAAAGATTCAAGTGCCACCGCTAAAATGCACTTCCAATTGGAAAAGGTAACTTATCAGACATGTTGTATTAGCTATGTAGTATTCCATCACGATGTGGGCACAAACGTGGAGAAACAATTTAAAACAAGAACAACAATCAATTTCCACAAACAAATTTAGCTTACCTTTCAGTCACAGTACCATCACTCATTTTGGCGCCTCCAATTTAAACTGTGCAAAGAGCATAAGTTCAATGTGGAAATCTTAGAAAGGCCGAACGCCTGACACCGCCGCCTGTTACGTGGCCTGTGAGCAGCTGTATTGACATACAGTTGTTATTGAACTATACAATAAATAAACAGAAAAGTTTAAATCTATAAATATATGGTTAATCACAGGCATAATTTGCGTACTTCAGTCTTTGCTGCGCCAAAATAGAATTCTTTCCATTAAGTAAAATTACTTATTTATAAGCTTCGTTATAATTATGTGAAGAATCTAAACTTTCGAAGAGTAAGTAAAACTGTGAAATTATATATTGCGAGTTGTACACATTATTTCGGGCGCAGTGATTTCTACCTAGTATCAAGGCAGACTAATGGTGGCACTGGCCAAGTGTCATTTCAACAATGTGTAACCGAAATATGGTTGAGTGCAGAGAGGTATGTAATCATAGTGTTTGTTTGTGTAGATCGTTGATACATCGCTTCATGTGCAATGTTGTGTGATTGCCGATTGGCAACGGGTAGCTAGTGCGAAGGTATAGCTGCATTACGACTTACGTTGAAGAAATTAGATAGTGAGGAAGGTCAGTAATAAGATATATAAATTATTCAACCTTAACGTTGCTACAAGATTCGCGAAGGACTGGTACTACAGTGAGACTCGGAGCAGCGTCAAAGAAACCTGTCTCAGCACAGTGTCTTGGGAACGTAATAGAGGTGTTATGAGATTGAAACTAACTGATCTGTACGATGTCGGCGTACCCATTACGCGCTAAATGATTCATGAGATGGAAACAACAGGTTACAACTTTCGAGAGGCAGAACAGATTGTTAATCCTACACACACACACACACACACACACACACACACACACACACACACAGAGAGAGAGAGAGAGAGAGAGAGAGAGAGAGAGAGACAACACACACCAAATTCACTAGCTGTTTTACCAATGACTGATCAATCGATGTCATAACCCAGCAAGTAGTTACTTCCAGGAATTTGAATGATCTGGTTGATTCTAATTGTGATTCAGTATTGTTGTAGTGATTAGATATGACATTTTAATTTTGTGAAGTGCCTAATTTTACATTTTTGTATGTAGCCAATCTTTCTACCACTCTAAATATTATTAAGAACTATCAGACAGTACTTTATTACAGATAACCGTATTGTAGCCAAAAAGTTTGAGCTTGCTATTAATGTTGTCTATGTTGTTGTTTGTGATCCTTCAAAAAGAATATCATAACACAGCTTTATTAGTGATACATACCGATAAAATAGTGTGTTGTATTTCTGCAATGTTTCCATCAACAGAAATACATTCTCTCTATCAGATAGGAAGATTTCTGATCTCAGGCAGCATTACAGTTTCATTGACAAATCTTAAAGTGTTTGTTTATTCTTCTGAAACTCATTCCGTCCCAAATTTCTCAGTGTTTTTCTTTATTTGTTTGCTGTGTTAATTAAGCAGCATGTGGGATTACCCATCTATCTTCTCAGCTACTGCTTCTCCTTATAAGCATGGGAGATTGCTGCAGAAATTTGATTATGGAAAGAAATTTTTATCTGCAGAAATATGATTATGGAAAGAAATTTTCTCATTATTATTGAGTTCTCTCTCCCTGTTAACTTGTGGTTACCCACTTTGTGATTTGTCTGCCTATTTCAAGAAAAAGATTTCTCAGAAAGATTACTGTGAAAAGTAGCTGTATTTGTGATGACTATTAATGACGAATTATCAATGAGTGATTGCTTGCAACTTACTTTCACACTATCTATTACTCCTATACTTCATTGATGAAAGAAGATTCATGGAAGCTGTTGGCACTGTTGCCAGCTTTCAACTGTGAAATGCAAAAGGCTGCTGGTTGTACCAAACTACATGACTGAAAACAGTAATCACTCATAGAAATGTGGCAATACTGAGGCAATGCAATAGACATTTAAGCAAAACCACATAATGTGTTTGGCAGACGTTCAAAGCTTCCATGCCCAGCACCATTTGTCAGGGCTCTCCTGTCACAGCTGCAGAACCTGATGGGTAGCACTGTTTTTGTTTTGAAATATTTTTTTCCCCTTCAATATAATTGTCTGTAAATGAGAGACTGTGTTCTAACTTTTGAAAATTATGTAATATTTCCAGATATTTTTGTCATAATAAGGTGACTTGCTCACAACACCCAAGTTGGCCTTCTAAAAACCCCTTGTTCTACATGCTGTATCAACAGTGTATTGTCTCACTCTGATAACAGATCTTGGAGGATCTTAGTGATTAGTGCATCTCTCTTTTTATACCATTGTTCATGTTTCACAAGTGAAACAAATTCTGGAGAAAGTTAAGAATAAGGGAAGTGCTGTTTCTCTGTGCTCTAGATATCAGTTTTCGTAGTACTACTGTGAAATACGAAAGGAGCCAGTGAGAATACAACAGGCAAATAACATTTTTCTTACTAATGATTATAAGTCAATCTCCTGCCCTCAATTATAAAATGTTTTTGAGATCTTTTAATGTATTTGGAGAGAGAAGGGGAGGTGGTGAGGCAATACTAAAATGCTTAGGGCAGCTTCTTCAGAACTATTAAAACTTATTCCTTTTCATATCAGCAATTTAAACCTATGCCGTAAAATAACCACTTTCTTGAGTTTTGTCATGTTGTGGTCTTCAGTCCAAAGATTGGTTTGATGCAGTTCTCCATGCTAGTGTACCCTGTGCAAACATCATCACCCCGTAACTACCACAGCCCACATCCATTTGAACTTGCTTATTGTATTCGAGCCTTGGTCTTCCTATATCATTTGTACTGCCCACACTTCCTTCTGCTATCGAACTGACAATTGCTGGATTCCTGAGGATGTACCCTATCAGCTGACCCCTTATCTTTTATCCAAGTTGTGCTATAAATTGCTTTTTTCTCCAGTTCAATTCATTATCTCCTTATCATAATCTGATCTGCCTATCTAATCATCAGCATTCTTCTTTCTGTAACACCACATTTTGAAAGCTACTCCTCCTCCTCCTCCTCCTCCTCCTCCTCCTCCTCGTCCTTTTTTTCACTCATTGTCTTGCTTCCAGCTCCTTCCTTTAAAAAATTTGTACAAGCTGTGGACCCTTATTACAGTAAGGAATTCAAAAGCTTCTAGCCCCTTCTTGTGTGAATTGCCTGTTGTGCATGTTTCACTTTCATACCAGGCTACATTGCCGACAAATACTGCCAGAAAAGTCTTTAGTAGATGTTAATAAATTCACCTTTCAAGAAATGCCTTTCTTGCTATTGCCAGCCTACAGGTTGCATTGTCTGATTTAATTTGGCTGTATACTATTATCATTGTTTTAGTATTATTGATAGGTTATTCATCTTGTGTCCTCTCTTAAAGACACTAACAGTTCCATTCCGTTAAACTGATCTTTCAATTCCTACAAAGTCATTGATGAACCACAAAGTTTTTATTTCTTCTCCATGGACTTTAATTCCCTTTCTAAATTTCTTTTTGGTTTCTTTCAGAGCTAGCGTGAGGTGCCGGTTAAATAACATAGGGAATAGTATATGACCCTGTCCTGCTCCCTTTTCAGCTGCTGCTTCCTTTTCATGTTCTCTGATTCTTTTAACTATTGTCTGGTTTCTGTACACATTGTAAGAAACCTTTTGCTCCCTGTATTTTGTCTTGTTTCCTTCAAAATTTGCAATTGTGTAACATTGTCAAAATTTTTCATTAAAACTACAAATTCAGGTTTACCATCTTCTAAGAAAAGCCATAAGATTAGCATTACCTCATGTGTTCCTACATTTCTTCAGAACACAAACTGATCTTACCCAAGGTCAGCGTCTACCACTTTTTCCATTCTTCTATAAATTATTGGTGTCAGTATTTTGCAACCATGATTTATTTAAACTAATAGTTTGTTAGTAGTCACATCTATGAGCACTCCTCTTCTTTAGAATCAGCATTGTTATGATCTGCATGAAGTCTGAGGGGTATTTCACGCCTGTATTACATATCTTGTACACCAGGTGGAATAATTCTGTCAACGCTGGCTTTCCCAAGAACCTTCATAATTCTGAGGGAATGTCTCCTACTCCAGGAGCCTTGTTTCTACTTAGGCCTTTCAGTGCCCTATCAAATTCTTCTCACAGGATCATATATCCTATCGTATCTTCACATACTTCCTTTTCTCTTTCTACAGCATTGTCCTCAATTTGTTTCCATTGTATGGTCACATTGAAACCACAATAAAGTCCAAGCCCCAAAGAAGGGACACCACTGAAGTCCTACTTGTTCTCCATGGTACTTCCTGGGGCGCAGATCAAATCACCCTCCTATGTTTGTACCGGTCCCTTATACATTCGATACTAGACTATGGGTGCTTTTATTATGCATCTATATGTCTGTCCCTCTTACTCCACGTCAATACTATTCCCCAACATGGCATCCATTTGGCCACTGACGCCTTTTACACTAGCTCGGTTGAAAGTCTGTAAGCAGAAGCTGCTGGCTACCACTGTCCTACCACTATGACTTTTTCCTCAGCAGGTATGTATGCCGTTTGTCTGCCATGCATGGCCACCCATCCTATGCGTCCTTCTTCGATGACTCCTTTGATCGCCAGTATGGGGCGCGTCCCTCTTCTCTGTTACCTCCTGGAGTTCACTTTTGGCTCTTGCTCCGGCAGCTTAACTTCATGCTACCTGCAACTTTCCCGGTGAGGTGTGAACCCTTCACCCTCTTGCCTTCGTGTGGTGGTCTGTGTTCACCTTGTCTTTCATTTGCTTCCTAAGGACACTACTTCAGCCTCGCTCCATCATCTGCAGTTTCGCAACCTTCGCATGGAACTTCACAATAGTACCTTTGTGTACACTGATAACTGTCAGACTGACCGTGGTGTCGAGTGTGTTTTCATCATCGGTGTAAACATTTTTCGGTATCGGTTTCCGGCACACTGCTGAATATTTACAGCAGAGCTCTTTTCCCTGTATCAGGCCACGGAGTACATCCGGCGCCACAGTCCTTTCAATTGTGTCCTCTGCTCAAACACTCGCAGCACCCTTCAAAGCCTCTTTGCACTGTAGACCACCCATTCCTTAGTGCAACGAGTCCAGGAAAACTATCACTTGCTCACTCTTGATGGAACCACTGTGATGTTTTTGTGAATTCCTCGTCATGTCGGTCTGCTATGAAATGAGGCTGCTGATACTGCTGCCAAAGCTGCAGTCCTATTACCTCAGTCCACTAGTTCTTATATTCCTTCAATGATCTCTGTGTTGCTGTTAGTCAGGAGGTGGTGTCACTTTGGCATTGCCACTGGTCCTCCCTTCATGGGAATAAGCTCCAGGTTATTAAGCCTCTCCCAGTGGCTTGGATTACTTCCTCTTGACACTCTGCCGTGAGAAGGTCATTTTAACTAGGTTGCATATTGGGCTCTGCCCTTTTTGCCATTGCCATTTGTTAAGTGGCGCTCCTCCACCACTTTATGCCCATTGCGCCCAAGTTTTAACTGTCTGTCATTTCCTGGCATAATGCCCACTTTTTAAGCATTTACGTTCCTGCTTGGGTTTGCCATCTGACTTATCGGTCGTTTTCTCGAACGATGTGCAGGTTGTCGACCACAGTTTTACTTTTTATCTGTCGCAGCAACATGGTGAAGGCCATTTAATTTTTACTTCTGGATCTTCGTTTTTCTATGGTATATGTAATAGACCTTTCGCCACAGCCCTGTTTTTAGCCGTCTTCTCTTACATCAGTTCTATAGTTTTGACATTGGCACATATGACACTAGTTGTTTTTGCGCCCACAAAACAAAACAAAAACAGAACAGAACAATCCCATATATTGTTCCATAAAAACACGGGAGAACTGCCGGATATCAGTAACGTTCTGCCACAATATTTCAGCGCAGAGTCTTCTGGCCATCTTCAGGTGAATGCTACTGTAGTAGTACTGGCGAGTACACGCTGAGCTCCGCTATTTAAATCCTTCTGAGGTGACATTACGCATGCGCTGCTCAGCGTGCGTGTTCATAATGGCTCCATGCGCCCTCCACTGTGAAAGCCTGGCATATCAGTATCAGGTCGATTTCCATCTTTATGCAGATAACTACGTCGACTACAAAGTTTCTCTATAACAGGATTCCAAGCAGAGTTTAGCTGATAACCGCCATCTCGATTGATGAGAGTCTCGTTGTCAGACAATCTTATTTCCGCAGATTCATTGATAATTGAGCTCCAAAAGTTTGATGTATGGGCCAAAATTTTTGTGTCGTTGTAATTCATGGAATGGTCTGTGGAAATACAATGTTCGGCGATTGCGGACTTGGTGGGTTGGAGAAGGCGAGTATGCCGTTGGTTTTCCACAATGCGTTCCTGCACAGTTTGTGTTGTTTGCCCTATATATGATTTGCGCATTCACACGGAATTTTGTAAACACCTGGTTTACCCAGGCACAGCTCGTCTTTAACGGATCCCACCAGTGATGAAATTTTGGAAGGAGGACGAAAGATGAATCTCGCTTGATACTTTCTCAATATTCTGCCTATCTGTGAAGAAATATTCCCAATAAATGGTAGATAAACAGTCAACCTGAAGGCCTCTTCCTTGTTCCGTCGTTTGTAGGTCTTCATCGCTCTTTTCACTTGCCCAGCTGAAAAGCCATTCTTCAAAAATGCTTTTTGCAAGTGTTCCAGTTCCGCTTGAAGACTGTCGGCGTTGGAGATAGCATGGGGACGGTGGACCAAAGTTTTGAGAACGCCCATTGTTTGTGCTGGATGGTGACAACTAGTAGCTTGTAGATACAGGTCTGTATGAGTGGCTTTCTGTACACTGAGTGACCAAGTGTGCCATCACTCTTCTGTCGCACCAAGACGTCTAAATATGGCAGACAACAATCTTTCTCTATCTCAATGGTAAACTTTATGTTTTCATGTATGGAGTTCATGTGACGTAAAAATTCTTGGAGACTGTCCAGACCATGAGGCCACACTATAAAAGTGTCATCAACGTACCGCCAAAATACTGTCGGTTTAAAAGTGGCAGAGTCGAGTGCTCTCTCCTCAAAATCCTCCATAAAAAGATTGGCCACCAGGGGAGACAAAGGACTCGCCATAGCGACACCATCAGATTGTTCGTAAAATTCGTTGTTAAATATAAAATATGTAGAGAAGAGAGTGAAGAGAGTGAGCTCAAACAACGCTGTAATGTCTGCACCAAACACACTGCCGATGAGGTGTAGTGAGTCCACCAGAGGCACCTTTGTGAACAGTGAAACCACATCAAGACTGACCAATAAGTCACTACTTTGCAGTTGTAGTAACTGAAGTCAACTGATAAAATCACCAGAATTCTTTATGTGATGTGCACACTTGCCCATCATTGGTTTGAGCAAAGATGCCAAGAATTTTGCTAGGTCGTAGGTGGCTGCTCCAATGTTACTCACAATTGGACGTAATGGCACATTTTCCTTGTGGATCTTAGGCAGTCCATATAGCCTAGGTGGAACTGAACTGTTTGGTTTCAGTCTCTTGATAACCTCCTTCGGTAGAGAACTATTTGACAAAGGTTCTGCTGTTTTTCGCACTACTTGGCTGTAGTTATGAACACGCACGCTGAGCAGCGCATGCGCAATGTCACCTTAGAATGCTTTAAATAGCGGAGCTCAGTGTGTACTCGCCAGTACTACTACAGTGGCATTCACCTGAAGATGGCCAGAAGACTCTGCGCCGAAATATTGTGGCAGAATGTTACTGATATCCGGCAGTTCTCCTGTGTTTTTATGGAACAATCAGTACGCCGGGAAAGCTTTAAACATCACAACAATCCCATATATGCCTAGGAGTGGTTGCTTAAACATTCGGGAGCATCGAAACACCAGGCAACAGCCACTGTGTCAGGCGCGCCGTGCCAGGTAGAGCCACTGTTCAGGGTGGATGGTATCAGGGCGGATGCTTTGCATTTGAAAAGTATCGAGCTCCAAAAATTGGGCCATTCTTCTCCAGCTGTCTCTTTGAGTGGTAACGGTTGGGGTGAAACATTTTCTCCACTACGTGGTCTGTACTAGGATGGATGGGCATACATTCATCACTACGAAGCTGTTATTTCTTATGGAAAACGTCGAAGACAAGTTTGGAAAAGTGGAGTCTCTCAGTAAGATATAGTCTGGTTCCCTGTTGATCAAAACTGCTTCTGCCACCCAATCTGCAGCACTTCATGCTTGTGGTCGTGAAGATGTCCCAATGTGCATTAATCTTCTCCAGTCTGTGAGTATGGCCCAGGGATATCATCCTTCAAACTATGAGGAACACTGGGCCATGCTGGAATGACAGAGTGTTCATTTTGTTTGGCATATTCAGGAAGGTTGTAAGTACAAACACATGGATACTGACATTTTTATTCTGGCATTTGAGGGAGGTACCCTCCCACAAAAGGTCAAGGTTATCTGTTATTGGTGTGATGTGAAGCTGTACATCCCGCCACCCATGTGATGCTTTTGACGCTTGCATTTCAGGCACGTGTTCACGATGTATGGCAGACCCACTATGTAGTGACTTTCTACACCCAGTCCAGGAGGTAGCCCCTGTGTTCCACCATGTCTGTGTGTGTGTTAATTGTCACAACTATCACTCTCCACACTCACCACTTCCCTAGCTTATAAAGAAGAAAATAAGGTACAAGATTATAAATCCCCAGATCATTTGTCTAACACTGAGGTTAGTTAGAAATTTGACCAACTTCATCCTGTGTTGATGACTTCTATATTTGGCTCTGTTACTTCCTTTACCACTCCTCCCTCTTCCTTACCCCAGTCCCACCCCTTTCTTCTCTTTCCCCTCCCGTGCGGTTCCCATGCTCTCCTCTCCAGGTGCCACTCCCCCTCCCTGGCTGAAGAAGTACCGCCCCCCCCCCCCTCCCCCATGGTGTCTCTCAGGCCAGAGGCCTGCTGCCACATCTTGGCCACAGAACACACAGTCTGTGTGCCCCAAGGTTGCCTTCTCTCTCTCAGTTCCGGATCTTGCAGAAGCCCTGCTGCCACATCTTGGCCACAGAACACACAGTCTGTGTGCCCCAAGGTTGCCTTCTCTCTCTCAGTTCCGGATCTTGCAGAAGCCTGCTCTCCCATTGTGCCATACCCTTCTCATCCTATGAAAGAGAAAATAAGAAGAAGAAGAAACACAAGTCCCCAGACAAGTGCCCCCCCCCCCCCCCCCCCCTCCCTAGAACCTCAGGAGTCACCATCTTCCCCCTCGCAACCTGAGTCTGACCTCTTATTTATGGATGTCTCCCTGACCTCATTGGCGATAGATAGTGATCCAGCAGTCTGATTGGCACCAGCCCATTCAAATACCCATTCCGTGCATATTTAATGGAATTGATACTACCGTCACCTCCCAGAGATGCAGTCCCTTATCGCCTTTTACTCAGCAGCTTGTGTCATTTTCCAGGAATCTTATTTTACTGATGATCACTCACCGACCCTTCATGGGTTCCATGGTATCTGTCAGAACCAGGTCGCCCCCCTTGAGAGCTTCTGGTAGCATCTGCATGTTGGTCCATATGGTTATTGTTAGTACGTGGATCCCACTTCGTGCTCCATTGGAAGCAGTTGCCATCCAGGTCCACTTAGACTTTGCTGTCACAGTTTGCAATCTTTATCTCCCTCCTGACAGGCCACCTATGTATACTGCCCTAACTGCCCACATTCAGCAACTCCCTCTCGTCTCCTTGGGGATTTTAATGCCATCACCCTTTTTGTGGCAATGCTTTTTCATCTAGTTGGGGGCTCCTCATTGACCAGTTTGCTGCGGACCACAGCTTTAGGGGAGAGAATTGAAAACACTGTGAAAGTGTACTCGTGTACAGGTCATAACCAATAAATTGTGGTCAGAGTCCACATCTGCCTCCGGAAACATCTTTCAGCTTAATCTCTGGTTTTTAAATCTCTATCTTACCACTATGCAATTAATCTGAAATCTTCCAGTGCTTCCAGGTCTCTTCCCCATATACTAACTTCTTTTCTAGTTCTTAAACCAAGTGTTAGCAAGGATTAAATTAAGCTCTGTAAAATTCTACCAGGGTACTTCCTCTTTCATTCCTTTTCTCCTCATCCATGTTGTCCTGCTATTTTTCTTCTCTTCCTTTCTCTATTGTTAAATTCCAATCACACTTTACGATTAAATTTTCACCTACTTTGACTGTTTAAATAATTTCCTTTATTTCATCATACTTCCTTTCAATCTCTTCCTCATATGCAGAACTGGTTAGTACATAAACTTGTGCTAGTGTGATGGTATTGACTTCATGTCTATCCTGGATATGATAATGCATTCTCTATGCTATTAACAATTGCTTAACCAGATTGTTACTCTCTTATTCATTAATTGGCCTACTTCTGCATTACTGCTGTACTGACCTGACCAGAAACCCCTTTCTTCCTGCCACTACACTCCACTACAGGGTGTACAACTTTGCTTCCACCATTTGCCGATAGATGGTGACAATGGTAAGTAGCGGTCGAAAGAAGCAGACTGCCAACATCAGATAGTTAGCTTGTACCTCGATCAACATATCCTCATTCAAACATTAGTTGACTTGTGTCTCCATCATAAAGTTGTTCTTGATTGAAAATGTCAGTTTACGAGCCTAATTCTCGTCATTTTCTGGAGGGGTTACTGTTTTGTTTCAATATGAAGACAACAGCGGCTGAGTCTCATTGAATGCTCTCAAGTACTCCCCCAGCGGGTTTGGGAGTTAGAATTGGCCCGTGATATTCCTGTGTGTCGTAAGAGGTGACTAAAAGGAGTCTCTCACTTTTCAACCTTTCTGTGATGGTCCCCTGTGGGGTTTGACTTCCATATTTCCAAATTTTCCTGAAGAGCAAGACAATTGGAGAAGGGTGCCTTCCATGGTACATCGTGTCCATAGTGTGTTGATATCTGTAGCCCCCTTTCTCGTCGTCGCATTGCAGTCCTGATCTTTCTCCATCTCTTGTGTGAGGATACATTCCTGGGTGCGGTTTCCGCCATGCACTATGCAATGTCACTTCTGCACTGACGACGACCATGGTCTTCTTTGTACCTTATATCCAACACAGTAGTCAGTCTGTTGTGGTGGGTCCGCCATGTACTCTGTTGGTTGTAGCCCCCTGACAACACAGGGATCGCTCTGCTGATGCCTGCACCTTTAACTCCCTATGTATGCCAAGGAGTAGATTCCTATCTTCCGGGGGCTTTGGGACTCCCGGCAATGGCCATCCTGCCAGGTGGCCCTTGCTGTGGCTGGGTGGCACCCGATGGGGAGGGCCCTTGGTCTGTTTCAGTGGCATCAGGGCAGATGACACGCAATGAAGTGTGGCACATCTTCTCTTGCTGGTGGCCAACCACCAGCAGTCTCTAAGCATTCGAGGGCTCAGTTCAATGCACAAACGTATGATTCCTAATTGTTCCCCTCCCTGGCCACCCCATGGGAGGAACAAAAGGCTAAGGCTGGCAGCGACGCTTATTCACCCCAGTACCTAGTTTGTACGCGAGCTGATGGGGAATCCTTTGTGTCCATGAAGCCTCAGTTCTTTGTAGAGCATTTAAAAGACACGTTTGGGGAGATGGAGGGCTTGTCCAAAATGCGATCTGGGTCAGTCTTGATCAGAAAAGCTTCTTCTGCCCAGTCACAGGCATTACTCACTTGTGACAAGCTGGGGGATGTTTCTGTTGCTATCACGCCCCATAGGAGCTTAAATATGGTCCAGGATATTATCTTCCACAGGGATCTTCTTTTACAGTCCAATGACAAGTTGCATGCCAACTTAAAGTGACAAGGTGTCCATTTCCTCCGGCACGTCCACTGGGGTCCGAGGGATAATCAGGTTGCCACCAGTGCCTTTATCTTGGCCTTCGAGGGTGGTACATTACCCGAGGAGGTCAAGGTGATGGTCTACTGCTGTGATGTCAGGCCATATATCCCTCCCCCGATGCGGTGCTTTAAGTGCTGGAAGTTCGGCCATATGTCTTCCCGCTGTACTTGCAGCCTCATATGTGGAGGTTGTTGTTGTCCATACCATCCCAATAGTCCATGTGCCCCGCCTCCCATCTGTGTCAACTGCAAGGAGCACCATTTCCCTTGCTCGCCGGATGTAGGATATCAGAAAAGGATAGGAAAATAATGGAATACAATATCCTGGATGCACATGGCAACATCTTAAGCCACCGCAATAACTGCTGTTCCTGCCCCATCCGTTGCACAAATTCCGGTTACCTCTGAGCCGTAAGACTACACCTGCCCCCTTGATGGTGGGGGACACTTCCCTCCCTGTTGCTCCTGCACCACCTACTTTGGGAGCAACCCCCCCCCCCCCCTCCCCAACCATTGGGGATGTCCATCCCCTCTTCTAAGCCGGAGAAGTGTCTACCTTCTTTAGCTCATCTCACATAGAAGGGGTCTCTTGGGTCCCTACTTTCCCAGGTTTTCACCAGTGGGAAAGGTGACGCCGGCCAGTGGCTAAAGTGCCCAAAAGGAGCTGGTCATAGGGCTTCACAATCCTCCTCTATTCTGGAGACTGACTCAGTAAATCCCTCCCAGCCAGGAAAACCCAAGGAGCAGTGAGACAAGAACAGAAAGAAGACCAAGGAACTTGCGGTGGCACCCATGCCACCACTACCTACAAGCTCTGCGTCTGAGGATGAGATGGAGATTCTGGCATCCGCTGAGGACCTGGATGTCGCCGGACCCTCAGATGCAATGGATATCACCTCCTCAGGGAATCGGTCAGTGGCAGCAGATGACCTGAGGCCTAAACAGCCTCACTGAACGTTCAGTGCCTTCCCAGCCTCATGATCATATGGTTTTTTTCACCATCTTGCTAAGCTCTGACAACTTGTCAGCCTTCACCCTTTCTTCTGCATTTCTCTCCAAGAATTGGGCAGCTTCTTAGAGGGTATTTGGTGCAGTGTGCGTCTATGTCCGTAACTCACTTTACAGCAAGTGTGTCCCTCTTAAAACACCCTTAGAGGCTGTCGCTGTTAGGATGTGGATGCCTCAGGCTGCTACTGTCTGCAGTATGTATCGTCCACCGGATGGTGAGGTCCCACAGCATGTATTGGCTGCACTGATAGCCCAATTGCCACCACATTTTCTGTTACTGGGCTACTTTAAGGGACATATCCCTTTATAGGATGGATTGGTGGCAACTGGTCGAGGCACTGTGGCACAGCTCGACCTTTCTCTCTTAAATAATAGTGCCTCCACACGTTTCAGTGTGGCAAATGGCACGTACTCCACCATCGACCTTTCAGTCTGCAGCCCTGACCTTCTACCATTTGTCTAATGGAGTGTGCATGACGACTTGTGTGGTAGTGACCACTTTCTGTCACTGCTGTGACGTCAGTCTTCTGGGCGCCTTCCCAGGTGGGCTTCGAGCAAGGCTGACTGTGATTCGTTCGCTTCCATTGCCACTATTGAGCCTCTTTTCTCATGACGCCATTGATATGGTGGTTCACACGATAACCACCGGCATCATTTCTGCAGCAGAATCTGCAATTCCCTGTTCTTCCGGGTCCTCTCGGCGGACTTTGCTTCGTAGTGACCGGAGATCGCTGAGGCGATTAGAGATCACAGGCGAGCCCTCCAACGTCATAAGCGGTACCCATCACTGGAACACCTCCGTACATTTAAGTGGCTCCGTGCTCGAGCCAAACACCTTATTCACAAACGGAAGCAGGAGTGCCGGGAAAGGTATGTCTCCGCCATTGACATCTGTACCTCTCGATCACAGGTTTGGACCAAGATAAGGTGGCTCTATGGTTATCAGACCCCTGTCAGTGCTCCTGGGCTTTCCCTGAATGGAGCAATCTGTACTGAATCGGACACGATTGCTGAACTCTTAGCAGAGCATTATTCTCAGAGTTCTGCTTCTACGACTTACCCACTGGCCTTCCGCTCCCAGAAAGAGTGGTTGGAATGTCAGAGCCTTTAATTCCATACACGCCACCCCGAATCCTACAGTGTTCCATTCAGTGAGTGGGAATTCCAAAGTGCCCTCACCTCTTGCTCTGATATAGCTCCCAGGCCAGATCGCATCCACTATCAGAAGCTCAAACACCTCTCGGTGGACTGCCAGCGACGCCTCCTAGACCTTTTCAACCATATCTGGTTGAGGGTGAGTTCCCATCTCAATGGCGGAAAAGCAGTATCGTACCAGTGTTGAATCCTGGCAAGAACCTACTGGAGGTAGACAGCTGCCACCCCATTAGTCTCGCCAATGTTCTGTCAAGTTGCTTGAACATATGGTGAGCCAGAGGTTGAGTCAGCTACTTGAGTCTCGGGGCCTTCTGGCTCCGTCTCAGGTTGGGTCCCGTAAGGGCCACTCTGCCACCGATAATCTGGTCTGCCTGGAGTCTGCCATCTATACGGCCTTTGTCCGCCATCAGCATTTGGTTGCCGTCTTTTTTGACATGCAGGCATACGATATCACATGGCGACGTCACATCCTTATCACGCTCACGATTTTTATTCAAAATTTTCTGTCGCTTCATTCTTTCTGCGTGCAAGTTGGTTCCTCCCGAGTCCTGGAGAATGGGTCCCACAAGGTTCTGTCTTGAGTGTCTGCCTATTTTTAGTTGTTGTCAACGGTCTAGCTGCAGTTGTGGGAACATTCAGCTTCTTTGTATGCTGATGGCTTTTGCCTGCACTATAGCTCCACTTGCATTGTGGTTGCTGAACGGCAACTACAGGGTGCTATCCGCAGGGTGCAGTCTTGAGCCATCATGCACAGCTTCCAGTTCTCGGCTGCCAAGACTTGCGTCATGCATTTCTGCCGGCACCACACTGTTCACCCTGAGTGGAGGCTTTATCTTGACAGTGACCCTCTTGCCATAGTGGAGACAAGTCAGTTTTTGGGCTTTATTTGTGATACCTGGTTGACTTGGCTCCCTCATATTTGGCAGCTTAAATGATCGTGCTGGCGCCAACTTAACGCTCTTCGTTGGAGTGCCGATCGGTTTACCCTTCTAAAACTGTATCAGGCGTTGATTCAGTTTGTCTCAATTATGGGAGCCTGGCTTACGGTTCGGCATCGCTTCCCACACTGCGGTTGCTCAACCTCATACTTTACTGAGGGATCGGACTTGCAACTGGGGCTTTCCGCACAAGCCCTGCAAACAGCATACTTGTGGAGGCTGGTGTCTCTCCATTGTGGATCCGGTGTCAGTAGCTACTGGCCACTTATGCTGCACATGTTTGTAGCTTGCCCGGGCATCCAAATTACCACCTCCTGTTCCCCAACTCGGTCGTCCATCTTCCAGAATGGCGGCCCTGGTCAGGGTGTATGATGGCAGTTCATGATAGGGCTCTTCTCTCTGGGCTTGAGTTTTTCCCTCTCACACCTCTTTTCTAGGCCCATATATGTATACCTCCCATGGTGTGTGTCCCGTTCATGCCTTCGGCTGCATTTGGCACAGGGCCCTTTAGGCCTTCCGCCACTGCTTTCTTTCCATCCTTGCCATGTTTTCCGGAACTGCTGAAATCTATACCGATGGTTTGATGGTTACTGATCAAGTTGGGTATGCTTTTACTCTTGGGGAACAATCTGAACAATGCTCATTGGTTGATAGTTGCAGTGTTTTCACTACAACATCGTCATTTCTCGCGCCTTAGAGTATATCCGCTCCTGCTCAAGTGAGTCCTTCGTTATCTATAGTGACTCCCTGACTGATTTATGAGCTATCAACCAGTGTTTTCCTCACTCTCATCTGCTGATGGCTATCCAGGAGTCCCTCCCTACTCTTGCCCATTGCGGCCACTCTGTGGTCTTTGCGTGGACCCCAGGTCGTGTCGGCATCCCGGGCTATTAACGTGTTGACACGCTGCCCGAACAGGCTATCGGTGCACTGGTACTGGAGATTGGCCTTTTGGAGTGTGCTCTCCAGTCAGTTTTGTAGCAGAAGGTCCTTGGCACCTGGGGTGATGAATGGCGCTCCGCACCTGCACCCAACGAACTTCAGACTATCAAGGAGACTACCGGTGTGTGGCGCTCCTCCTTGCGAGCCTCTTGCAAGGACTCTGTTGTCCTCTGCCGGCTACGCATTGGCCACACCTGGCTGATGCACGGTTATTTATTGTGCTGTGAGAACCCACATTTCTGTCACTGTGGATCAGCATTGACAGTGGACCACATCTTGGTGGCCTGTCCACTTTTAACTGTGCTCAGGCACACGTTTACTCTGCCTGATACGCTCCCTGCACTTTTAACATGCTGCAGTGGCAGCCTTAGTTTTGAATTTAATTCGTGCAGGGGCCTTTTATCACTCGATCTGAGGGTTTGCCTCTTTCTTTCTTTCTTTCTTTCTTTTTTAAAAAAAACGTCTGACCTTTGGCCTATGGTTTTAGATTGGGGTTTTTAGTGTCTCTCTTCATGGTTGACTTTACTTTTTTTTTTTGTTTCCATGGTCGGCCAACCACTTTAACACTCTGTGTGCTTTTAATTCCTTTTGTCTGGTCTTTGTCTGTGTCTTTCGTATTCTACATCATCCCTTGTCATCGCCATTGCTTGTTTTTTATTTGTTGTGGGTGTTTCATGGCCACGGAAAAAGGAAAAGTCTGGTCCCTTCATCCACACAAACCAACCAACCTCAAGTACGTATCGTAAGGACGTTGTTAGTGAAATAACATGTTAGGAGTGGTTTCAGCACTTCAGGAACAGTGATTTTAATGTCGTAGACCAGCGTAGTGGTGGAAGAGAGAATGTTTTCGAAGATGCAGAATTGGAGACGTTGGTGAGTGGACTTGCATCAAACTGAAGAGGAGTTGGCATGATTAATGGGAGTGACACAGCAAGCCATTTCAAAATGTCTCAAGGCTATGGGCATGATTCAGAAAGGACGAACTTGGGTCCCGTGTGAGCTGAACCCAAGAGACATTGAACGGCGATTGTGTGTTTGTGAACAGTTGCTTCATAGGCAAAAACAGAAGGGATTTCTGCATCACATTGTGACCGGGGACAAAAAATGGGTTCATTACAATAACTCTAAATGCAAAAAATCATTGGGATATCCCAGCCATGCTTCCACATCGACAGCCAAACCGTATATTCATGGCTCCAAGATCATGCTCTGCATTTGGTGGTGCTTGTTATCGAATGCAATTAATACATTTGAGCAGAGCATTAAAAGACAAACAGCCACAATACAGTGAGAGGTACGATAAAGTGATTTTGCAGTACGACAACGCTTGACGCCATGTTGCAAAAGAGGTCAAAACGTACTTGGAAATGTTAAAATGGGAAGTCCTACCCCTCCCGCCGTATTCTCCAGACACTGATCCTCTATCACCTGTTTAGATCAATGGTGCATAGCCTGTCTGACCAACACTTCTGATCTCATGAAGAAATCATAAATTGGATCAATTCGTGGATCACTTCAAAAGATGAACAGTTTTTTTGATGTGGGATCCTACACTGCCCGAAATATGGGAGAAAGTAGTGATCAGCGATGGAAAATACTTTGAATGATACGTGTGTAACAATTTGTTTCATTAAACCCTCAAATGTTTGGGAAAAATCGGCGGAAGCAAACTTGTACACATTGTAACTTCCACTATATCTAACTGAAACATATCCATTTCCCCATTTAAATTCTGTAGCCTACCTGCCTGTAAAGGGATCTAACATGCCCCTCTCCTACTCTAAGAATGCCAGTTTTGTTTTTCCTGGTGACGATGTCCTCGTGCGTAGTCTCACCTGGAATTCTGAATAGGGGACTAGTTTACCTCCATAATATTTTACCAAAGGGGATTCCATTATCATGAAGCCATACAGTAGACTTATGTTCTTTGGGGAACCCCCCCCCCCCCCCCCCCTGTGGATCCAGGGATTAGAATAGGCCCGAGGTATTCCTGCCTGTCGTAAGAGGCGACTAAAAGAAGTCTCACACTTACCGGCCCTATGAGATCAGGTCCCATTCTATGGTTTGATCTGCCATTTTCAGAATTCTACAGCAGTAAGGGCCATATGGGGAAGGATGCCTTAAGAGATGCAAGAGTTATCCATAGTGCCCTTAGATTTGATAGCATTGCATCTACACCTGGGATTCAACTATTTGGACTAGGACACTTTCCGGGGTGTGTCATCTTCTGTTGTCTCCTGTCCCCTTTTGCCCCCATGACAATATTGGATTTCTCTGCACCCAATATTCAGCATGGCAGCCAGTCCATTGTGGTGGGGCCGTCATGAACCCATTTGGTGGTAGCCCCCTGACAACACAGGGATCGCACTGCTGATGCCTGAGCTGAAAATGCCCCATGTATGCCAAGGTGTAGATGCTTGTCTTCCTACTGCATCAGGACTCCCAGCAACGGCTATCATGCCAGTTGGCCTTCGCCGTGCCTGGGTGGCACCCATGGAGAAAGCTCCTGATCGGAATGAGGTGCACCACCGCAGTGACCATTCATCACCAGCAGTCTCTAAGAAGGGCAAGATAGAATACAATGCCGACAGATATGACCCTAAATCATTTCCCTCCCTCGTTACACCATGGGAGGAACATAGGGCTACAGAACGGCGAGAGCCATATTCGCCTCGGTTTTTAGTCTGTAGCAGAACTGATGTGGACTCTCTTCTACCTACGAAGTCTCAATTTTTCATTGAACACCCTGTGGTTAAGTTTGGAGAAGTGACAGGGCTGTCCAAGATGCGAAACAGTGCAGTTGATTCAGACAGCATCCCCAGCTCAGTCCCGAGCGTTACTCGCTTGTGACAAGCTGGGTGATATTCCTGTTTCCGTCATTCCCATAAGAGCCTCAACATGGTCCAGGGGATCATTTTTCATTGCAATCTCCTCTTGCAGTCTGATGACGAGCTCCGCACCAATTTAGAACGGCGGTGTGTTCGTTTCATGTGGCGCATATATTGGGGACCCAATGACAACAGGGTTGCTACCAGTGCCTTCATCTTGGCCTTTGAGGGTGACTCATTACCTGAATAGGTCAACATGATGGTTTACCACTGTGACGTTAAACCATACTACCCTTCCCTATGCGGTGTTTTAAGTGTTGGAAGTTTGGCCACATCTTCCCGCTGCATTTCCAGGGCCACATATCGAGACTCCAGATGTCCACTGCACCCAGATACTCCATGTGCACCACCTGCTGCTTGCATCAACTGTGGAGAGCACCACTCCTCCCAGCTCGTCAGACTGTCCAGTACTCCAAAAGAAGTGGAAAATTATGGAGTACAAATCCCTGTACTAGTTGACTGACACAGACGCTAAACGTAAATTCGAAAGACTACGCCCCATTCGGTTGACGTCGACATAGGCTGCAACTACATCACCATCATCATCCCAAGTGCCATAGGTTCCTCACTCTGTGCCCAAACAGTGGGTCCTCCGGGCCACTAGAATACATCTGCCCCCTGGTGGTAGGGGTTAAATCTTCGTCTGTTGCTCCCAAAACACCTACTTTGGGAGCAAGGCTCCCTCAAACGCAAGGGCATCGGTCACCTCCCCCCTGCTGGAGAAGCAAAAGCCTTCTCTGGCTCCTCTCATGCAGAAGGGGTCCATTGGGGTCCTCTCTTCAAAGGTCCCCACTAATGCTGCAGTGGAAACTCACCAGTGGCTCAAAGAGCCAAAAGCTTCTGGATGAAGAGCTCCACGATCTTCCTCCATGCCTGAAGCTGCTTTGGAGAAATCTTCCCAGCAATCCCCTAAAGAGAAGTGAGGGAGCAAGCAAACTAAGAACAAGTCTGCTAAGAACAGGACCCTCTGGTGGCCCCAACACCACCACTCCCTATCAATTCTGCATCTGAGGGTGTGGTGGAGATCTTAGTGCTCCCTGTGGACCTGGATCTCACTGATGCCTCATCCACTACTGCAATGCCTACAAATATTCTATCGGGGGCAGCATGTGACCCTAAGGCATAACCTGCCTCCTTGCGCGCTTCATGCCTGCCCAGCCTCACGATAACATCATCATTCAGTGGGATTGCGGCGGTTTTTCCATGTCCTGGCTGAGCTACGGCAACTCAAACTTTACACTTGCCCTCCAGGAAACCTGGTTCCCGACAATGCACACCCCTGTCCTCTGCAGCTATAAGGGATATTACAGGAACTGTAGTGGCTATAATAGAGTGTCAGGTGGAGTTTGCATCTTATGTCCTGAACTCGGTATGCAGTGAACCTGTGCCCCTTCACACCCATCTTGAAGCTGTGCTGTCAGAATAAGGACGATGCAGGAAATAACTGTCTGCAACGTATATCGTCCTCCAGATGGCTGCACTGATAAAGTAACTCCATAAACCTTTTCTACTTTTGGGAGATTTTAACGCCCATAACCCATTGTGGGGTGGCGCTGTGCTTACTGGCCGAGGCAGAGATGTCAAAAATTTACTGTCACAACACGACCTCTGCCTCTTAAATACAGGTGGTCCCACACTTTTCAGTGTGGCACATGGCACATATTAGGCCATTGATCTCTCAGTTTGCAGTCCTGGTACTCTCCCATCTATCCACTGGATAGCACACAATGACCTGTGCGATAGTGACCACTTCCCTATCTTCCTGTCACGCCCACGGATACGTACACAGATCAGTTTTCAACAAGGCAGACTGGAAATCCTTCACCTGTGCTGTCACTGTTGCATCTCCCCCACATGGTGCCAATGATGTTGTGGTTGACCGGGTCACTACAATGATTGTTTCTGCGGCGAAAAACGTGATCCCTCGTTCTTTCAGCTGCCCCCAGCGAAAGGCAGTACTTTGGTGGTTGCCGGAAGTTGCTGATTAAAGAGCGTTGGTGAGATCTACTGTGACACAAGTGGCACCCTTCCCTCGAGCATTTAATAGCCTTTAAACAGCTCCGTACCCGCGTTCGCCAGCTTATAAAAAGATGGAAACAGGAATGTTGGGAGGGGTATGTCTTAACAAGTGGGTGCCATACGTCAGCTTCCCAAGTCTGGATGAAGATCAGACGTGTTTTTGGCTAACAGACCCAAACAGGTGTACATGGTGTTAATATAAATGGCATTTTATCTACCGATGCAAACGCGATTGCTGAGCACTATGCTCTCACCTCTGCATCGGAGACTTACAACCCCCCCCCCCCCCCCCTCTCCCTCCCCCGCCCCTTTCGCACTCTCAAACGGTAGACGGAAGGGAAAGTCCTCTCAATCACTACACGCCCCATTTACTTACAGAATGGGAGCTCCTCAGTGCCCTTGCACATTGCCCCAACACTGCTCCTGGGCCAGATCAGATCCACAATCAGCTGATTAAACATATCTTGTCTGACTACAAGCGACATCTCCTCTTGATCTTCAACCAGATCTGGTGCAATGGCGTCTTTCCATCACGCTGGCGGGAGATCACCATCATTCCAGTACTCAAACCTGGTAAAAACCCGCTTGATGTGGATGGCTATCATCCCATCAGCTTCACCAACATTCTTTGTAAGCAGCAGGAATGTATGTTGTGCCAGCGATTGGATTGGTTCCTGGAGTCATGTGGCCTACTGGCTCTGTGCCAGGGCAGTTTCCGCCTGCGTCGCTCTACCAATGATAATCTTGTGTCCCTCAAGTCTGCCATCCAAACAGCCTTTTACAAATGCCAACACCTTGCTGCTGTCTCTTTTGATTTATGAAAAGCATATGACGTCACCTGTCAACATCATATCCTTCCCACATTATACGAGTGGGTTCTGTGAGGTCCGTCCCCAAATTTTTATTTAGAATTTCCTGTCGCCTTGTACTTTCCGTGTCCAAGTTGGTGCCTCTCATAGCTCCCCCATATACAGGAGAATGGGTCCCCACAGGGCTCTTTATTGAGTGTATCTCTATTTTTAGTGGCCATTAACGGTCTAGCAGCAGCTGTAGGGTCGTCCTTCTCACCCTCTCTGTATGCAGACGACTTTTCCATTCCTTACTGCTCCATTAGTACTGGTGTTGCTGAGCGGCGAATGCAGGCAGCCATCCACAAGGTGCAGTCATGGGCTCTAGCCCACGGCTTCCAAATTTTGGCCACAAAGTTGTGTGTTACGCTCTTCTGTCAGCATTGTACCATTCATCCAGAACCAGAACTTTACCTTACTGATGAGCCCCTGACTGTAGTGGAGAGATATTGATTTTTAGGACTGGTTTTCGACACCCAATTAACTTGGCTTTGTCACCTTCATCAGCTTAGAAGTGCTGCCAGCACCTCAATGCCCTCCGCTACCTGAGCAGCACCAACTGGGGCACCGATTGCTCTACGCTGCTGCAGCTATACGGAGCCCTTGTTCAATCCCACCTTCACTTGAGAGTCTGGCTTGTGGTTCGGCGGTGCCCTCAGCGTTGTGCTTACTCGATCGAGTGCACCTCTGTGGCGTTCGATTAGTGACAGGAGCTTTTAGGACGAGTCCAGTGACAAATGTTCTGCTGGAGGCCCTCCATTGCAGGTTTGGCATGCACAACTGCTGGCCAGTTACATTGCACACACTCATAGTTCTCCTACGCATCCGAATTACCGTCTCCTTTTCCCACCCACAGCAGTTCCACTCTTGCATCAGTGGCCCAGGTCAGGGCTTATATCTTGTGCTCTTGAGCACGACTGTTCATGCCCTGGGGAGTATTTTCTTCTGTGTACTGACTCCTTGAGCAGCCTACAAGCTGTCGACCAGTGCTACCCTCGACATCCTTTGGTAGTGACCATCCAGGGGTCCATCAATGCCCTGGAATGGTCCAGTTGCTCATTGATGTTTGTGTGGACCCCATGACACATCGGAATCACAGACAATGAACTTGCTGACAGGCTGGCCAAACAGGCTACATGGAAACCACTTATGGGGATCGGCATTCCAATAACTGACCTGAATTTGTTTTTACGTCGCCAGGTTTTTCGGCTTTGGGAGACAGAATATGGCATAAGTCTCAGCATGCAAAACAAACTGCTTGCCTTTAAGGAGACTACGAATGTGTGGCAGTCCTCCATTTGGGCCTCTCGCAGGGCTCTGTGGTTCTGTGCCGGCTAGACATTGGCAACGCTTGGGTGACCCACGGCTACCTCATGTGCCATGCGATGTGGCGCCTGGTTGACAATGGCCCATATTCTGGTGCACTGTCCCACTTTTGACTGCTCTGCGATGAAATCTTGGGTTCCTGGACTCATTGCCACTCATTATATCTGACAATGCCTCGATGGCTTATTTAGTTTTATGTTTTATTCGTGAAGGGGGTTTTATCATTCTATAAAAGTTTTAGTGCATGTCCTTTGTCCCTCTGTGTCCTCCACCAAAGTGCTTTTAGGGTGGAGCTTTTAATGTGTTGCAGAGTGGCTGGCTTCTCCTTTTTATTCTCATGGTCAGACAGCCATGTTAAACTGTTTCGTTGTTTTAACAGGAGGCTGCTGGTTCATACCTCCACAGTATTTCTTTCCAAATAGTAAGTAGGATGTGTACTAGATTTGGTTGAAATCACTCCAAATGTTTAGGAGGAACTTTTACCCGTGGCTTTGCCCACGTATGTATATCACACGTATTTAACATGTTTCATACATATTTGTACATATAGTTCACCTGTAACTCTAGCGACTTTTACCCTGTTGTTTCAGCTTCATGCAGCTCAATATTTATGATGTCACATCTCTTGAACTGTGTGTCATCCAATGATGTAATTTTGTAGATACATTCAGCATTATACAGGGTGGTCAATTGATCGTGACTGGGCCAAATATCTCACAAAATAAGCATAAAATGAAAAAACTACAAAGAACAAAACTTGTCTAGCTTGAATGGGGAAACCAGATGGCGCTATGGTTGGCCTGCTAGATGGCATTGCCATAGATCAAACGGATATCAATTGTGTGGTTTTTTTTTTAATAGGAGCACCCATTTTTTATTACATATTCGTGTAGTACGTAAAGAAATATGAATGTTGTAGTTGGACCACTTTTTTCGCGTTGTGATAGGTGGCGCTGTAAAAGTCACAAACATATGGCTCACAATTTTAGATGAACAGTTGGTAACAGGTAGGTTTTTTAAATTAAAATACAGAACATAGGTATGTTTGAACATTTTATTTCGGTTGTTCCAGTGTGATATATGTACCTTTGTGAACTTATCATTTCTGAGAACGCATGCTGTTACAACGTGATTACCTGTAAATACTACATTAAATGCAATAAATGCTCAAAATGATTTCAGTCAACCTCAATGCATTTGGCAATACGTGTAACGCCATTCCTCTCAACAGCGAGTAGTTCGCCTTCTGTAATGTTCGCACATGCATTGACAATGCGCTGAAGCATGTTGTCAAGCGTAGTCGGTGGATCACAATAGCAAATATCCTTCAACTTTCCCCACAGAAAGAAATCCGCGGACGTCAGATCTGGTGAATGTGCAGGACATGGTATTTTGCTTCGACAACCAATCCACCTGTCACGAAATATGCTCTTCAATATCACTTCAACCGCACGCAAGCTATGTGCCAGACATCCATCATGTTGGAAGTACATCGCCATTCTGTCATGCAGTGAAACATCTTGTAGTAACATCAGTAGAACGTTACGTAGGAAATCAGCATACATTGCACCATTTAGCTTGCCACCAATAAAATGGGGGCCAATTATCCTTCCTCCCATAATGCCGCACCATATGTTAACCTGCCAAGGTCACTGATGTTCCACTTGTTGCAGCCATCATGGTTTTTTCCGCTGCCCAATAGTGCATATTATGCCGGTTTAAGTTACCGCTGTTGGTGAATGACGCTTCGTCACTAAATAGACTGCATGCAAAAAATCTGTCATTGTCCTGTAATTTCTCTTGTGCCCAGTGGCAGAACTGTATACGATGTTCAAAGTCATCACCATGCAATTCCTGGTGCATAGAAATACTGTATGGGTGCAATCGATGTTGATTTAGCATTCTCAACACGGATGTTTTTGAAATTCCCGATTCTCACGCAATTTGTCTGCTACTGATGTGCGGCATAGCCACAACAGCAGCTAAAACACCTATTTGACGCTTCACATGTGGCTGAACATTTCCTGTTTCCTTAAATAACGTAACTATCCGGCGAACGGTTCAGACACTTGAATGATATCATCCAGGATACCGAGCAGCGTACATAGCACACGCCCGTTGGGCATTTTGATCACAATAGCCATACAGCAACACGATATGGACCTTTACCACAATTGGTAAACGGTCCATCTTAACACGGGTAATGTATCACTAAGCAAATACCATCCGCACTGGCGGAATGTTACATGATACCACGTACTCATACGTTTATGACTATTACAGTGCCATCTATCATGAAGCGCAAAAGTGGTCCAACTAAAACATTCATATTTCTTTACGTACTACATGAATATGTAATAAAAAATAATTCCTTAGAGTAAGAAAAAGACAAAATAAATCTGGTAAAAATAAATTAAGTTGCAGCAGGAAAAAGCAGTTTTTATTTACGAAAAAGTATTGGAGACAGATTAATAGGACCTTTCATTTTTCCATGAAACACTGACAGGAGCATCATACAGTGAATTCTTGATGGAATATTTCAGTTTTTTTTCTGGAAGACATTTGACTACACCGATGTCAGATCATGTAGTCCATCCACAATAGGGCACCACCTCATTTGGCTCTGCAGGTAAGAAAAATTTTAAATCAGTGTTTCAGAAATAAATAAATATGCCATGGATCAACATCATAGTGGCCTGCTCACTCTCTTTATTCAACCCATTGGATTTTTTATTTTTGGGGGTATTTAAAGGATATAGTGTACTATAGATATGTTGCAAATATTGACATTCTTCATCAACATGTTCAAGAAGGGTTTCATAAGATACAACAGACATCATAAATATGGTAGTGACTAAGACAGTCCATGATGCTTTGTTTAGAAGATTGTGTTAGACATAATGGGAGATATTTTGAGCATTTCATGTAGCCATCAGAATACAACATTCAATGGGAAAAGGAAAAAAAGTGCCAGTAGCACCAATTTGAAAACAAAAAGACAGAAATGAAGCAGACACATAACAACAAAAAAGTGTCTGTACTTAAGAAAATAAAAACAAATTGACCATATGTATATATGAGCTTTTTTGCTTCTTTTTATGTCCTATATGCATTCCTCAGAGGTTTCTCTCATGTAAGTCGATATCCTGTCCCACTTTCTCTTAAGATGTTAACTACCTACCTGCCTACGTACCTTAGGTGTAGTTTTCTGCTGTTTTATTTGTATTGTTTTAAAGAGTGGATATTTATTAAGTGAGATATAAAACTAATGCTTACAAACCACATTTACAGGAACATTCAAATGTTGTATTTGCTGAGTAATTGATCCTTACAGGTTTTTTCATGTTGAGATGGATCCTATCGTGTTACAAAAACAGATTCGTGATAATGCTCAGGATGTACAAAATTATATGTTGGATTTAAAAAACTGGGAGGAAGAAATGAAGAGGAAAGAACAACTATTACGTGAAGAGTCAGCAGATGACAAGGTATAGAAAATCATTCCTACTGTCTTTACTTATGAGTAAAGCTTG
The DNA here is from genome assembly GCF_023897955.1 of Schistocerca gregaria. Classification (NCBI taxonomy): domain Eukaryota; kingdom Metazoa; phylum Arthropoda; class Insecta; order Orthoptera; family Acrididae; genus Schistocerca; species Schistocerca gregaria. Next base: position 204,822,097 of record NC_064922.1, read on the forward strand.
GACTTTCATGCACTTCAAAGTATGAATATATGCATGCGTGTATCCTCTAAAAACTTAAAAATATGCATAAAAAAATAAAATACATTATTTCTCACATTCATTAATCGTCATGAAATAATAAAAGTTTAAATTTATTCCTTAACTCAGTCATTAACAAAATTGAAATTAATCTCTCTCTCTCTCTCTCTCTCTCTCTCTCTCTCTCTCTCTCTGTGTGTGTGTGTGTGTGTGTGTGTGTGTGTGTGTGTGTGTGTGTGTGTGTGTGTGTGTGTGTGTGTGTGTGTGTATTTTAACTTTAGTATATTACAATAAGCAGTTCAATATTTTTCGCAGATGAAGAGAAGGATCTCTCTGCTTGACGTGAAGTCAGGACAGTAACAAAAAAAAAGGCTGCGTCTCTTACAAAATAAACATTAAGTTGTTTTTCATCTTCATATTCACCTTGTAGCACCTTATTCACATACCTAAGAAACATTAAACCTGGATTCCTTTCTTCAATTTTCTCAGTTTTGTTACAAATACACTTTCCTATTTCTCCTTTTATGTGTCTGGTGACAGCTATTTCATATACCTGCAGGCAATTTACATCTACATCTAGATCTATGTCTATGTGGCTACTTTCCAAATCACACTTAAGTGCCTGGCAGAGGGTTTATCGAACCATCTTCATAATGTTTCTCTATTAATCCGCCCTTGTACAGTGCACGGAAAAAGGAACACCTTTGTATTTCTCTGTGAGCTCTGATTTCATTTATTCTATTATGATGATCTTTTCTCCCTATGTAGGTTGGCAGTAACGTACATAATTTTTGCATTTGGAGGAGAAAATTAGTAGTTCAAATTTCATGAGAAGGTCCCACTGCAACGAGAAACACCTTTGTCTTAATGATGTCCACCCCGATTCTTCTATCATGTTCATGAAACTCTTTCACCTATTTCGCAGTAATACTAAATGTGCTGCTCTCCTTTGAACTTTCTCGGTGTACTTTGTTAATCCTATCTGCAAAGGATCCCACACCACACAGCAGTACTCCAAAAGAGAATGACCAAGCATATTGTAGACAGTCTCTTTAGTAGATCTTGTTCATCTTCTAAGTGTTCTCCCAATAAGATGCAGTCTTTGGTTCACCTTCCCCATGACATTTTCTGTGCGTTCTTCCCATATAAGTTGTGTGTAATTGTAATTCCTAGGTATTTAGTTGAATTTATGGCCTGTAGATTTATTGTCTCCTAAATCATTTATATAGATAAGGAAAGCAGAGGGCCTGTAACACTACTGAAGGGAATGCCAGAAATCCCTTCAGTTTATCTGACGACTTTCCTTCATTTGCTATGAACTGTGACCTCTCTCACAGGAAATCATGAATCTAGTTGCATAACTGAGATGATATTCCTTAATTGTGCAATTTGATCACAAGCTGCTTGTGAGGTACGGTGTCAAAAGCCTTCTGGAAATCTAGAAATATGGAATCTATTTGAAATCCCTTGTCGAGAACACTCAACATTTCGTGCGAGTAGAGCTAGTTATGTTTCACAAGAAAGAAGTTTTCTAAATATGCTGACACTGTCTCAATAGACTGTTCTCTTCTAGGAATTTCATAATTTTTGAACACAATATATGCCCCAAAATCGTGCTGCAAATTGATGTTAGTAATATGGGCCTGGAGTTTAGTGGCTTACTCCTATTGCCTTTCTTGAATATTGGTGTGATCTGTGCAGTGATTTAAGTTGCTTCACTACTTTGAGGATATCTATTTCTATGTTACTCATGTTGGCAGATGTTCTTGTTTCGAATTCTGGCATATTTGCTTTATCTCCTATGGTGAAGAAATTTCAGAAGACTGTGTTTAGTAATTCTGCTTTCGCAGCACTACCATTAATAATATTTTCATTGCTGTCATGCAGAGAAGGTATTGATTCTGCCTTGCCACTAGTGTGCTTTGCATACAACCAGAACCTCTTTGGATTTTCTGTCTTGTCTCAAGGCAAAGTTTTGTTGTTGAAACTATTATAAGCATCTCAAATAGAAGTCCACACTAAATTTCGAGCTTCTGTTAAAGATTGCCAATCTTGGGGATTTTGTGTTTGTGTTTGTTTGAATTTGGTATGCTTTTTTCATCTGCAATAGTGTTCTGACCTGTTTTGTGTACCAAGGGGTATCAGATTCATCTTTTGTTAATTTATTTGATATGAATCTCTCAGTTGCTGTCAATACTATTTCTTTGAGTTCGAGCCACATCTATCAACACTTACATTGTTAATTTGGAAGGAGAGGAGATAGTCTCTCAGGAAGGCATCCTGCGAATTTTTGTCTGCTTTTTGGAGTAGGTATGGTTTTGTTTTGTTTTTGGGAGATTCTGGAGTTACGGTACTCAGTCTCGCTATGACGACCCTATGTTCACTTATCCATGTATCCGTTTTGATGCTTGTTATTAGCTCAAGATTATTTGTTGCTAAGAGGTCGCATTTTTCAAGCAGAGCCATATACATCTGATAACCTATACAAGTGGTGGGCACAAGACTCAAATTGACTATCCGCTTATTACAGGAAGATGCAACCTGAAGCAGGTAACTGACTTAAGTCATGCCCTCAGAATCAATTGTCCCCAAGCATCAGCCTCTTGTTATGGGCCTGAAGTTGAATATCCACAACCCAAAACCTTCCCCCTGCAGGTCCGGGTGTTAGAATAGGCCCGAGGTATTCCTGCCTTTCATATGAGGCAACTAAAAGGAGTCCCTCCTCCTCAAGGGGGGTAGTTTGCGCCTGCGTCCGGAGTTGGGTGGTTCCACGACTTACATTTGTGGTCATTTTTGCTTTTTGCTTATTCTGGTTTCTTCCTTCCTTTGTTTGGTTCCCCGTGCCTCCTTCTCCTTCCCGTCTTGTCGACCCTATGGTCTCCGCCTCGGCGTTGAGACAGTCTGTCCCTTCTCTCCCTCTCTCCCTTTTTTTTGCCTCTTCTTCTTTCCTCTGTGTGCGAGCCTCAAGGCCGACCCATGCGTTCGCACGCATAGCCGGTGACGGGATAACGCATAATTCCCCGCCCTGGGTAGACAAGTAAGGCACGCACATACCCCCTGATAAAGGCCAGGCCCAGGGAGGGGTGATTGCCTGAGCTGACACCTTCCAACCATGCCGATTGGTCCCTCCGTCCGTTTCTCGGGAGGTGTGACGTGAGGTGTAAACATTCACATAAGGCATAAGGCGGGAGCGCCCTCTTAGAGGGTCCTCACAAGGAAGGAGTGCGCCATCGGAGATGCTGGCAATCATGGGTGATTCCTCTGCAATGGATTTCTCTTCTTCTTCTTCTTCTCTCGACTTCTGCCCAAAAACGGAAACTTGACTAGCCACTACTGAAAAAGTTCTACTGCCTGCCCCAAATTTCCTAATAGTTTCTAGATCTTAAGACGGAACGGATTTTCATCTGTCAACCCTTTCATTATTCAGATGGGCATAGATGCCATAGCCGGACCTGTCAAGTCTTGTGCCAGGATGCGTAACAGTACCTTGTTGTTAGAAACTGAGAGCACCTTTCAGGCACAAAAACTGCTTCAGGCCACACTCCTGCACACGTTCCCTGTCTGGGTGGAGGCTCACCGCACTTTGAATTTGTTGCATGGTGTGGTATATACTAGATCACTCGACGGATTGACGGATGGGGAGATTCAGTCTTTTCTCGCTGAGCAAGGTATGACGGCTGTCCATAGGGTCATGAAGAAGGTCAACATGACCTTGTTCCGACCCGGACACTTTTCTTGGCCTTTGATAGCGTTCAGCTGCCATCGCACATCTCAGTGGGCTATGTGGTTATTTCTGTTCGCCCCTATGTCCCGACACCTACGCGCTGCTACCAGTGTCAGCATTTTATCACACCCACCAGCCTTGTTGTAATGCGGCTAAATGCGTCACCCGTGGCAGAGATGCCCATGAGGGTGACTGTCCACCTCCGTCTTCTCATTGGGTGAATTGTCAGGGTGACCATGCAGCATCCTCTCGCGACTGTTCCATCTGCAAGGATGAACGCTATATACAGGAAATTCGGGTCAAAGAGAAAGTTTCCACCTTGGTTACTCACAAGCTATTTGCTAGTCCTGTCCTCGCCTCTCCTCTGACTACCAGGAAGGTGTTGACGCAGACATGCGATCTGACCTTTAGCGCTACGGTCGTCCTTTCGGCCTGTGCTAAGATCGCCCGGTCAACGTCTCCTCTTCCTCCCGTCACCCATAAGACACAAGCACCTTCATCAGCTTCTGCCAAGACTAAGACCCAGAAGTCAGATGCACAGGCCTTCAAGAAGGAACCGTTCCATGAAGACTTCCTCCGTACTTCGAACTCCCGGCCATCGACCAGTACTTCGACTAAACAACCTTCCTAGAAGGCTCATAGGAAGCAAAGTTCTCCTTCTCCGCCACGGCGCATTTCTTCTCCTGCACCACCCAGCGGTTGCCGCCCCAGGCCGTCATCCATTTCGCCTGGTCGCATCACTGGTAGCCGAACATCTGGGCGTTCACCGGCAGAGGAAGCTCCCCCTCCCAGCCATCTTAACAAGATGGTCGACGAACCTATTGAACAAATGGATGATGACTCTCCGCCTATTGACAGCAGCGGCAGTGCTCGCTCAAAGCCAGGCCCTCAGTGGCCTTCGAGGTGACCCCTTCTTGCTTCTCCTTTTTCTTTTTCCTCTCACGATGGCACTTCTTCATTGGAATATTCGCAGCATTCGCTCCAACCGAGAGGACTTAAAGTTGGTGCTACTGTGCGCTCGTCGTAGCTCTCCAGGAAACGAAACTACACCCTTGCGCTCATATTGACTTGGCACACTGTGCCTCTGTGAGCTGTGACCTTCTCTCTGTGGCAGGTATTCCGGCTCATGGGGGGGTTGTATTGCTGGTCCGGGATGATATTTACTACGATCCCATCACATTGCACACCAACCTGCAGCCAGGTGCCGTCTGACTTACTCTCCCCACTTTTACATTTTCCATTTGTACCATTTACACTCCATCGTTGTCTGCCGTTGCTAGGGCAGACAGGATGCAAATTATTGCTCAGCTACCTGCACCATTTTTGTTTACTGGAGACTTCAATGCCCACCACCGCCTTTGGGGCTCTCCAGCATCCTGCCCGAGAGGCTCCCTGTTAGCAGACCTTTTCAACCACCTCATTACTGGCGCCCCTACTTTTCTTTCGGACACAACTCACACCTATTCCCATTTAGACCTTTCTGTATGTACTACCCAACTTGCACGCCGGTTTGAGTGGTACGCACTTTTGGATATATATTCGAGCGACCACTTCCCTTGTGTTATCCATCTCCTGCATCATATCCCCTCTCCATGCTCAACTAGTTGGAACATCTCCAAAGCAGACTGGGGGCTCTTCTCTTCCAGGGCGACCTTTCAGGATCAAACCTTCGCAAGCTGCAATAGTCAGGTCGCACGCCTCACGGAAGTCATGATCACTGCTGCTGAATATTCCATCCTTCATATTACTTCTTCTCCATGTCGTGTACCAGTCCCCTGGTGGACCGTAGCATGTCAAGACGCTATATGTGCTTGTCTACGTGCTTTAAACACCTTCAAATGCCACCCTACGATGGCAAATTATATCAATTATAAACAATTACGTGCACAGTGTTGTCGTGTTATTAAAGTTGTCTGGGGTAACCTGCGCCTGCTGTCTGGCACTAAGGTCCACTCACCAGTTTCTGGCTTGACTATCATGAATGATGTTCTTGTGGCCCCTGAGGATGTCTCCAATGCCTTCGGCCGATTTTTCACAGAGGTTTCGAGCTCCACTCATTACCACCCTGCCTTCCTCCCCCGAAAACAGGCAGAGGAGGCAAGGCCACCTAATTTCCACTCCTCGAATTGTGAAAACTACAATGCCCCATTCACCATGCGGGAACTCGAAAATGCACTTGCCCGGTCACGGTCTTCCGCTCCAGGGCCTGATTCTATTGATATTCAGATGCTGAAGAACCTTTCTCGTGTGGGTAAAGGATTTCTTCTTTGTACTTATAATCGTATCTGGATTGTGGGTTATGTTCCCACATGCTGGCATGAATCTATTGTTGTCCCGATTCCTAAGCCGGGGAAGGACAAGCACATGCCTTCCAGTTATCTACCCATTTCCCTTACCAGCTGTGTCTGTAAGGTGATGGAATGAATGGTTAACTCTCGTTTGGTTTGGCTGCTCGAATCTTGACACCTACTTACCAATGTACAATGTGGATTTCGTAGGCATCGCTCTGCTGTTGACCATCTGGTTACCTTGTCGACCTTCATTATGAATAACTTCTTGCGGAAGCGCCAGACCGTGTCTGTGTTCTCTGATTTGGAGAAGGCTTAAGACACCTGTTGGAGGGTGGGCATTCTCCGCACCGTGCATACATGGGGCTTTCACAGTCGCCTCCCTCTTTTTATTTGTTCCTTTGCAATGGATGGACAGTTCAGGGTATGTGTGGGTTCTGTCCTGTAAGACGCCTTTCACCAGGAGAATGGCGTGCCTCAGGGCTCAGTTTTGAGTGTCGCTCTCTTTGCCATAGCGATCAATCCAATAATGGATTGCCTGCCAGCTGATATATCAGGCTCCCTTTTTGTGGACGATTTTACCATCTACTGCAGCACACAGCGTACATGTTTCCTGGAGCACTGTCTTCAGCGTTGTGTTGACCGTCTTTACTCCCGGAGTGTCATCAATGGCTTCCGTTTTTCTGCCAAGAAGACGGTCTGTATTAACTTCTGGCACTACAAAGAGTTTCTCCCACCGACCTTACATCTTGGTCCCGTTGCTCTCCCATTCGTGGAGACAACAAAATTTTTAGGTCTTACATTTGACAGGAAACTTAGCTGGTCTCCACATGTGTCATATTCCGCTGTTCGTTGTACCCGTTCTCTCAATGTCCTCCGTGTTCTCAGCAGTACGTCGTGGGGAGCGGATCGTACCGTCCTAGTTCGCCTATATCGGTCGATCGTCCGCTCAAAGCTGGGTTATGGGAGCTTTGTATACTCCTCAGCACGGCCGCTCATCCTACGCCGCTTCAACTCTATACAGTATCGTGGGTTACGTCTTGTGATCGGAGCATTCTATACTAGTCCCATCGAGAGTCTTCATGCTGAAGCCGGTGAATTGCCACTAACCTACCGGCGCAATATACTGCTTTTTCGGTATGCCTGTTGGCTATTGTCAATGCCCGACCACCCGTCTTATCGTTCCTTTTTTGACGACTGTCTCGACCGTCGATACAGGTTGTATGTATCTGCCCTGCTGCCCCCTGGAGTTCGCTTTCGACGCCTCATTCAGCACCTTGATTTTCCACTCCCCGCAACCTTTCGAGTGGGTGAGAGCCGAACGCCACCTTGGCTCCAGGCTCAGGTTCGCATTCACCTTGACCTCAGCTCTCTCCCAAAGAAGGTTACCCCAGTTTCGGTACACCGCTCCCGGTTTGTTGAACTTCGTTCGAAGTTCATTAATACGATCTTCATTTATACAGATGGCTCTAAGACCAATGACAGTGTCGGGTGTTCTTTTATTGTCGGGGCACACAGTTTCAAATACCGGCTCCATGGTCATTGTTCGGTCTTCACAGCTGAGCTATTTGCCCTCTACCAAGCTGTTCTTTACATCCGCTGCCACTGACATTCTGCTTATGTCATCTACTCTGATTCGCTGAGCGCCATCCAGAGCCTCAGTGATCCGTATCAGGTTCACCCTTTCGTGCACCGGATCCAGCGCTCTCTTTAGCAGCTAGCAGACGACGGTTCTCTGGTTACTTTTATGTGGGTTCCTGGCCATGTCGGTATCCCTGGGAACGAAACTGCAGATGCCGCAGCCAAGGCTGTGGTCCTCCAGCCTTTAACAGCTTGTTGTCGTGTCCCTTAATCAGATTGTAGCAGGGTCATTTGTCGGCGCATTGTATCGCTGTGGCATACCGATTGGGCTGCACTTACGGACAACAAACTTCGGGCCTTGAAACCTCTTCCCGCAGCTTGGACATCCTCCTCACGCCCTTCTCGGCGGGAGGAGGTCGTTTTGGCCCGGCTACGAATTGGACGCTGCTGACGGCTGCGCCAGCGCCGTTCTGCCCATGTGGGCAATTGCTGACGGTATGCCACATTTTAACGTCCTGTCCAAATTTTAATACACTGCTCATTGATCTTGGCCTGCCATGTACTGTGGATGCTATTTTAGCAGATGACCCAGGAGCAGCTGCTCGCGTTCTTCGTTTTATCCACTTGACAAACCTATCTAAGGACATTTGATTATGCTGTTTTCTTTTAATCCCCTGCCTGTTAATGTGCCTTTTATAGTGTTGTCCTTTTCAGTTGCTGTTTTAACCTTGTGCCTCACAGTGCATTCATAACTTAGTCTGGGCACTAATGACCACTGTAGTTGTGCGCCCTAAAACCACAAAGAAAAGAAAAAAAATCGTCCCCAAAACATTGGAGTGCAGAGAATCATTTGGTGTTGTTCGTCAGAACGCAATTAACGTCATCGGCATACACAGACCAGCCAGTAGAAGGCATATGGAACAGCATCACTAGCCAAGCCCACTGTGCAGCAAATGAGCAACCAATAAAAAAGTCTTTTGGTGGAAGCAAGACGTGCACACAGCTGTGAGGTAGAAGAAGAAATCTTTCAAAGTATGGCCCCAGTCCTGCACTAATGAAGATATACAACACCACAAGAAGCAAAAATTGGGTGCCAAGAGAGCACTTGCAGCAACCAAATCTTCTTACTATTGCCGTATTTATGATGAACTGGACACAACTGAAGGAGTAAATAAAATTTATCGCCTTGCCAAAGCACGCTACAGAGTCACTCTGGACATTGGCCATGTCAGACACATAAAGGACAAAAACCATTGACTCCTTCGAGACACACTCAACATTCTCCACAGATGAAGTGATTAGTTCTCCAAAATCAGCCATGAGAAATTTGGCCATCCTCCAATACAGAGTGCTGATCCATTTGCTGGACCTGTATTACCAATTAGCATCCAGGAGTTCAAGGAAATGGTTAAGAAGTCGAAGAATGGGAAGGCTACTGGCCCTGATGACATTCCAGGATCCTTGGTCACAAAGGTGCCACAATTCGTACTATCCTCTTCAGCAGAATCATTGATGAGGATATAGTCCCAACAGTCTGGACAACTAGTGTTACACAGTCAATCTGGGACTGGAAATGTGATGCGACAGAATGCTCGCAGTACCGACCAATTCGACTGCTTTGAGCGTGTTATGGACTCCAGGGGCTCCTTGCAATTGTTTGTATCACTCCAAATCAATGCAGGCTTATCAAAGGAAGTGGAACTACAGGTGCCATTCATGCCACTCAGTTACTTAGTGTGAAACACCATGAGAAAAACAATCATACTCATATGTCATTACTAGGTCTCAAAAAGGCTCTTCACCGAGTCCCACATAAACGTATTTGGCATGCATTATAATCTCTCAGTGTTCGTGAAGCTTTTGTCGGATGGGTTCAACTGTTATATCAAAATGTTTCCAGTGATGTCCGATGTACAGTGGGAAGATCACCCACTTTTACTACAGTGTCGGAGTACATCAAGGTTCAGTAGTGTTACCCCTACTATTTATCCTCTGTATGATCACTGTGACGTACGACTTACGGTCACCCTACCCTTGGTCACTCCTATATGCTGATAATGTTTTGCTGTCAAGCAAACACCATGAAGATCTCCAGAAACAGACTCAGCAGCAATGGAATCAATGACTTCGCAGGTTTGGCCTCCAACTGAATATCAAGAAGACTACTTGGAGTGTGGTATTCAAACTGATGGGACCATCAAAGCCAGTGGAAAAGACCTGAATTACTCAATTCAGATATCTTGGCTCACTCATATGTAATGATAGTAAAAGTCTTCCAGGTGTCTGTGCCTGTGTTAACACAGTCTGGATAAAAAGGTGCCAGACGACTGACGTCTTGTGTGATCACCGTATGTCTTTATGCTTTAAGTCAATGGTTTATAGGACTGTAGTATGCCCAGTCACACTTGATAGGTCAGAATGTTGGTCAACGACAAAGAAGCATGAACATGCTCTCCACATGATGAAAATGCATATGCTCCGATGGTCCCTTTGGCTTATCTGATTTGACCATGCAACAAATGTCAATGTTTGGCAGTGATTTGGAGTTGCAGCCATCTCAGATAAACTACGGGAAAGCAGGTTAAGAAGATACACACACACATCTTGTGCAGTAAAGCAGACCCAAGACATGATAGATGGACTGTGTCAAGAAGCATTTGGAATTCATCAATGCCACATATGAAGATGCCCTTGCCAGACCCACATATAGACAGATGTGCCAGCAAGCAGACTCTGCTAGTGTGAAATAAATGATAAGAAAAAGAGTGTGATTATAGCTATGAGTTTATTAAAATATGTCTTAATAAACACTAATTTACTCTGAATACTCTTCTCATTGCAAGCACTAAGTGCAGCAGGGATACTTGCACTGCTTCAGTTTTGTACATCACATCAAGCACCTTTTTCACATATTCTAAATTATCTCTATAATATAGAGCTGTTTCAGTCATGTTCGCCATCTCTTGATGATTGGTTCTGGGGCTAAATGAGTGTCTTCCATCATATCAGTTAATAACTTCATTCTTGATGGCTCCTTAACAAACACTTTTTTCAGGGAGGAAATTAAGGCACTTCTGGAAAATTTGCTTGAGTTTCCTCTGCCAGCTGGTGAAGAGTATGTGCTAAATAAATCATACGAACTGCTTTAGGATAAAATACCTGCAAAACTTTAGCAGCCTAAATCTTGCAAGCTGTTGCATCTATGCATCATGAACAACCTTGGCACTAGTTGAATGGTTTGTTTCCTTCAGTACCTTTGAGAAAATGAGGGGATGTTCCTGGTTCATTTCATCATTTTTCCCACAGTGACATCAGCAGTAAATTTTATACATATGTTGGTAGTTTCATTTACTGACAACCACAAGCTTGAGCCATCAAGATTGTCTCTTATTTCTTGTATTACCTGAAACGAATTAGTATGTTGAAAAGTAGTAAGATCGGGGTGTAATTTGGGCTCTCACTTTTGGTGTGACAACAAATTTAAAAGGTTTATAAAAATGTTTCTTAATCATAAACTAAACGAAATTAAACTCCATTCCACTACAGACCATACATAATTTCACATTTCCACCTTAAAATATTTTTGTATAATACTTTAAAAAGTTTTAAATAATTAACAAATTATTATAAAGCACGAAATATTGGGGAGGGGGGAGGACAGTTGAACACAAACTAATTTCATTAAATAAATTTTTAAACTTACTTATTCATAATTTTTTCCGAGGTAGTTTCTCCTTATTGTTTATTCATCTTGAACTTTTTGTTCAGAATATTTTTCCTGGAATGTTCAAAATTCTGCATTTTTTAACTTATTCAAAGGGACATGGGCTGAAACTAATGCTTTGCAGATATCCTTCAAAAAATTATCATTACAGGAAATGCTGCTGGTAAGGTTTGGATCTTAGAGACATTTTTATTAGCAGAATTTCTATGAGCAGCTGTTTATTACTTTTTGTAATCTGGAATTTTTTGTTGCAGGGCACTTATAACAGTAGTATAACAATAATGTGAGTTTATGTTAGTTAAATAAAAATGACAGTCACTAAAATGAAAATCATATATTGATTTTTAAGATTTTCTGAAAATACAAAATAAAACTTACTTTTTTCATACACTTGATGCAGTACTGTATCTCCATCTGTTGTAAGAGTAGGACTTTTATCAATCCATTGTTGAAACAAATAAGCCTTACTGCTCTTCTCCTTCAGCATAATAAGTTACAGCACATTAGTTACAAATTTAAAAATTAACTAAACATGGCACTTTTTAATTCTTGGAAATGTTAATATTGCAACAGATGGCTTCATATGTAACGTAATCCAAACTGTAGTGTGTTTTATGATGCAATGGCTGCACCAAACTTTTAGAGATTTGAGCACCATTCAGTTTATGTCAAGCTGTTGAGCGGTAATTTTTTTTATACTTTATAAAGGAAGCACTAATTGTTGATAGCTATGTTATTCTCATTTCCTGACACTTTTATGGATTTAGATACATGACAAATAACAGCTCTTCTTCACAAACAGAGGAGTAAAAAAAATTTCCTTGGGTGTTTCCCTTCCTCTTAAAATATCATGGTGATTTATTTGTGTTTCAAGAATAATTGTTGAAAAAGTAAAATATGTTCATAAATGTGCATACATTAGTTATATATTCATTAACCCCTTATATAGTCATTTATACACCCTATAAAACTTCAGTATTAAATTCCTTCAGTTACTAATATTTAACATTAATATGAATATTTTCAATGGAATTATTCAAGAAACTCGGTTCAGTCTTCCAGTGTTTTGATATTCCTGCTATTTATATCCACACTGGAAGTTTTTGTGCAAAGCGAAGATAAATCTTTCATCTTGTTTAACCTTTTTTGACAGTGAATAACACAGTCTTTATACTACTCAACAACCTTACTAGCCTATTGATGTAGTCGTATAGTTGCGACCTATGCAAGCTCAGTTGAAGGTAGCTACCATTTCACAGTGAACATACAGAGGTAGGGTATTTTGAATTCTTTATTTATTTATTAACGTCACAGAGTGACCCACCATCTTGGTAATTATAATGGGTCTTTGCTACAACAAACTAGACAATTTCCAGGCTTCTAGTACTTTTCTTGTTTTTCATATAATTAAATTGTTAGTTAAAAAATAAAAGCAAAGCAAAAAAGACAACAGAATACATAAGTACAATTGGAAAATAAAATTACTTATTCCTAAGAAGAAAATAATACATGAAGGGGGATAGCAAAAGAGGTTCCTTTACCTAGCTATTTCAAGTGGAAGGGCTTTGGTAAACACTTCAAGCCTGTTTCACCTGAATTAGCTTATTTTATTCTACTAGAGGTACTACTGTATGTATGTATGTATGTTGTGATGTTAACTCTACGTGAGTTGTGTATGAAGTATGACAGTATTATTTGTTACTACATTTGCTTCCTCCACTTAACCGCACCGCAAGCATTAGAGGAGCCTCGAGAGATGACCTGAAGCCTCATCTCGCCAAAGGGTGCTTCATCTCTATGTTGTGCCTATGTATATTGTATTTATATCTTATTATACTGCATATGAAAGTTTATGCACTATAATACAAAGTTCACATTTTACAGTTTGCATCTTACACATTTTACAAACTATATATTTACATGTTTGCAAATAATGATCCAAAGAACTAAATAAGTCCTTGCTGTAGTTGTACAAACAGGAAAATCCATTATTTTATTTCTATTGCTAACTTATTTCTAAATTCCATGTTTGTATTATCTGTAGTATTGTTGAAGTCGAGTGATCTGCTACTATGCCTTATATGTATCTGGTGATATTGGAGTATTCATATCATCAGTATCTATATGTTTATTTGTTTCCATATCAGTGTTTGTATCTCTGCTGTCCCATGCATCATGTTATGGTGTAGTGTGTGTTTCGGATCATGTATCTGTTAAAGGTCATTGCTGCTTATAAGTCTTGTGTAGCGCTATCGATCAGTGATGCAGTTAAGTATGCTCCAATTATCTGGGTCTCTTAAAGCTTGCCCTATGTCTTAGATTTCTAATGTCAGGCTTGCGCACGCTTGTGTGTGTGTGTGTGTGTGTGTGTGTGTGTGTGTGTGTGTGTGTGTGTGTGTGTACACGATTTTAATGTTATGTGTTCGGGAGAGTCATATTGCCCACATTCACAAACTCACTTTGGCTAAGGCAAAAGTGGTGCAGGTGTGTAGGGTAAGGGTCATGGCCCTTTGGGAGGTATACCATACCACGACTTGGGTCAATGTGTCTGAGCCCCAACCATTCCCCTTCCAAAGATTTAATTGGCATTTTTCTGCGATATGCTCCCTTTTTATCTCATATGCTTTATCCAGTCTTCCTCTTTTGAACCAGTACAGTGCAGCTCTGTCTGATGGTTATGTGAATAGGGTATGTTGCAAGTACAATGCATACGGCTTCGATAGACATAGTGCCAAATGCTCTTAATATTATGAGCAATACACCTCTTTTTCCACACCTCACAGTGGTTTTTTGAGTCATGAGTGATAGTCGATGTGCCCAGGCACTTGCTGCGAAACACGTTACAGATTCAAAGAGGGCTGTATGATACACTTGCAGTGTCTGCAAAGGCAATCTGTAGCTGAGTTGAGTTCAGCGCAGTGACTTTGTGCATTAGTCTTGTTGCTTTTACAGTTAGTCTTATGTGCTTGTTGAATGTCAGTCATTTGTTGAGGTGTGTCCCTAGGTATCCTGTTGTTACTTTCCTCTGTATGCTAGTGGTGTTCAGTCTCATGGTGGGCTTTCTCTTCAAGACCCCTTTATCAGTAAATACCCGTATACTGTCAAGCTTGGCACAATTGTAAGCTCGATATGGCTACAGTCTTTACTTTGAGTCAAGCTTTTTGTATACAGTTGTTCATTTCAGCTGAATATAGTAATCTCTGAATGTTACTGCCATCCTCTTATCACAACTGTCACATTTGAGTGCTGGTCATCAGTTGAGTGAGCTCTGTGGGAGTCATGTTGAATAAACATTCTGTAAATGTCTTAGATTCTCAGTTTTATTTTCTATTGCAGCAAATATTTCCTTCTTTTTCTAGGATGCTACTCCAGTCCGATCTAAAGTAAAGCGAAGTTCAACAGGTACCCATACAGGAACAGAAGAGAACAGGAAACAGGACAAACCTAAAAAAATTCCTTCATATGATTATGCAGCTTGGGATAAATTTGATGCTGTAAGTTCACTTACCAGTCATTTTATTACAGTTTTAATTTTTTAAATTTTATACTTTGAAAATTGGCTGCTCAGACTAGAACTTGTCAGATCTGATATCTTGTTATTGAGAATTATCAAAGGGCTGGTAGTATTCAGAAGTGAAATTCCAAACAAATATAAGTTTGTTATGTAACAGCCATAGTTTCAGTTACACACACACACACACACACCTACCTTTGCAACTACATTGTGTCAGAACTTTCCCTACCCAATCTATAATTTGGAAATGTTGGTCTTCGTACATCTCATTGTTGGGCTATTCACCACAGTGTCCCAAAGAAGATTACTGGTCAAAATATGAGTCACCCCATTAAAAGTGCACACTGGCCACTTCGTAGTGATCCAGAGGGTGTAAAACTGACACCAGGCGAACATGTGACGCTGTACCAGTGACATAAATCATCGCATTGAAGTGGTGTGTAGGTCAGTCAATCGTGCAGAATCAGCGCTGTAAGTTAGACTGACATGGATAGCTTACAGAATTGCAGAAAGCAGCTGTCAGATTTCGACATGCCCACGACCCCATGGTGGATGAAGGTATCCAATTTTTTTGGAGTGTTGGTGCAGTTTGTACAATGTGTCTACAATGAAGGGTGTACCATTTGCAGCCACGACCTAAGATCAGTTGTTGTCAAAAGATTCCAACCAACATGGGCCAGATAGTAGTGTCAAGCATTGTTAATGACAGTCAGTTTTGAACCAGACAGGAATTGCCACTGTAACTCAATGTTGGTCTATCTAAACCAGTGAATACTTCAAAAGGAACAGCGTGTGATGGACACTTGGAATCGTGTACCTCACAAAAGGCCATTAGTCACAGAAGCTCAAAAAGCTGCAAACGAGGGAACCAGACAGTAACTGACAGAAAACTTTCAGTGTGGTCCGACACATTAAGATTTTATCTCTTTTTTCAAATGATGCTAGGTGCAGAGTCCACCAACAGCACAGTTAAGTATTTAACCCTCAATGTATGGATGATAAGTTAGGCCAAGATGCTTCTGTGATGATTAAGGGGTAATTTTTGGACATGACTTGGGACCACTTATTAACATCTACATCTACATTATTACTCTGCAATTCACACTTAAGTGCCTGGCAGAGGGTTCATAGAACCATTTTCATACTACTTCTCTACCATTCCATTCTTGAATGGTGCGTGGGAAAAAGGAACATCTAAATCTTTCCGTTCAAGCTCTGATATCTCTTATTTTATTATGATGATCATTTCTCCCTACATAGGTGAGTGTCAACAAAATATTTTTGCATTTGGAAGAGAAAGTTGGCTATTGAAATTGCGTAAATAGACATCGCTGCGAAGAAAACAGTCTTTGTTTCCGTGACTGCCACCCAAAGTTGCATATCATATCAGTGACACTCTCACCCCTATTGCACAATGGCACGAAATGAACTGTCTTTCTTTGCACTTTTTCGATGTCTTCCGTCAATCCTATCTGGTAAGGATCCCACACCGTGCAGCAATATTTCAGCAAAGTGTTATGTAGGAGGTCTCTTTAGTGAGTTTGTCACATCTTCTAAGTGTTCTGCCAACAAAGCGCATTCTTTGTTTTGCCTTTCCCACAATATTATCTATGTGGTCTTTCCAATTTAAGTTGCTCATAATTGTAATTCCTTGGTATTTAGTTCAATTGACAGCCCTTAGATTTGTGTGATTTAGCGTATACCCAAAATTTATTGGATTTATTGTAGTATCCACGCGGATGACCGCGCACTTTTCTTTGTTTAGTGCCAATTGCCACTTTTCGCACCATACAGAAATTCTCTATAGATCATTTTGTAATTGGAATTGATCATCTGATGATTTTACTGGATGGTAAATTATAGTGTCATATGCATACAATCGAAGGGGGTTGTCAGATTATCACCTAGATCATTTATGTAAATCAGGAACGGCAGAGGGCCTATGACACTACCTTGCGGAACGCCAGATATCACTTCTGTTCTACTCGATGATCTGCCGTCTATCACTACGAACTGTGACCACTCTGAGAGGAAATCACGAATCGAGTCACGCAACTGAGACGATTCTCCATATGCATGCAATTTGATTAATAGTCACTTGTGAGGAATGGTATCAAAAGCCTTCTGGAAATCTAGGAATATGGAATCAATCTGAAACTCCTTGTGACAGCACTCATTACTTCATGGGAATAAATAGCTAGCTGTGTTGTACAAGAACGATATTTACTGAATCCGCGTTGGTTATGTATCAATATGTCATTTTCTTCAAAGTGATTCATAATGTTAGATTACAGTATATGCTCCAAAATCTTACTGCAAATTGAGGTCAATGATATGGGACTGGAATTCAATGGGTTACTCCTATTTCCTTTCTTGAATATTGGTGTGACCTGTACTACTTTCCAGTCTATAGGAACAGGCCTTTTGTCAAATAAGCAGTTGTATATTATTGCTAAGAAAGGCACTATTGTGTCTGCATACTCTGAAAGAAACCTGATTGGTATACCATCTGGACCAGAAGACTTGCCTTTAAGTGATTTGAGTTGTTGCACAACACCTAAGATACCTAGATACCTTCTTTTATGTCACTCATGCTAACAGCTGTTCTGGTTTCGAATTCTGGAATATTTACTTCATCTTCTTTCGTGAAGGAATTACGGAAAACTGTATTTAGTAACTCCGCCTTAGTGGCACCATCATTGGTAACATTTCTATCGCTATTGCGCAGTGACAGTATTGACTTCATGTATGAGACAGGCGAAATACCCTCAGACATCAAGAAGAATATAATAATTCCAATCCCAAAGAAAGCACGTGTTGACAGATGTGAAAATTACTGAACTATCAGTTTAATAAGTCACAGCTGCAAAAAACTAATGTGAATTCTTTACTGACGAATGGAGAAACTGGTTTAAGCCAACCTAGGGGAAGATCAGTTTGGATTACGTAGAAATATTGGAACACGTGAGGCTATACTGACCCTACAATTTATCTTAGAAGCTAGATTAAGGAAAGGCAAACCTACATTTCTAACATTTGTAGACTTAGAGAAAGCTTTTGACAATGTTGACTGGAACACTCTCTTTCAAATTCTGAAGGTGGCAGGGGTAAAGTACAGGGAGCGAAAGGTTATTTACAATTTGTACAGAAACCAGATGGCAGTTATGAGTCAAGGGACATGACAGGGAAGCAGTGGTTGGGAAGGGAGTGAGACAGGGTTGTAACCTATCCCTGATGTCATTTAATCTGTATATTGAGCAAGCAGTAAAGGAAACAAAAGGAAAATTCGGAGTAGGTATTAAAATCCATGGAGAGGAAATAAAAACTTTAAGGTTCGCCGATGACATTGTAATTTTGTCAGACAGCAAAGGACCTGGAAGAGCAGTTGAACGGAATGGATAGTGTCTTGAAAGGAGGATATAAGATGAACATCAACGAAAGAAAAACGAGGTTAATGGAATGTAGTTGAATTAAGTCGGGCGATGCTGAGTGAATTAGATTAGGAAATGAGACACTTAAAGTAGTAAAGGAGTTTTGCTATTTGGGGAGCAAAATAACTGATGATCGTCGAAGTACAGAGGATATAAAATGTAGACTGGCAGTGGCAAGGAAAGCATTTCTGAAGAAGAGAAATTTGTTATCATCAAGTATAGATTTCAGTGTCAGGTAATCATTTCTGAAAGTATTTGTATCGAGTGTCACCATGTATGGAAGTGAAACATGAACGATAAATAGTTTGGACAAGAAGGGAATAGAAGCTTTTGAAATGTGGTGCTACATAAGAATGCTGAAGATTAGATGAGTAGACCATATAACTAATGAAGAGGTATCGAATAGGATTGGGGAGAAGAGGAGTTTGTGGCACAACTTGACTAGAAGAAGGGATCGGTTGGTAGGACATGTTCTGAGGCATCAAGGGATCACCAATTTAGTATTGGAGGACAGCGTGGAGGGTAAAAATCGTAGAGGGAGACCAAGAGATGAATACACTAAGCATATTCAGAAGGATGTAGGCTGCACTAGATACTGGGAGAGCTGCATCAAACCAGTCTCAGGACTGAAGACCACAACAACATCACCAATGCAGTTCACCTTGTATCCAATCAGCTACTTTGTTCTCAATTGGAAACACTGTGTGAGGAGTTTTTGGCAGGTATGTGGTCTGCTACAAATTTTCCTGCTCTTATTCATTTCAAATCCATGGCTCGGCCTAGTTTTTGCTTTGCGCACCCTATTCCTGTTGCCCTGAAAGATCAGGTGAAAGCAGAATTGCACAGATGTCCATCTCTTGGGGTGATGCATCCTGTTACGGCTAGTGAATTGTTGTCTCCACTAGTTGTAGTTTGGAAGCCATCAGTGACTTCAGTACTACTGCCAATGCGCTGTCATTCGTAGATAGTTAACCTCTTTTGTGCCAGAAGGAACTGTTGGTGAAAATATCGAGTAGCCAGTACTTTCTAAAATTGATTTGTCTGAAGCGCATCTGCAGGTTCCTGTGAAGGAAGAGTCTGTGAGTTTCGGTTTTGAATACTCCTTTTGGTCTCTCTTAATATTTGCACCTTCCTCTTGGTGTGGCTAGTGCCCCTGCTATTTTCCAATGATTTAGAGAAATTGACTATGCCTGCCTTGGGTTGCTTTAATTATGTGGGTAGTATTGTTGTAAAGGACTCCTCCACAGCCAACCAGTTGAAAAAATTACCCACTTTTTCTGTCCTATGGTTTACAGCCATACAGAGTAACCTCACAAAATCTATTTAAACCTGCTATTGTGTATTTGGGGTTTGAGGTCTCACGTGATGGATTTTGTCCTTTTCTAGACCATACCTCCCCTCATCTAAAAAGGAGCTTCGACCCTTCTTAGGGAGGATAGCATACTATCAAAAATTCCTGCCTGCTGCAGCCACATTGGTCCACCCATTGGATTCCTTGTGTAGCTACGTTCTTTCCAGACCAGCTCATAGTTTTGGTGACTAATGCCCCACATTACAGCCCCAGCACAGTCCTAGTGCATTGATATGCTAACAGCTCTCAATGACCTTGTGCTTCGCCTCTGAATCTCTTGCTCCGGCCCAGCAGCATTACTCTTGGGTAGAAAAACAAGTGCTTGTCATAGTCTATGCTCTCCAGAAATTTCATGTTTTTTCTTTAGTCTCTCTCTCTCTCTCTCTCTCTCTCTCTCTCTCTCTCTCTCTCTCTTTTCAAGTTTCAGCTAATTACTGACCATAAACCCTAGGTTTCCTTGTAACCTTCATGGTTCCTTGCGTCGCAAGGCAGCACACCGCCTAAATCTAAACATGCCAATGTGGATACCTTGTCCTGCCTTCCTGTAGAGTCTGATTCTGACTTTGATTGTGGAGAATTGTTTTGCTTCCACCAATTTGATACTGAAATGCAGGACGTGGTGGAGGGTTTCCCAATTGCCAGCTCACACGTAGCAGCTGCCATTGTCGCCGACTCGGTTCTCTGCCAGGTGGTTCAGTTTATTCAACAGGGCTGGTCAGATAAACCACCGGGTCGGACTTCAGACCCCCTGTCCCTGCATTTTTCCTTAAGGTATCACCTGTGTGTTTTTGATGATGTTTTGCTGTTGTCCATGGAAGAGTACTCATTCACACCATGTGATGGCATGAGGTTCTACACCTCCTCCATCAGGCCATATGGAAGTTCTGCACACTTAGCTGGTAGCTAGGAAACATTGATGGCAAAATGTCATTTTTATAGCGGCTTTGGGGCAATGTATCTGGCAATAGACAGCTTCCAGGGTCTCTCTGTCCCCCCGTCCCACTCAATGCCAGCCGTGTGAACGCATTCATGTAGACTTTGTGGTCCCTTCTTGAGTTCCCGTTGGCTCTTGGTTGTGGATGCATTTTCCTGGTTTTCTTACATTCTCTGGTGTGCATCGATGTCGGCTGAGGTCACAATTAGTACACTTTTGAGGGTTTTTTTGTATTAAGGAGTTACCTTGTACCTTACTTACTGATAATTGGGCCCCTGTTTGTTTCTCACACCTTTCAATTGTTTTGTTCCTGTCACTGCATTCGTAATTTTAGTGCTCCACCATTCCACCCTCAACTAAATTGTGAGGCAGAATGGCTAGTATGTATGTGTGAGTCCCAAATAAAAAAGTTTGTGGATATGTCGCTAGGATGACGCCCTTCTCCGTTTTCTGAGCACCTGCCATTTCACGCCTATGAGGGAGCTGAGTCCAGCTGAATTGCTTCAGAGTCGGCAACCACGCACACTCCTTCACCTCCCGCAGCCTGCACTGCACCTGTCGCAGTTGAATTCGTCTGCCCGCTTCATGTTGAGATTGCTAGTGTGGTCACGAGGGTTTGGTCGCCGGCCCAAGTGGATACCAGCCACTATTTTCCACTGCCAGGGATGCCGTCTTTGTGTCATCCATATAGCCAGCAAGCTATAGGCATTCTACTTTAATCAGCTGCACTTCCACTTGCCGGCAGAAGCTGCAGGTTCTATGTGCAGCCCCCAGTGCCACTGACGCACTGCTGCCCTCCACTTTGAGCCTGTCATCACTTGCTGTGGTTGTGCTCCCATTCCATTGGCTGCCTCCTCCAGCTTTCTGGTGCTGGATGCAGGTCTCTCTAACCTGAATCTGTTGCCACATCCTGATGTTCCATTCGGACCATGTCCACTGGACCCCTCATCGTCACGCTCACTGTGTTTTTAGTTTGTACCACTGACAGTAGCTGTTCTGTGTATCACTTACATTGCGACTTCTGTATGATTCTTTTGTCTTGTTACATGTTGTCATGAGAGGCTTATTTCCATTATTGTTTAGAGGTTTATTAATAAAGCCATATTTGTGTTAGTTGGATAGGTTCGCACATTACTTGGTTACTACGGTAATGAGTATGGTATGAATCAGCTTTAAACAGCAATAGTTCACAGTGTATGGTTTGCAGAACTATGATTTATTTCTTCTTCTTCTTCTTCTTCCTCTTCTTCTTCTTCTTCTTCTTCTCATTATTATTATTATTATTATTATTATTATTATTATTAATATTATTATTATCATTCTATATTTGTTATTTTTTTTATCTGTAATACTTCTCTTTATGTAATAGTATTGCATGCTAACAAATACACACACACACACACACACACACACACACACACACACACACACACACACACACTCTTCCTTACTCATATATCAGCTAGAAAGATGGGGAAATTTAGTATTGTTGAAAATTGAAAAGAGCTCCCAGAATTGAACATTTTTTGTCTGAAATATTACGTCCATGATAAAAGCATATAATGCAAGATGCAAAAAAGAACTACATTTACGTCCACATCTACATACATACTTCATAAGGCAGTGTATGATGCATGACAGATAGTAACTTGTATCACTGCAAGTCATTCATCTACATCTATTTTTGCATATATACTCCGGAAGCCACATATAGTGCATTGCAGAGGGACCTTGGACTGCTACTGGTTATTTCCCTTTCTGCTCCACTCTCGAATAGAGCAAAGGAAAAGGACTTGTAACAATACACGTATCATTACCACCTTATATAAACTGTTTCATTTCGTTAATATAAATTCATTTTTTTTGTATTACAAGGATTAGCCATGCACAGCTGGATAACAATACATAGAAAGCAGTGAGGTGTCAAAGCAAGCATGGCATGCTTCTGCCATCTAGTGACAATAGTGATAAACTGAGCTCACTTAGCGCTGTACAACACTGTCACCAGACAGATAAATGATCAATCTTAACTCGTAAATATATTTTTGAACTTTACTGTTTAAATAGTGATATATGTATGGTTATATGTAGTTTGTAAAATGGCATTTTTCATTGTAATTGTCATTGACTTATGTAAATACAAATGTACCAGCCATGTCTTTATTCTTAAGACATAATCAGTAGGGACTTCCCCATGGGAGGGTTTTGGCGGCAAAATTTACTGCCTTTTTGCTCACTAGAACATTCTCTAAGTAAAGTGGAAGACAGACTCAAGTTACCGTATTTACTCGAATCTAAGCCGCACTTTTTTTTCCGGTTTTTGTAATCCAAAAAGCCGCCTGCGGCTTAGAATCGAGTGAAAAGCAAATGGAAGTTCTGAAAAATGTTGGTAGGTGCCGCCACAACTAACTTCTGCCGTCGAATATATGTAGCACTACACAGGCATGCTTTGTAGGCACAAAGATAAATACTGGCGCCAAAACCTCCAAGTCAGTAAATAAAGGTGGAAGACGAGCTTTCTTTCTCCACCCCGAGTTTCGACCACTGCATTTTCATACATTATCCAACGATGTCTGCTTGTGTGTGTGTGTGTGTGTGTGTGTGTGTGTGTGTGTGTGTGCGCGTGTCCTTTTTTTCCCCTAAGGGAAGTCTTTCCGCTTCCGGGATTGGAATGACTCCCTACCCTCTCCCTTAAAACCCGCATCCTTTCGTCTTTCCCTCTCCTTCCTGAAGAAGCAACCATTGGTTGCGAAAGCTAGTAATTCTTTGTGTGTGTTTGTGTGTTTTGTTCATTGTGCCTGTCTGCCGGCGCTTTCCCGCTTGGTAAGTCTTGGAATCTTTGTTTTTAATATATTTTTCCCATGTGGAAGTTTCTTTCTATATATAATTAATTGTAAGCAGCGGTAGCGCGCAAAAAAGCAAGCCATGCCACGAGCGATGACAGGCCGTAAACACTCACTATCAGAATGCGGCAACCAATGTGTGACACGGTACAGTAATGCATTTTCAGCTTAGAGTGACGTAAACACCTATAAAGAAAACAGCACTTACCAGATCAAAGCAAAATAAGCTATTGATTCAAACCAGGCTAATCACGTGAAAAAGGTAGGGTACCCGTATAAATACGGACGGAGCGCCTGACGCATAGCAATGGCTACCTGGTAAAACTTAACTGCTAAGCTTACGACTCAACCAAACTACTGTAGCTGTATCATCATTCATTCGACCTAAATTGTGTCTCATATTACAATGGACCAACTTTGTTTCGATTTGGAGGTGCGGCCTAAAACTATACTCTCCCCTTGAATTTAGAGTCTGAAATTTCCGGTGCGGCTTAGATTCGGGAATTTTTTTTTTTTCCTTTATTTCGAGTCTCATTTTTCAGGTGCGGCTTAGATTCGAGTGCGGCTTAGATTCGAGTTAATATGGTACGTGTGAAATGGTGAACATGTACATTACGTTGTTGTGCCAAAATTGAGCATAATTGTTATAAAAGCCTCGGATGGATGAGATAAAGTTGCTACTCTTAATTCTGTAGTGTTTTGATCTGAGGAAGAAGATGTGGCCATCCATTTTGTGGACCAGTTTGAAGTTGTTGTGGCATGCATTACATTGCAGCAAGATCTATTGTGCTGGCCAGTTACGACGATGGAAAGTACTATGACATCCTAGCGATAATTAAAGGCTGTCACAATTCTTGTTAGGTGCTATAAGCAGTGCTTACCACCTGTCTTTTCTATTTTTGAGCTGGTTATAAATATGACATGTTCTAAATTTATATTACTGGCAAATTGAGTGACACATCATAGAGTTGCCAAATAATCTTTACCAACTATTTTGCTATAAAAATTACTACAAATTGGAAACAGTGGTGCAGAAGAAGACACCAAAAGGTACTGTACAGTGTACACGAATTCATAAATTTTTTTTTCATGTAATGAAAGTAACTTTCCGTTTGATAAAGTGCAGGATACTGTGTTTTTTGTTTAAGGACGGTGTAATCACAACATTGCAACCTTGTTTCGACATAAAGTGCAATGCTTAGCAGTTTATTTTCACTGAATATTTCACAATACATTTATTTATAAACGTATCATGTATACAATAGAGGTGTTTTTGTGCAGATGAAAGTATTCATTTTCCCACCAATTAATTCAGTACATGTATAGTGTCGATGTTAGTCATTTGCGGTGTAACATCGTTATCACAAAATGTTGTCCATTAATATTTGTGCTCTCCTTTTCAGTGTTTTTAATAACATTACTTTGTTGGTTCCTTTAATCAGAATTCTATTTGTGTGGTAAGATGCAAGCTCTGCATACTAGAGAGAGATCAGTAAAATTATTGCTGGTTACTTACTACATGCGAGTGTCCGCCCACAAATATTTGAGTGCTGTCGCCAGTCAGGGACAATTATAGGTGAATACATATCCCTATTAGGATAAACTGGATGGGGCATTGCAAACTGTCTACATGCCTCTGCACAAGCCCTAATTTCTCTAATCTTATCTTCAAGGTTCTTACATGAAATGTGCATTGGTGGCAGCACAATCGTTCTGCTGTCAGCTGCAAACATTGGGTCTCTAATTCTTTTCAAGGAATTACCATTTGAGTTCAGGAAGCATCTCTATAATACTTGTGTGCTGAACGAACCTGCCAGTAACATACCTAGTAGAAGGGGATCTTGAGCAGTACTCAAGAATGGGTTGCATTAGTGATGTCCATGCCATCTCTTTTTAGATGAGCTATACTTTCCTAAAATCCTCCCAATAAACTGAAGTATGTCACGTCACCTCCCCTAGTGTCATCCTAGCATGCTCATTGTACTTAGTCGCTTTATGCCTAGCTAATTAACTGACATGACTGTGCTGAGCAGCACATCATTAGTACTGTAATTGAGCATTTCAGAATTGTTTTTCTGATTCATCCCCATTAACTTACATTGTTTTACACTTACAACAAACTGCCATTCATCACACCAAATAGATATTCTGTCTGTCATCCTGTATCCTTTTACATTTACTCAATGATGGTAAGTTACTGTATACTACTTCGCCATCAGCAAACAGTCACAAATTGCTGCTCTCCCGGTCCATCAGATGATTTATGTATATAGAGACAAGAGCATTCCTATCAAATTTCTCTGGGGCGCTCCTGACAATTCTTTTGTCTCTGAGAATAATCGCCATCAAGGACATTGCACTGCATATCTGGGAACCTTTTCCGTGTCTTCAGACTTGCATGAACAGCCTGCAGTGTGGTACCATGAAAACCCATTCTGGAAATCTCGAAATATGGATCTGTGTGATTTCCTTTTTTGTCCCACTGCAGATGGAGCAAGAAAAAAATTAGTATCTTTATGCGTCTGTATGTGCACTGGCCTCTCTTATTGTCTTCACAGTCCTGATACAAGATGCTTGTTGCTGGCAGTAAGATTTTTCTGCAGGCTGTCACAAATGCTGGATCTCTAAATGTTCCTATTAGTTCAAATTACTTATGGAAGCGCAGTCACATGGTTTCAACAACCAGCATGGTAAGATGTCAAAGGTGTCACAAGGCAGCACTTATGTAAGGTATTTAAACATTCTATATGCTGGAAGAAACACAAGTTTCACTTTCTCAATTGTGTTTTACAGAAAGAACATTATTTTCCCACCTGGGATTCCCATATATGTTCATTTAAATAATACTTGCTTGTTGGTCGGACATAGCGATAACAAATCTAGCAGCAAGCCTTTGAGTTGTTTCAATCTCTTTCTTTAATCTGACTTGGTGGTGATTCCAAACACCCCAGCAGTACTCCAGAATGGGTCACACAAGTGTTCTGTACATGGTCTTCTATATATAGGTGAGCTACACCACTGGCCATTAAAATTGCTACACCAAGAAGAAATGCAGATGATAAATGGGTATTCATTGGACAAACATATTATACTAGAACTGACATGTGATTACATTTTCATGCAATTTGGATGCATAGATCCTGAGAAATCAGCACCCAGAACAACCACCTCTGTTCGTAATAACGGCCTTGATATAACTGGGCATTGAGTCAAACAGAGCTTGGATGGCATGTGCAGCTTCAACATGATACCACAGTTCATCAAGAGTAGTGACTAGCGTATTGTGACGAGCCAGTTGCTTGGCCACCATTGACCAGACGTTTTCAGTTGGTGAGAGATCTGGAGAATGTGCTGGCCAGGGCAGCAGTCGAACATTTTCCGTATCCAGAAAGGCCTGTACAGTACCTGCAACATGCGGTCGTGCATTATCCTGCTGAAATGTAGGGTTTTGCAGGGATCGAATGAAGGGTAGAGCCATAGGTTGTAACACATCTGAAGTGTAACATCCACTGTTCAAAGTGCCGTCAATGCGAACAAGAGGTGACTGAGACGTGTAATCAATGGTGCCCCATAGCATCACACCGAGTGATACGCCAGTATGGCGATGACAAATACACGCTTCCAATGTGCGTTCACCCGATGTCGCCAAACACAGATGCAACTGTCGTGATGCTGTAAACAGAACATGGATTCATCCGAAAAAATGGCGTTTTGACATTCGTGGACCTAAGTTTGTCGTTGAGTACACCAACGCAGGCACTCCTACCTGTGATGCAGCGTCAAGGATAACCGCAGCCACGGTCTCCGAGCTGATAGTCCATGCTGCTGCAAACGTCGTCGAACTGTTCGTGCAGATGGTTGTAGTCTTGCAAACGTCCCCACCTGTTGATTCAGGGATAGAGACGTGGCTGCACGATGCGTTACAGCCATGCGGATAAAATGCCTGTCATCTCAACTGCTAGTGATACGAGGCCATTGGGATCCAGCACGGCGTTCCGTATTACCCTCCTGAACCCACCGATTCCATATTCTGCTAACATTCATTGGATCTCGACCAATGCGAACAGCAATTTCGCGATACGATAAACCGCAATCGCGATAGGCTACAATCCGACCTTTATCAAAGTATGAAATGTGATGGTACGCATTTCTCCTCCTTACACGGGGCATCACAACAACGTTTTGCCAAGCAACACCGGTCAACTGCTGCTTTTGTGTGAGAAATCGGTTGGAAACTTTCCTCATGTCAGCACCTTGTAGGTGTCGCCACTAGCGCCAACTTTGTGTGAATGCTCTGAAAAGCTAATCATTTGCATATCACAGCATCTTCTTCCTCTTGGTTAAATTTCGCGTCTGTAGCACGTCATCTTCGTGGTGTAGCAATTTTAATGGCCAGTAGTGTACACTTGGAATTCTCCCAGTAAACTAAAGTCAACCATTCACCTTCACTACAACTTACCTTACATGTTCGTTTCATTTTGTGTCACATTGCAGTGTTATGTGTCGATATTTAATCGACGTGACTGGCTTTAGCAGCATCTTGTATCCTCTAACCGTCACTCAGTGATGAAATTTTCCCTCGCACCACAGCATCATCAGCAAGCAGTCAGGTTGCTACTCACCCTTTCCATCAGATCTGTCCTATCACATTTCCATGGGGGTACTCTAGGCAATACCTTTGTTTCTGATGAGCACTTGCCATCCCAGGCAGTGTACTTGTTTCTATTGCTTAAAATCTTTGTGAGCCACTCACATATTTGAGAACATATCGTATACGCTAGGAACCTTCGTGAACCATCTGCAGTGTAGCAGTATGTCATGTTTTAGTGTGTTCGGTTATTTTCGATTATTATAAAAAATGAAGCAAAGAATTTGGAACCAGTTAATGTGAAAATGGAATCAAGTGCTCTAAAACACTTGAAATGTTGACAGTGGCATATAGTGAGTCTGCTCTAGGTAAAAAAAATATGTTTGCAAGTGTTCCAAGCTCTTCCAAGATGGGCTGAGAAGATGCCAATGATGAATCTCGCTCTGGACCCCTCCCCCAGCACATCAACAACATGTGATAACGTTGAAGGTGTGAAGATAATTGTTTTGTTAAATTATCTGATTACCATAAGACAAGTTGCTGAGGATGTTCAGGGTTGCCACAGGTTCTAGAAATCTGGGAATGTCGGGGAATTTCAAACATCTCAGAGAAAACAGGGAAATTTGAAGAAAACACTGGAAAAATCTCATTTTTGTCTCAGTAGATGAAATGGTTTGTTTACTGAGGTATCATGCATCTTTGCTGGCTGGAAGCAGTTGAATACACGCACTGCTTCTGTACTCCCTCATTCCTGCTGCTTCTCCCCTTCCTACCACTCCCCTCAGCTTGCAGTCAGTTCTGCCACCACTTCTTGCCACTAGCCTAGGAGCTGCTGACGAGGGGCAGAGGGATGTGAGGATTGGTTTGTTTGAATCTGATTCTCAGAGACTGTAGACGCAGTGGCCGGAGACAGCTGACATATGTGCATGAGTTGCTGTGTCTGAGTGATTGTGTGAATGTGTGTGTGCTCTCATTTTCTGATAAAAGCTATGGTTGAAAATTTAGTTGTGAGAGTGTAATTGGCTTTTCCACATGTCTGTCTGCAGCTCAGCAATCATCTTTACAGTGAGTTACTACCTATCTTCATTATTATTGATTCTCAGAGTATTTGAACAAGTGATCTGTTGCATGGATTGATCACTGTGGTCTCATTTCATCAACATGCTGTCTGTGGCTCTTGAATAGCTGGCCACGCATGTGGATTTCCGCAACGGGCCAAAACTGGAGGCTGTTTCTGCGGGTTTCTGTAATGGATTGAGCCTGCCGATCTGGAGCCATTCAGTTCCCAGTAATGTGCGAGCCCTGCTCGTTGGATCTAGTCTCCTTGATCTGCCTGCAGGCTGGATCTGTTTGTGTGTGACATAATGCAACAGATTCTCATGGTTTATCCATGGACCCAGAAATGCAATGCTACTCATCAGGCCAGAGGCCACGGGTGATGGATTTCAGGAATTGCAGCTGTCTCACCGCAAGTACATTTTACAGTCTGGCAATTTATGGATATTTTATTTCTTGTAGTACATTTTGTCACTTCAAAAGTAGTTTATAGGTTGGAAAGTATGGACGATAAGAAAAAGAAAATTGTCGGTCACTGGCAGTTTGTACTCATATATTTCTTGAAAGAAAAATCACACAATACCAGTAAAATAATAGATATAACACAGTGGGTAATAACTGACAATAACAAACATAGTAGAACCAATGTGTTATTGGCAGTCACCTACAGTATTGGTTTACACAGTTCTTTCCTGCCATACACATTTCTTTCAAGAGGTCTACTTTTTTCTGAGGTTATTTCTGAAATCAATGAAGGTATTTTAGATCTGTCTTGTGATTCCACGGAAATGCATACTGTTGTCACCAAAAGTGTTTCGTTTTATTTGAATAAAATAACATCAGTCATCTTAATGAAACACACATACTATTTGGCTTGCTTTCTCCATCTAAAAACAGCTCATTGCAAAAGATGTTGGTGTTAGTACTTAAGGTTTTTGTTCGCGTCAGGAAACGTCATCTGCTTGCAAATTTTTTTTGGACATTTCCTCATTCACACTGTTGTTTCTTGTACCGTAGCTGAAAGACAGATTGTCGACTTATGTCGTAACTTTAACGTTTAGATTTCAAAATTTGTTAGGGTATTTCCCGGGTTCCCAGAATCATTAAATTTGGCAGAGACAGTGTTCCACTGTACAAGCAAAAGGAAAAAAAAATTGAAAAGTATAAAGTTGTAATTATATCACATGAAAAAAAATATTTCATTTGTTGTGTGTTCTGACATGAATGGGTAGACATATCAAGCTAAAATTTAAATAACCATACCAAGGTGTAGGGTCCTTTAGCACTATAATAAATTTAAGCTTCTAAGTCAATGCTATAAAAGATATGGCCGTTTATATCACATATTTGATACTCACAAACTCACTCATCAAAACCTGTACGGTACTTTCCATTGGCCTAGAATCATAAAACAGTACAACTAAATGGAACAAATCTGAAAATTGTTAATTCATAATGACTTCCTGTTTGTCCATCTGTTAAGATGCCATTGTCTCAGGAACAGGTAACATATCAAGCTACAATTTATGTCACATGTGTAGGTCAGTGGTTCCTTGGTGGTGTAAAAAAGTTACGGTTCCATTTATGTCCCATAACAACATTACAACCTATAGGCTTCCTATTGACCTAGAATCATAAAATTTTGTAAGAAGCAGCAGTCCATAGTACCAGTAAAGAAAAAAAAATCGGGATCTTGTTTATTTGTAGTTACATCACACAAAAAAGTACTTCAACAATGTAGCAAAAGACAGATTGCCACTTACTGTAAAGAAGACATATCAAGCTGCAGACATGCATGATTAAAAGACACGGCACACTCACATATAGGTTTCGGTCACAGCCTTATATGTGAGTGTCTTTTAATTGTGCCTGTCTGCAACGTGACGTATCTTCTTTACGGTATGTAGCAATCTGTCTTTTCTTACAGAATTTATATTCCTACCTGGAGTTTCCACTGTTTAAAAAAAGTATTTCTTTTATTTTGTTATATGACCTGAAAATTAAACGTTCTAGAAAGTCTTGGAAATTGTGGAACCATTGTCTTGCTGGTATCATTGTTGATAACAGACAAAAGTAGTCTAGGTTCTTGATTCCTAGGATGGATGAATTGTCAATATACATAATGAAGTTTTATGGAACCCTTGTTGTGCAAGTGCCATATGCATCTGACCGATTTTTAACTATTTTTAAGTTGCATTCAACATGAAGGATGCCTGTTTGTAAGTCCTCTGTACAGGAGTTTGTGCAGCAGTCATTCTGTACAATCCTCCTACGTGAATGATTTCTTAAACCGTGATATTTAAAGCTTCAGCTTTTCTTTTGGTGTCTTCTATTGCCACACCTGACAGGTCAACAGGATTACTGAATAGAAGCCTTTAACACACGTAGCAGTTTTATGTATGACCAATGGGCAACATATAAACAGTTAAAGTCCTTTGCTATATACTGTGTCCATGTAAGCAATTGATATGTGTCACACGCCACTGCTATCATAGTGCTCTCCTAGTACTAGTACTGTGTTTATTCTGTACCGGGTCTTGTACTCCGCGAGGCTGGTAGGAGCAGTGCTTATATTCTCCTCAGCTAGGTTGCGCTCCTGTCATGGTGTGGTCCTAATCATTGCACCATTGGCCAGCGACATCTCATCACCTTCTCTGTTCTTGTGTTCTTTGTCTTTGTTCTGGTGCTTGTGGTTATGCCAGAACATTCCTCCCCCCACACACCCCACCCCCACCCCTACCAATGAGACATGACCACAGTCATGTAGGTAGTGTGACCACGGCAGGGCGGGCAGGAGTGTAGGTGCATTGCTAGGCTGTGGCTGCATGGGACGTCAAGCTTCCGGCCGTACCCCACCATCCGGTCTGCACTCAGGCAGAAACCTCCCCCAGAAAATGGCCAGAAGGACATGCATCCACCTCCTGATGCCGTGAACCAGATAAAGGCGGTGACTGCTGCAATTTAGGTGGATCCAGCTGCATCAGTAGGACAAGAGGAGGCAAAGGCTCTGTCTCCGTGGGGTCATTCCGTGGTGTCATGGTGACACCCTCTGGCGGCTGCTGTGTGCTGTGGCTGTGCCGCCCTCTGGACCCATGAATCTGGGAGAAGAGACACTGAAAGATCATCGTTCACATGACAGAGATGAAGTTTGATTTTGATGGTGGCCATCTGCACCTGAAAGAAGATACATGCAAGTGCCAAGTCGACGGACTATCTTGCCTCACCCCCACCATTTGCTGTTGCTAACAATCCTGTAAAAGACAATATCAAGCAGGGCAAAGCGGTACTTGTGGCCTTCCTTCAGTGCTGGATGCTGGGGAAGGTGGAGCAGTGTCCGACAGTGGCAACTGTAAAGCAATTCCACAGGCGATGGTCCATCTCGTGGGTGCAAACGATAAGAGGTGAGAAACATCTGCAGTGCTTGATCCCTAGTGTGTGCAGAGCAGTTTGGCCATTTGGTGCTTGAAGGTTCTGACAAGATTTTCCCATTCGCCGTTTGACTGTGGATGGAATGGTGCACTAGTTAGATGCCGTATGCCACTGTGTTCACCGAATGTTTCTAATTCATTTGACATGAACTGAAGTCCATTGTCTGAGACTACTACTTCAGATAAACCGTCCAGGCAAAAAATCGATGACAGCACCTGAATTGTGCTACATGACATTGTCAAGTTCACTGGTGCAGAGAAAGGAAACTTAGTGTACGAGCCAACCACAATCAACGAACAGGTGTTCCAGAAAGGTCTCGCAAAGTCTATGTGCAGACGTTACCATGGTGATTGCGATTTAGGCCAAGCAGAGAATTTTTGTGCAGAGTGGACTGATTCTCCACACATGCGTGACACTGTGACATCATCTGTTCTATTTGGGTGTCCTGGAAAGTGCAGTGTCAACGTGCTAACTGCTATGTACCAACATTCCCGCAATATCCTTGGTGAAGTAACTGCAACACTTCTTTTTGCAAAGCTGTAGGGATCAACGCGTGACTGTCCATTGTCATTTTGAACAAAAATCACACCTTTCCGTACAGTAAGGCTATGCTGACGTGCAAAGTGTCAGTGCACTACAGAGTTCTTTATGCTATGCAAGGAATGAGGCCAAGGTGTGTGAATGTGTGTTGGGGGGGGGGGGGGGGGGGCATGACTTTAACGCGAATTGTGCCTTCCGCCACACACCGCTTGGTGGCTAGCGGAGTATATATGTAGATGTAGACATCTGTTACCCACTAGCAATGAGCTTATTCTGACCGTTTTTTGCAATTAAAGAATTGATACCTAGCTGCTACCACATTCACTTGTTGGTCATAATAGTTAGTTAGTTTGTCGACCACTTGGTCATAAAGTTCACTCCGAATGACATTAGGAAAAGGTTTTGTGAGGCAGAACACTGCACTTCCTACCGTTGCTAATAGATATGGAAGTTTCAAAGTAGCTGGTACATCGTGAGTTAGGAAGTGCACCTCAAAACTGTGACAATCACTCTAACCATTCCTCTTCTTGGTCACGAAACTGTCAAAAAGGTGGTACAGCAGCTGTAGTAGTCGGTGCTTGTTTCGTCAGGCGCACAGTGTTGGCCAGTAGCTGCTGCACCATGTTGAGTAATTAGAGATTTGTTGTGCCTAGAACTGAAAGATCTGCATTAACTGTGTTGCATGTAACGCTTGTGGCTGTGGCGCCTGAGTAGGGGGCAGGAGAGGTGGGGTGGGCATGTTGGAAGACACAAATGCAAGAAACAGACAAAGCAAGCAAGCAAAAAAAGCAAAGAAAATTTCTGAAACGCCCACCTGAAAACACTGATTAGCAAAAACGGCAAGAAACTTTTAAAGCAAATATATAAACCCCTGCAAATTAAAGACAAGAGAACATTAAGGTGCCATCTTTAAAAAAAACTAGCAAACTCAGTGGCCCTCAAGCATGAGGTTCAGTGTAGTACTTGTCACCAAACTTGGGGACGTGCCCATTTATCTCATATAAAGTGCCTAAAGGATGCTGTGCTCTCGGAATGCTATACAACAATTCAAGCAAATCACGTTAGTAGTTTTTATTTCAATAAAGCAGATTGGCAATACTTAACTTTGTATTTACGAGAACTTGTCGCAAGCAATCAGCAACATGCAGTCAGTCAGTCCTTTCCTATATATCTTGTCCATGTAAACAATTGGTATGAATCACATGTCACTGCTATCATAGTGCTCTCCTAGTACTGTCCGTCTAGTACTGTGTTAATACTGTACCGGATCTTGTACTCCAGGAGGCTGACAGGGGCTGCTCCTGTAGTGGTGTGGTCCTAATCATCTCACCATTGGCCAGCATCATATCCACGCCTTCTATGTTCTTGCATTCTTTGTTTCGGCGCTTGTGGTTACGCCAGAACATACTTTCTAAATTTACAACTACTGTGAAGAAATTGTACTTAAAATTAATAGAAGGAAAGGAAGAAAAAATACTTTTTGATAGTAAGCAAATCAGAAACTATCATCTCACGTCCAAACTGAAAGAAATAAAATAGGGTAAGTTGATAAATTTTGTTACCTTAATACAACTTGCAACTTGGAGAGAAAAACAAAAATGTAACAGCAAAACATGGATGTTAAGAAAACCACTACAGCTGCTATTTTAAGCTCATTTATTAAGCCATGACTGGTTTCATAGTGTACGAACATCTATGTGACATGCAGATTGAAACACAAATTAGGCTGAAAGCTACTCAAACATGCACATATTATATGATATGTAAATATCACACTGAATATCCACCAACAGTCTTGATAAATAATGCTCACAAAAGCTGAATTGGGACAGTATCATTGTTCCTTTCCAGTGTTTAGTAACTTTTAGTGTAATCTGTGTCTTTTTGAATTGCAATATACCTTAGGATGTATTTATACAATGAAACCAGATGATAAATCAACCTATAATAATTGCTATGATGGGTCTACTCAAAATTCATATTAATCAGCTGTGGAACCACAACTTGATCAAGTAAAATATGCTTTCAGTGAAAGTTGGTAGTGAGCCATTCATTTAGTACAGAAAAGAAAAAAGATAATACAGATTTTCGTCCGGACTGTGCTCCTGTATGACTGTGATAACCGAATACTGTTGAAGACAGATGGAAAGTAGTTACAGAGAATTAAAGTGTGGCTATGAAGAAAGTTAACAAGGATAGCTAGACACAAAGAAAATCAGATGAAAATGTCTTGCAAAAGATAAATGGACAGAGAAATGTAGTAGCAATTTGCCAAAAAAGGAAAATAAAACTTTTTAAAGATTTATTTAGTACTACTAAATTTGCAAGAAATATATCAGAATGTAAATTTTTGTGGAGGAAAACTAAGAAAGAAAATGGGACCATCAGGGGTAACAAAGTGTTGGAATTATCAACAAACTGAAACATAACATAATGGCACACATTTCAAATAGGTGAGCCTCGGTGGAAATGGGCATGGTTCATTAGCCCAATGAGGTGACAGCAAATATCAGTTTTGCTGGCCATGTACCCTGAGCATATGACAAGTACGGACAAAGCTTGAATCAGGCCAGCGCAACCAGTGGAATTCCCAGAAGTTTGCTACTGAAGATACTACCTAAGGGCTGTCGCATGGTGCAGCCTTTTCAGTATCCTATCAACATAAAGTTGCTATTAATTCAACTCTATAAATAGGTGAAGATACAGGTTTACTCACAAAAAATACCCACATAGTTTAAAACGAGCACTTTTCATTGGATAATAAATAACTGATTAACAATAAAAATAAAGAACACATTTCAAAATTTACTTGGAAAATTAATCATTTACATGGAAAAAATGTCAGGGCTATAATAAAGACGTCATTCAATGACACGCACCACATGGCAGTGAATGATATACAGAAAGTTTGATCAATATACAAAGTTCAAGCATTCATTGAACATAATCTTAATTATAATTAGCTTGGCACCTGCTGCTTTGCTCTCATAGACTGTATGGTCTGCACAGATTTTTTTTTTTTTTTTTCCTTTAAGTGAATTTTATGTTGGTGAGAAGTGAAATACAAGTTTTCAAAGATTTAGCTTTCAATGTTTTTAATTTAACAAAATATTTTCTTCTGTTTAGGGGTTAAATTTTCAAAAACAGTGAAACACATACTTTTTTTATTTCTAATCAAGGACCCAAATTCAAATTTTCATAATGCTTTCATAATGGAATATTTTGATGAAACATTTCATCCGTTTGAAGTGGAATTTCCAGAAACACTGAAGCACAATTTATCTTTCTAACTGAGAATTTACATACCATTTTCATTGATGTAGCTGTGAAAAATGCTTTAGTAGTTCTCTAATAATGATTTATTAAAAGAAACTTTCACTCACTATTTCACCCTCATAGGGGTTAAATTTCCAAAAATGCTGAAACACATATTTCTTTTTGTTCTTTCAGACTTGTATTTCTTTCAGAATGAGTTTTTCACTCTGCAGCGGAATGTGCGCTGATATGAAACTTCCTGGCAGATTAAAACTGTGTGCCGGACCGAGACTCGAAATCCAGACTTTTGCCTTTCATGGGCAAGTGCTCTACCATCTGATCTACCCAAGCACGACTCACGCCCCCATCCTCACAGCTTCACTTCTGCCAGTACCTCGTCTCCTACCTTCCAAACTTTACAGAAGCTCTCCTGCGAACCTTGCAGAACTAGCACTCCTGAAAGAAAGGATATTGCGGAGACATGGCTTAGCCACAGCTTGGGGAGTGCTTCCAGAATGAGATTTTCACTCTGTGACGAAGTGTGCGCTGATATGAAACTTCTCGGCAGATGAAAACTGTGTGCTGGACCGAGAGTCGAACTTGGGACTTTTGCCTTTCACGGGCACGTGCTCTACCATCTGAGCTGCCCAAGCACGACTCACACCTCGATTTCACTATCCTTCTTATGGGTTGGTCTTTGTATATGATATCCAACTCATTGTTGTATCTCCTCCTCCATCCTCCTCTTTCACAGATTGGGCCGATACTTCATCTAAGTACCTTTCTTTCAAATGCATCCAGTGTTTCAATATCTTTAGTTGTTAATGTCCAGGCTTCAGAAGCATATGTAAGCACTGGTCGTATAAGTGATTTATACATAGTTAATTTCATGGTACGAGTCAGGAGTCTTGAGGATAGAAGTCTTGTTAGGGCAAAACAGGCTCTGTTGGCCAGTATTAATCTCTGCTTAATTTCATAGGAGGTATCATTTAGATGTGCAACTGTCGAGCCCAGATACTTGAAATGTTCAACTCTCTCAAATGTATAATTGCCCATTGTTATTGCATTTGGGATATTTTCTCTATGTGCTTTTCCAGCTGCCATATATATTGTTTTTTTGTTCATTAATAATTAACCCCATGTTCCTACTGGCCTGTTCAAGAGCTGTGATTGTCTCTTCCATTGCTTTTTGGGTTCTTGCTATTATATCTATGTCATCTGTGTAGGCCAGTATCTGCACTGATTTATAGAAGATCATTCCCCTATTCAGAAGGTTTGCGTTTCTCATCACCTTCTCCAGGGCGGCATTAAAGAGAAGGCATGCCATGCATCCCCTTGTCGCACTCCATTTTTAATACTCAATGTGCTGGACATTATTCCTCCTATTCTTACACTACCTTGTGTTTCGCTCATTGTCATTCTCACAGCATTACCAACTTTCTAGAGATTCCCAGTTCATCTAGAGCTTTATATAACTGCTCTCTATTTATGCTATCATTAGCTGCTTTGAAATCTATAAAGAGGTGATGCATGCCAACACCGTATTTGTTTCTTTTTTTTCCAGGATTTGTCTTAAGGTGAATATTTGATCTATAGTTGACTTCACAGGAAGGAATCCACATTGGTACGGCCCTTTCTCCCTTTGTATGATCGGGAGTATTCTGTCGAATAGTATATTAGAGAGTATTTTATACCCCAAATAAAGTAGTGTGATCCCTCTGTAACTGCTACTCACCACCTTATTTCCTTTCTTATATATGGGACATATGATAACCCTCTTTCCATTGTTGGGGCATTTTCTCCTCTTCCCATATTCTAGTGACCATTTTTAGAATGCTTTGTTCCAGCTCTCTGCCTCCATGCTTAAACAGTTCTGCTGGAATACCATCTGTCCCTGCCGCCTTGTTGTTTTTCATTTTCTTCATGGCAGTTTTCACTTCTTCTATATTTGGTGGGGTAGTGTTGTCGTCTTGGTCCTCTTCCCCATTCGTATCTGTTGAGTTCTCTGGTATAGTCATTCTAGGGTTGAGGAGACTATCAAAATACCTGCACTATCTTTCGCATATTCCATTCCCTTCACTTATTATATTTCCTGTCTCATCTTTTATTAAGCTTGTTTTGCTACCAAAAGCCTTCCGTGCCGCATTCACCTCTCTATAGAATTTTCTTATTTCACTTTTGCTTCTCATGAGCTCCATTTCTTTGACACTTGCTTTCATCCATTCTCTCTTTTTTTCTTTGGTGAGTCCTCTTTTCAATCCTCAGTTTTTCTTTGTATTCTTCTACTATCCTCCTCGTACAGTGTGATCGCAGTGTCCTACTGTATGCTTTGTTCATTTCTTCAGTTACTATTTCACATTCAGTATCAAACCATGATGGTCTTACTTGTCTTGTCCCCAATTGCGATTGTCTCTGTTGCCGATATCTCCACCATCATTTTTATCACTTCCCACTGATCTTCAATATTGTTATATTCTCCAACGTTTTCCAGAATCCGAGTTATCTTCTCCTGATACTGTTCTCTTACTTCCACTGATTCTAAAGTTGTTATATTATATTTCTGTGCCCTGGGTCAGTCTCCTTTCACTGCATTAGATATCCTTGCCCTCACCCATGCCCATACCAGAAAATGATCTGTATCTATGTTTGGGCCTCTGAGACTACTCAAGTCCAATAAGTCCGATTTGTGTCTCATGTCTATCAACACATGGTCAATCTGGTTTACTGTGTTTCCATCCGGTGAGTTCCGTGTCCCCTTATGAATTTCTTTATGTGGGAACAGTGTTGATCCTATTACCATATTTCTAAATGCTGGGAACAATATAAACCTTGTTCCGTTATCATTACTTGTTGCATGTTTGCTGTGGGGGGGGGGGGGGGGGGGGGGGGCGGCAATTATTGGCCTATAAATCTGTTCTTTCCCCACCTGAGTGTTTAGGTCTCCAGCTATTATTTTAATATCATGCCCTGGGCACTCATCATATACTCTTTCCAAAGATTCATAGAATACTTCTTTCTCTTCTTCTTCCGATTCTTCTGTTGGTGCATGGGCATTAATTATGGAGTAGTTAATTATTTCCCCTTAATCCTGAGTGTTAATAACCTTGGACTAATGAGTGTAAACCCTATTACAAATGCTTTAATTGATGGTGTACAACAAATCCTGTCCCCAGCTGGTGGTTTCTTTCACTGCAGCTATAGAATATATTCGCCTTTCTTTTCTACTACTCCACTCCCTGGCCATCTAATTTCTTGTAGTGCTATTATACTTAGCTTCACTCTCATTATTTGCTCGACCAGGAGCACTGAAAGTAATGCTGGATCAAATAATGAGTCTGAAGCAAAGTATAATAGCACTGTGAGCTGATTACATGTTTCATTTTTTGTGGATAACAACTCTGTTTTACTTTGCAGGTATGATTATGTTCCATAACATGTAATTCTTTTCTTACAGGATAAAGCTTGTGAACTCGTGGATAGGGAAATGGAGTACAAAGTTGTAAAAGATCATAAAGGAAAGAATTCAGAGATTGCAAGTGAACAAAAGATTAAAGATGAAGCTTATTATGAGAAAGAAATGGTAAGTTGGGCAGATAATCAAACATTGTGTTTGTGGTCTGATGTTTTTTAAAAGTCTTGCTGCGGACTGTTCACCAAAACTTAATGACCATCTGCTTAGTGGTGTGTTGGTCCTGCTGTGGAAAGCTATACAAAAGTGATTCTGTGGAGTGGTTTTGACAGATCCTTTTAGAGATATGTGGTACCAGATGCCTACACACAGGCCATGCAATTCATATAAATTATGGGTCAGTGGCTCGCAGGTGCAGATCAAACACCCAACAGCATCTCATATGGGTTCCATCAGGTGAATTTGGTGGCCAAGTTGTCATTGGGAGTTCACTGTAGTGTCCCTCAAACCACTGTTCCATGATTCTGGCCTCTGGACATGAACAGTTATCTTGCTGGAAGAGGCCATCACTACATTGGACGACATCAAGAATGAATGGATAAAGGTGGTCTGAAATAATTTTGATGTAGTCCACAGCTATCATGATGCTTTCAAGTACTACCACTCTTGGAAGCCCAGGTCAAGGACCCCCATAGCATAACACTGCCCTGCCTACCCCCCCCCCCCCCCCCCCCCCCCCCCCTGTTTCAGCTGTGGCACATTGCATGTATGAGGCAATCACATTCTGGTCTTGGAATGTGGACAGTAATCCTGGTGGAAGATGCTGTCAGTATTGCAGGACCCATCAAGTATGAATTGATCAAGATGGTACACAATAATGTTCATATAAACCACAGTTGTCATTGTGCTTTTAATTACTACCATCCTTGAACGCTCAGGTGAACGTGCATTGCATGTGTTGAACAACCTTTTGCATGGCTTTCATCGTATCAAAATGTGACCATCGACCTGGTGTTAAAAAAGCACATGATACCCATATCATCTGACACATTTCCATTGGTCTGGTTCAGTGTCTATGATCTCATACCCACTGCAACTGTAGTTGATGATTTTGTTGGATCACAAACCATTTGTGCCTGCACCAGCATTGTATTCTGTTGTCAGATCTACCACAGATCACCACCTAACCTGGTTTACAGAGTAGGCACGTGCTGTAATGAAGCATTTACGTCCAACACCATGTCACCTGTCCTTCAACTGCTTTCAATAATGCTCACGACCATAGTATGCGAACAGCTGA
This sequence comes from Schistocerca gregaria, assembly GCF_023897955.1. Lineage (NCBI taxonomy): Eukaryota > Metazoa > Arthropoda > Insecta > Orthoptera > Acrididae > Schistocerca > Schistocerca gregaria. The sequence goes on from NC_064922.1 coordinate 204,863,082, forward strand.
CAATCTTCCATTCCCGAGATGCTCTTCCTTGGGTGCCTGGCTACAACAATGTGGTAGTGGATTTCTTGTGGCCTGTCTTGTCACTAGAATGATATCCCATTCATCTTATTCTACTTATATACTTTCCTTACTGTGTAATATGCCCACAATGCCAGTGGTTTTCAGTCTTGGAGTGGGCATTGGTCATAATGTTTTGGCTCATCAGTGTTTGAGCAGTAGTTTTGATGGTAATTACATTGCACAATACTGTTTCAACTCTTCCCACATGAAAGGTGAAAGATCCTGTATTAAAAAAAATCAGTAACCCTTTTTACACACTCAAGTATTTTTCATTTATAAAAAAAATGTGCATTTGTAAAAAGTCCTATTATACATGAACTACAATGCCTCTTCAGTACTATGTCTTAATGTAAAAAAGCTTAGAATAAATTAACAAAAACAGAATATTTGTACAAATATCATTATGGGAGGATGCAAATGAGATATTCAGAAAAATGACTTTGTACTATGTCTCAAAACTGTATTCTTTTCTGTTTTTGACCACATAAAAATCATATGGTGTTAAATAAAACAATATTATTCCTTCTGTATTTGAGTGTGGCTTAATTTTCACCAGGGGAATAAGTTCGTGAAACAACGGAAGTGGACTGAAGCATTACAGTGTTACACAAGAGCTATCGAACGGTACTCATTTGATGCCATATTCTATGCAAATCGGGCTTTGTGTCATCTTAAACTGCACAAGTAAGTCACTAATTATTTAATATTTAGTAGATAAGCTATTTATGTCTTGTAATTGTTTACTGTAATTAAGATAAATGTGTACCAATATGTTTTCTTCTACTTTTGCCTTTCTTGATCCTTGTCACTAACACTCAATAAATCAGTGAAGTAACACACCAGTAGCAGACACTGAATGGCTTCTTCACTTGGTTTTAACAAAGTTCCTCAATAACTTTATTGTAACTTACCAAATCTTTACTCCTGTGTCCATAAAAGGTGTGATGTATGTGCTGTGAAATTCCTTCTTTGTCATTTTCTTTCATTGTTTTAGACATGTGAAGAAACAAACCATTATGTGGCTGAATGTTCTCTCCAACTATGCTTTACATAGTGATGACAATTATATAATGAAATTTTATTTTTGTTATGTTGGAACATATAGTAAACTAACATAAGTGAAATGTCAGCTTGGTCTCTAAGGCATGTCTTTCAAAAGTCCAGGATGAAATAATAATAACATTATGAAAAGAATAGACTGCTACTCCCCATATAGTGGTGTTGGTGAGTCGCAGATAGACATAACGAAAAGACTGCTATAAATTTAAGCTTGTGCCCAGAAGACCTTCTTTGGAAATAGAAAACACTCACAGAATAATACACGGACAACTTACACACACATGACCACTGTCTTCCATTGCAGTGCCACTATGCTTTTTTTTTTCTTTAGAAGGAGGTCTTTTGGTTTAAATATGCAGCAGTCTTTTTCATTGTGCCTGCCTGCAACTCGATATTTTCTGTTATAGCGAGTAGCAATGTGTCCTTTTCATAAAATTATGGAATATATAGTTTTATAGATCTTTAAAATAATCATCTTGTACATGTTGCATTAGTGGATAAACTAAAATGCTGTTGTGTCCTAAATTCCTCAGTTTGGACAGTTTAGAACCACAAAAAAAATCATGTATAGTTGGTGAAGATTAGGACTCATTGGCGATTTCATTTTCAAGGGGAAAGAAGTGGGAGGCTGCATTCAGATGAATGAAAATGAAGCACATAAAATAAATATAAGAAGCAGATGAAAACATTGAGAAAGCGCACAATAACATATTGGATGATCAATGATTAAAGGTATATGGAGTAGTCAACACAATAGCCAAATCAGAAAAAAGAGGGTGGAGAAAAATATGGGTGAAATGGGTACACCATTTTTTTTAATGCTGTTCTAAAGCAAGTGCAAAGAAAAGTCTCAGCATTTTGAAGAAATCTTGCATACATATAGTGCCAAATTTTATTGCTTAAAATGAGACAAGACTTAATCTCATATCACAAACAAAGCTTCACCCTGTTGGTCAAAGTCAGTGATCCTTAGAGGGAGGGGGGAGGGGGGGGGCAAAAGTCAATTTCATGTGCAAGACTAGTTGCAAACTATGACCCTGGGAAGCAAAGGCTGAAAGATTAACTGGTGAATCATTGTTTCCCCTTGTCCTCACAAGAAGTGGGGTCCCTCTCAACCTGAAGCCCTGAAAGGACCCATCCTTCCATTGAAACCGCCTCCAACCGATCACTCTTTCTTCCCCAAGGAAATAAAATTCTGAAAGCTGGGTGTAACTTTTTCCTATTTAAAGTGTTTCCATCAGCAAATTGTGGAATTTCACATGACTATTATTACAGATTCCTGAATTGATATTTCCTTTGATACAGTTTTTTTGCTAATGACACTTTTCTTCCTGACATCAAAAAATATGAGCAAAATATGTAATAGTTAATACAGTAAACAATCAGCATGCTATGGAACAGAATAGGATGATGTTCCAAAGTGTCTGTAGACAGTGATGTGGGCTAAGAAGTGTCAGACTACAATTCCAAAGATGTGGTTCTTGTTCCTTGACCAATCTTTATTAATGACCCTGTCACCCTTGTGCACGTTGGTAGGGGAGGGATTGGGAGGGGGGGGGGGGGGATGTCTGTATACGGACTAATTAAAAACCAGTTAGCCAACATTTAATGATCACATTGGAGATGCACCTCGGAAGCAAGAAAGTGATTTATTAGTTTCATGCCATGCACTTATTAGTCAGTAGATCAAGATACAGAATTATTTATTTAGCATACAGCAAATAAATAATTCAGTACCTTAATCAGTTGTTTTGTCATGCACAAGTTCTGTTTTAGGAAATTCAGATCAGGCTGATATTTAAATGTATGTATCTGTTGTTGCTACATTTGCCTGAATTTCATCTGGCACTTGTGTTCATCACTGTGTTAATGTAAATTTATCTCCATTCATGATTCTAAAGTCTCATTTTCCATGTCAATGGTACACTATGCACCACTTCAAACTCTCCACTGCTAATTGTGTAAATTTGATTTTTCTTGCAAACTTGCTGGACCACTACTATTTTGGTCATCCAGTGTTATTGCTCGAACATTGATTTCTGACAGTTGGTCCCTCCCCTTCTCCTCTGCACAAAAGGTGAGCAGGGAATGTCACTGTGCCTTTCAATAGACAATGTTTGGAACATTATACAGCAAGTTCCCTCACCTGTGGAGGGAAAGTTTGATTATCCCAGTTTTGAAACTACTGAAGACCCTCATAGACAGCAGAGAGGAGCAGAATAGTTTGTCTTACCAATGTCCTTTACAGATGTATTGAAGGTATGGTTAGCTGATGAGTATGCTGGACCCTCGAGGGGAAGGGCTCCATATCTAGCCCACTGGGTGGATTTCGGGAGGGCTGTACTAGTGATCACCTACTCTATGAGGAGGCTGCTATGAAGATTGCTTTTACTCACCATCACATTTCTTCACTGTGTTCTTTGATTGGCATAAAGCCTATGACACAACATGGTGCCACATATTCTCACCACTGTACATCAGTGGAGTTTCATGACTCCCTCCTGAACTTCATCTAAAATTTTCTTTCTCGGACTCTTTCTGAGCCCAAGTCGGTGATTTCTACAGTGCTTCCCACATACAAGAATATGGTGTTCCACAAGGGTCTGTCCTGAGTATTACCCTCTTCTTAAAAGCTATCAGTAGACTCCTAAAGACATCAGGTGCTGTAGACTTGCCATCCTTACATGTTGATAACTTCCATGTCTGCTATTGATTTTCTAACATTGGTCTCACTGAGCAGCTGGGGTGCAGATCGCTCTGTTATCCTGAGATTGTATCAAGCGTAGTTCCAGTCTCGTTTAGACTGTGGAAGTGCTGTCTATGGTTCTGTGTCACCTTTGACGCTGCAGATACTAGACCCCGTACTTAGTCCTCTCGCAGAGATGGGGATTCCACCACTGTGAATTTTGTGCCAACAACAGCTGATATCTTATGCGCTCCACATTTGCTGCACCCCAAAGCACCCTAATTATGGTCTTTATCCAGACACGGAGGTCACCCTGCCACAGCAGCGGCCACATTGTGGGCTTTCATGGCTGTCCTCATTCACTCGCTCTTTTCTGAGCTCCAGCAATTACCTTTACCGCCTCTCTTCTTCGCTCATGCACATAACCCTCCGTGGTACGTCTCTTAGCCTCAGCTCTGTCTTGATCTCTCAATCGATTCTATCCCTCCGATGGCTCTTCGCCACCAGGTCTCCTGTCTCCTCAGTTCTTTCCAGGGTTCGGAAGTGATCTACACTGATGGCTCCATGGTTGCTGGCCACACTGGTTTTGCTTACACCTATGCGCAACACATGGAACTTGCCAGATCGCTGTAGTATTTTTACTTCAAAATTGGTAGCCATCTTGCGCGGACTGGACCTTATCCGCTCCTGCTCAGGACTATCCTTTGCTATATGTAGAGACTCATTGAGTGGTTTGCATGCTATCAGCCAGTGCTTCCCTTGCTACTCGTTGGTCGTCGCTATCCAGGACTCCCTTTCTCTCCTCGCCCAACGTGGATGCTCGATGGTTTTCATTTGGACCCCAGGCCATGTTGGGATTCTCGTCAATGAACTTGACGATCAACTGTATAAATTAGCTGCTACCAGGCCATCTTTTGCTATCAGTATTCTGGAAATAGACCTTTGCTCGGCATTATGGGGCCTTTGGGATGCGGAACGGCATACTCTTTCTTCGCTGAACAAGCTCAGTGCAATTAAGGATTCTAAAACTCCATTGTGGTCCTCCTCATGGGCCCCTCATAAGGCCTCTGTTGTCCTATGCCGGTTCCGCATCGGCCATACTTTTTTGACTCAGTTATCTCCTCCTGCATGAGGACCCCCCTCTCAGTCATTGACTGTGGCTCACATCTTATTGGATTGCCCCAACTTAGCCACCCTGCGACAGACTTTTAGTTTTCCAGACTCGCTACCCCTGGTGTTGGCTGACAATGCCCCAGCAGCAGATCTTGTTCTACATTTTATTCATGATGGGGGTTTTTATCACTTTATTTAATGGATGGACCTTCCACGTTATCGGTGAGTGGAGGGAATGGCAGGCCCTCTTGCTCCCCCCTTCGCCCTGACTGAATTGGCTCCAACTGGGCTTGGTGGTTTACCTCGGCCCTCCTTTCCTTACGGGGCCTGTTATGTCTTGAGCGTCTCTCTCGTCTCCTGTACTTCTTCCTTCCCGCCCCTGTCATTAGTCACTGTCTTTCCCTCACCTTTTCTTCCACCCTTTTCCTTCCTTCCCTGTCATTAGTTTATCATTTTATGGACATTGTAGTTCCCTCTTCTAATGTGGGATTTTATCGGTTTTAGTTAATCTAAGATCAGAGGGACTGATGACTGCGTAGTTTGGTCCCTTCTCTACCCAATGAACCAAGCAACCAACAGCTTCCAATTCTCGAACCCAACAACTGCTTGCTACCCTGTTTGTGTCGAGGCCTATAGAACTCTGTATTCTTCTTGTGGTGTAATTTACATCAGGCTGCTTGACGGTCTTACCAAGGCCGAAATACAATCTTACCTCTAATCAGGGTGTCATTGGCGTCCATCATGTAATGGAAAAGGTAGATTCCTCCTTAGTGCCCACCCGCACTCTTTTCCTCACATTTGAAAGGGTGATGCTGCTGTCAAAAATCAAAGCAGGCTATGAAATTATCACAGTCCAGTCGTACATTCAAAACCTGATGTGCTGCTACCAGTGTCATCGTTACAACCACACTAGTACATCTTGTCGACACCCAACCAAATGTGTAACCTGTGACAGGGATGCACATTAGGGCAATTGTCCGCCTTCTTCTCACCACTGCGTCAACTGCAGTGGCAGCCATGTCACTTCCTCTCGGGATTGTTCCATGTGTCTAGATGAGCGGGCTGTCCTAGAAATTCAAGTAAAGGAAAAAGTGCATCACCCGGTAGTGCACAAGTTACTGGCTAGTTGCAAACCCTGTGTTCTCCCATCTGGCACCTATAGTTCTATTCTTGTTACCCCTCGGTCCATGAAGGACATGGCCACGCAGACATGTGACCTCAGATTCGGCTCTGAGGTTATGAAATCATCCAGTACCAAGGTACCATCGCCATCCCCCCGTCCTGCTGATCAACAAATCGTCAAACTCTCACTACAAGGGGCGAAGCTACCAACTACTCAACCCATAGGCAGGAAAGGACAGAAGGAGTACTCCTGCAAGGACTTCCTCCATCCCTCCAGCCAAACAACACCCGAGTCTTCCTCTAACCGGAAAGGCTAGAAGTAGTCCGCTAAAGGCAAACAGTCTTCTCCTTTGCCATCTCGAAGATCCTGTTTGACAGAGTCGCCATGTGGTACCTTAGCCTGGCCAGCCTCTGTCTCGCCGGTGCGCACCACCAACTGTTTTTCAGCATCGGACTCCATAGACCAACCGCTCAAGCAAGCTGATGCTTCTGTGGACCCCATGGGGCAGGATCGTCCTGCTCCTGTGCCCTGTAGTACCGACTCTATGCCGGCTGTGACTCAGTGACCACCAAGTTGATACCGTTCCATCACTTACTCCTCATGACTGTCCTCCAGAGGAATGTTCGCAGCCTTTGGTCCCACTAACAGGATTTACGGCTGCTTTTAGCATCACAGCATCCCCTTGTACTCTGCCTTCAGGAAACGAAATTGTGCCCTCACGACTGCTTTGAGTTTTCGCACTACTCACCGATTTGGTAAGACCTTCCCCCTGAGTTCAACATCCCATCTCAAGGGGGCGTCATGTTGCTCATACAGGATGACCTTCATAGTCAACTCATCTCCCTGCCTACCAGTCTTCAAGCTGTGTCAGTTCGCCTTTTCCTTCTCCATCTGACTTTCTCCCTCTGTACCATTTATGTACCTCTATCCTTCGATGCCACCAGGGCAGACTTCCTTCAGTCTGTTGGGCAACTACCTCCCCCGTTTCTGCTACTCGGTGACTTTAATGCATATCATCCCCTTTGGGGCTCCCCCAGCACCTGACGTTCTTAACCAACTTTAATCTGCCTCCAGAGCAGAGCCAGTGTGGTTGAGGATTGGGAACATCCCACCGTTACACTAGGTCTGGGGGATCCCCAACTCTACCTCCTAGACCAGGCTATTCTTAAAGTATCATTTTACTTTGTTTTGCTTTTAGATTTGGTTTGGCTCTTTTTCTGTCGCACCCAGTTTTCTAATTGTGGTGTTGCACTTTGTTGAATAGTGGATGCTCTTGGCTGTAATGGATCAGGGGTGGGACTGCTGTGGGTGGAACATTTTCTGTTGCATGCAGAGCCCCAGGAATGCCCACCTGCTGACTTTCCTGTTTTTCTCATCTTGCTTTTATTATTGACAGTATAGTGAATGTCCATTACTTCTTAGCCTTCTAGCTTTTACTGTTATGAATCTCCCAACTAGATCAAAAACATTCTTGGTGGGTGCCTACTTGCAAGTGTACCACTCTTGGGTCACGGAACTGATGATCTCATTGTGTGTTCACAGTAGAGATAGAGGTAACTTGCAACTCCTTGACATCCTCATCTACTGTATAGCAAATGTGTGTTTGTGCCATGGTGTTTACCAGAATCCAACCACACAGACTGAAATGTGCATGCTAACAGCCATTACCATTCACCCCACAAACATTCCATACTGACAAGGGACCCTCCCCATCGCACCCCCCTCAGATTTAGTTATAAGTTGGCACAGAACTGAACACAGATCAATCAAGAAAACAGGAAGAAGTTGTGTGGGACTATGAAAAAAATAAGCAAAATATACAAACTGAGTAGCCCATGCGCAATATAGGCAACATCAAGGATAATGCGAGCTCAGGAGCCCCGTGGTTAGCGTGAGCAGCTGCGGAACGAGAGGTCCTCGGTTCAAGTCTTCCTTCAAATGAAAACTTTACTTTCTTTATTTTCACAATGGGAACCAAAAACATTTGATCGCAAGGTCATAGGTCAACCGATTCCTCCACAGGAAAACATGTCTGATATATTCTATACGACACTGCTGACGGCATGTGCGTCACAAGGCAGGAATATGTTGTCGACCCACCTAACTTGTACACGTGGCGAATGGGTAAAAAGATTCTTCTACCTTCCCCGATTTAGGTTTTCATGTGGATGTGATAATCACTCCGAACAAAGTGCTGAAAACATAACGAGTTTGTCACATAAACTGCAACAAATGAATGCAATAGTTCCACAGTCGCACAGTTTTCCCTTTTAACGTTTTCAAAATTTTCCGTGTGTAGACTGTCAAATCCTGCATATGTCCAAGCAAATCTGAGCATCTCTTGGAATTTTGGAAAGCGAAGTTGATTATGTGTGAGTGGTTGAACTTTGATAATTGGCTGAAAATAAAAAATTAAACTTTTCACTCGAGGGAAGATTTGAACCAAGGACCTCTCGTTTCATAGCTGCTCACGCTAACCACGGGACCACAGCGCTCCTGAGCTCACACAATCCTTGATGTTGCCTATCTTGCTCATGGACTACGCAGTTTGTATATTTTGCTTATTTTTTTCATAGTTCCACACAACTTCTTCCTGTTTTCTCGATTGATCTGTGTTCAGGTTTTCAAAGCCTATTCACTGTGCCGACTTATAACTAAATCTGAGTGGGGTGCAATGGGGAGGTTCCCTTGTGAGGCCTTTGGTGCATCAAGCTGAAGCCGTCTCAGATGCTGAAAACCTGACGAAGGAACTGAGTCCAAGTATTCAAGAGAAATTGCTACAACTACTCCCAGATTTCGCAAGCCATCTTTCCGAAAACACGGAAGCAGAAGGACCTGAAGAAGCTTGCGTTTTGCCATTTTGTGGCTCAGTAACAGGGAAGACTAGCTGGCTCCTAAAGAGGCATAAAATCACTTCAGTCTTCAGGGCTCCAACAAATTTTCATAAACTCATGAGGTCTGTGAAAGATGAAGTAGGCCTCAGAACACCGGGCATATATAAAATACCGTGTGGGTGTGGATAGTTTTGTGTCGGACAAACTATGCCAACTGTCGAGCGACACTTGTAGAACACTAGAGTTACTTTTGCCTTTGATACCCTGAGAAATCAATGGTAGTGGACCATGCTCCGTGTGGACATTGTATTGCATTTGAAGAGAGATTAGTTATTACATGGACTAATAGTTTCTAGGATAGCATAATTAAATAAGTGATTGAAATAAAAGTTTGTGACAACACTTTTGATAAAGACGGTGGCCTACAGCTAAACATGGCTTTGGACCCAGCCACTGGCAAGTTAAAGTGGGCACACAAAAAAATGTTACCCTATATGGTGCTGGAGCGAGCACAAGTGACATCACAGAAGACAGTGTGGCCATGTATTAACAGTAGCAGCAACCAATGGACAGACACCGTTTGACAATGCCCGAGGAGTACTTAGTCAAAAGCTTATGGATTTTAAACCAAGTGACGCACGTGGGAGCTCGGAAGAATTTTATCAGTACATATCATTGCAAAACAGTACATTCATATATTATGTATCACTATGAGAAGGAAATGTGGTGCAGCATCAAACACCTGGGAAAGTTGCGTGTTGAGAAGGTTAATTTAATAAGATCTCTAGCCGTCCTACAACACTGGTATGAAGAGAAGACGAGTCTTTGTTTTGCCTTCATGAGTCACCCTATCAACACTGCTGAGGCCAAGAGAATATTTTTCTGTGCCAGCTTTACACTGCTGTAAGAGAGGATACTTCACATCAGAAAGCACTTGGAAAGCAAGAGCTGCAAGCTAAAGACTGTCCACCTGCAGCTGACAGAGAAGCTATCAGCTTTGGATTGGGAATGGTTGATGCAGCCACAGTAGCACAACAAATGTCATTGGAAGACAACCACAGAAAGGAAGAAAGAGAAACTCATTTTGCCTTCACAGTAACAGTGTGGGGCAGGATGAAAAACAACAGAACACTCAGTTACAACATGATGATAAGAAACATCGATGCAGATGATGTGCTGGCTCTTAAGAAGGAACTTAATTTTGCAGCATTGCTATGGAATATCCTTTTACTGACATAATAAATTGTGTGGAATAAGCAGTTCGCAAGATGCCCTGTGAAACTGCAGAGGAAATTCATTGAGTAATGAGCCACATTCTTTCAAAATCTAAGCACAGACATCAAAATGGCAAGAGTTGAGTGTAATGGTATGAAAGATATCTGAAATGATCCTCTCCTCATAGTCTTGCCAGGTGACAAGGGCAGTGCAGCCATCATTATGGAATGAGCCAATTGTGATGTGAAGAATTATTTGATGCTGGAGGAGGAGACATATCGAAAATTATGAAGGGACCCAACATCCAGAATAATGAGAAAGATGTTGGAGCTTCTCAACAGGTCTTTAAGAGGAGGATATCATTAAAAATCTCCTCCCTTGAGCACCTCAACCACCTACATCATATACCCTTCCAGAGGTTCACAAGAACACCACACACATACCTCCCATTGTGAGCATCATTGGATTGCCGACTTTCAGACTCGCAACATATCTAACCAGCCTCTTTACTCCATAAGTTGGTCACTGTACCACATGGAGAGTCCACCATACTTCATCAGCCAAATGAAATGTCTGCATCATGGAGGAGGAGATATTACAGTCAGCTTTGATGTTATGACATTTTCACACTTGTTCCCATCCAGTATTCCGTAGTTCTACTCTCTGTTACTTGACAGCACTGTTGAGGATTTATTTAAGCACACTTTGATGTCATTTTCATTTTATTGTAATTGATTTTCAGGTCTGTTTTAAATGCATTCTGTATATTTCTTCCTTTATTAGTTGTAAATTTATCTGGCATCAGAGTTACACAGTATATTAAAATTAAACTCCATCCAAACAGGCCATGAAGGCTCAACGGTACTGGCTGGCCGCCATGTCATCCTCAGCCCAAAGGCATCACTGGATGCAGATATGGACGGGCATGTGGTCAGCACACTGCTCTCCCGGTCATATGTCTGTTTACTAGACCGGAGCCACTACTTCTCAATCAGATAGCTCCTCAGTTTGCCTCACAAGGGCTGAGTGCACCCCACTTGCCAAAAGTGCTCGGCAGATCAAATGGTCACTCATCCAGCACTTAACTTTGGTGATCTGACCGGAACCGGTGTTATCACTGCAGCAAGGCTGTTGGCAAATATTGTTAATAGAAAAACAAATGAGGTTCAGGTATATTCCATTAACATCCATCCTTCCCATTTTTCGCAGTTTAGGAATGTGATAGCTCCCTTTAGGGCTACTGAGAATAGTTTGGGTTTTGTGGAATTTCATATTCCATTATATAGTAAATAGTGATATTTGATTACATAGCAGCTCCATTTCGACAAAAATATACTTAATCTCACAATCGGCCACATTAAAACAGCAGTTTTGGATGCCTTGTCTCCCAAATGAGGAGCTTGCTGAATAAAATAGCATAATACAGATGTACACAGGACATAAGTTAGTTTTGCCCATTTTTTCTAGTAGACTTAACTGTGGTTAACATTGTTTCCAAATTTCTTTTATAGCTACAAAGCAGCAGAGGCAGATTGTTCAAGGGCCTTGGAACTTGACCCAAAGTATGTGAAGGCCTATCTTCGACGTGGCACAGCCAGGATAGAATTGAATCTTTTCCAAGAAGCTAGATCAGATCTTCAAAATGTACTAGAGTTGGAACCAAGTAATTCATTTGTGGAAGGGCAGTTGTCGATGTTAGACCGTAAACTGGCTGAAAATGAGCAGGTAATGAATTTTTCGGTGTTATGATATTTTAAAACTGCTGTTACCTTATTAAGATATGAATATTTTTTCAAATCAAAGTTCACATCACAGGCAGCATACATTATTTTGTTAGAGAAAGACACTAATATTTGGACATCTAGCCATTTGGTGCACTAAGCCTCGGCTGAAAACTCATTTCTGACAGTCTTTCTGTTGTACATGTCTACAACTCAGCATATGTGCTATATGGTGAGTAGCAACTTTCCTTTTCATAAAATTGTTACATTCCATCCTTTGGTGTACTAGTTTGAGAAATAACAGAATACAACACAAATAATATTTCGTGAATACCATGGTTGGTTTTTTTGCGAGGGGGAATGTGTGAAACAAGTTACGTAACCAATCCTTTGAAAAAGTCAATCTGTAAATAACATTAAATTCTTGTATGTTGAGTGCTCTGCAGCTTCTATGTATTCGATAAAGGACATCTTGATGCACTGTATGAGCTGCACTTCCGAAGTATTTGCTTGCCAGGCAGGCATTTGGGCATGTAGCCCTTCATCAGTGGCATACATGGTGCACATCTGTATCAAATGACATGTCAGTTGAATATAAAATGTTTAAAATAGTTAAAAACTATGTAGACCTGTGCATTACACAGAGATGCACATAATTTTGAATCACTATAAAGATTTTATACTTGCATGCCACACCATTTGATGTACACATGCACAGAATATGCTACTGCTGGGCTGTGTGCTTAAATACTGGGCTGCCAAGTACCATATTTACTCAAATCTAAGCCGCACCTGAAAAATAAGACTGTAAATGAAGGGGGAAAAAAAATGCTGAATCTAAGCCGCACCTGAAATTTGAGACTCTAAATTAAAGGGGAGAGAAAAGTTTTAAAAGTTTAAAAAAAAGAGAGGAATTGTGTCATTAGTGAAACAATGGCAAGAGACTGCTATTTGTTGTTACTTACACTGCTGCTTTCTTTGATAATGATCAACAAGAACCAAATAACAGACTGTGTATGATTGAAGATTATTACTATCATAGTAGAGTTTTATTCGTGTATTTTGATAATGTTGTACCTTGATGCTGTCTGCCCAGCTGTGGCTGGTGAATGACATAGAATTGGTAATAATAATAATAATAATAATAATAATAATGACAACAACGAATGAGAGTTTAGCGAAAAATTTTCTTTGTTTGAAAATCTTTGCAGAAGCCTCTTTAGTACATAATATTCTGCACAGAAATTAGTCATCTTAGATTTAAAAATCTAGTCAGTTGCCGTGCTTCATTTCTGTCTGTATCACTATTCAGCATAAGAATAATACAAAGATAAACATGACATGATATGTATCTTCTTCCGCATTTGCTGTTGTCTCACTCTAGTTTTGCAGTTTATTGGGCAGGCAGGATTTAAATGAGACAGCAGCAAACACGAAAGAATTCATGGCATAATGTTTACATTCGTATTATTCTTATGGTGAAGAGAATACTGCATGTGATTCACAATTCATAAAAGTTCCTATTAGCAACCATCTCTTGTCTCAGGTAGGAAAAAATTCAGAACATAGAGCTGGCCATAGTGACATACATCCCAAACAGTCTTGCCAGTCGGATTTCGTAGTAGATTTTTAGTGATGACTTCAAATGCAGAGCGTGTTGTTGTTGCCTTCAGTCCGTAGACTAGTTTGATGCAGCTCTCCACACTTTTCTATCCTGTGCAATGCAGAGTAGCAACACTTATAAAATAAGAATGAAAATAACTTGGAAATTAAATGCTGCAATTTATAACACAAATATTTTATTAGGTTTGTAATACGTCTTATACGAAATGTTTAAAATATCAGTCGTGATTCTGAATCACTATCACTCGATTCTTTGTTGCTCATTTCTTCATACAGAGCATCATCCTCCATACCATGTAATGCATTGGATATCAAACATTTTTTAAATGCTTGTTGCACAGTCTGATTTGGAACACATTTCCATACATCATAAATCCATTGGCACACTTGCGACAAATTTGCGCATTTTACACTCCCTGTTGATTTCAGTTGTCTGTCGCTTTTCGAAAGCCAGTCTGTGTACATGCATTTTATCTTGTCCTTAAATGGTTTATTCACACAGACATCAAGTGGTTGCGGAATTAATGTCATCCTGCCTGGAATTACTGCCAAGTCCATTTTGCTTTTCTGTAAATTTCATTTTACTGCAGGTGTTGTATGGCCTGCGTACGCATGTAATACCAACAGACTGCATAAACCAAGCATTGCGCCAGGACAGCGAATCCACACATGCCTAATCCATTCCAGCACCATGTCCTCCGAAAACCACCCAATTTCGTTTGCTCATACAATTACAGTTTTTGGAAGCACTTCCGATTTCGATGAAGTCTTCTGCTTGAAAATTATGAATGGGGATAATTTATGTCCATCTGCTGTGCGAGCAAGCATGACAGACATAAGCTGTTTATCGCCCCCCCCCCCCCCCTGCCGCCCCCTCCCCTATGTAACAACACTTATGTCTTTCTTTCCTTTGGCATCATCGTATAATTTGACGGCATGTAAAAATATACAGGAGACTGGGCAGCATTTCCTATCTGACCAAGAAGGTATTACTTTTCTGTGCACCGCCTAGTTATGAATCGCTGAAATTCCACAAGTTTATCTTCATAATTTTTTGGCAGCTTCTGTGCAACTGAAGTTTGCCTCCAAAGTGAAAAACCCCAGCGGTTCATAAACAGATAAATCCAGCTGTGACTAACCTTAAACTTTTCGATTTTTTGTTCTCTAGCAATTTCATGGGGCTTAATTTTTAAAATTTCAGTGTTCGCAGGCAGGGATTTCTGATGCTGTTCCTTAACAAATTCATTTAAAATCACTTCTTGTGCATGATATTACTTCGGCCCACTGAATGCTATCCTGCTTCTTGAACATTCAAATAATTTGTCCCACTGCAGGCGCCATCACCTGACATTGCTCTCATCAATCCCGTATCACAGACCTATAGCACGATTATAACTTTGTTCCACAAAAGAAATAACTCCCCTCTTGAATTTGGCATTGTAATGAAAGCACACTTCATTATGATTCACTAACACCAACAAGCTCTTAACAAAATTCCACAAAGCAGTAGGTGCCGCTACGTGAATTCATAATGAGCCCCAGTGTATCAACTTGTGTTAAAATTCTAAAGCCTTGTGCATTGTCTGTATTTTTGTGTAAATAAATTTATTTTTGTTGCTACAAATATTTGAAAGGCTGTTACATTCGAAGATGAACAATACGAAATTTCTGTTTACTTAGTTGGATAATGTATGAAAATGCAGTGGTCGAAACTCGGGGCGGAGAAAAAAAGCTCGTCTTCTAACTCTCTTTTTTTACGATGCAGAGGTTTTGGCACCAGTATTTATCTTTGGCCTGCAAAGCATGCCTGTGCAGCACTACATATATTCAATGGCAGAAGGTAGTTGTTGACGGCACCTACTAACATTTTTCAGAACTTTTGCTTGCTTTGCACTCGAAGTTGCAGGCTGTTTTTTGGATTACAAAAATCAGAAAAAAGGGCGGCTTAGATTTGAGTAAATACTGTAAGTACTTTCAAAGTATACTCCAAGAATGCATTATCTAATAAAAATTCTTGACACAACACCACCAGTCGGTCAGTGTTGGTGAGACATACCCAAAATTGAGAACAGATTATGATGATCCAATATGCTTTTGTTCTCACTGTGTGTGGGGAATGATGACCTCAGAAGTTAAGTCTCATAGTGCTCAGAGCCATTTGTCAGTGTGTGTGTGTGTGTGTGTGTGTGTGTGTGTGTGTGTGTGTGTGTGTGTGTGTGTGTGTTGACACATTCTACATGTGAAAGGAAATTGATCTTACATGGAATATATCATTTTCTGTTTTATTTATTGATGTATTCAACATTTGTAGAAAATGGAAAATGAAGAAAAGGTCCTTCATGAGAAAAACAGTAACACTACTGTTGATTCATTCAGTGGTACTGATGAGAATGAGAGTAAAAATCTCCATGGGCAGCACTTCGAAAGTCAGAATGTTGTTCTTCCAGTGTTCAAGCCACCTCATCTTCGTTCAAAGGTAGGTTTTTGCTTTTGTTTGTATCAAAAAAGAAAAGGAGGTTCTTAGAAATGTCCGTAATAGGTATTTCATAGTACAACTTTCTGAATTAAAAATTGACATAGAGATAGAAGTAGAGTGCCTTCATACCATTTGCTGGTAAAGGAACATTAGCTCCTTCACAGGATCAGTTTGAGTTAAAGCTACCCTAGAAATCATAAGTTAATAACCTCAGACTTCAGCATCATGCTAATGGAAGGTCCTTGATAGTATATAAATAATGAAAGGAGTAAATGTATCAACTCAACCATATAGTTGGGGCACTGAGTCATTGATAGGCACATAAACATTTCCTCCTTCAGGGCTAAAAGAATACATGAATATCTGCAAGACCACATTGTGCAAGCAGTGCAGCCAGACTACGACCGAAAGTTTGTATTCAAATAGCATCTAGGTGTAATCTGCAATAACTCACGTGGTGTACTAAACAAGACTGATGGTGTACTAAACAAGACTGATGGTGTACTAAACAAGACTGACACATGGCTGCCTTTCTAGCTCAATTGCTGTCAGCAGCTGAGCCCACAAGTCATGACACTTGGGCCTCTGCTTGTGTTTGTCATTCACCACTAACAGTACCTCCATTTGGACATTTTCCACCTGTTCGACATCAACAGATTTCGTCTTATAGCTTTGGCACATACAGGTGCCACATCTGCATTGGGAAGTGCGAGTTAGATATCTATGCTGAAAACCTTGTCAAGGTCCTAATAGATAGACACTATCCTGCCCAGTTAAACCAAAGCTAATTTCTTGCACTGTTTCACACTGAGACAGCAATAAACCCATTACCACTGAGACTCAGCTTCTGCCTAGTAATCCCCATATTGTCCATCATCACACACCTATAACACTTACCATGCTAAGCCCTTAACTGCATGCCACTCCCTGTGTGCTGGCTGATTTTTTTCTATTTTCAACAGACTTTAAGTAGCTGTAAAGGACGTTTAGTTAGAGATACATAAAAGCTACAGGTATGGTTTAAAACTTTAAGGTTTCAACTTTACATGGGTTAACAGTCATGTGTATGGGGCATATACTGTTTCCAAGAAGTGATGCAGATTTCTCCTCGATTTTGCGAAAATAAGTTTTTATCAAAAATTTATTTTTACTACTTTATTCAATTTAAAGAAGAAATAAATTTTGGAAAGTGATCATTTGACACTGAAAAGACATTTGTTATACCATTTTCACATAAAGCATAGCTACATACACATAAGTTATTTTGCATAGTGAACCACAGTGAGATAAAGCTTGAAGCACGGGGTGACACACAAACCTACGTTACACTCACTTTACTCATAAGACGTATCTTTCCTCCCAGCTTTCCCAGTAATGTTCTTTTGTTTTGCACTACACACTACACAACGTCTTTGTGCTTTCTTTTTCCCTTCTGCCATTTCCACACGGTTCGGAAAATGTTTCTGCGACAATCAAGCAATCGTTGCAGATCCATGAGAATCCTCAATTCTCTCTCCTCTCTGTAACACTAACGCAGTGCAGACCTCCTGTATACACTTAGGAGTGCTCAGTTTCTTCTCATGGATGCAATTGTGCAAAATACAACCATTGGAGACCGCCATAATTATACAGTGGAAGGGAAGCTTTCTCCACCACTTCACTGTTTTGTGATCAAGTGCTCCATATGAAAGATGCTGATCAAAAAGGTCCACACCAGCTTTATGTTTGTTGTAATCCAGCACTGCCACTGGTTTCAACTTCTCATTGCCTTCTCTTGTAGCAACAGGCAACATTGAGGATGTGTGCCTGGTACTTATCATCCATACATCCCTCTTGTCTTTCCATCGCAATACTAACACTTCGTTCTTGCGGCGAAATATTTGTTCACCCTTTTTGAGTTTACCCTCTTTGAGAGCCTTGGGCAATCCTTTTCTGTTTGGTATTACTGTCCCTACAAGACCAGTATTGGCTCTAGCCAGTTCTTCGGCTAGCTGAACACTGGTGTAAAATCTGTCAACATATACAGTGTGGCCCTTACCTTGGAGTGAGCTGAGCAATTGCTTTACCACTGCAGAAGCACTTTTGTCCAGTTTATCGTCTCTTCCGTGGTAAACTTCAAAGTTGTATATGTACCCAGTTTTGGATTCTGCAAGAATGTATAGCTTCATGCCATATTTGTTTGGCTTATTAGCCATATAAACTTTGAAACCTACACACCCTCTGAAAGGACACATACCTTCATCAATGGTTAACGCTTCACCTGGCTGATAACTTTTTTTGAAATTCCTTACCAAATCATCCAGAAGAGGCCTGACCTTATGAAGTCTACTTCACCTTTCTTTTTTTGCTTTGAATTGTCGTTTATGTGGAACATAAACAAAATATTCAGAAATCTGTCCCTTGGCATAATATTGGGGCAAAAATTGCAGCTAACCACTGGATCACTACACCAGTGACTGGCCATACTTGGCCTCTCACTGATTGACGAGTGGAGGACAATAGCCAGAAACGTCTTTGTTTCAGCAATTGTTAGCGTCCTCCACTGCTTGAATCTAGAATTGGGCCCTAATTTGTTTTGTGCTCTCAGTGTGGCCAGCTTCTGTCTAGCATATAGGTTTGTTTGTTCCTTCATAATTGAAATAACCCTGTCATTTATAAAATGAGAACAAAAATCTAAATATTCACTAGACTGACTGAGTCCTACATTATTTAGCACACCATGAGACCCTGTAAATAACAAAATGTTTGATCCACTATAGTCCAGTCATCCTGTGAAATGTCACTCAATCTTGGCTTCTTTCGATGATGAGTGGGGGGCAACACAGGCAGTGGCTCACCTTCATCTGACGACAAATCTGTGTCTGAAATAATACGGAACGTAACAGAAGAAATCGCAACATGAACTGTCTCATTCTGCATCGATTTAGTAAGATGTTAGACTTACCTGGACTATCGTTATTTTCTGGCATTTCGTAATCACTGTCACTATCGAAATCCGAAAAATCATCATCAGTAGGTTCAGCAAGAACTTCTTCAATCATTTTTCGAAGTTTTGCATCCTCATCACTCGCCATTGTGAGTAAAAAGAAGATAAACAAGCTAAAACCAAAATACTAGCACCAAAATCAACGGTAAACAAACGAAAGGACACCACAGAGCACGTAACATATGCGTGAAAAAAACACGTGAATTCGTTCGGAAATATATATGGATATATCGCATTACCTCACTAGGTGCTGCGATCTAGCGCTAATATGATGAACTAAAAGCATTACAGGACCTACAGGTTGTAGCGGGAGCACTAACAATGCGTTTGAAATACTAAAACAATGTGGACTGCGGCGGGACGTAATATTACGGCGGCCGCATTTTTTACGTTTCCGCCCACGACGTAATATTACGGCAACCGTACGGTAAGTGATAAACTCTAGACCACATTTATCTCAGTGGTCTGACCAGATTTGTGACTTTGATTATGTCCTGAGATCGGGAAGTCGAACCCAGCATCCTACCCTTTTCCCTGAAAATACTATTCTGTTGTCCATTTGATCTATACAAACTGCAGTTCACTCCATTGCTGTCCATGCTACCAATTCCGCCCCCTTAAAGATCTTCCACAGATGCAAGATCTGTTCTATACATCCATTCATCAGATCTTAGTGCACTCCAATTACTGACATTTGCTATTCTATTAAAGATAGGGCACGTGTGTACATGTGTGTCGTATATTACCCGGCACAGCAAACTGGTTATCTGACCAGGACGGCAGCAGTATTGTGTAACCTTACATCGAAAAACAGGGAGAGGAGGCAGTATGTAACAGTGTACACTCTGGTAGCCTTACAGATGCAGTGTGGCTGCACACTTCACATCTATACTCTGTTCACCAAAACGAGACACAGACTGTAAACACATAAAGGCACATGACCACAGTGTTGCCATCAAGGGGTAAACAATACAGGGTGCACTTGCACTGAGTGTGGCAGTGTCTGTTGCGATTATAGGTCATTAGTTTGTGATCGGAAAATCTAATTGGAAAGTTCATTACATTTGAAAGACTTTTTGATTATTAGTGTAAGTATCAGTGTTAATGATCACATTCAGTATTCATTGTTTCTGTGCCCACCCAATAGCTAATTTTTTTTTTCTCCCATTAGTATTGTATATGAATAAACTCATAATGTCAACCTCCATGGATACAGCAAGCTAGATTGACAGATCAGTTTTGACTCCACCCATGAAGCAAACAAAGAAGAAATTATTAAGTTCTGCAGAGAATCATGGTTTTTAATGTGTATAAAATGGATTTTTTGTGTCCAGAGCAGTCAGTGACATGTTATGAAAGCAGCTGCACCTACAGGTGTAGGCTGTTCTTCACTGTATCGTGTGATAAGTGAGTACAAGTCTACACACTGTTTGAAGTGTTGCAAGAAAGAAAAATCATGAAAGGACCTTCCATAAAGTATTGACGACTGTGATAGAAATTCAATATGGAGGGAAGTACATGATTTCTTTTTCTGTTACTAATTGCAAACCATAGACAAAGTGGTTGCTGCTGTGAACGAAGATCCAGATCTGTGAAATTTTTGGAGAAATAATGAATTTTTAGTGTGTTCAGCATGGATGCAATAGCATGCTAATAGAGAGGGATGACATCATTTTATGGAGGAAATGTTATGTATGAACCATTAAATTATTGAGAGGTGAATGAAGACACATTCAGAATTTGGACAAGATGTGGTTGAATGCAGAACATACCCAAAGTAATGTCTGGGTAGATAACACCATAAGATCTTCTAAATAAGTGTTTGTCTCGATTATCAACAGGAAACAAGGACCGCCAAGGTAAGGTAAATGGCTGATTATCACACACGTTGAGAGAAAAGCAGGTTTTGTCAAAGGCTGTTTATGGATTTTCAAATCCAAAAAGAGGGGATATTATCATGATATGTGTGCTGATACTTTTGAAAAGTGATTGAAAGATATTCTTCCTTGCCTTCAAGAAAACACAGCTGTTGTTCTTATGCAGGAAAAACTGTTGTTTGAATTTCTCCATACCACTGCGAATTAAACGCTGTCGGGTTAGTTTGAGCCAGAATCAAAGACTATGTTACAGCAAAAATCAGTACATACAAAATGTCTGAAATTAAAGAACTATCAGAACAAGCAGTAAGAACAGTGACTGCAGAAGAGTGGAACAAATGTGTTCGCTATGTGGTGGAAAAAAGTTGAAACTCAAATGTGGAAATTAGACTGCTCATAGAGGAGATAGGTGTATGTTTCTATAAACCTCAATGAAAATAGTCAAGAGTTCAACAGAATGAAATTAGTGTTAGTGTTTCTTTAGCATGATTGTAAATGGTATTTTATTAAAATTGCATGTGTTTGAATCTTCTGTGCCATCTATCAGTTTTGTATGCTTTCTTTCTTTACATTGTAGCCATAGTTAACAATAAATGGTTTCTCGTGAGCAACGCACACTTTGCTGTGATACCAGCCCAGAAGCCAACTGTACAATCTGCATGAAGGATTTTTGACACCCCTTGTTTCATTGGTATGGATGGTAGTCAGTCACGTGAAACTGTTTGTTTCCTCCCAGCTCTCAGTGAATGGACTATGTACAGCAGTACCCTACAGAACATAACCAATAAATGTAGGCAAGCACTTGTGTTTGGTTAAACCTTTAAGATGATATCACTTTGACAAAATTATATGTATGAACCCTCATTTTGTCTATATAAACCACTGTCCTGCGGTGAACACACAGTGTGTACTGGGGCGATCACTCTGTTGTAGAAATAATTCAGAAGCCAAGATCACTTAAATACTGTTTACTGGATAACTGGTTTCAACACACTAAATGTGCCATCATCAGATCTGAATGTAGATTAACATTTATAAACGATTTGGATATAATGATACATGAGGCAGACCAACTGATATGAAATCATTGTCACAAAAAATAAAAACAACTGCTCTCATGGTCATTCTTTTCCATAAGATATGTAAAACTGATGTCACAAGACCAAACTATTTGGTATATTGGCCACTGCTCAACTAACAACGGTCGGTATCACACTCTGCCAACTAGTTACACTTCAAAATTGAAATGTGTTGGTTACCGTTAATTAATAAAAACATCAGTAAAGATACGTCAAAAACTTCTGCAGTAATTTGCATAGGCAAAATATGATTTCAGTTTTGAAATAGTGTGATCAAACAGAATCGTTTTATTTACATCACAATACCTTTTGTTCAGTTTTTATTTTGGTATTTTTTTATTGATTTTTGTTTTATATGTTTTTAGCCCTTCCAATCCCTTTCAACCTGGTACAATCAGTGTATTATAAAGATGGTTTGTGACGGACTGTCACTGTCATTTGATGCACTGAACTATATTTATAATTAGTCATCAGCATAACTTTAATTTATATGATATTTAATTTTACTTATAAGACACACCATAATTCTGATGTAAGGATTGTTTGACACTATGGGAATTACTTAACAAGTCACTAGAATAAATGAAGTGACCTGTGCTGAAGGAGGGCCATGGCACTTAGGCAGTTGTGGTGATAGTCTTAAAGACATAGAGTTCTCTGCCTCTTTGAACAGTGCGGAGAGATATCGACAAATTTCAGCAGATGCCTGGACAGCCACATGTATTTGTGTGTTTCCAAGAGGACATTTTGTTCTTTTTGTCTGGGGTAAAGGGGCAACAATGAATCACTGTGGCACCAAGATGCTTCGATATATTAATTTAATATTATTGTTTATGTGCAGTACAATAATAAACCAACTTTATTTCAAGTTGTCGTTCATTATTTATGAAGTTAATAACACCTCAGCCATCATATGAAGCCATGGACTTGCAGTCCTTGGTAACAAATGTCTAAAAGATAAGTATATCCACAAGAGTTTTGGATCTGAGAATTACGTTATTAGTGGGGGTCCTTAAAAATAAACTGTAAGTAGATCTCAGTACCTTGAATGAAAGCCCACTAGAATTAATAGGTTTAGGGTAAGATACTGGGTACTTTAAACCTCATCAACATTCAATCTGTTCAGTGATCCCCATTGTTGACTTGATGCCCATGTCAGAGCATGTATTCTGGGTTTGAAGTACAGTTCTGTGTAACATAAGATATGAAGTTCTACCAAAGTTAGTATTTAATTATTGCTCATAACATGACTGAAACTGCTGCCAAGTAATACATTTATCCACATCATCAAGGCATTTATACTGTGTACACTTGGTTGGTTTTCCTGTGGGTTGAATACTTCATTTCCACTCATCGCAGCTTAGTATCCTATCTGCCCTAATTTGCGGACCGCAGACTAGCTCACCTTTAACATTTTGCCTTGCATGTTGAGTCACATTTTCTGCCTGTACTGTTAGTGCTTTCTTCTTTTCATCACCAATAATTCTGTTTACAGCAAGCTTCTGTCTGGAAGCAGCACACACTACTTTAAATCGATCCTATCTGTACCTAGTAATAGGACGAAGTTGGTTTCCACTATTGCCAGGTATACATATTCCTTTTTACCAAATGCACTGCAGTTGTTTCAGCTTCCTGTGTAGATACAGCAGTCATAAACTTGAGCACCCCATTTATGAATGTGATGTACACCACAGCATGACTGTCTAGAAAAGCTGCATCAACTTCTAGGAACTGAACAAGTGGCTAGCACTTCTACTCATGCCGACCTGTATTCTCTTTACCTAGGTCTAAGCTGTTCCATCTCCTTGGCTGCCCCCGTTCCATTGCCTTGCCTTTGCTCTCTCTCTCTTCCATTCATTTTCCACTCTGCTCCTCACCTGTCCGGTCTCCCCAATCCCCCCCCCCCCCCCCTCTCTCTCTCTCTCTCTCTCTCTCTCTCTCTCTCTCTCTCTCTCTCTCTCTCTCTCTCTCTCTCTCTCTCTACTCTTGTCTCACCTCTCCTGATTCTCAGTATCTTAAAACATCCTGTCAGTACCACACATTATTCCATCCCCTCTCCTTTCTTAACAGATGCAGAGAGATTAAAAGTTTTCAGTTATTGGTACTATGCCATTCTTGAGGTTGAATGTTTCAGTCCGTCACACAGCTGGCACATTTTTTGTAAGAAGCCAAAACAGCAGATCATAAGATTAGGCAGGAATGACACGGGATCATTACTCAAGAACTTTAAACATTGGAGAGAGAGAGAGAGAGAGAGAGAGAGAGAGAGAGAGAAGTATTTAATGTAATACGAATCCACAATACAAATTTGTAACTGATGGATATATATTCCCTGTGTGCTCTAATTTATTGCTTGTGATTTATTTCAGTATAGTGGGTAATTGTTATTGCTATACATCATAAGTTCTGTGGCTGAATATATGTCAAGTGAATTTATAAAGGGAATATAATTGCTTTTCATGATCAACTGTTTATGTCTGTGTTATTGAAGCATGTGATTTTCTTTCAGAAACCTCTTAAGCATATAGAAATAAAAGAAGTAATTGTTAGTAGTCTTATTGAAGATAAAAAGGTACCACAGGTTGTTAGTGAAGACAATACTTGCATGAATACAATCCCTCAGACTGAAAACCAGGGCAAAGATAATATACAAGAAGAGAAACTGCATCCGCAAAAGAGAGCTGACGATTTGAATGAAGGAGCTGACATGCAGCTTCCTCCTGTTCCAGCGTCATCTGTGCAGTTCATAAGTGCCTGGAATACAGTTAAAAGGAGGCCAGGACAAAGATTTCTTTATTTGAAGGTATGTTTCATGGAGGCTGATTTATAGTATTTGACAGCATATAATTGAAGATTCTAATCTGTAGTGAAAACTGTAGTGGAGTTGACTTGGACACATGGTAGGAATGATAAAATAAATTTATATACAAAGAAGTATCATTTTTGGCGATAGGATTATGAACAAGATAAACACCAAATTCACTTAATTTTAGGTGTTGTATGCATTATGGGTCTTCTTTTTCTCTTTCTTTTTCATATCTGTAACTCTGTGTACCCAGGAATCAGTTGAACCAATAAATACTGGACATCAGCTTTGCCTGTGAAGTAATGATGATAATAAGTAGAGATGATACAAGTACAAACAGAAAGAGAACAGGACACTGATGTTTGTTTTTTATTTGTATTATTTTTTGGATTGTATGGAGACCTAATTGTTACGGCCCACAGTACAAAGGTTTACTTTTTTATTCATGTTTGACTACATTTACAGACTGAACTGACTTGATGTCTCCATTCTGAAACCTCACTCAGTTATTAGATTTCCATTTCATCTTAAATTAGTTATCACTTTTGATGATTTACACAGAGCCGGCTGCGGTGGCCATGCGGTTCTAGGCACTCCAGTCTGGAACCACGAGACTGCTACAGTCGCAGGTTCAAATCCTGCCTCGGGCATGGATGTGTGTTATGTCCTTAGGTTAGTTAGGTTTAAGTAGCTCTAAGTTCTAGGGGACTGATGACCTCAGAAGTTAAGTCCCTTAGTGCTCAGAGCCATTTGAACCATTTGATTTACACAGAGAACTCCATAAATAACTCTGCTCAGCACATTGTCTCACAGGGGAACACTAAGTGAAAATTAGTTTCCATCAAAGTTATTGTTACATCATGACACTCACAATTGCTTTCTCTGAGACTGTTAATTCAGAGGCTTCATCTGATAACTCACACCTGAAACCTGTAGCTGTTGTGGAACTCAGCACATAGTTGCCATTGGATCTGTCACATCACCCTGTGACTCAGACTGTGCATTTTGGAGTTTTCTCTATCAGAATCAATAATAATAATAATAATAATAATAATAATAATAATAATAATAATGTATCATGGATCTGGTGGTGAAATTGTGTCAACTCACTTTTTTCTTTTATATACAGGGTGTACAACTTTGCTTCTGCCATTTTTTTCCCCAACATATCAGGCTTTAATGAAACAAATTGGTTACACATGTATCATTCAAAGTATTTTCCATCATTGGCCACTACTTTCTCCCATCTTTCGGGCAGTGTATGAATCCTGCGTCAAAAAAACTGTTCATCTTTTGAAGCGATCCACGAATTGATCCGATTTTTGACTTCTTCATGAGATCGGAAATGTTGGTCAGCCAGGCCATGCACCATTGATCTAAACAGGTGAGAGTCAGAGGGAGCAATGTCTGGAGAATATGACGGGTGGGGTAGGACTTTCCATTTTAACATTTCCAAGTAAGTTTTACCTCTTTTTGCAACATGGGGTCGTTGTCGTGCTGCAAAATCTCTTTATTGTGCCTCTCACTGTATTGCGGCCATTGTCTTTTAATGCTATGCTCAAACGCATTAATTGTGTTCAATAACGAGCACCTGTGATTGTTTAATTGGTTTTAACACTTCATATACACGACATCGAGCTGATCCCATGAAATGCAAAGCATGATCTTGAAGCTGTGAATATTCGGTTTGGCCGTCAAAATTGAAGAATGGACGAGATATCCCTATGATTTTTTGCGTTTAGGGTTATCATAATGAACCCATTTTTCATCCCCGCTCACAATGTGATGTAGAAATCGCTTCCGTTTTTGCCTCTGTAGCAACTGTTCACACACACACACACCAACATCTCTTGGTTTCAGTTCATTCCCACTAATTGTGCGAATTCTTCTACAGTTTGACGCCAGTCTTCACTCAGCAATGTCTCCAATTCTGCATCTTCAAAAACACTCTCTCTTCCACCACTATGCCAGTCTACGACGTTAAAATCATCGTTCTTGAAGTGTTGAAACCACTCACGACACATTCTTTCACTAATAGTAGCCTTACCATACATACTTGAGAGCATTCGATGAGACTCAGCCCCTGTTTTCTTCATATTGAAACAAAACAGTAACACCTCCCACAAATGACAAGAATTAGGCTCGTAAACTGACATTTTCAATCAAGAACAACTTTTGCAGACACAAATCGACTAATGTTTGAATGAGGCTATATTGACCGAGGTCCAAGCTAACTGCCTGATGTCTGCGATCAGTTTCTTTCAACTGCTACTTACCGTCGTCGCCACCTATCGACAAATGGTGGAAGCAAAGTTGTACACCTTGTACAAAAGAATCTTAGGGTCTGTACCTTTGCATACTAATCTATAGAGTAGCCTGAGACCCAGGTTAGCTTGAAGGGTAACAAGTTGGTTGAGAGGTGCCAGAATGGTATCAAAAGCTTCAGTTAACCCAAACCCAACATTGTAAGTACAAGATGTGCTGTAGACATTGTATATTTTTAAACACTTGGACTTTGAGTGATTAAAGTGTAAATGTTACTACATTGCAATCACACTGTGCTTCTGTTTGCTCCCTTTCAAAGATGGTTTCCAGCCCCCAGTAAATTTGAATTAGAAATATCAAATCGAGCATTCATAACAGATTGTTTATTAGATAATGAAGGTTAGTGGCCCACAGGAAGGGGACTACTGAACAGAAAGAAGTGATAAACAGAAACATTTGCTGTGTGATGATAACCAATGCATTATTAAATTGTAATAAAATATAGTTCCTTGAAGTTCATCAGTCATCATTATGCATTCTATGATAACATACCAGTCACTCGAACAGTGAGAGAGTAGTTAAGTGACATAGCAAAACACCCCTTCCAAGTATGAAGAATATCAGATTGCAAGAGAGTAAACTGAAATCTCAGTACTATTTGAACTAAGAAACTGCATCAAAATAAAAGATGAATGTGGAGTGAAACATGAGAAGTTAATTTTAAAAAGTAATCAGGAGAAGGGGACTATCAAGTAAATAAGAAGACGAAAAGAGAAACAAAACAAAAAATGTTGAACAGGGACAAATGTAGTTTAATATTTACCACTGTAACACAATTGTCCTGAGGTCAAATTACACCTTAAACGAAAGCATTTCAGGCATTAATTTCACCACTATAACCAAAAAATTAGCTGCATAACAAAACAAATGTATACTAAATAGGCACGACATAAAAGCAAAGAGTTTGGTTTTTTAGGCTGTAGAGTAGATAATGGGATGCTATGCAGTAAAACATTATTCAGTGCTTCACCAATATCATTTTGTGTGTGTGTGTGTGTGTGTGTGTGTGTGTGTGTGTGTGTGTGTGTGTGTGTGTGTGTGTGCGCGCGCGCGCGCATGCAACAAGATTTCATGCTCTGATGACGTTTGTGAACTGCCTGACAGCAAATCCCTGGTGACAAAATACCAAGTATTTTCCGTGAGTCAATGGAGAGCAATATGTTGAGTGAGATAATAACAACACTGGCAGAAGATTTTCTTCAACACAAAGCTGCTGTGTACCCTTACCTTAAAGGGCTGTCAGAAGTGAAAAGATTTGGAGCTCTGACAATGTTCCTATCAAAGAGTGACAAATCAGGTATGCATACATAAATTTTTCACCGATAATCCCAAAACTCCATATGGCATGGCTTTCATGTAACAAAAACTGTAATTTACCATTAAGAGGTCCTGTTAACGAGAAGTAATAGTGTGCTTGAGAATTTTTCAGTAGTTAATATTTCATCTAAAATTAATGTACTCTGTTACAAGTGCCTGAATAGGAAGGATTAGAATGCCACTTGGCTTGAGGTATTTCTAGTGAGCTGTAAATTTTATTATCCTCACAGCCCCTCTTATCGATTTTTCTTTCTTTCTTTTATAGGTTTCCATATTCTAGGAGATAATACTTACTAACAGATCACATTAACCCATCAGAAAGAGTAATGAATATTTGTTGAAAATAATATCTTTGTGTTGCTGTTTGACTGCATTACAATTATTGCAAATTCATGTCATATTAGAAACATAGTAGACTATGGGAGCATGCAGCTGTTGCTATATTGTTGGAATACAGTTCTCTCAGACCTGACTAAGGAAGTGTATTGCCGTGCAAAGTTTCTACTAACAACTACTACATGGCACTTTTGAGAGGTGGCATTAGTTTTGTTTTACAGTTTGGTATTGTTGAAGTAGTGGAAGCTCAGAAAGTGGTAAAGTAGTTTGTTTGTAGTTGACGTTCAAAGAAACAGTGTTGTGAAAAACTGGAAAAGTCGTTGATTTTTACCATTTTCATAAAGTTCTTACTCAACAACAGTACCTCTAATTGCTTAGTATAAATTTATTCAACCTTCGGAAAAGACCATATACAGTTGTTTGGCACAATTTTGTCATAGCCAAGTGTCCATTAATGATGATTTTCTTGGAGATCAACCAAGATTCGAAATCTGTAATTATGTTTTAAGTTTCTGGGCCTCATTTTCAATGATGTGCTGAGTTTATTGCCACAACTGAAGCATCTAAGTGCGTGCTATCTCAAAACACTCAGTGTTTTAAAGTTATTAGTCAAAGAACATGGGGTGCAGACAAAATGCAGGGGAATTAGGATCAGCCTCATTCCTCTGTGCAGAGGCTGGTGAGATGCTGCTGCCATCAGGTAGCAACTCGTAGTTATGCAACGAATCTATAGAATTTGTAGTGTTCCTTGTAATGACACAATTTCACATTACTTGCTCCGCACTTGAATCTGCACTTGGCAACATGGATGTATAAGTCCTATCATAAGTCTTGAGTGTGCTGTCATGCAGTAACATGGCTAATTCTGTAGTGTAAATACCTCATCATTATCATTCCAGCTGTTAATCTATTGTTATGTCTGATCCTGTTGGAGTTTTAATGACTTTCCACCTCCTCCACACATGTTATGCAAATATTATCAATAAATTTTAAGTCAAAATAGATTTGGGCATCTGAAATACACTCCTGGAAATGGAAAAGAGAACACATTGACACCGGTGTGTCAGACCCACCATACTTGCTCCGGACACTGCGAGAGGGCTGTACAAGCAATGATCACACGCACGGCACAGCGGACACACCAGGAACCGCGGTGTTAGCCGTCGAATGGTGCTAGCTGCGCTGCGTTTGTGGACTGCCGGCGTCAGTGTCAGCCAGTTTGCCGTGGCATACGGAGCTCCATCGCAGTCTTTAACACTGGTAGCATGCCGCGACAGTGTGGACGTGAACCGTATGTGCAGTTGACAGACTTTGAGCGAGGGCGTATAGTGGGCATGCGGGAGGCCGGGTGGACGTACCGCCGAATTGCTCAACACGTGGGGGTGAGGTCTCCACAGTACATCGATGTTGTCGTCAGTGGTCGGCGGAAGGTGCACGAGCCCGTCGACCTGGGACCGGACCGCAGCGACGCACAGATGCACGCCAAGACCATAGGATCCTACGCAGTGCCGTAGGGGACCGCACCGCCACTTCCCAGCAAATTAGGGACACTGTTGCTCCTGGGGTATCGGCGAGGACCATTCGCAACCGTCTCCATGAAGCTGGGCTACGGTCCCGCACACCGTTAGGCCGTCTTCCGCTCACGCCCCAACATCGTGCAGCCCGCCTCCAGTGGTGTCGCGACAGGCGAATGGAGACGTGTCATCTTCAGCGATGAGAGTCGTTTATGCCTTGGTGCCAATGATGGTCGTATGCGTGTTTGGCGCCGTGCAGGTGAGCGCCACAATCAGGACTGCATACGACCGAGGCACACAGGGCCAACACCCGGCATCATGGTGTGGGGAGCGATCTCCTACACTGGCCGTACACCTTTGGTGATCGTCGAGGGGTTGCTGAATAGTGCACGGTACATCCAAACCGTCATCGAACCCATCGTTCTACCATTCCTAGACCGGCAAGGGAACTAACTGGTCCAACAGGACAATGCACGTCCGCATGTATCCCGTGCCACCCAACGTGCTCTAGAAGGTGTAAGTCAAGTACCCTGGCCAGCAAGATGTCCGGATCTGTCCCCCATTGAGCATGTTTGGGACTGGATGAAGCGTCGTCTCACGCGGTCTGCACGTCCAGTACGAACGCTGGTCCAACTGAGGCACCAGGTGGAAATGGCATGGCAAGCCGTTCCACAGGACTACATCCAGCATCTCTACGATCGTCTCCATGGGAGAATAGCAGCCTGCATTGCTGCGAAAGGTGGATATACACTGTACTAGTGCCGACATTGTGCATGCTCTGTTGCCTGTGTCTATGTGCCTGTGGTTCTGTCAGTGTGATCATGTGATGTATCTGACCCCAGGAATGTGTCAATAAAGTTTCCCCTTCCTGGGACAATGAATTCACGGTGTTCTTATTTCAATTTCCAGGAGTGTAGTATTTTAAACCCTGAAGTATAGTCAGCATATCACAGCAGTACATGCAGAAGCAACAAGACCAATGTGTATCTAATTATTGTAGGTAAAACACATTGTTTCCAAAACTTTCTACAAGCTGCGCATACTTCATGGACTGGATAGGAAAAATAGTTCTGTTTTTGCAAAACTACACTTTCCCCCCCCCCCCCCCCCCCCCCCCTAGGTTCAATGCTTCTCTCCCCTAAATTCAGTGCTGTTTTTTTTTCTCTTTATTCTGTGTTTATTTCTGTAAAATATTGTGTTTTTGTCAAATTCAGTGGATCCCCCTCCCGCTCCCCAAATTCTATTTGTCAAAGTCAGTTTTGTTATTCCCCAAATTAAGTACTTTCATCATATTTGGCATTGTTTTGTGCCACTTATGAATATTAGTAAACCGCTGTCCTCATATCGTAATTTTTTTTATTACACCTTGCACTATGTATCAAATGTTGCTAATTTTTCATTTTTTTCTCAAAACTGATAGATTCATGTTATTTTTCATGGTAGTGTTTTCATAAAGTTTTCCTGCCCTGTTCATGGCGCATATCAAATGGTGAACCTCTTGAAGTAAGGTCAGTATTGTTTAGGTTCAGTGAATGTGGGTTAAGGTTAGTCAGTGCTGATAGTTTTAATTATTATTATTATTATTGTTGTTGTTGTTGTTGTTGTAAACTTCTAACATAGTTTGTCAGCCATTGATGTGACAGTAAAATATTGTGTGTCACAGGGAATTGGGAAGTTGGTCTAACAATCAGATAGCAGGGATGGTGCAAACCTCCATTTCAGTGGTTAATTAAAACTTTTGTGGCTCAGACTGCGTCAGCACTTATTTTCGCAACAGCCCATTGCAAGTACTGTAAATGACATCCACTGTGTTCCAGTGTAATTATAATAATTAAAAGTGAAAAAAATATTTGTGAAATTTGTTTTTATATCAAAAAACACATTAGAAGTGCGTCAGCCTCAAAATTCGTTAAGAGGCTGTAAAATGCACCACTACATCTATAAATAGTGACGTGCAGCAAGCCGTGAAGCATTCCCTTCCAATCAAATTGATCCATAATTGACAGCTACAGAAACTCTGCAATCTATTACCATTACACCATCACATGCTAACAATGGAAAAGAGAATATCAAAACGCATAGGTAATATTTCGTTGCTTCTCTGCAGCAGGATTCAATAGTTCTAGTGTAACAGCTTAATAACATGGCACTTGAAGCTTAGATTTTAATTTATTTGAGTAATGCATGAGACAAATACAATAAATCTATTCATCTAATCAGTCCACACAAAATGAATTCTAAACAAACAAGCAGACAGTGACAGGTGGTGTCCCTCCAGTGTCTGCCATGTACATTTTCATAACATAACAACAAATTCTTAAGTATTTCTCATCATTGGAAAATTGTCACAGTGAACTTTTTTAAGTTTTCCAAATAGCAATTTGTGCAATTTTTTATTCATTCAGTATTACTACAGTTTTTATGAAATTTAGACTTTTATGTGTTCTTTTTTTACATTAACCATAGCTCACATTTCTCAACAATGGAAAATCCAGCATGGAATGTAACAATATTATGTAAAGGATAGTTGCTACTCACCATATAGTGGATATGCTGAGACGCAAATAATCACAAGAGAAAGACTGTCAGAAAATAAGCTCTTGTCCAACAAGGCCTTCATCACAGATGGTACACACACATGTACAACTTACACAAGTGACAGCAGTCTCTGGCTGCTGGCTGCTGATGCCACACTGTGAGCAGCAGTGTATGACGGAAGAACCAAATGGGTGGTGGGTGTGAGGCGTAGCCTGGGGCTGCGAGGTGGAGAGATAGCAGGGTAGGGGGATGAGGGGCAGTAAAGTGCTGCTTGTGATAGCGTACTAGGTGGAGAGAGGGTTGGACAGCTGGGTGCAGTTGGGAGGTTAGATGGAAGGTGGGGGAGCTTAGCAGAAAAGGAGAGAGGTAGAGAGACTGTGGGTGCATTGGTGGACTAGAGGACTGTGTAGTGCTGGAATGGGAATAGGGAAGGGGCTAGAGGGTAAGGACAAAGAGTAATGAAGGTTGAGACCAGAAGGCTTACAGGAACGTAGGATATATCGCAGGGAGAGTTTGCACCTGTGCAGTTCAGAAAAGCTGGTGTTGTTGGGAAGGATGCAGATGGCACAAGCTGTGAAGCTGTCATTGAAATGAAGAACATAGTGTTGGCTGACGTGCCCAGTAATTGGGTGGCCCAGTCGTTTATTGGCTACAGTTCGTCGGTGGCAGACAGCTTGTTGGTTGTCATGCCCACGTAGAATGCAGCACAATGGTTGGATGACAGAAACGTTGACCAAAAGCTCATTTTCTGACACTGTTTACTGTCTATCTGCAACTCAGCATCTCCCCTGCATAGTGAGTAGCAACTGTCCTTTTTATAATATTGTTATATCTTACATTTCTGTTACATTCATTTCTACTGTTTTTGAACTTTAAAACTGGACCACATTTATTCAGTAAATCTAAGTCATAATTTGTTCTTCTTTTTTATTTACATCATAATTTGTTCACATATATGTTTTTTAACTGCTTGTTTTTGTCACAGTAGAATAAATACTAATTTAGAAACAGTGAACCATATATTATTATTATTATTATTATTATTATTATTATTATTATTATTATTATTATTATTATTATTTTAATTAATTCCAATGCAAAAAAATAATTTCTCAGCTTCTAAATTAGACTGTTATATGTTCATTATTCTTTCACCTGACTTTACGTTCTTGCTTCATACGGTACGTCAGAGAACAGGTATCGAATGATTCAATCACACAGTAACACAACAGCACACCAATGATTATGCATGCATAATTTTCTATCAGACCAACAGTGACAAGTATTCTATATTATTCTTCACCCTACAGTGCAATGACTGTTCATAAATAGACCATGAGTAACAAGGCCATTTGGGATTCACTTGAAACAGAAGCTAATAACTTCGTGTATAACTGTTTTATTGTTCTTTACTGAGGTTGGAGTCATCAGTAGCTCTAGTTGGTCAGGGGGTATATTATTGAAACTTCCCTAATGATTAAAACTGAAAGCTCGACTGAGACTCAAAACTTCTATCCATGTAGCTGTGTGAAGTGAACTCCTGATCAATTAAGCTTATCCTGACACCTCTCCACCCTATAATGCACTCACATTTGGGAGGACGGCGGTTCAATCCCGCGTCCGGCCATCATGATTTAGGTTTTCCGTGATTTCCCTAAATCGCTCCAGGCAAATGCCGGGATGGTTCCTTTGAAAGGGCACGGCCGACTTCCTTCCCCATCCTTCCCTAATTCGATGAGACCCCGATGACCTCGCTGTCTGGTCTCCTTCCCCAAATAACCAAACCGAACCCTATGATGCAAAGCAAGAAATCTGCAGGCTACATTATTGCAGAACTGTCTGAGTCTCTTGATTCAGATGCCACTCAGCTCTGTACCAAAAGTCTCCTATCAGTCCTGTTGATAACGCTAAATATGGTGAGCTCCACCTTTGTCTTGCAAACAAAAGTGGCTATCTTTACGACCTCAGATAACTACTGGAAATCAGAGATAATCTCTTCTGAATCAAAGCAAGTCACATAATTAGTTGGGGCATTAGCCACAATGTGTTTTTGAAACTTCAGGGAAATAGAGCCACAGATGAAGCACCTAAGGATGTCTTCATGGAAAATGTTGTGACTTAAGGTGCCATCAGCCTTCATGCAATCATTTTTGTTTTGAGACTCAGCACATTAAGAAACTACATGTGGTCTGTGGAGGTAATGATTGAGCTGCGACGTTCATTGTCCTGGCCAATGAGTCATGTGAAGTAAAGTTAATGTACCTCAGGGTAGGACATTACACTCCATCCTCCAGTGGAAACGCCACCTGTGTGTGTGTGTGTGTGTGTGTGTGTGTGTGTGTGTGTGTGTGTGTTTCCTACGATTTGCACTTGTCACATTTTAACTGTATGTGCTTTGTATTGTTACAAGGGGAAATGTTGGTTCACCAGCTGACCTATCTGCCCATTCTTTTTTCTAGTAGTAATATCAGAATTTTCATTTTCTGACAGGAATATTTATTTTTGTGTCCAAATTAAAATTGTTGACTTGGTTTAGCTTCCGTGATCGCAAACTCTTAGGTGTCTTTATTTTATATTAATTGCACTAAAAACAAGGGACATATGTTGGAAAATAAACTATATTACATACTTGCAGAATGTTTGAAAGTTTTCCTATTGTCTGCACAAGGAAATAGTACTACCGGCAAGTCCATTTCTCCAGAATGAAATGCTTAAAAAATATTTGTAGTCGTTCAACTATGGAATCCCTCGCTGTTTGTCTGTGGGTTGGATTAAATACAAATATGTTTCAGAAAATCATGTGAAAATGGCTCCCCAATTACTAGTACAGTAGTAAGCGCGAAATAAAGGGCTATTTTAATCCAGACATTGTAGCAAAATTCAGACTATTTTATTTAAGTTTGATCACTGCCACGCATTTAGTAATGTTATCATTATGCCGTCCGGTGACACCTCAGTAATGTCGCACTTGAAATAGCGGTCAGCAGCCAGGAACACCACAGTGGTGTTGCGCGCGAAATTGTAGTCAACAGCCAGTGACACCACAGTGGTGTCGTGAGCATAGTATCATGCAGTGGCCAGCGACAGCACTTGAGTATCTTTCGCATTCTGTTGGTGTAACAATAAGTTACACATGTCATCAAGTTTTCTGTTTTTATAAGTACATGTGCCCTTTCATCATGGCAGACGAAAGAGACAATACAATTATTTACAATGAAGTGCGGACGTCTTGTCTGACGTTCCAGACGACTTGGCCAGTTAGGAAGAAGACATTAGATATCAAAAAAATAAAAGTGAATCAGAACCGTTGGAAGATAGTGAAATAAGTTCAAGAAGAATGTGGCGAATGCTAAGGTTTGCCAACTGATTCGGATGAAACAGACGAAGAAGACAGTGCACAGGGGTCAGAGTTTGATTTACCGACGACCAATAATATATTTGAAGGATCTCCAGGTCCAAACATATTCCCAAAGATACACAGAGCATTGAGGCTATTGTAGAACTATATATTTGGAATGATCTATTTGAATATATCAGCAACAAAACCATGGAGTACTACAGTTGAAATTGCAGTAGAAGGAAACTGGATTAAAAAAAAGCCAAATATGTCAATGTTACGGGACCCGGACTTAGAAAATGGTTTGGGCTTGCTGTCCTTATGGGAATTTGTAAAAAAAGTGAGGATCGATGATTATTGGTCAATGGATCTGTTGGTAGACACACCGATATTTCACAAAATGATGTCCCACAACCGATTCAGACAAATATCATTTTTATATTTTTCTGTCACAATAATAAATCAGATAATGCCAACCAGCTCTTCAAAGTGCAGTTCATAATTAATTATTGTTTCCAAAAAGTTTAAAGAAACTTTTAATCTAAATCAAAACACCTCAATTGGTGAAAGAATGATACCATGGCATGGACGGTTAAATTTTAAAGTGTAGAATCTGTCAAAAATTATATGGCATACTCATTTGGATGCTATGTGATTAGAGTGCGGGATACATTTCCTCATTCAAGATATGTCCCGGCGCTGGACAACCTTTAGCAAAAATAGTGATGGAACTATTGACACTTTATTATGGAAAGTGGCATCACCTCTACATGGATAATAATTATAATGGTGTAGAACTTGTAGAGAAGTTACTTGGAAAGAAAATTCAAGTTTGTGGAATGATACGGCAAAACAGAGGATTTCCGAAAAAATTAAAGCACGCAAAAGCCAATTTTTTTGAAGCTTGTCGTCAACCGAAAGGTGAAGTACTCGCACAGGTATGGAGAGCTCCGAAAACTAAACCAATATGAATGATCTCTACAATATATAATGCCATTTTGACTGACACTCCAAGAACACATAGAAGAACCAATTACACAATTTAAAAAAGAAAACCTGAAATACATGAAAGGAGTGGATTGGGCAGACCAATATTTGAGTTATTACCCTGTATACAAAAAACAATAAAATGGTCAAAAAAGGTTTGCATATACCTCTTTAATTGCACTTTATTTAATGCATTCCGTACATGCCAATATTTCAATACAGAACACAAGAGTCTCAAATTTCACAATTTTTTTATTGAAAGTGTCTGATAAGCGGATAAAAGACCATTTACCTGCTGCTGAGGAAAACTTGGAGGTTGCCACTACATCGCTTCATCATGATCCGGCTGATAGACTTTCTGGTCACATAAAACAACACCAACTAATACTTATTTCTGAAATGAATAAAGGAAAACTAAGAAACTGCCATTTATGTTCCAAAAACAAAAAAAGAACAACAACAAACATAATGTGCAAGTCTTGTGGAGTTGCGTCATATCTTGGAGACAATTTGCTGCATTCACAAGAAAGAGAAATACTAAGTACCAAAGACAATGAAAATAAACAAATTTGTGTGGGGGGGGGGGGGGGGAAATTTGTGTTTATTTACATACGTACATCGGCAAAGTTTCATGAAACTAGAGGAACAGGGCTGAGAACTTATGAGAATTAATTATGAGGTTAGTAAAACTTGACAACTTACAATCTCCGGACAATGTCAAGAACGTCCAGTGACAAGACAAGTAATCCAAATTAGTGCTGCCGGCACCAACCGAATAAATTTGTACGAGACCTGCGGACGGCAAAGTGCGACACCACTGTGGTGTCACCAGACAGCAAAGTGTTAATACTGAAACTCATGAATGCATTACTGTTTAAGATTTTGTAATCAGAATGTGAAGTGTGTCTTGACTTCTGACAGTTTCTAATGGTGTCTTATTCTGACAGGATTGGAGAAACTGCTGGTCTCTTGTGAGATAAATAAGGAATGCACTGCAGAAGAAGCAGCTAATCTCAGAAACAAATATGAACTGTGAAAGATTTCGCTTTTAGAATGAGAGGTCAGAGAGAGAGAGAGAGAGAGAGAGAGAGAGAGAGAGAGAGAGAGAGAGAGAGAGAGAGAGGCATGTGAATAAATAGACTGTGAAGTTTGGTGTTTCAGTAACATGTAAATAAGTTTGTACGCCATGTGTTTCTTTGTATTTGTGAAGTAAATCACTTTGTTACATAATGTCTTTTCATCACAAGAATTTTCTCAACCATTTAGTATAATGCTGACAGAAAATTGTGAAACTTTATGACTAAAATCTCAGCACTTTCTTTTTTTTAATGCGTTACATGTAATGTACAAATTATTTATTGTGAGAAAGGGAAGCAGTTCAAATTTTAATCAGAACACTTGGATTATTTGGTTGGTACTCTGTAGCACAGCATATGTTTTAACATTAATCTTACTGGAGCCTTCCCCAATGCATTATGTGTCACAAAGTGGTCATGGAACTGACAAGGGATTTAGTAACTAAATCCACTTTCCCTTCTTCCCTTTCTTTCCCCTCTCTCCTCCCTGATGAAGGAACATTTATTCCGAAAGCTAGGAGCTTAAATTTTCGGTTGTTTTTTGTGTCTCTATCGGCTGTACTGAGCTGAGGTAAGTACTGGCCAGCCCCTCTATCTCTTTGTTAGTAATTGTTTCACATCTTTATATGAGATTTTCCATTAATTATTTAGATCACCTATATGGTCCACATTCTTCATTGTTTTGTCCCTTTTGTTAGCTATCACTTACATCTGTCATCTAAACACTTTCTCTTCTTCAGTGTTTTATTTTTGTCACCAACTGTGCTAGTTTCATTTGCCTCCTATTGTCTTGTTCGGTTTATAGTCCACTTCTCTTTTTCTATTTATTGATTTATTTATTTAACATTCCATTATTTAACATTCCATAGTTTTAACGTTCGTTATTCGCTGTTTTCCAGCCAACAATCACTGCCAACAATCTCTTCCACACCTATCAGTATCATCCAATTCCGTCGATTTCGTGTTGCTGGTGATATTTTCGTGCCATTGCCTATCTTTCTCTGCCACAGGAAACATTTTTTGGAACATTTCTGCGCCACCCGCGAACCTTTTTGCGTCACGCGCGATCTTTTTTGCGTCACGCGCGATCTTTTTTGCGTCACGCGCGATCTTTTTTGCGTCACGCGCGATCTTTTTTGCGTCACACGCGACCTTTTTTTCGCTACTCGCTATCTCTGTTTTTGAGCAGCGTGTGTTCTTTTTCCCCTGATCTGGACATACCTGCTTGGTCTGGTCAACTTTTTCCGTATTTTTCTTATTCGGTGGTCTTTCTTTGGTATTTAACGTTACCAACACAATTTCTTTCTTTCTCGCCTTTCCTTCCGTGTTTTATTCCTTCTTATGATTACTATTCTAACTTTAGTTATTTAATTTCCCTACCCACCAGTTACCCACTATGTACCCTAATCCTATACCACATTATTTACATTCATTCCGGAAACATGCATTTACCGTAGCCAAACTGCAATCCCACATACTTTTCCTCCGTTCCTGCTTAACCTTTGGAATTACCCCTAAAGGACTTACCTTAAAAGTTCCCATCTCTGGGTGCAATTCCTCCTTCCACCAATCTCTCCTGGACTTCCAGAACCTTCAATCCTTAGCCCTTACCCAACTTGTCCTGAACCTCTACACTACTTCATGTAACCACCACTCCCAACAGCTCCTATCTCTCTTCAAAGTCCTCCACCTCTCAAACCCTTGCTTGGAGAACACACTCAGGAACATCATCCTAGAAGCCAGCCGCAAACTTGAGTCCCATGCCACACACCACCTGAAAAAACTATCCACAGTGCTAGTGCAACACCTAAGAAGTGGGGTCCCTCTCCCTATCCCTCACAAACACCAACCACAACAGAACCGTCAACAAACCCCCCTCATAGCCAACAAACCTAGCCTAGCCACCCTACTCAATCTCCCCATCCCAGCACATACCCCACACAGACCAAATCTCAACTATAACCACAGTCAAATGCCACATATCACCAACTCCAATTCAGTTCTAAACCTCTCATCCAGATCCCTCTCTCCTCAAGAGACATCTGTTCTATCAAAAGGCTTAACCTTTAGCCCCACACCTAAATTCAACCACACTGCCCTGGTTAAAGATCTCCTCTCTTTCACCCGGAACCTCAACTGGAAATATCACTTCACCACCCAAACACAGCCCCCAAATACTAGACCCAGTGTTGAACCTTGTTTAGAACAGTTCCGACCGCCTTCTCAAAGGGATCCTCCTCCCCTCCCCCAAAACCATCCCTTGCAGACGTTTCAGGAATTCCTCACATCCAGTGTTGCCTCCCAGTCCTTCTTGAAGAACATTCCGACAACCCCCAACATCACCCCAGCTGAATCCCGTGCCATTAAACAGCTGAAAACAGACCGCTCTATTGTAATCCTTCCGGCGGATAAAGGCTCCACAACTGTGGTACTTGACCGTGTGGAGTATGTGGCAGAAGGACTGCGTCAACTCTCCGACACCTCAACCTACAAAGCTGTTACCCTGGATCCCATTCCCTCCATTCAGACTGAGCTGCAGAAAATCCTAAAAATCCAAGGTCCCTCACAAGGCCTCACAATGGCTTCCATAGACTTACTCACTCCACCTGAGCCACGTACCCCTACCTTCTACCTATTACCCAAAATCCACAAAGAGAACCATCCTGGCCGTCCCATTGTAGCAGGCTTCAAAGCCCCAACAGAACGTATCTCAGCTCTGGTAGACCAACACCTCCAACCTATCACCTGCAGGCTCCCATCCTACATCAAGGACACAAACCACTTCCTAGAACGCCTCAAATCCATTCCCACTCCTCTCCCACCTGAAACCTTTCTTGTCACCATAGATGCTACATCCCTTTACACAAACATCCCACACACCCATGGTCTCTCTGCCCTTGAGCACTACCTCTCCCAACGCCCACCCGAAGATCTTCCAAAAACCTCATTCCTTATCACACTTACCAACTTCATCCTCACCCATAATTACTTCACTTTTGAAGGCCAGACCTACAAACAAATCAGGGGAACTGCCATGGGAACCAGGATGGCTCCATCCTATGCCAACCTCTTCATGGGCCGCATGGAGGAGGCTTTCCTGAAGACCCAACAGCTGCTTCCCCTGGCCTGGTATAGGTTTATAGATGACATCTTTGTGGTCTGGACTCATGGTGAAGAAACACTCCTTAATTTTCTCCATAACCTCAACTCCTTTTCGAATCTGAATTTCACCTGGTCCTTCTCCAAAACCAAAGCCACCTTCCTGGATGTTGACCTTCATCTTGTTGAAGCTCACATCCACACCTCTGTCCATATCAAACCCACCAACAAACAACAGTACCTTCACTTTGATAGCTGCCATCCATTCCACATCAAACGCTCCCTTCCCTACAGCCTAGGTATTCGTGGCAAACGTATCTGCTCCAGTGACGAATCCCTCAACAATTACACCAATAACCTGACCAGTGCTTTCCTCTCCCGCAACTATCCTGCAGACCTTGTCCACAAACAGATCTCCCGAGCAATACATTCCTCCCCGTCCAACAACAATATTCCTAGCCTCAGACCACACAGAAGCATCCCCCTTGTCACCCAATATTATCCTGGCCTCGAATACATCAATAAATTACTCCGCCAGGGATATGACTTTCTCAAGTCAACCCCTGAAATGAGATCATCCCTTGACAAAATTCTCCCCACACCACCCAGAGTTGCCTTTCGTCGTCCCCCTAACCTCCGTAACATCCTTGTTAAACCCTGCAATATTCCCAGACTACCTTCTCTACCCAGCGGTTCCTACCCCTGTAACCGACCCCGCTGCAAAACCTGCCCCATGCATCCCCCCACAACCACCTACTCCAGCCCCGCTACTAGGAAAACATACACAATTCAAGGAAGGGCCACGTGTGAGACTACACATGTCATTTATCAGCTGACATGCCTGCACTGCACAGCCTTTTACATCGGTATGACAACAACTAAACTGGCTGAGCGCATGAACGGACACAGACGAACTGTCCGCCTAGGAGATGTCCAATACCCAGTAGCGGAGCATGCCCTCCAGCATAATTCTAGGGACCTAGGAACCTGCTACACTGTACGTGCCATTTGGCTTCTCCCACCCAACACCAGTCCCTCTGAACTGCGGAGATGGGAACTTGCACTCCAGCACATCCTTTCATCCCGCCATCCCCCTGGACTAAACCTACGTTAAACAACCTCACTCCCATTTACTTTTCAGTCTTCTCCTCTTTCCCTTTCCTCTTTAGCCATTCATGCATCTTTCCATCCTACATCTTTATACTATACACCTCTTTACTTCTGTATGCATCCTCTTTGGCTTGAAGCTGGCACAGTACCTGCAGTAGAATATCTTTGGCTTCCCTCTGACAACCATGCCTCCATCCTTGCTACCTTCCCTGTTTTCCTTTCCCTGTTGCTTCATAACCTGGGTTGTGAGTAACTAAATCCACTTTCCCTTCTTCCCTTTCTTTCCCCTCTCTCCTCCCTGATGAAGGAACATTTATTCCGAAAGCTAGGAGCTTAAATTTTCGGTTGTTTTTTGTGTCTCTATCGGCTGTACTGAGCTGAGGTAAGTACTGGCCAGCCCCTCTATCTCTTTGTTAGTAATTGTTTCACAACATTGATATTTATGAGATCTAATACACTTCCAGAAAGTAAAGAAAGTTGAGAAACTAGGTTGCACATCTGAATAGTTCAGAAAGATTTCCTGCTCTTTAGCTGGTGCCTTGTATGGTGCAGTGCTTTGGCATGTCAACCAAAGTTCACAGAAAATAAAAAAATACCCACAGAGACACTGTATATATACTATTACTGCTAACAACATTCCATGAGTTTCAGAATATCTTTTGACTCCATTTTCATCACAATGGACTGCATTACATTACTTGTAATATGATTTTAGGATGCCACACACAACATTTCATATGTTCACATTGATGTCATTTACCATTTATCCCCATAGCTTGTGAATTTTTGGCAATGTTTTTGACACCTGTTTCCAAAACCTGCTGAATCATTCCTAATAACTGAATAACCAGTCAGTGAAATTGTGAATGCATGATTGTATCTGCAGTTAAGTATGAACATCCTGAAGACTTGCTTGATTAAGTACAGGGTGATTCAAAAAGAATACCACAACTTTAAAAATGTGTATTTAATGAAAGAAACATAATATAACCTTCTGTTATACATCATTAAAAAGAGTATTTAAAAAGGGTTTTTTTTCCACTCAAAAACAAGTTCAGAGTTGTTCAATATGGCCCCCTCCAGACACTCGAGCAATATCAACCCGATACTCCAACTCGTTCCACACTCTCTGTAGCATATCAGGCATAACAGTTTGGATAGCTGCTGTTATTTCTCGTTTCAAATCATCAATGGTGGCTGGGAGAGGTGGCCGAAACACCATATCCTTAACATACCCCTATAAGAAAAAATCGCAGGGGGTAAGATCAGGGCTTCTTGGAGGCCAGTGATGAAGTGCTCTGTCACGGGCTGCCTGGCGGCCGATCCATCGCCTCGGGTAGTTGACGTTCAGGTAGTTACGGACAGATAAGTGCCAATGTGGTGGCGCTCCATCCTGCTGAAATATGAATTGTTGTGCTTCTTGTTCGAGCTGAGGGAACAGCCAATTCTCTAACATCTCCAGATATTGTTGTCCAGTTACAGTAGCACCTTCGAAGAAAAAGGGACCAAAAACTTTATTGGCTCAAATGGCACAGAGAACGTTCACCTTAGGCGAGTCATGTTCATACTGATTTGTTTCCCGCGTATTCTCAGTGCCCCATATACAGACATTGTGACGGTTGACTTTCCCGTTAGTGTGGAAAGTTGCTTCATCACTAAACACAATCTTTGAAACGAAAGATTCATCTTTTTCCATTTGAGCAAGGATAAAATCACAGAAATCGATTCTTTTAATATTATCAGCTGCAGACAGTGCTTGAACCAATTTCAGACGATAAGGTTTCATAACTAACCTTTTTCGTAGGACTCTCCATACAGTTGATTGTGGAATTTGCAGCTCTCTGCTAGCTCTGCGAGTCGATTTTCCTGGGCTGCGAACAAATGCTTTGCTGGATGTGTGATACATTTTCATCACTCGTTCTTGGCCGTCCAGAACTTTTCCCTTTGCACAAACACCCATTTTCCGTAAACTGTTTATACCAATGTTTAATACACCACCTATCAGGAGGTTTAACACCATACTTCGTTCGAAATGCACGCTGAACAACTGTCGTCGATTCACTTCTGCCGTACTCAATAACACAAAAAGCTTTCTGTTGAGCAGTCACCATCTTAGCATCAACTGACGCTGACGCCTAGTCAACAGCGCCTCAAGCGAACAAATGTACAACTAAATGAAACTTTATAGCTCCCTTAATTCGCCGCCAGATAGTGCTTAGCTCTGCCTTTTGTCGTTGCAGAGTTTTAAATTTCTAAAGTTGTGGTATTCTTTTTGAATCACCCTGTATATTATTTTTTACTATTTGAT
Organism: Schistocerca gregaria; assembly: GCF_023897955.1. NCBI lineage: Eukaryota > Metazoa > Arthropoda > Insecta > Orthoptera > Acrididae > Schistocerca > Schistocerca gregaria. The sequence continues at coordinate 204,907,687 of NC_064922.1, forward strand.
ATTGCATCACATGTACTTGTGTGTGTCTTTAATTGACAAAGGCCTTAACGGTCAAAAGCTATAATTGTGAGAGCCTTTTTGTTGTGCCTATCGGCAGCTATATGGTGAGTAGCAACTTCCCTTCTCATTTGCGAGAAAGAGAAAGATGTTAACACTAAATATGAGTTAGTGTTAGGAAGTCTTTTCTAAAGGTGTGTTTTGTGTGGAGTGTAGCCTTGTATGATAGTGAAATGTGAACAGAAAAGTGAAAAGAGATGAAGAGGCCTATGCAGGATAGGCTCCATGAGGAGATGCATCAAACCAGTCTTCAGACTGAAGACATAGTAGTAAAATGTGTTCATATGTGAAGGTATGTTTGGGGCAAATGATGGCATCTCGTCAGAAATTAAACCTATATTTATATTCTCTCAAGACAAGATGCTTCACAAACATTTTCTTTCTGTATTGTCACTTTTCTCAAGTTGTCACCCAACCGTAAACCATTGCCCTTGCCAAACAGTGTGGCTTGCTTGCTTCAACCATTAGTTATCCATCTAAAGGTGCAACCACAACACAAGAGTATCTTTGGAGAGTCCAGAAAAACCTACAGTTCCTGAAGTAGTCTTTTCAGTATTTGCAGTGGCAACAGGCTGGTTGATTAACTGATTTGTCCCTTTAATAGTAGCCAACATGGTTTTGCTGCTTGGTACCATGAACAACTGAAAGCAAGGGGAAATAATAGACATGATTTTTCCCAATTACATGCAGCTATATTGTGTGGCTTAGTGACGATCCTATTCCCTTAGGGTAAAATATTCTTGAGATAAAATAATTCCCCACTCAGTTAATCAGGTAGGGAGTATTCAGGAGAATTTCATGACCAGAAAAAACAAAACTGGCATTGTGTAGGTCTGAGTATGGAATCTTAGATCCCTTAATTTGATAGGAGGGTTAGAGAATTTGAAAAGATAAATAGATAAGTTGAAGTTAGATGTGGCAACCAGTGAAGGGCAGTAGCAGGAAGAACACAACATGTGGTCTGGTGAGTATAGAAACAGAAGTACAAAATCAAATGAGCATAAGGCAGGATTAGGTCTAAGAATGAGTAAGAAAATAGGAATGCAGATAAGCTACTACAGCATAGTGAATGCATTGTCATAGCCAAGTTAGATATAATAGTACAAGTTTATATGCCAAGTAGCTCAAGATATGAAGACTATATGAGAGCAGATATTTAAGGGAGATGAAAATTAATTTTGATGGGAGGCTGGAGTTTGATTGTAGGGGAAGGAAGAAGAGGACAACTAGGAGAACATGTATTGGGTGAGGGGGGGATCGAAAGAGGAGGAACTGCAAAACATTTCCAGTGTCAAATTGGACTCTGACCATAATTTATTGGTTATGAACAGCAGGCTGAATCTGAAGAAATTGCAGAAAGGTAAGTAGTGTAGTAGATAGATCTGGGTAAATGAAAGAAAGAAATTTTGTTGAATGTTTCCAGGGCTACATTAGGCTACAGTTGACCGAGTTAGGGGAAAGCATTACAATAGAAGATGAATTTGTAGCTTTGTGCAATGAAATATGTGAAGACAGAAGAGGATCATATAGACAAAAAGAGAATGCCCAGTAGAAAACCTCAGATAAAACATAAGCCATTGAGTTTAATTGATGGAAGGAGAAAGTATAAAATTGCAGCAAATGAAGATGGCAAAAAGGAATAAGACCTCCAAAAACTGAGTGACTGACAGTGTAAAGTGTCTAAGAAGGTATGGCTAGAGGATAAATGAAAGGCTGTGAAAGCAAGCATGTCTAGAGAGGATAGGTGCCAGCTATATGAGAATTGAAGGGACATATGGAGAAAAGAGAGGCAGCAGTATAAATTTCAGGAGCTCAGGTGGAAAGCCAGTACTAAACAAAGAAGTGAAAGGCAGAAGGAAGACACAGATGGGTTGTACAAGGGAAATGAACTTGAAAGTAATACTACAGAAAGGGATGAATAAATTGTGAGGTACAAAATTATGAGAAGAATTTGACATTTGAATTGGATGCCATGACAAAGTTATTCCACTTGGTGTACATCTATGAGATAGGAAAAATACCATTAAACTACAAGAAAAATGTAATAATCCAAAAGAAGACAGATGCTGATCTTACTCCCCAAAACGGGTGCACCAGCATCCCCTGCTGACTTTCGTCCCATTACCATATGCTCATTGCTGCAAGGACCATCTATAAGGTTCTGGCATCGCACCTGATGTGTCTGTGTGCTGTGGACAAACGTCAGTGGGACTTCATCCCTCGGGATGGGATGCTGGAAAACACGTTCATCTCTGACCAGGCTGTCATTGTAGACGCAGTCCGCTCCTGCCATTCTGTCTTTGTTGCATCTCTCGACGTGAATAAGGTGTTCGACTCACTAGACCTTGCTGCCGTGGCCTGCAATCCCTAATCGACGCAGCCACGGCAGCCCCCACCCATCTGGGCTGAAGTGTTTCACACTTGCCTTAGTGGCCTCTGACCGTGAGAAATGGTGAAGGTGGACAACTCATCACCTTCACAGCCAGTAATGCCACCATGCCGTTCCTATGTTTGGGTGAGACCTTATGCTACCTGGGGCTGCAGCTCTCCTCTTCAGGTCGATGCTTGTTCCATCCTGTATTGTATAGATCTTGCTCTATATCACAAAGCCTGTCAACTGATACATGCTAGTGCAATACTTTAATATATACTTCTGCACCTCTAGGATTGTGAACTATAAATACAACAGTCTCTGTGTTATTGGCAAATTCATTCCACTTAAAGGAGTGTTACATAAAAACTCAAAAGTTGCTTGTAAACTGCTGTAGTTGGATATGAATTGGTAGATTGATAACTAAGTCATTTTGTCTGAGCCACTCTACTGTGTTATTTGTTGAAAGGAATGCAATTCCTTTTGTCTAGAAAAAGTAGCTTGTGCATAACACATTTGGAAAGAACGGACAAATATTTGTCAGGCAAGAATACAAATGTCATTTCCAGTCAGATTGCTCGAGACTGACTGGTTGTAACAAAAAAATATATAATTAATTTTCAATTAGCTTTATAGTTTACACCATTTAAAAATAAAAAGACACTCGTACATTACACAAAGTAGCATCAGACAGAGCTAAGAAAGTAATACACTTGTGCATACCCACAGTGTCCAGCACAATGATTTTACATGGAACTGGTAGAAAAATCACTTATTTATGTGTCCTGCATTTTGGATTCAAGAATTCCCTTACACTGTAACAACAGGCTGAGACCAGGTGTCAGCTTACATTTTGTTAGAAAGTAGACAGTGTTTTAACTTCTTTATGGAAGTTTGTTGCAAAATATACATCTGGCTATTTCAGGGTCTTTGTCACATATCATAAGTCTCTTTTTCTATATTTTTTTCAGTTCCCCCTCCCAGTTTTACGATTTCAGTAATACTTCCAAGATACCTAGATTTCCAGGCATGGTTCCTTGTAGTTCTATCACTGTTTCTTCATTGTTTATGATACTATCATCCATTTCAATTGATTGGCCACAATGGGCTGTTGGTAAGTACATTAGTGATTGAATGATCTGTGTTAGTGTCTGTACATCTTCTCAGGCACTTTGTGTTCCTGCAAGTTGAATAAGCTTAAGATATCAAGGAAGCTTCTTGCACAAACAATCTCTCATTGTGTTGATATTAAATTCAAACCTACTATTAAACAAAGTGAACTCTCTGACAAGTCTGCCTAATAATGTCTCAAATTGTAAGAGGAAGAGAATTTATAGGAAGAATGCAGCAGAGAAATTTATGAGGTAGACAGTGTTAATGGAAAATTTAATTCTTTATTTATACATATTCCTACAAAACACGGAATGTTTTCCTCTGAAATGGATTAAGGTAAAATGGTATAAAAGAAGGCTAAGGCTGGTTAATTCCTGGGATTAAAGTATTTTGTGCCAGGAAGAGAGAAGAACCTACACAAATGATCTAATGGCTTTAAAGGACAGTTCAAAAACTGTAATGTTTGCTGGTGACAAGTGTACTAATTAACAGTCCAAACTCAGCCCTGGCAGACACGGCTCAGATGACAGGTGAACAGGCCTACGAGTGGTCCACAGCTAACAGCTTACATCTTAGCCTTGCAAAGTCTCATATTAAGCAGTTTTAAACAAACAATAATTACCTTTTAACACCAGAAGTAGACATTAATGGTCATACACTGAATGAAACAGTGTGTAAGATTTCTTGGGGATCTAACTGGATAACAAGTTAAAATGGATTCAACACATGGATACATTAATAAAAGAAGCTCCCTTTCTGATGACCTAAAGAAAAGAGTGTAGGCTTATTGGCTAATGTGTGGAACTCAAAAGAATCTCGGAATTTTTATTCTCATTTCACAATATTTTACTTCTTAATGGCTTTTGCTGACAATAAAGACTACATTAAACAGCGACACACAGTCGCAGTACAAGACACACAAATAATTTTCATGAAGATTTTGCCTCCTTGTCCAGGGTTTGGAATGGAGCTGTGAACACTAATGGTAAGATATTCAACAAGATGTTGTCTAACATAAAACAAGGAATTGGGAATCTCTACCAGCTCTAAAGGAAGTTAAAAACTTGCCCAATTAGCCACCCATTCTACAAATTATCTGAATATCCAGATTCAGGGATTTAAAATTTCTGCTAGCTACATGGCAAGTAGCAGTGTTTGTTATAAAGGTGTGTAACAAGCACTAATATGCTGGCACCATAAATAGGACATAGTATTTGTAGATTCAAAAATATTTCCTTGGAAAATACCTTCTTAATCAAGTAAATGTTAAGCTACTAACAGCAGATAATAAAACTAAGGAGGCAGCAGCAGCAGCAGCTTTTTTACTAATTATGTTATTAAATTTGAATGGCAGATGCGTGAATAGCATTAAGCAATGTAATAATACTGCCAATACAGTTTACAGATTAATTTTCTCTGTTGCCTCATGTTAATGTATATCTTCACTCATCCCACATTCCTGAAGGGTCTCCTCCCTGATGGGATCTAAGGAACACGATTAATGAATGAACTATCCACTTTTGAGTAAGGTGAACAGTAATTACCTAGCACAACATTTTTCCCCGTAGGACTTGTATTTCAATGCCTACTGCTTCAGTAACTAGTTTTGTACAATTAGGTATGTGATATGCAGTACATTCAGTTACATAAGTATCAACATATATGTAGCTAACACCACTTCTACAATAATGTGACATCTTTATATCCATTTAGATTATATACCATTATTACATTTTCCCTTAGCCCTTGCTCTGTCATAAAAACATTTGACATATCGGTAGCTAATAATATATCAATTTCATCAGATTTATTGGAAGCATATTGAAGATTTTGGTAAAGTATTTTAGTTTTAGAACCCTTGCCAGCTATTTTCCTGTCAGCTACCTTCAATGTGTGTTTACCTGAGGTTGGTTTGTGTAGACTTTTGTTACACAGAGATGGCACTGTTATATGTAAAATATGACTTCTTTGGGTTTATTACAAGCTGGGCCTGAAAACTGTAATGAAGACTGTCTGCAAAATAGTGAAGTACAAGTATTTCCTGCGAAATCTCGGAATGTGAGATACTATGCCTCTTTGGCTTTTTATCAGGTTGCTGGTAACTGGGCCATGGGTATTTGTCAACAATATGTTATTATTATGTACATCATTAACTGTTGTTTCTTTTATTAGTTATTTACTATTTGTGGTGGTGGCTGTCCTATTATTTGTGAACCTATGGAACAAGAGATCCAGTTCTTGACCTAGTTCGGCCTAGAATTTCTTTTCGTACTTACCTTGACTTCTAATACAGTGTTGTTTATGTAGGGGGGGGGGGGGGGGAGGGGGGCCAGAATTGTGCTGGTTTCATGAACCTGTGTGAAAGAAGGCTAGGGCATGCTGAATATGAGCAGGCTTAATACAACACTTTGGCATTCAGAACCACCTTATCATTTAATAAATTGTCACATTCTGCAGTGAGTATACCTCTCAATAGTTTTAAAAATATGTTGAATAACTGGTTAATAGGTAAGTCTAATAGAATTCTGGTAGTGTAAAACCTGAGTTTTAAGATTGTGTTCGCAAGTCTGTACAACAGATTTATGTAGGCTAACTAATTTGTAATGTAATGTGAACATTAATTGCAATGGTGGTTGTTATTGTGTCATGTCAATGAAAAGCTTATTCCACAACATGAAAATAGAGAAGTTGCATCTCAATCTATGAATCAGATTGTTCAGTGGAGTAGAAAGTTTGTCAGAAATAGCTGAACAGGCCTAAAAGTGGTTCACAGTTAACAGTTCAAGTCTCAACCTCACAAAGACTTACCTTATGCAATTTCAAACAAAGATTAATTACCTTTTAACACCAGAAATAGTAATTAATGGCCATTCACTGATTGAGAGATGGTGTGTGGTATTCCTTTTGGTCCAGCTGGACAACAAGTTTGCATGGAGTCAACACTTGGATGAACTAATAAAGCAGCTCAGTTCAGCGTGTTAAACCCTTTGAGGTATCTCCCACTGTACTGACCTAAAGATAAGAGTGTAAGCATATTTTGCATATTTTCTCTCCCTGTTGTCTTAAGGAACTACCTTCTGTGGCAGTGCACCTAAAGTAAATGAAGTGTTTGTTCAGCAGAAGCGAGTAGTAAGAATGTTGTGTAAAAGAACTAAGTATACATTTTACATATGCCTGTTTAAGGACATTAAAGTTCTTACTCTCACTCACAGCTTTCATACTAATTTACCTGATTAAATTTAGATGGCAAAAGCATAAATGACATTAAGCAATTTTCAATGATATATTTGTCCCAAGTTAACATACATCACGGCTCGTTCCACATCCCTCATTGTTCTCCTTCTTGGTTTGGATCTGCTGAACAATGAATGTTCTTTGTCTTCCTCCAAGATTACTTCTGCAGCCTGCCAATCTCTTTTTCCTTCTGCTAATTAAAGTAGGCTAAACAGGAATGTAGTTTCCTTTATTTTTTCTTGAATTACCTGTAAGAATTAAAAAGATAAAAAACAAAAGCAATTATATTCTCTCTGTGGATGTGGTGTACATTTGTGCCTCACGTAGCTTCACAAAGTTTCAACAACAGAGATGTACATGCAGATGGTGTTTTCTACTTCGCACAGTGCCTCCAGACCCTTGCTGATGAACTATTTGACAACTCTGTAAGATGAGCCACAGCTTTACTTAACAGATCATTATTTATTTTGCATGAAATATTTGTCTTGTGTCTGCCACATCTTCTTCAAAAAAATGGTTCAAATGGCTTTGAGCACTATGGGACATCTGAGGTCATCAGTACCCTAGAACTTAAAACTACTTAAACCTAACTAACCTAAGGACATCACACACATCCATGCCTAAGGGAGGATTCGATTCTGTGACCGTAGCAGTCGCGCAGTTCCAGACTGAAGCGCCCAGAACCGCTCACCTCTTCTAAAGTGTCATGGTTTTCTTCATGTGTGTCCATTCGCTCCAAATGATCAGCATCATTTAACACTGTGCTAGTGTGTGACCCATGCAGTGGCTCAAGCCAATTTTCAGGAGGCTGCTCACCTGTCGCTACAAAATAATACTTTCTATGTATTCCATCATTATCAATTGGCGCCTCATACTTCTGTGATGGGTTACAGTGTTAGCCCAATCTACATGCTTGCAAATCTTTTCCGTATTGCCCTGAAGACAAGTGCAAATAATCACAGCCGTATTAACTATATAATAATAGTTGTTTATTCCCTCACTGGGAACCAACAGAATGACTTCCTTATCCACCTCCTTTATTTTACTTTCTATTTCTGGTAAAGGGACTTCGATAGTGTTGCAGAAAGATCTTGTGTTTGCTCTATTTGCAGAATCAAGGAGTCTTATCTAAAAATAGGAATTCACTTTTGTGAGCATAAAAGCATCCATCTACACCATGTTGAAGGCTCGAATTCTCTCATAAATTTTGTCCTTTAGAATCCTTATGAATGTTTCACTAATGTTATTTGTGTTGTGGCCTTGCACCGTCATACCTATACGATAAGAAAGTGCCCATAGTTGTCGCCTATCCTAATACCCATCCAAGTATGTTTGATAATTCTTGTATTCATCACCTTTGGTTTTTGGAAACATAATTTTGCTGAAATCCTGGAAGAATTCAAACTGTTTCTCTTGTAGTATTCCATTTTTCAATTTGATAAGCCACTCCCACAATACCTGCAAGACATGGAATATACACAACAAAGTTTTTGAATGGGGGAAACATTCAAAAACTGGAAGCCCATTTCTAAAAGTTCACAGCTTTCTGAAGAAGTTACTATTATCATCAGTGGTAAGCCTTCACACTAACTGTGTGTAAGAGAAAAACTCTACTGCCATCATGGTCCAGAGTCCCTGTCAAGTCCATAAAAGCCATTTTTGGACACTGCTTCTATATGGGCATGTATTTTTTTATCAGAGGTGTGCAAATGCTGAAAAGGAAATACATTAATATTGGCAGAATGTACGCTCTGCAGGCAGCTTAACCTTATATTCAAATCAACATACTTAAAAGGGAAGCCAAATAAGTCTGAAATGTGGAACCAAACAGGTCGGAGGAAAGGAGAATGGCAGCTTTCTGTCTGTATAGACAAAATTTTCATAATGATGTGGAAGAATTAAGGAACAATTAGAACAGGAGTTAGGGGAATACCAGGGAGTTTTCAGACCATGGATAAGCTATGCAGAGCAGCTCATTAGTTTCAAAACTTATTATGACATACTATAGGAAACAGAACAAACCTCAGGCAATAACATTTAAAGACTTTAAGAAATTGTGCAATTGCCTCCATAGTCCTTCAGTATTAAAAATTAAAGATATCTCAGACTCCATACAAAACGAATTAAACTAACAGACCTTACTTTAACCAATACTACATCAAAAGTCAAGTTAACAGAAGAAATTTGTCAACCATTTCTCATAAAAACAGGCTTAAGAAAAGATGACTGCCTATCACCATTACTATTCAACTATGTACTGAAATATATAATGAGAGAATAGTACAAGGATAACCCAAATAATATAAGAATTGCAACAAGGTGATTCCACATCAAGTGGACCACTGTACTAGTTCCAAATGTAATGAAATTTCATTGGAAGGTTCCACAATGTCTTGGGTGGATATTTACAAATTTTGAGTCCAATATCTCATTTGGTTCCATTTCTAAAGCCTCTCATAGATAGGGATTGTAAGTTTGCACCACCTATAGGCATGCTAAAATGCCAGCTTTGGACAACCTTTATTAAAGGTACTGTTAACTTTTGTATACTGAAAGAACTTTTTTTTACTGAATAGTAATATTGTTGCAGAAGAAGCTGAGTAGCGCAAGTGCCGTAGTGTAGTGGTTACGATACTAGATTGTTGCATGAATGGTCAGGAGTTCAAAACTCACCTGAACTGAAACATTTTAATTTCTATATCCAGTTCGAGTACATTCTAGAAGTATCCACAAATGACACGAATTATTGTACTGGAATGTTCTCTAGCTGTATAAATACTGTGTGTGTTGTGGCCGGAGGCTCTGCACTCTTGTAGTGCAAGTGCTCAATAAACCTTCTTTAAGTGAAGTTAGTGTTCATCATTCATCTACTTACACCTTCCTCTATGTGACATTATTCTGGTGGAGGCGCTGTGTATTGGAACTTGTGATACCACACGTTATCGACGAAGCAATGGCTCCCATCAGGCCACGACAGAGTTGCCGTTTCCGTGGCGAGAGACCCAAGTTCAGGCCATATTCAACAGATTGCAATCTATTGGAGACAGAAGAAGACAAGGACGTTACAATGACAGCAACTGTGTGCCACCTCATGAGACATTCTTGCGGGTTCTCTGGTGACAACGGCCAAGGTCCAAACAAGAGGCTGAAGGTATATGAGCTTATAGCCCAATTTAACAAATGGGATGACACCATGTGTTTGGCTAACGTATTTTCTTCTTGGAGGGCACTGCCAAGCAATGGTATGAGAACAATGAGGAGAATCTCACAAGCTGGGAAGTATTCCGGGTGGAACTGCACAAGTATTTCAGTGACACACGACGACAGAAGAGCAAGGCTGAAGATAAATTAAAGTACAGGGCACAGCGTCCAGGAGAAACGACAGCATCCTACATTCAAGACGTCTTGGAGCTGTGTAAAATAGTGTATCCATGAATGAAGGAGGAAGCTGAGGTTGCACATCTCATGAAGGGTGTTGCTGAGGACGTATATCAAGCCCTACTCCTGAAGGAGGTTTCGACAGTGGACGACTTCATAAAATGGTGCCAGTATATGGAGACAAATCATCAAAAAATAATTACACGCAAGGAGTTTGAACAGCTTTCAAACATCGTATCAATGTCTGTGATGGAGGAAGAAACTGATTTCACAAGTGTTCTACGTCAGATGGTGAGAGAGGAAGTTCAGATGGCACTTGGATTACACAGCGAGCAAAAAACCGAGACGCTTCAAGAGGTCATAAGGCAGGAAGTAGGACACACATTGAACCCAATCTCGCGTCCTTCATTTTCCTTTAAAACAGTAAAAAAGTCGAGACTCAGGCGAAGTTATATTCCTACAATGCCGCATGAGGAACCTGTTTGGGCACCAAGGAAGACTGATGTCTGTAGGACCCAGGATAACCAACAAGTATGTCTCCACTGCGCACGACCGGGACATGGGGTGTGCTATTGTTGACAAAGGTGGCGGATATTTGATGACACCCGCGCCAGAAGACAGCAGACCGATTTTATCCAACGCCAACTCTGAGGACGACGAAGATGCACAAGAGGTGGGTGCAGACGACGTACCTGCTGGCGCGCCGGCCTAAGTGGGTTGCATTGTGCAGCCTCGCAGGCACTCAGCGACCAACGCAGCACTATGTTTTCGATTTTTTTTCAAATTGTTGCATCCTTGAGTCCCCGTTCACCACATGTACATCTAGGGATTGGTGGCTGACTCTACAGATCAGAATTGATTAATAATTATAGTACAGGGTTACATCACCAGCTACAGTTAGATTCTCAGCAAGTACACCAAGTACTTTCATCCATACATGTACACTCCTGGAAATGGAAAAAAGAACACATTGACACCGGTGTGTCAGACCCACCATACTTGCTCCGGACACTGCTAGAGGGCTGTACAACCAATGATCACATGCACGGCACAGCGGACACACCAGGAACCGCGGTGTTGGCCGTCGAATAGCGCTAGCTGCACAGCATTTGTGCACCGCCACCGTCAGTGTCAGCCAGTTTGCCGTGGCATACGGAGCGCCATCGCAGTCTTTAACACTGGTAGCATGCCGCGACAGTGTGGACGTGAACCGTATGTGCAGTTGACGGACTTCGAGCGAGGACGTATAGTGGGCATGCGGGAGGCCGGGTGGACGTACCGCCGAATTGCTCAACACGTGGGGCGTGAGGTCTCCACAGTACATCGTTGTTGTCGCCAGTGGTCGGCGGAAGGTGCACGAGCCCGTCGACCTGGGACCGGACCGCAGCGACGCACGGATGCACGCCAAGACCGTAGGATCCTACGCAGTGCCGTAGGGGACCGCACCGCCACTTCCCAGCAAAATTAGGGACACTGTTGCTCCTGGGGTATCGGCGAGGACCATTCGCAACCGTCTCCATGAAGCTGGGATTCGGTCCCGCACACCGTTAGGCCGTCTTCCGCTCACGCCCCAACATCGTGCAGCCTGCCTCCAGTGGTGTCGCGACAGGCGTGAATGGAGGGACGAATGGAGACGTGTCGTCTTCAGCGATGAGAGTCGCTTCTGCCTTGGTGCCAATGATGGTCGTATGCGTGTTTGGCGCCGTGCAGGTGAGCGCCACAATCAGGACTGCATACGACCGAGGCACACAGGGCCAACACCCGGCATCATGGTGTGGGGAGCGATCTCCTACACTGGCCGTACACCTCTGGTGATCGTCGAGGGGACACTGAATAGTGCACGGTACATCCAAACTGTCATCGAACCCATCGTTCTACCATTCCTAGACCGGCAAGGGAACTTGCTGTTCCAACAGGACAATGCACGTCCGCATGTATCCCGTGCCACCCAACGTGCTCTAGAAGGTGTAAGTCAACTACCCTGGCCAGCAAGATCTCCGGATCTGTCCCCCATTGAGCATGTTTGGGACTGGATGAAGCGTCGTCTCACGCGGTCTGCACGTCCAGCACGAACACTGGTCCAACTGAGGCGCCAGGTGGAAATGGCATGGCAAGCCGTTCCACAGGACTACAGCCAGCTTCTCTACGATCGTCTCCATGGGAGAATAGCAGCCTGCATTGCTGCGACAGGTGGATATACACTGTACTAGTGGCGACATTGTGCATGCTCTGTTGCCTGTGTCTATGTGCCTGTGGTTCTGTGAGTGTGCTCATGTGATGTATCTGACCCCAGGAATGTGTCAATAAAGTTTCCCCTTCCTGGGACAATGAATTCACGGTGTTCTTATTTCAATTTCCAGGAGTGTATTTTTTCATCATTGACGATACACACGTCGACGAGGCATAGTGCTTCAATGCCGTTGCAGATATAGCTCACAGCGGAATGATTCCGCTGGTCTTCGTTGGGCGCTTTTATACTGAGTGCTTGACATTGATTACATGAGATCGCTGATAACGGACTTAGCCGCTGCGATGGCCGCAGCGGGAGCGTTATCCCGTACGCGTGCTGTAGTCGTTACAAGCAGCACGCGTACCTGTTGGCGCGCCGGACCAAGCGGGTTGCATCATGCAGCCTCGCAGGCGCTCAGCGGCCAACGCGGCACCATGTTTACGATTTCTCAAATTGTTGTATCCTTGAGACCCCGTTGCCACTGAGTACGCAAACGAATTAGACGCAAATGTAAATGCTAGAACAAACAGTGTCTTTTCTATGGTTGAATCCTCTAATACCAACACTGGTTGCAAGTTTTCGGACTTGCAAGGACATGTAGAAGTATGTAAATCTACCGCAGACGACTCTTTGAGACAGCCGGCCGCTGGTGGCCGAACGGTTCTGGCGCTACAGTCTGGAACCGCGCGACCGCTACGGTCGCAGGTTCGAATCCTGTCTCGGGCATGGATGTGTGTGTTGCCCTTAGGTTAGTTAGGCTTAAGTAGTTCTAAGTGACTTATGACCTCAGCAGTTGAGTCTCATAGTGCTCAGAGCCCGAGTTGAAAATATTGCCCAACGCCTGTCAGTATTAGCAAAAACATAAATGACGTCACTGCAGGTATACGTTCCACAATTAACAGACAATTTGAGGAATGGATCGACTCAAAACAACAACACATAGGGAACAAAGAATATTATGATAATGGCAGCACGCCGCAAACGATAGCAATGGAATGGCATACCAACCTAACACTGGTCAGCCTAACATGCACCCTTATAATAATAACAACATTTTTAATCGCTGTAACGGAAAGCCACACAATAAATGTCAAAACCAAAACAGATATAATACCATTTAGCAGACTACGCAGCAACAGTATGGCAATTCACCGTTAAATTATAATGGCAATTGCCAGTACCAAAATAACAGAAAGCGTGACGGAAATTGCAATGGGGGGAGACGATGGAAAAACTATAACGGACAACAGCAGTACAATCAGCAATGTAACTTTACTCCATCACCACAAACGAATTTTGCTCAACTTCCGAACACGACAACCAAATCAACAGTTCCGAAACAATGTGCAAAACAATCCGCCAAATTCTTTTCAGAACACAGCAAGTAAGAATAATCCGGAAAACTCACCTGTCTTTTATATGCAGGCCACTCAAGTAACAAATATTGCGCAAAATGAAACACCTTTAAATGAATCACAGTTTTTGTGGAATACTAACGACAATTTTGGATCGAATAGGCCAAACAATACCGCTCAAGTAAAAGTAATTGAAATATCATCTGAACCCCTAAAGTGGAAAACCAGTAGCAGCTTCTTCATGCCTCCTCGGGGAAGCTACGGAACAAACGGAGGCGGGGGAGGGGGGGGGGGGGGGGCAACTTCATAAGCGACACATCAATGTAATTAGGTACGAAGACGACTGTGACTTATGATACGACCTATTGAACGAAAATGACACATGCAACAACGAAGACCTGTGAGAAAACCAAGTCCAGGCATCAACTCCTCTTCACATTTCTGACATAGGTACCAACATAAATGCTTTATCTATGTGCATATATGAGAGAGTGTGCTCTTCACTCCCCATTCGAGGATGTACTGTATCCGGAGCTGTGGGCTCCCTGGTACAGAAATTTACCATACAAATACAAGCACATATACAATTCGATTCAGGCAGTATACCGTGTACATTCTTAGTTGTTAAGAACTTGTCTGTCCATGTTTGTTGGGGATGGGTTTCCTACGTAAAAGTCGTGCCATTATCGATCTTGCTAAAGGTAAGTGTACATTAAGACTCAGCGATCGAGAATTAGCCATACGTCTGATGAGGATAAAAGTCAGAATATCCAACATTGAATGCAAAGTAGAGGTATGCAAGCTCTCTTACAGGCAACAGTATTACAGTGGGATTGACGAGTCAGATGATGTCGACAATGACCCTGACTTGTTACCCACTGCAGATGAATTACGTATGAAAACCTTGGAAACAGACGGACTAAACGATCGACAAAGACATGAACATTATGACTTGTTGGCAAAATTTGTCAATATTTTTTCCAGGAAACCAGGCATCATAGCTAACTATGAATTCGACGTGAAGGTGAAACCCCACAACACCTTTTGTAAACCGACCTATTCTGTTCCGCAGGCTCGAAAGGAAGCAGTTAAGCAAGAAATTCGTAAGATGTTAAGGTGGAAAATCATAGAACCGTCCGACTCTCCATATAGTAGTCGCTTATTGTCTATCGTCAAGCAGGATGGAAGCGTTAGACTTGTGTTAGACGCGAAAAGTATCAATAAGATGATCATACCAGTGTGTACACGACCTGAAGCGCTGGAGGAACAGTTACAAAGATTTCATGGTGTGAAATTCCTGTCTTCAATTGACCTCCGACAAGGTTATTGGCAGGTAAAACTATCATCATCATCATCATCATTATCATCGAGGATGTACACAGCATTCATCTTTGCTTGTCGCTTTTCGAGTAGTACCATTTGGTCTTAACATTAGTTCTGCTGTTCTTATTGCAGCACTTGATCATGTGCTAGGTCCAGAGTTACTTGATTAAATAACTGTCTACGTTGATGTCTTACTTAAAGCGACAGTTTCCTGGGAAAAACATTTGGCCCTAATACAAAATATTTTCCAAAGATTTTATGATTTCGGAGTTGCAGCTAACTTACAAAAATCTAAATTCGCCAAGAGAAAAGTATAAGTTTTTAGGTCATTTAATTTCGTCTGAAGGTATCTCTCATGATCCCAACAAGTTATCAGCTTAAAAAATTTTCCTGTCTCTTCCACTAAAAGGTAATTAAAAATTTTCATCGGATTAACTTCATTCTTTCGTCGTTTCATTCCAGATCAGTCAATGAACAGTCCATTGTTGTTGAATTTACTTAAGAAAAACGCCCACTGGATATGGACTTCAGAATGTCAGAATGCCTTTGAGAAAATTAAAGAAGCTCTTCTAACGAGTAACATCTTAAGTCATCTGAACACGAGTTTAGACTTCTGTATTTCATGCAATGCATCATTTCAAGGATTAGTTTCCCGTTTGTCTCAAATAGACAAAACTGGTGACAAAGATGAAATCAAAATAATCAGTTTTGCCAGTCGAGTTCTAACCGAGTGTGAGAGATCGTACTCGGTAACTGAATTAGAAGGATTAGCGGTTGTGTGGACTTTTCGCCGTTTTAATTACTATATTCATAGACATAAAACCAGAGCATAATCAGATCAAGCGCTGAGCTTTCTACTCTCCTGCAAACTTTATCGTCCTAGGCTTACCCGATGGTGCCTGTTTTTACAAGAGTACGATTTTGAAATTATTTACGTAAGGGGCAAGAATAGCATCATTGCTGAAGCATTGTCACGTATGACGGAAGGATTACCGGAACCTACTGAATTAATAGAACAGATTTCTAACCATAAGATACTTCTCATGAAAGATCGGAATTACTTTCTTCGTCAAATGGACTCTTCAAGACACCGTTCGCAACTGGTTAAAAATTATGTAACTTCTTCAAAACAATCCTGATCACGCGTTGTCAAAATTCTATAAACTACACAATGGAGTTTTGTTTCATCGAACTTCTCTTTTAACAGCGAGGTGGTGTGTCTGTGTTCCTGAAGATTATGTTGAACAACTCGTCTGGTATACTCACCTCTCCTGGGGTCCTTCTGGCCCGGAGAAATGTAAACGTAAAATTTCAGCTTATTGTTAAGTACCCAATCTTCACAAGAAAGCTCACAAACTATTAAGAAATGGTTCCATTTGTCAGAAGGCGAAACCTCTTAACCTATCAAATGCCTACCTTTAAACCCAATACGTACTGAAAGACCAAAACAAATCGTCAGTTTAGATTATGCAGGTCCCCTTCCTCAGGGAAGAGGAGATGTGAAGTATCTGGTCATTTTGTTGGGTCTTTTTACCAAGCATGTAAGACTCTATGCTGTGAAGTCATCTGACGCACTTCCACTGATCAGACGTATTGAAAAGTAATATTTTCCTCTCTTCGGAAAACCTGAAGCCATATTATCTGATAACGCATCAACTTTTGTAGGGAGACAGTGGAAAAAGTTTCTTGCCACCAACAACATCAGACAAATTTTGATATCCCGATACAGACCACAGATTAATCCCACAGAAAACATCTTTAAAGAGTTCAATCGTTTCATCCGAACTTACATTCAAATCAGCAGATCCGCTGGATTTATTTCTTCATACCCTTTGAAGAGATTGTTAATAACCTACCTCACACATCCACTTGTTTCACACCATCCGAATTGGTTACTAAACGACTAGAGAGAAATGAATGGGTAGACCCTATTCCTAAAATACAACACCCAGAAGTAACACTAGACGATAAGTTGAGACAAGCTCTCATATCTTTAACCACCCATTAAGAAAAAAGGCGCATGATAAGCAGAAGCACATTCGTGAAATTTTATCAAATCATGTAAATGAGTGGGTGCTATTAAAGACCCACTTCAAACCATCTTTGATTCACCATAAGAATCGTAAGTGGCACCACTTGTATGAAGGACCATTTATCATTATAAGAAAGCCTCACATTGGTTGTTATTTGTTAGCTGATCCTGTACCCAGACGAATAAAAGGGCAGTTTCACCATGCAGACTTAAAGAAATACCTAGTAAATCATTGAAGATACCTGCTATGTTAAGTTGCTAATTGTGTATACATAATTATAAATTGTCATACTGTCTGTAAAGTACAAGCACACACGAGATGATACATAGGATTAGCACGCTGTCGACACAGCTCAAGGAGAGAATTAAATCGTGTGAGCATCTGACATGAAATGCATTTATCAGTTGGAGAGTAAATTTTGCCTTGGATGTAAACTAGTTTTAAGTTAATTGAACCATGAACAGCCACAGCCAAAGAACTGACAAAATAAGTAATATAGTAGGAACGTGCTAAGTGCCACCTGCTACAACTTGTTTTAAGAACAGCAAAGCAGTCTCCTCAAAAACGAAATAAATTAAATTGATCATTCGGACGAGAATGACTGCTCATATATGGACATTGGATATATTTTGTGAATAAGGCGTGTTTGACGACAATTTCTATAGGACCACCAGTGAAACGCAGCAAATAACGGCAGAAACTTAGCAAGTAAGATTCAAGCAGGTCATTAACAATCCAGGTAACAAGAAAGAAATGATCGACTCAATTACTATTGTTACAGTAGAAATTAGATCATATGCGATCTTAAACAATTTTATGTCAAGCCTTTGAGATGAGATGTTTGTTTTCAGAAAACTATTTTACGATACACGGAACAGATAGTAGCCAACAGACTCCATTTACCCTTACTGCTAATGCATGCTTTAAGTAATTTTAAATGTGTGTAGAGTGATGGCTAGAAAGCTGAATCATACAATATTGAAAAATCTGTATCGTCCTATGATAATAACTACTTGTCATGAAAAAACTAGGGTGATAACGAACAATTGCATTCATCACTATCATTGCGTCTTGTAATTCTTCACTCTATTCAGTTCTATTATGTTTCCTCTTTTCTGAATCACTACCTTCCTATTTTATCATGTAAAGAAGCGAGTTTTGAAGGCTGACTGAGTGCATGATATGTACAGACTGTGAGTATGGATAGTCGTGACACATTGGTTGTTGAGAGGCTATGCTTTTTTATTTTATTTATTTATTTTTGCGAACCGCGAATTCAATTATGATAGGTTGTGTGCAATTGCACATTAGAGAACGACATGCTTCTTAATTTCCGTTGGTGGAAGTTTGAACATGAACTGTTCGCTACGTCAATAACACTACATTGACTTTGTCTTCGAAATACAGAAGTCATTAATAGAGAGAAAATAAAAGAGCTGAAATTTAGAAATGAGCAACTATTGTAAAAAGAAAAGAATAAAAGCATTTAGAACTAGGTATAAACCTAATGTGCCCATGAAAGCACTACCTATGAATAGGAGACACGTTTTTCGTCAGGCCTTGTAATCACAGAGACTATTTTTCTTTTGTAAATAATTTCTAGACGTAGTATGCATACCAAAGGTTAATTATACTTTACAGTAACGAAACAGTTACTATTTAATGGACACGTATGAATTGCTACGTAAGAACTGACTACAGACAAGCAATTAATGGACACGTTTAAAAATGTTGCGAGTGAATCTTAACATGACGACCAAATTATACCCCATAACAACGATGTAGAAGCCGAACAGTGCAAGTGTTGTACTCAACTGGTACTGTACACCTTTCTACGGAAACATTCTTCGACACAGTTACGTAAGTTGCCGTGTCTGACTGCTCCCGTATTCCCGAGTCGATGAAAGTGTGTAAAATTTATAACACCGTTGTTAGCCATCAAAGAGAATGCCTCGTGCGGAATACTTGCGCTAAATTATTATCACATGACTACGACGCACGGCTCTAACACTGCTACGCAGTGCGCTCAACAATCAGCATTCTTTCGTGTAGTGGGCGCGAGAACCAGATGTGTTTGAAATACTTTCAAAGTGAAATATGATGAGAGAATGAGTTAAACACTCATATACTTTATAATATCACAAAGACACTAATAAAAAAATTCTAAACCCGACTTTGAAAATTGCTACAGAAATACTGACAGAATCAGTTTATGGACGAAGCCAAGCAATGACGAAATGTGTCAAAGTTAAATCCATACGATAACTAAGCACTCATAAGAGAATAAGACTTTGTGTACAGAAAATTGTTATCCTTACCTTATGCTATTTCCTTTTAAACTAAGTTATTAGTAACTAAGCACAGTAGTACCCAGCCACCAGCAAGGCTGGACCACCAAAAGATGAGGAAATATTGTGGAATTTGTACAACGTGATCCGGCGGCAAACGCGTGAAGACTATCTACAAATAAGCACACTCTAATACAGATTTTCTCTGTATTTTCCATGTATGGGAACATGAATGGAAGCTCGAACATTTGTCAAGTGAGATAAAGACCGCCACCAAATGGCTCAACTCGCCACAGAACCAGTCTCCATATCCTGATCCACGACGTAATCCCAACGTACCATCATGTCCAGATAACCACTTCAACCTCCACAGTGAATCTGATGCCCCACGTTTCCTCCATTGCGAAAGTGCAATCAATTCCCCCACTTATGTGTAGTGCTACCATTTCTACCTGAAGTTCTACCACTCCCAGTGTAGAGAAATTTTTTTTTTGAGCAGGTAAAGTGCAAGAAATCTTCGTTGATACCACAACGAAAGTATTCATGTAATATGTCACTGTAGAGAAAAATGTTAATTCTTTGTAATATATTTTGCCAAGCGCGCACATTGCACCAAGACTTCCTGTGAAGTCAAATAATCTATTTCTTCATTATATTGTATATTTGTTATGACGTGTATAACGAACCTATGTATGTACATCTTTATCCTGATTTCACTGTCTCTTACTGAAAAATGAATATTTGTTAGCCTAGTAAAATATGTTAGAAGGTTTATGACTCAATTGTCATGTATTTACCCTATGAACAAGACATAATCAGCTACAGATTAGATTAGATTAGATTAGATTAATACTTGTTCCATAGATCATGAATACGACACTTCGTAATGATGTGGAACGTGTCAGGTTAATAAAAGATGTCTGTACAAGAAATGACATTACACAAAATATTGCATGACACTAATGATTAAGTTTTTTTTTTTTTTTTTTTTTTTTTACTTAGTTTATATCTAAAAATTCAGCCAATGAGTAGAAGGAGTTGTCATCTAGAAATTCTTTTAATTTATTTTTAAATGTTAGTTGGCTATCTGTCAGGCTTTTGATGCTGTTTGGTAGGTGCCCAAAGACTTTTGTGGCAGCATAATTTACCCCTTTCTGTGCCAAAGTCAGATTTAACCCTGCATAGTGAAGATCATCCTTTCTCCTGGTGTTATAGGTATGCACACTGCTATTACTTTTGAATTGGGTTGGATTATTATCAACAAATTTCATAAGGGAATATATATACTGTGAGGTTACTGTGAGGATCCCTAGATCCTTAAATAGATGTCTGCAGGATGACCGTGGGTGGGCTCCAGCAATTATTCTGATTACACGTTTTTGTGCAATGAATACTTTTCTACTCAACGATGAATTACCCCAGAATATGATGCCATACGAAAGCAGTGAATGAAAGTAGGCATAGTAAGCTAATTTACTGAGATTCTTATCACCAAAATTTGCAATAACCCTAATAGCATACGTAGCTGAACTCAGACGTTTCAGCAGACCATCAATGTGTTGCTTCCAGTTTAACCTCTCATCAATGGACACACCTAAAAATTTTGAAAATTCTACCTTAGCTACAGACTTCTGTCCAAATTCTATATTTATTACTGGAGTTGTGCCATTTACTGTACGGAACTGTATATACTGTGTTTTATCAAAATTGAAAGAGAGTCCGTTTGCTGAGAACCACTTAATAATTTTGTGAAAAACATCATTTACAATTACATCACTTAGTTCTTCGTTTTTGGATGTTATTACTATACTTGTATCATCAGCAAAAAGAACTAACTTTGCATCTTCATCAATGTGGAATGGTAAGTCATTAATGTATATCAAGAACAGTAAAGGACCTAAGACCGAACCCTGTGGGACCCCGTGCTTGATAGCACCCCAGTTTGAGGAATCAGCTGTTGTTTTAACATTACACCAACCACTTATTTCAACTTTCTGCATTCTTCCAGTTAAATATGAATTAAACCATTTGTGCACTGCCCCACTCAAACCATAATGATTTAGCTTATCTAAAAGAATTCCATGATTTACACAATCAAAGGCCTTTGAGAGATCACAAAAAATACCAATGGGTGATGTCCGGTTATTCAGAGCATTTAATATTTGATCAGTGAAAGCATATATTGCATTTTCTGTTGAAAAGCCTTTCTGAAAACCAAACTGACATTTTGTTAGTACTTTATTTTTACAAATATGGGAGGCTACTCTTGAATACATTACTTTCTCAAAAATTTTTGATAGAGCTCTCAGAAGAGAGATTGGGCGGTAGTTGTTGACATCTGACGTATCCCCCTTTTTATGCAATGGTTTTACAATGGCATATTTCAGTCTATCAGGGAAAACACCCTGCTCCGAAGAGCTATTACATACGTGGCTGAGAATCCTACTTATCTGTGGGGAACAAGCTTTAAGTACTTTGCTGGAAATGCCATCAATTCCATAAGAGCTTTTACTTTTCAGTGAGTTTATTATTTTACTGATTTCAGAGGGAGAGGTTGGTGGAATTACAGTTGTTTCAAACTGCGCAGGTATGGCCTCTTCTATTAATAGCCTTGCCTCTTCTAGTGAAGATCTAGATCCTATTTTCTCCACAACATTTAAAAAATGATTATTCAAAATATTTTCAATTTCTGATTGTTTGTTAGTGCACTTGTCATTCAGTTTTATTGCACTAAAGTCTTCCTGTGCTCTTGGTTGCCCTGTTTCCCTTTCAATAATATTCCAAATTGCTTTAATTTTATTATCAGAGTTACTGATCTCAGACATGATACACATGCTTCTGGACTTTTTAATAACTTTTCTTAGTACCGCACAATAGTTTTTATAATATTGAACAATTTCAGGGTCAGTACTCCCTCTTGCTGTTAGATACAGTTCTCTTTTACGGTTGCAAGATATTCTTATTCCTTTAGTTAGCCAAGGTTTTTTATATGTTTTCTTGGAATTATGTTTAACTATTTTCTTGGGAAAACAATTTTCAAATACCCTTAAAAATGTACTGTGAAATAAGTTATATTTCAAGTTTGCATCGGGTTCCTTATACACTTCATCCCAGTGTAGCTGCTGTAGGCTTTCCCTGAAGTTTGCAATATTTATATTGTTAATTGAACGCACTGCTTTGAAAGTCTGATTTATTATACTGCATGGAGCTATGTCATGTACTGTAACAAGCTGTGCACTATGATCTGAAAGACCATTCTCAACAGGATAAGCATTTATGTCCTTAAACTTATCTTGGTCTATAAAAAAGTTATCTATCAATGTACTGCTGTTCTTTGTTATCCGAGTAGGAAAATCAATGATGGAGCTCAAATTGAAAGAACTGAGTAATACTAAAAGGTCATTCTTCCTATTACACTCTTTCAGGGAATCAACATTGAAATCCCCACAAATGATAATTTGCTTCCCCCTGTCTGACAGATAGCACAACAAAGCATCCAAGTTTTCTAGAAATAGCTGGAAATTCCCTGAGGGGGACCTATACACTGTTACAATTATGAAAGTGCCATCATTTAGTTTAAGTTCAGTGGCACATGCTTCCATATGTTGCTCTACACAAAATTTTTTAGTTTCTAAATTTTTTGCACTGTGGAAGCTTTTGACATATATGGCAACTCCTCCTCTCATCATATTATCTCTACTTACATGTGCAGCTAATTTGTACCCATTGATGCTAACCTTTTGCATATCAGTGACAATGTGATGCTCAGACAGGCATAGTATATCTATTACATTCTTGGTTTCTATATCTTCTAAACAAAGCAGAAGCTCATCAATTTTATTCTTCAATCCCCCAATATTTTGATGAAATATACTAACATTATTTTTCACTTTACTTTTGTGAGTATCTTGAACTTTTTTAACATCTTTAGTACTTGCCTGGCTGAGTTTCCCACTGGACACTGATCTTACACTAAAAAAGAGTTTCCACCATGAGATGTAGTTCCTCCCCCCTTTAAATTTCCTGCTATCAGCCCAGCCAGTTTACCCTTCCCTTTCCTGTTGAGGTGTAGGCCATGTCTAGTATAGTCCCACCTACAGAGTGAATCAACAGGAACCACACCAATGTGTGACCCTGCACCAGATCCAAGTAGCTGTTCCAACTCCAAATTACATGCGTACAAATAAGTATGTGTTATCCCTTATGTCAAGTACTTTGCTTAATTCATATGTGAGACATAAAATTTAATCTTTTGTAAAGAATTTTAAAGAGTAATCCCTCTTTGTTTGACGAAAGTAATAATATTATGGCTGGGCGTATGTCGTGATGATCCACTCGGAATCATACCTCCTCACATGGGAAGCAATGTAATATTATTGCGTTTCGGATGCTCTGTATATAAAATATTAGTCATAAAAGACAAGAACAGCCATCGAGCTGTAGTTGGTAAACAGTTGTAGTTTTGTACACAAAGTCGCATGTCCAGCATTAACTGCTTCAAATAAACACTATGACACGCAGTGCTCGATCGTAATAAGATGCAAAACATATGAATGATAAAAATCTATCTTCTGTTATGTATAGTTCTAGAAAATTGATTACCTTTTACTGTTCGCTGCCGACATGTGAAGAAGTGCGGTGTAGCATCGCTACAAGTTAAACTATATTTTGTCTACTAAAAAACATCGAAAAACAGTGTGACACAATGAAATACGCGCACACAAGTACATCTAATTTCAAGAAAACATTGGACGGACAAAACAAGACATTGTTGAAGCACGCAATGTGTGAAAGAAATATCAAATGTAAGTTTTATGTTCCTTAGATATCTGTTTATGTTCAGTGCTATGGATTCTTTTGGAATATATTGATGAGTCATAATGAAATCTCTTTCTTTCTATTATTTTCTTTAAGTAACCTCAGTCCTCTATTGACATGTGCTAACACAGCTCTTAAGAGCGGTATCTCGGTTGTTTTTGTGAGTATACTATGTATTGAATCTCAGATTTGATAATCATTACCAGAACCGATTTTCGTGTATCCTTTTTCTTTTTTAAAAAAAGTTCAGTTATGTCCCTTAGGTTTTTGTATCAAAGAATCAGATTGCGTGAAGGCAATCTGGGTTAAATGTCAGGCTCAAACCACCTTTGCGTAATCAGACATTATTCCTCTTGAACACCATTATGAACCGACGCAACCCAGTTCAAATCTCTCTCTCTCTCTCTCTCTCTCTCTCTCTCTCTCTCTCTCTCTCTCTCTGACCTGCACCAAAATCGGCTAAGAAATAAATTTCATTATCATTATTATCTGTAATATTATCTGATCACATTACTATCAATATATCACATTATCGCTAGTTGCCTACCCCCATGAACCATGGACCTTGCCGTTGGTTGGGAGGCTTGCGTGCCTCAGCGATACAGATAGCCATACCATAGGTGCAACCACAACGGAGGGGTATCTGTTGAGAGGCCAGACAAACGTGTGGTTCCTGGAGAGGGGCAGCAGCCTTTTCAGTAGTTGCAAGGGCAACAGTCTGGATGATTGACTGATCTGGCATTGTAACAATAACCAAAATGGCCTTGCTGTGCTGGTACTGCGGACGACTGAAAGCAAGCGGAAACTACGGCCGTAATTTTTCCCCCAGGGCATGCAGCTTTACTGTATGATTAAATGACGATGGCATCCTCTTGGGTAAAATATTCCGGAGTTAAAATAGTCCCCCATTCGAATCTCCATGCGAGGACTACTCAGGAGGATGTCGTTATCAGGAGAAAGAAAACTGGCGTTCTACGGATCGGAGCGTGGAATGTCAGATCCCTTAATCGGGCAGGTAGGTTAGAAAATTTAAAAAGAGAAATGGATAGGTTAAAGTTAGATATAGTGGGAATTAGTGAAGTTCGGTGTCAGGAGGAACAAGACTTCTGGTCAGGTGACTACAGGCTTATAAACACAAAGTCAAATAGGGGTAATGCAGGAGTCGGTTTAATAATGAATAGGAAAATAGGAATGCGGGTAAGCTACTACAAACAGCATAGTCAACGCATTATTGTGGCCAAGATAGATACAAAGCCCACACCTACTACAGTAGTACAAGCTTATATGCCAACTAGCTCTGCAGATGATGAAGAAATTGAAGAAATGTATGATGAAATAAAAGAAATTATTCAGATAGTGAAGGGAGACAAAATATAATAGTCATGGGTGACTGGAATTCGAGTGTAGGAAAAGGGAGAGAAGGAAACATAGTAGGTGAATATAGATTGGGGCTAAGAAATGAAAGAGGAAGCCGCGTCGTAGAATTTTGCACAGAGCACAACTTAATCATAGATAACACTTGGTTTAAGAATCATGAAAGATAGTTGAATACATGGAATAACCCTGGAGATACTAAAAGGTATCAGATAGATTATATAATGGTAAGACAGAGATTTAGGAACCAGGTTTTAAATTGTAAGGCATTTCTAGGGCAGATGTGGACTCTGACCACAATCTATTGGTTATGACCTGTAGATTAAAACTGAAGAAACTGCAAAAAGGTGGGAATTTAAGGAGATGGAACGCGGATAAACTTAAAGAACCAGAGGTTGTACAGAGTTTCAGGGAGAACATAAGGGATCAATTGACAGGAATGGGGGAAAGCAATACAGTATAAGAAGAATGGGTAGCTTTGAGGGATGAAGTAGTGAAGGCAGCAAAGGATCAAGTAGGTAAAAAGACCAGGGCTACTAGAAAACCATGGGTAACAGAAGAAATATTGAATTAATTGACGAAACGAGAGAATATAAAAATGCAGTAAACAAAGCAGGCAAAAAGCAATACAAACGTCTCAAAAATGAGGTCGACAGGAAGAGCAAAATGGCTAAGCAGGGATGGCTAGAGGACAAATGTAAGGATCTAGAGGATTATCTCATGAGGGGTAAGATAGATACTGCCTACAGGAAAATTAAAGAGACCTTTGGAGATAAGAGAACCACTTGTATGAACATCAAGAGCTCAGATGGAAACCCAGTTCTAAGCAAAGAAGGGAAAGCAGAAAGGTGGAAGAAGTATATAGAGGGTCTATAGAAGGCGATGTACTTAAGTACAATATTATGGAAATGGAAGAGGATGTAGATGAAGATGAAATGGGAGATATGATACTGCGTGTAGAGTTTGACAGAGCACTGAAAGACCTGAGTCAAAACAAGGCCCCCGGAGTAGACAAAATTCCATTGGAACTACTGACGGCCTTGGGAGAGCCAGTCCTGACAAAACTCTACCATCTGGTGAGCAATATGTAAGAAACAGTCGAAATACCTCAGACTTCAAGAAGAATATAGTAATTCCTATCCCAAAGAAAGCAGGTGTTGACAGATGCGAAAATTACCGAACAATCAGTTTAATAAGCCACAGCTGCAAAATATTAACGCGAATTATTTACAAACGAATGGAAAAACTAGTAGAAGCTGACCTCAGGGAAGATCAGTTTGGATTCCGCAGAAATGTTGGAACACGTGAGGCAATACTGACGTTACGACTTATCTTAGAAAATAGATTAAGGAAAGGCAAATCTACATTTATAGCATTTGTATACTTAGACAAAGCTTTTGACAATGTTGACTGGAATACTCTCTTTCAAATTCTAAAGGTGGCAGGAATAAAATACAGGGAGCGAAAGGCTATTTACAATTTGTACACAAACCAGATGGCAGTTATAAGAGTTTAGGGACATGAAAGGGAAGCAGTTGTTGGTAAGGGAGTAAGGTAGGGTTGTAGCCTCTCCCCAATATTATTCAATCTGTATATTGAGCAAGCAGTAAAGGTAACAAAAGAAAAATTCGGAGTAGGTATTAAAAGAAGAAATAAAAACTTTGAGGTTCCCCGATGACATTGTAATTCTGTCAGAGACAGCAAAGGACTCGGAAGAGCAGTTGAATGGAATGGATAGCGTATTGAAAGAAGGATATAAGATGAACATCAACAAAAGCAAAACGAGGATAATGGATTGTAGTCGAATTAAATCGGGTGATGCTGAGGGAATTAGATTAGGAAATGAGACACTTAAAGTAGTAAAGGAGTTTTGCTATTTGGGGAGCAAAATAACTGATGATGGTCGAAGTAGAGAGGATATAAAATGTAGACTGGCAATGGTAAGGAAAGCGTTTCTGAAGAGGAGAAATTTGTTAACATTAAGTATAGATTTAAGTGTCAGGAAGTCATTTCTGAAAGTATTTGTCTGGAGTGTACCCATGTATGGAAGTGAAACATGGACGATAAATAGTTTGGACAAGAAGAGAATAGAAGCTTTGTATATGTGGTGCTACAGAAGAATGCTGAAGATTAGATGGGTAGATCACATAACTAATGAGGAAGTATTGAATAGGATTGGGGAGAAGAGACGTTTGTGGCACAACTTGACCAGAAGAAGGGATCGGTAGGTAGGACATGTTCTGAGGCATCAAGGGATCACCAATTTAGTATTGGAGGGTAGTGTGGAGGGTAAAAATCGTAGAGGGAGACCAAGAGATGACTACACTAAGCAGATTCTGAAGGATGTAGACTGCAGAAGGTACTGGGAGATGAAGAAGCTTGCACAGGATATAGTAGCATGGAGAGCTGCATCAAACCAGTCTTAGGACTGAAGACCACAACAACAACAACATCGCTAGTTGGCCTATTTCTTTGTTGCGTGATTTATACTTGATATGGTACCTACTCAAGCTGCCTTCTTTTGCTTTTTGAACAACAGTCTCTGCCCCTTTCTATCAAAATATGTGCACCACAAAATTGATGAAAACTTTCTGGGTGCCAAATTTTGATATTTTTTGGGGTCCATATCTCAATTCTGTCTTTCTGATCTTGCTATATATAGAAATATTCTTTAAGCTACAGCAGCTGTATTGTTGAATTTGCATACTTACTGATGTTATGACTTCCTAAAGGATTTTTAACAACATTATACACAGCATAGTCAAAATGAGTTACCCAACATTCTTGTCGATGAAAAATATATTTTCTTTGGAATTCCGCTTCCTGTCTGGTTATTAATCTTGTGATTATTTGGTGCTTAGAAAGTTTTGTGACTGAACTACTTTATGTCTCATGAAATGAAACAGGAACTGCCTCATGGTTTTTTTCCTCTGGATTTTTTTTACTATGGTAATAGTCAGCTTAAGCTAGAAAAAGGTGTCACCATTTTCCAAAAAGCTTCCAAAACTTAAATTTGGATTTTAGAGGATATACCCAAATTTTTTCATACCACAATGGCATGCTGATGCCAAAATCTTAATTTTTGCAAAATACCTGACATTATATAATTGGGCGAAAAGAAACATAAAGTTAAGAAGAGTTTACATCTAATTAATATTTCTAAAGTTGATAGGTTGGAACTGTTGACAAAGTTTTCAAACAACTACTGTCTCAAGATGAACCAGAATCAATGTCTGTTGATTATGTGGCTACAGTTGACACTTGCCACACAGTGAACCCTTAAGTATCATCTTTGGGAGATTCACCTTTCGGGCTACAATGAATTAGCAGCCTATGTTTAGAAAAATCGGAGAAAGTGGAGTTGCAAGCAACCATAGGCCATGAAACCTGCCTAGTCACTTCGCTAACAACCTATGAGGAAGCACCACAATATCAAAACCATGAGAAGTTTTAGCCTGTGAAGCAGAATAAAGAGAATTCCTCTTCCCATTTCATAGCAATCACAGACATAGCAAGAACAACTGCAACACCACAAGATGATCATAGCAGAGGGAACTCATTGCGTTACATGAGGTGGAATGCATATGCAGCTGAAACCATCTTCAAACCAACTACTGTAATACAGCAGAAATTGATAAAATAGTGGTACTTAAGTTAGAAAGTAGAATAATTAGGAAATGTATAAACAAACGTATCAAGTAAACAGTTATTGGAGAATAGCTTCAAATGATACACTATACAAGAAAATACAACAAGTAATGGGCACAATCAAGAAGAAACATCTTATTCTTTGGACAACTGGGAACTCCAGAGAACAGAATTAGAATTAGAAAAATAAATAGATTACAGAGAACTCTAAATTGCATTACATGGCTTAAAAACCAATACAAACACCAAAATCCAGCAAGACACAAACCAGACTACAAAAGATGAATAGAACTACATGAAGGGTGATCTCAAACAAAGAAACAAAAGAGTTTCTGAAAGAAAATATTGGGCAGGCAGAAGAGCAAAAGACCCATTATATAATATTAGTTATAAAAATCCTTTGTATAAACCGCTCTAATCGGCTACAGAGCTCCTATGAAGGATATAAAATAAATGATGATAAGGTAACAATAGGCAGAATGTATGCAAAAACACTTAATACCACGACAAAAGTTTGAAAATGGTCTCTCACATTATTATATAATCATCATCTTTCACAACCGTCTTGGTACATACTCTTCCTCAGTATTATATTCATGCAATCTCTGTTCTAGGTCTTCCTTTCCTTCTTTATTTTAAAATCCATGGGTCCATAGTACTTCTTGAATATTTTCGTGTACAAATAATAGTAATGGTAATCTGCGCATTTACTTGTCTCCCAGCACTAATGGATAATCACTATAATATGTTGAATGTCAGTCTTATTACAATGAAGTGCCTGGTAGGTGAATGACCCTATCGAAACACAGATGTTAATGTTTCCTGAACTTCACTAGAGGGTTGTCTAAATCTCATTGAAGCAGCACTTCCAATACTGTGATCATGATTCAGCATCAACTTCACTTCACATAGCATGTCTATAGAACTTTGCTACTCCTACAAGCTGGTCTCGACCGGTACTTCTCATCATAAGCAGCATGAATTGTGACCACCATTTTCGATGGGTAGTTGGTGTTTTTTGTCACCTTATGCACGGCATGATCATGCGTTCTTTCACATTGTGCCTTGTGATGACATACCAACATCTGGCTCACACTAAAGCGTTTTACTGTTGCTGCTCGAGCATTACGAGATCCACAATGTTAATAGATGCATTATCTACAGTCCTTTTAATTTAATTTTATAAGAGATAGATAGAGAATACAAAAAATTGAAGCCATCTGGTATAAGACACGGTAATCGGCTTTGTATGGGCGGAAGATGTTGTTCTAAAAAGTGATAACAAAGACAACTGGCAGCTCATGCTAAGTTGTTGGAGAAATACTGCAAGGAAAGCAGAGTACATAGTGTTGAGCAAGGCACCCAATCCCACTGACGACGAAATCACTTTTAAAAGAGCAGACACAATTAAATATCTGGGAAGCATTTTTAGCAAACAGAATACAATTAAAACTGAGATGTAAGGCAAGGATCGCAAAGGCAAAATAGAGCATATTTTGGCGTATGGAATGTGCTGTGCAGTAGAGCAGTTTAGAAAAGTTTTAAAATCAGACTATAGCAGAGTGTAGTTCTTCCGGTAGCACTGTATGGGTCTGAAACATTTGGATTAAGGAAAGAAGATGAGCAAAGAGGTCTAAACTCCGAGAGAAATATATTAACAAAAATATTTGGAGACAAGAGGGACACTCAGTCACAGGGTTGGAGGACAGCAAAACACCAGAAACTGCCAGACCTATACACAAGACAGATAAGACAGTTCTGTTAGCGTTTCGCTCGTTATCACTATCTACTGCACCAGGTATATCCCTAGCGGATAGTGTAACAGGTCTATGTAAACCAGCATGTAGTTACAGATATGCATGCTTGGAGCGCTGGTGCATAGGTTTACAGTTTAGGTGCATCGTGTAATGTGGGTTTAAGGCAATCACGTCACATAAGTTGTGCATGTGCAAAAGATCCTTAAACCGTGCACAACTGAAAGTGTACTAGTGAT
Organism: Schistocerca gregaria; assembly: GCF_023897955.1. Classification (NCBI taxonomy): domain Eukaryota; kingdom Metazoa; phylum Arthropoda; class Insecta; order Orthoptera; family Acrididae; genus Schistocerca; species Schistocerca gregaria. The sequence continues at coordinate 204,938,902 of NC_064922.1, forward strand.
CTTGGTGCCAAATCTCACTGAGTCTAAGGGAGCAGTAGCACGGTAGATGTAAGTAATGTATCTTTCAAACTGCAGAATCTATGCTAAGCTGAACATCATTCAAAGAAAAAAAAACCAATAAATCGCTTTGGTGTCGAAACTTGGGGTGTTCATGTGCTCTTGTGCTCTTACACAGCAGCCGCCACTTTGTCTACCAGTACACAGTAAATATTTTTGTGCAAATATTTAGAAGGAAGAAATTACTACAACCCTATGATACTGTCACTGAGAGGTCAGTAGAACATCTTGTTGTATAAGTAGAATATATTGTAGTATGATCATTGAAAAGCCAAGAGAAACGTTAGCTGTAATGAGTAGATTATTATAATATGATCATTTTGAGATCAATAGAACCTTCTGTTGTAACAAGCGACCAACCACAATCATTCAGATGTGACAGGTCACTTAAAGTAAAACGTAGTAGCATATGGTGTATTTTAGGTTTCACTTGCAAAGAAAAGATATCGATAAATGATTATACGTGGTTATTCTAAATTAGTTACCTGAAAGTAACATTAAATAATTTCGAAACCATTCATTGGTTAGTCTTCAGGAACTCTTCAAACCTTGTGCTGTATTCTTAATTTTCAAGCCTATACCTGCAGATGTCGCTCATTATGCGGAAACAGTGTGTGACTGCAGTAACAGTGTAGATACATAGCTGTGCAGAATGTGTTAAATGTTGCTTATGGTACCACGAAATGCAATAATTAATTATTGTAAGAAGACACTTCAGAATAGAGTATCACAAAGCTCTGCCTCAGGGAAAGATAAAAGCATGGTATGATCAGTTTGTTGAAACATGTGTGGCACATAGAGGGAAAGGCAATGTTGGTGAAGAAAAGGGGAATGTATGTGCAAAGGCAAGGAAGACCACAAGGAGAGCAAGTTTGGCGCTCAATGGAGAATTTTATGATGGCAACTGCAGTGTATGTTGTACAAAGTGGCAGTGATAACAGGAGATGGTATGAGTTGTGTATGGGATTTATGAATGGGATGGGTGCGTTCAGGGATGAGGTTACATTCCACCACAGTAGTAACGTTAACTGACACAATTTGCCGATAAGGGGTAGACAGAAAACAACTGGAGTCTTGGAATATATATGAGACTGAGGAAACTGGCCAAAAGTGAATGTCTTTTGTGTGTTGATTATTTACATATCTACGTATTTTGCAGAACTACCTAATGCCACAACTTCAACATGACATAGGTGTAGTCATTTTCCAGAAAGATGGGATGACTCCACATTACCCCCAAGAGGTCACAGCGTACCTATCTTACAGTGTTCCCATTTCGATTGGACAAGGTTGGAACATAGTTTGGCCACAAAATTCTTATCACTTTAGACTTTTGTCTGTGGGACATGTTAAAGACAAGGTTCACACATCTCCACTTCCTACAAATATTGACAGGCTATGCAAGTGCATCAGTGGTGCACTGGTTGAGGTATATGCTGACATGCTGTCACACATCTGAGAAAAAGTTTTGTACAGATGCAGCATCTGTCGTATGACAAGAGGAAGCCATGTGTAATATCTGTAGAAAGAAACTCGATATTCCGTCGCTTTCAGAACTGACAATAAAGTAATTAAATTACCTGTGTTAGTTAATATCACTTTTAGGTAACTGATTTCAATCATACCATATACTAAGTACTGGGTGTTCATAATTTTTTAGATTTAGATAAATTTGAAAATGTGAAATTAGTAGCTTCTACTTGTATAACAGCTATATTTATCAACAAATTAATACAACTACAGCCAATGCCAGTAATAACAAGAACAACATTAATAATAATAATAATAATAATAATAATAATAAGATATGGAACTTATCTGACAAAAGAAAGATTTGTTTTGTGGAAATTTGTCGTTTTGTACATAATTAAGTACAGTTTAGGGCAATAACAAAACAATGTGTAAGATTTCGCAACTCTCATTGTGCATTTTTATGTAAGTAGGAGTTTTTGTGCTTTTCCACTTTTTCGGACAAATGTACACGATCCCTAAGAGATGCCTTAGGTCAAGAATATACACTCCTGGAAATTGAAATAAGAACACCGTGAATTCATTGTCCCAGGAAGGGGAAACTTTACTGACACATTCCTGGGGTCAGATACATCACATGATCACACTGACAGAACCACAGGCACATAGACACAGGCAACAGAGCATGCACAATGTCGGCACTAGTACAGTGTATATCCACCTGTCGCAGCAATGCAGGCTGCTATTCTCCCATGGAGACGATCGTAGAGATGCTGGATGTAGTCCTGTGGAACGGCTTGTCATGCCATTTCCACCTGGCGCCTCAGTTGGACCAGCGTTCGTGCTGGACGTGCAGACCGCTTGAGACGACGCTTCATCCAGTCCCAAACATGCTCAATGGGGGACAGATCCGGAGATCTTGCTGGCCAGGGTAGTTGACTTACACCTTCTAGAGCACGTTGGGTGGCACGGGATACTTGAGGACGTGCATTGTCCTATTGGAACAGCAAGTTCCCTTGCCGGTCTAGGAATGGTAGAACGATGGGTTCAATGATGGTTTGGATGTACCGTGCACTATTCAGTGACCCCTCGACGATCACCAGAGGTGTACGGCCAGTGTAGGAGATCGCTCCCCACACCATGATGCCGGGTGTTGGCCCTGTGTGCCTCGGTCGTATGCAGTCCTGATTGTGGCGCTCACCTGCAAGGCGCCAAACACGCATACGACCATCATTGGCACCAAGGCAGAAGCGACTCTCATCGCTGAAGACGACACGTCTACATTCGTCCCTCCATTCACGCCTGTCGCGACACCACTGGAGGCGGGCTGCACGATGTTGGGGCGTGAGCGGAAGATGGCCTAACGGTGTGCGGGACCGTATCCCAGCTTCATGGAGACGGTTGCGAATGGTCCTCGCCGATACCCCAGGAGCAACAGTGTCCCTAATTTGCTGGGAAGTGGCGGTGCGGTCCCCTACGGCACTGCGTAGGATCCTACGGTCATGGCGTGCATCCGTGCGTCGCTGCGGTCCGGTCCCAGGTCGACGGGCACGTGCACCTTCCACTGACCACTGGCGACAACATCGATGTACTGTGGAGACCTCACGCCCAACGTGTTGAGCAATTCGGCGGTACGTCCACCCGGCCTCCCGCATGCCCACTATACGCCATCGCTCAAAGTCCGTCAACTGCACATACAGTTCACGTCCACGCTGTCGCGGCATGCTACCAGTGTTAAAGACTGCGATGGAGCTCCATATGCCACGGCAAACTGGCTGACACTGACGGCGGCGGTGCACGAATGCTGCGCAGCTAGCGCCATTCGACGGCCAACACCGCGGTTCCTGGTGTGTCCGCTGTGCCTTGCGTGTGATCATTGCTTGTACAGCCCTCTCCCATGTCAATGTGTTCTTTTTTCCATTTCCAGGAGTGTACTTCCAGCCTAAAATCGGGTATTCTTACGCTGCATCCACACAAGAACTTGTGCTAACTGTACACTTCCTTGTTAAATCTTCACTTGTACGCACACTTATTTGATTTCGTCACACTCTCAATCAGAGGAACTGTTCTTGGAAGCCCTAGTTCCTTTGTGGCTAACATTTCTTGGTAATTTACTTTCCTGGTTCCAGAATGAGATTTTCACTCTGCAGCAGAGTGAGCTCTGACGTTAAACTTGCTGGAAGATTAAATCTGTGTGCCGCACCGAGACTCACACCTTTCGCAGGCAAGTGCTCTACCGACAAAGATACCCAAGCACGACTCGTGATCCATTGTCACTTTTCTGTTAGCATTTAAAACAGAGTCAACATAGTTCATGTTTACGTCGTACATGGAAGGCAATTCCAGCCCAGTCAACAACCAACTCGAAATACAAAGTGCCATTTGTGGAAATGATTAAACTCAAACAATAATATCTACCAACATGGTCACTTGATTAGAACACAAATGAGGCACTGAGATCTATAACGGCCTAAGGCACACTGCCATCGATCCCACATTTAAGTGAATGTCAGAGAAACCAGTGATACAGCTTTTCGGGAATTTTCATATATGCAATGTGAGCCTGCAGCAGAGATAAACCTGATTCACCATAAGATTAATAGATTTCAGAAGTATAAATAAATTCTACAAACTAACAATTGATGGTGATGTGCTTTACTTCCTTAAGGTACTAAGGGAAACTGCCCATCTCCCCCCCCCCCCCCCTCAGATTTAGTGGTAAGATGGCCCAGTGGATAGCAAGTCAGTTAGAACAGTGAACAGGCCAAACTTAACAAGTGCAATATTAAGCACACTTTCAGAAGTGCGGCATCACGATTAAGTGGCCACAGTTCCGTATTGTGAAGAAGACGAGGTGTGCTAAAAACTCTGTTGTGCCATTTACTTTAGTTTTCCACAACATTACGAACTGTCCGTCCAGTCACTGAAATGTTTGTTCTCTTCCTGCAGTCTTGACAGCAGACATGGTTACAGAATATGAGCCATCATAAGAATATGTTACCATCACAAATAAACGTGATGGATAGTGAGAGTAGGTGAGATACCACATAGATGTCTCACAGATATGAAAACACAGTAATTTAAGAGTCAAACTTCCAAAACAGAACGCAACTTCAAAAATGATAAACATATGTTTTGAAAGAGCACAGAGAACCTGTGTGATTGTGTAATTGTTGCGTTCATTTTTTGCAGCCTATGTGACAAAATATTATGTTTTCATCATTTCCTTTGGAGTGATCACATTCACTTTCATACAAACACCTAAATTAGGCAAGGAGGCTTATCTCACTCATTTAATAGTCATACAAATTTGGTGTGTCGTCAGGAGATTGCTATCATATGGCACACAGTGCGGTGTTGACTTGTCACCTTGTCATTGACAGTTTGCTCTTCCCATTCGATAGCCACTTCCTTTTGGGTGCTAATAGAATAATTGTGCAGAATGAACTGTCATTATAGGTCCCTTCCTTACACCTCGCTTCTGCAAATGGATGTTACACCATAGCACAACCATAAATTTGAATACAGCGAACAGCGCAAACAAAAGTGGCAATTGGTAAATTTGAACATGGCTTGCTTGCGTGGTAGTCCAGCACCATAACCACTTAACCATGATGCCATCGCTCTTGCACCTTGCTCTATATTGTACTTCTTTTCCTTGGACCGTCCACTGTTTTTATTTTGCTTTTTTTGCAGTTCAGTACACCTTCTTCCTGTTTTCATGTCTGATCTGTGTTCAGGTTTTGATGGGCTGTCCACTGGGCAATCTTACCACAAAATCGGAAGGAGGGTGCAATGGGCAGTTTCCCTTTCAGTGCCGGTATGATAAAAGTCATAACTGAATATACTAGTGACTCATTCAGAAACCAACAAACTAGGTTTACTTTCAGCACTACTTTAACATGTACTGATGTCTGATCTAATTTTACTACCACATGTAGCGAGTGAATTAGCATATCTGAGGAGTGTGCTATCAGTTAACAGCATTTATGGCAAGTGAACGGGGATAAAAGTCTGCCACAATGTGCTACCACGTGTAGCACTAATGTAAACTTCTAATCGAGTAGCAAGTGTTAACTGTGCACATCGTGAGTCCTGTACATTGTTAATCAAATAGGTATGTATTTGGCCCACAAGGCAGTTCACACACACACACACACACACACACACACACACACACACACACACACACACACAAGTCGAGCACGTTGCTAATCAAAAAAGTATATATTTGGCCTGTAAGACAATTCACTCACTCACTCTCTCTCTCTCTCTCTCTCTCTCTCTCTCTCTCTCTCTCTCTCTCTCATGTGCACATGTGCTCTTATCTGACATGGCGAAGCAAGAAAGCCATATGTCCCACTTCCTTTCTACTGTGCTGATGAAAGAGTGTTGTGTATAAACCTTAATTTATGGTGATAGTTGTTGAGAAACGTCCGCATAATCTGTGCACATTTTTTTATCTGCTGATACAAAACACGAATGTAAGCATAGTACAGCCACAAGTGCCAAACGAGGACAAGTGTTTTACTGATGGCAAGGAGCCATTTACATAAAGAAAACTAATGCCATGAACTTCAGTTTGAAGAGGAAAAATGACAATGTTAAATTAAATGTAGATGGCACCTCTATAGACTGTGTAACAAATGCAAAATTTCTAGGAATGAATATTGACTCTCAGCTGAAGTGGTGCGAACACACAAAGGTACTTGCAAACAGAATGTCATCAGCATGTTAAGCCCTTAGAATTCTATCATCTGTGTGTAACATGCAGTGTCTTTTAGTTACATATTATTCATATGTACACTCAATTCTTAGCTATGGCATTCTTTTTTGGGGAACAAATCCACAAAATATGAACACAATTTTCAAACTCCAGAAAAGAGCCATAAGAATAATAACCAGAAATAGTAGTCGAGCTCATTATAAAGATCTGTTCAAAACACTGGGAATTTTAACTGCTCCATGTGAACACATTTACCAGTCAGTTGTACACATCAAAAGTAACATTGGCAATTACTGCACAAACAGCTCTGTCCATGACCATGCAACAAGAGATAGACTCAACTTACATTTACCAAGAAAAAATAAACATAAAACTCAAAACAGCATTTTCTACCAAGGAATAAAACTGTACAATAAATTACCAAAAGAGATTAAAGAAATTTCAAAAATACACTTATTTAAGAAGGCAGCTAAAAAGTACCTGTTATGCAATACATTTTATACATTGAAGGATTACTTAGATAAAGCAGAGTAGGGGTTTGATAAAAAAATGTTATACAAAGAAATAATAATAATAATGATGATTATAAAACATCCAATATTCCACATAACACCTTCACTTTATTATTTTTCTTCTTTTTTCCTTTCTAGAGACACTCTCCCCTCAAGCTATGCATAGCACAATACTAACACCTCTTCCTCTTTCTGAGCTCAACATCTCACTCATTATGAAGGGATGCTGACTCAGTTTTTCAGGATAGCAAATGGGAACTTGCAGTACAGAAAATGGCCCAAGGATCACCTGTGTGTGTGTGTGTGTGTGTGTGTGTGTGTGTGTGTGTGTGTGTGTGTGTGTGTGTGTGTGTATGTAGTGAGTGAAGTGTTATGAAACAATGTGTGTATAGTGTGTGCAGTGACTGATAGTGAAATATGAGTGAATAGTGTGGCATTACATTATTTAATGAGTTATTTGTCAATAAATTATTGTATACCAGGAGTAAAATCTAATGATTGTCTCTAACTAGAAGTCTGTAAATATATGTGAATACGAATTAGCTTATTGTAAATTGATCTAAGCTTGTAAATACTTTGACATGGCCTATATCCTTGTAAAAAGAGATCTACGGATGAATAAAACTACTACTACTACTACACTTTGATGTCGCAACTTGGGTGTGCCATGGACACCAAAGAAGAGAAGGTCAGAACAACCTATTTATTTATTTAAACAGCGCTATCACCGGTTTCAAACCGACAGGTTCATCTTCAGATGGCTAGTTCACGTTTTACATAAGCTTTCGCCTTATGTTTCCGCAAGTCACAAAATTTCCTCGGGGTGATGGTGCCAATGAAGAATATGCGTCAATGTTGCAGTGCAGACTACTTATAATCTTGTAGCAGCGAAAACTGTATAATGTACTTTTTTATATGTATATGTATGCACATAATGTAAAGCACCACTCGCACACTAAGACATTACAACACATGGAGATATGTACAAAATATCAAAAAGGAAAGGAGACTGTAAGGAATTAATTAATTAATTACTTCTTGACTTTAGGATACTAACAATCGATCTGTCAACAAGCTTTGTTAACAGATGACATTAAATAATTTTGTTAAAAAAGCTGAAGAATATAAAACATAAAATACCTATGCTCAGTCATATAATAAAAGTTAACTGTTATTCATTACTGGTGAAATTAATTCAAGAAAAATAACGATAAAAAATAATTAATTAATTTTATTTAAAGTGGAACAGTGTGTGGCAGAATTAGCACCACCTTTATTCCTGTCCTTGATGTCATTCAATGTGTACATTGAGCAAGAAATAAAGAAGAGAAGAAATTTGGAGAGGAAATTAGTTCAAGACGGAGAAATGTGAATTATGAGCTTTCCTAATGGCATTGTAATTCATCAGAGGTCACAAAGGACTTGGAAGAGCAGTGGTATAGAATAGGCAGTGTCTTGAAAAAGGCAATGTGAAATGAAGATCAACAAAAGTAATTCCATTATAGTACAAGTAACTAAAAAGCAAGTACCAAATGAGAGCAGTGAATTAAGAAATTTATGACAGAACATGATTAAAAGAAAGAACTGGTTGAAAGGATACATCCTGAGGCATGAAGGAATCATGTTTGGTAATGGAGAGAGGTGTGGTGATAAAAATTGTACCAAGAGATGATTACAATAAGCAGGTTCAAATGACTATAGGTTGCAGTAGCTACTTGGAGATGAAATGGCTTCCCAAAGATAGAGTAGATGGAGAGCTGAAGCAAACCAGTCTGTGGACTGGAGACTATAATTATTACAACAACAATATAAAATATCTTTCAGTGATGAAGAAGGAACAGTATTGAGAATCATATTGTTTGGATTTTTTATGTCAAAGCCACATATAGAAAACAATGTTTCCCAGTCACTATTAAGTTTGTATAAGATGATGTTGCAGTTACAAGAACAATTATTGGGGTAATAATAAATTTAACTAAATTGTTTCTGGCTTAAAACTGTCCATGGTATAATCTTTAAATTCGAAATTTTATCCTGGTTTCAATTAATTTATGGTGCTGTAATAAGCATTTTGATACAATTCTTATTGCATCAAGCCCATGAAATCTTGTTATAATAGAGAATATTCATCCATACAAGGCATCTGGGAAAATGAATGGTGTGTCTCAACATGCTATTGTTGTAACATGGTCAAATATGATCCTCATAATACTGTGAAAAAAATTTTTTTTGAAGACTGTGTAACATTTATTTCTACAAGTCTATCGTGTTTTCATGTCGTGGTTCCTTTATCTGCAAAAATAGTTACTTTCTTAAGTAACAGGATATGTGTAGGTTTAAATGGTTGAATTACTATTGGTACTCATAGTGTACCTAACTGTGTTACTCGTACTGAACAGTTTCTGGAAGAAATTTTAATAAGTGTTTCAAAGAAACAACAAACAGAAATATCCTTCGTTGTAGACAAATTTGTACTAACCATAATGAGATTTTCACTCTGCAGCAGAGTGTGTGCTGATATGAAACTTCCTAGCAGATTAAAACTGTGTGCCCGACCGAGACTCGAACTCGGGACCTTTGCCATTCACGGGCAAGTGCTCTACCAACTGAGTTACCGAAGCACGACTCACGCCCCGTACCCACAGCTTTACTTCTGCCAGTACCTCGTCTCCTACCTTCCAAACTTTACAGAAGCTCTCCTGCGAACCATGCAGAACTAGCACTCCTGAAAGAAAGGATATTGCGGAGACATGGCTTAGCCACAGCCTGGGGAATGTTTCCAGAATGAGATTTTCACTCTGCAGTGGAGTGTGCGCTGATATGAAACTTGCTGGCAGATTAAAACTGTGTGCCCAACCGGAACTCGAACTCGGGACCTTTGCCTTACGCGGGCAAGTGCTCTACCAACTGAGCCACCGAAGCACGACTCTGGCCCGGTACCCACAGCTTTAAGGCAAAGGTACCGAGTTCGAGTCCCGGTCGGGCACACAGTTTTAATCTGCCAGGAAGTTTCTTGTACTAACCATGTTCATAATCTTGAAGGTGTTATTTCTTTAACTATGTGTCACCAACATTGCATTATGCTAAAGAATGTAATTGTAATTCAAGTTATGAATAAATTAATATTCAATAAGTGAAACCGTTTATCTAGTACTGATTTTCGAACTATTGGTTTGGCGCCTCATGTTAATGACGAAGATCTATAATTTAAAAAGTGAAAAGCTAGTTAGAGTAACTTGATAATATATCTTAATCTATTATATTGCAGTAAATAAAAATTAGTTGCTATTGCTAGTCTTAGAAATGTTAAAATTTTTCCTATTGTTAGAATTAAATTTTGTATAATCTTGTTGATAACCCCATATTTCATAATAATATTAGTGAGAAATGTACTGCAGCTACAAGTGCTACCAATCATATAACTATTGTACTCAGCTGAGTAACTTATTAGTTCAGTTATTAATTGACATTGTAAATAATTCAGAATATTTCATGTGTAGGACAGAGTAATTTCAATATCATTAATAAATACATGTCAGTCCTATAAAGTGTTTCGAAATTCTATTTTATCTACCCCAGAAAAATAATAGTGAACTGGAATTTGAAACAAGCTGCTATTTCACTACAGTTACTGTTGATTTACTAGGTGTGGTGGAGTATGTTGGAGGATTAGGTGTGAAAATATCAGACTTGTGTGTTGTGTGATATAACATAATAGCTAATTTTCATGGTCAGTAACTCAGTATTGCAAAAAATTGAAAGGAATGGTTGTAAAATAATGATTGAATTTGAAGATGAATGTTCGGTTAATTATGCTGTTCCTAACAAAGTATTAAATTCATTATGAAGGGGTAATATAATAATAATCTGTAATGCCTAACATATCAGTGATGATATTACTCTCTGATTGATTGTTAGCAGTGCTTTTTATGATAGGACAATAGTGGACACACAGAAAACTTGGCAGTTTGTATTTTTACCCAGTGTATCTATATTTTTTGATGAGGCAGACTGAAATTCCACACATTACAATCACCAATACCAGGACTAATGACTAAGTCGATGATATAGTTGTCTATTTTTCTTGCACGTTTTGAGTAACTGCTAATCTTTATATTCGTTTGTCCACTTGATTATGAAATTGTATTTACTTTGGAATTGAGTAAATACAATATTCAACCTGTAACTAATTTTTTATTATGTAAATTTCCTTTCCTTTGAGCATTCTAGAGATGTTGTCTTGTCAACGGTTCCTGGAATTAGACATTATTATTTATTCATCTCAAAACATTAGTAAATGTCCAAATCCAAAACACAAACTAACACTAAAGTCTGTAGAATAGCTAATATGTAGTTAAAATGTTAATTTCTCGTGAAACTGAATTTGAATTGTACTAATGATCAAAGACTTATTTCAAATTCCAAGAAACCTACTATAAAATATAAATTTTTAACTGTAAGTTAACTGATGTAAATGTTTAAATAATGAGGTTAAAAATAGTAATTGATACGTTACAAAGCGTAGCATGGCAGAGCCCATGTGTGTTAGTCTTTATGCAGACTTCTACACTCCTGGAAATGGAAAAAAGAACACATTGACACCGGTGTGTCAGACCCACCATACTTGCTCCAGACACTGCGAGAGGGCTGTACAAGCAATGATCATACGCACAGCATAGCGGACACACCAGGAACCGCGGTGTTGGCCGTCGAATGGCGTTAGCTGCGCAGCATTTGTGCACCGCCGCCGTCAGTGTCAGCCAGTTTGCCGTGGCATACGGAACTCCATCGCAGTCTTTAACACTGGTAGCATGCCACGACAGCGTGGACGTGAACCGTATGTGCAGTTGACGGACTTTGAGCGAGGGCATATAGTGGGCATGCGGTAGGCCGGGTGGACGTACTGCCGAATTACTCAACACGTTGGGCGTGAGGTCTCCACAGTACATCGATGTTGTCGCCAGTGGTCAGTGGAAGGTGCACGTGCCGTCGACCTGGGACTGGACCGCAGCGACGCATGGATGCACGCCAAGACCGTAGGATCCTACGCAGTGCCGTAGGGGACCGCACCGCCACTTCCCAGCAAATTAGGGACACTGTTGCTCCTGGGGTATCGGCGAGGACCATTCGCAACCGTCTCCATGAAGCTGGGCTACCGTCCCGCACACCTTTAGGCCGTCTTCCGCTCACGCCCCAACATCGTGCAGCCCGCCTCCAGTGGTGTCGCGACAGGCGTGAATGGAGGGACGAATGGAGACATGTCGTCTTCAGCGATGAGAGTCGCTTCTGCCTTTGTGCCAATAATGGTCGTATGCGTGTTTGGCGCCGTGCAGGTGAGCGCCACAATCAGGACTGCATACGACCGAGGCACACAGGGCCAACACCCGGCATCATGGTGTGGGGAGCGATCTCCTACACTGGCCGTACACCTCTGGTGATCGTCGAAGGGACACTGAATAGTGCACGGTACATCCAAACTGTCATCGAACCCATCGTTCTACCATTCCTAGACCGGCAAGGGAACTTGCTGTTCCAACAGGACAATGCACGTCCGCATGTATCCCGTGCCACCCAACGTGCTCTAGAAGGTGTAAGTCAACTACTCTGGCCAGCAAGATTCCGGATCTGTCCCCCATTGAGCATGTTTGGAACTGGATGAAGCGTCGTCTCACGCGCTCTGCACGTCCAGCACGAACGCTGGTCCAACTGAGGCGCCAGGTGGAAATGGCATGGCAAGCCGTTCCACAGGACTACATCCAGCATCTCTACGATCGTCTCCATGGGAGAATAGCAGCCTGCATTGCTGCGAAAGGTAGATATACACTGTACTAGTGGCGACATTGTGCATGCTCTGTTGCCTGTGTCTATGTGCCTGTGGTTCTGTGAGTGTGATCATGTGATGTATCTGACCCCAGGAATGTGTCAATAAAGTTTCCCCTACCTAGGACAATGAATTCACGGTGTTCTTATTTCAATTTCCAGGAGTGTATATGGAATGTGTAGGTAGTATAGAATTAGTCACTCTTGATGGACAGTTGTAATTAAACAGCTTTTTGAAAACAGTGTGAGAATTACTATGTTCTTATGGTTTATTGTGTGAATATCAGTGTATTTCTATAGGCTCTCCAAACATGGTGCAAATGAATCTGGGATTGTGAGTACATCATTTCAGTAATTAAAATGCTGCCCTGCTGGACCTTTGAGAATAGTGGCTGATGGCAGTATTTCACATAGTTTTAATCTGTAAATGGATAAAATTATGGTTTATGTTCACCTGAATGTTTATTAGAGCGTCATGAAAAAATTTGAAGTCAGTCAAGGACATTTGGCTGTTTAACGTTTCCATAGCCTATGTTCACCCTAATGTTTATTACAGTGTCCAGTAAAAATATGAACTAAATTGGCTTCAAACATCCACAGGTTTCTGCTAACAGTATTCATACATACATAAATGGTGAGTCAGGAGGAAAGGTCGGTGTCAACAAAATATTTTCACATTTGAAGTAGAAAGTTGGTGATTGGAATTTCGTGAGAAGATTCCGTCGTAACGCCTATGTTTTAATGACGTTCACCCAAATCCTTTGTCATTTCAGTGACACTCTCTCCCCTATTTCGCGATATTACGAAATGTGCTGCCTTTCTTTGAACTTTTTCGATGTACTTCGTCAATCCCATCTGGTAGGGATCCCACACTGTGCAACAGTATTCTAAAAGAGGACAGACAAGCAGTCTCCTTAGTAGATCTGTTACATTTTCTAAGTGTCCTGCCAATAAAACGCAATCTTTGGTTAGCCTTCCCCACAACATTTTCTTTGTGTTCCTTCCAATTTAAGTTCTTCATAATTGTAATTACTAGGTATTTAGTTGAATTTACTGCCTTTAGATTTGACTGATTTATCTTGTAACCGAAGTTTAATGAATTCCTTTTAGCACTCATATTGATAAACTCACACTTTTCATTATTTTGGGTAAACTGCCGATTTTCGCACCATTCAGATAACTTTTCTAATTCGTTTATAAATTTGTTTTCATCTTCTGATGACTTTATTAGTTGATGAACGACAGTATCATCTGCAAATAACCTAAGATGACTACTCAGATTATCTCCCAAATAGTTTATATAGAAAAGGAACAGCAAAGGGCTTGTAACACTACCTGGGGGAACGCCAGGAATCACTCCCATTTTACATGATGAGTTTTCATCAATTACTATGAACTGTGACATCCCTGACAGGAAGTCACAAATCCAGTCACACAACTGAGACGATATTCCATAAGCACGCAATTTCACTACAAGCCACTCGTGTGGTACAGTGTGAAAAGCCTTCCAGAAATCCAGAAGTATGGAAATCCCTTGTCAATAGCACTCAACACTTGCGAATAAAGAGCTAGTAGTCCTTCACAAGAATGACGTTTTCTAAACCCATGTTGATTCTGTGTCAGTAGACAGTTTTCTTCGTCTTATAAACGACGAGCTTTAAAAAATACGATCGCAGCCACGATGTTACTCTGACCCCACATAAAGAGCGGTCTTGGTTCTACAGGCACATACAAGTGTGACGAACGATATCCATGTTAAAAGCTATAAATGCTCTATAGAGCGAGATATGGTATTGCTTCCAAATAAAGTGGTATTCCACGCAAATACCGTGACACTGAATATGTGCGGTGATTGCAGGGTGTATTAATAGACCGAAATGTGTGGGTGCACGTCACCAGCGCTGTAAGTTCATAATAAAAGCACCCTTCTCATATAATTTATAAACTGATTCGGCTAAGGAGCGTGGTATTAAGCCAATATCTGTAACTTCCTCATGTCGCTGCCAGATATTTAGGTGAGGGATTCTAGGTAAGAGAGGATGATGGTTGATTGAGAATGATCACATACAGTAGATGGTGTGTTATGTGAGGAATCACTCAAAAAATGCAACGCTACATTGAAGTCGTGAGATATTTATAGACTCCTGTGACCATTACATTGGCTTTTCAAATGACTAGTGTTATGCTTTCTGTTAGAAATTCTGTCTGGTGAATCATATGTGTGACATTCTCATATCTCAAAACGAGTAACCCTTTTCGAACCTATCTTCTGAGTACTTCACACAGCAAAACCCCAGCGACTGTTCCTCAGTCTCTGCTCTGCCCTCCTTGCTAGTTTGTGTATGTGATCATTCCAATTTAAGTTGGAACTGAGCGGACGTCCGAGAGCGCTATATCCACCATCTTTTGCGTCCTGTGGAGAGACAGGGTGAGCTGAGTCAATGCGATGGGACTGTGTTTTGAATGCTCAGTGGAAATCGGAATATGTTGCCACAGTTCACCAAACATGTACGGTGTGTAAGGCCAGTACCAAAGGAAATTTTCTTCTGCAACACAAGGTAGTAGCAAAGACAGTATGAGGAGTTACAGTTGTTTTGTTATCAGGGAAGTTAGGAAGACTTCACATCATATGGAAACTGGAAGAAGAACAAGGATTTTCCTACTGCATTCTGCTGTGTTTTCAAACTACATAAATCTACTGGAGTCCAAAGGAGATCTGTGTCTCTCAGGATGCGTTCATGTCAGTAACTCAAACATTCTTTCCCTCCATGTTATTTTATACAATCCAATGGAGAAAAACTATCAACCATAAAAACTTTGCTAAAGTAACAAGTAGAGAGCTCTCTCAGATAATACTGTGTTCCTCCCTTCCAACATATCGAAAACAAAATATAGCTTGCATGCAGACATCGAACGTATGCGATCCTACTAAATATCCATGTATTGATCCACTGGAGCAAGTAGCCAGAGATTCAAGTCACTTGCACAGACCAGCTTCGTCACTGGTACTGTAGGAGGACCATTTCCCACAGACTATCAATCAGAAGAGATGGTCCTTGCATTGTTCTTTCGTAAACAGCTTTATACGTTGTTTTTCTGCTGTAAAGCATCCAAGCACTGTATGACTACAGCTTTATACACTGCAATACATTTTGTTTGTCCACCATGACTTCGAGGTCTGTGTAAAGTGCTAAACCAACATCAACACATTTCGATCCATTGGCTCTTCACAGAAAGCTGGACATTGCATGATGTAAACTATGTTTTGTTCTCAGTTTCTATATGTTCTTCACTAGCTTTTAACTTATTGTCACCTAAAGTTTCGACTCCTTTAACTTTTTCGATTGCAACAATAATATTCCTCATATTCTCTTCCTAGTTGTTTCTTCCATTTTTCCGGTAGTTCTTTTAATTCTTTAACTTTTTTATATTTCGTTTAGCTTGTTCACTTACTTGTGGATCAAATGCTATTTTTCCAACAACTAATTACGGTAAAAAACTGTAGTAAATTACTTTTTCACACTTGTGTTTATATTTTACATATTTAAGATTTATGTTTCACATTTACATTCATGTTTAACATTTATGTTCACTTTTTATGTTTGAATTTATAGTTGTGTTTAATAACTTGTAACTGATTGACTTAAATTATATTCATATTTTTATAAGAACTAATAAGATGAATATTTTAATTTACATTTATCAAAAATTAATAATAACATGTATCTGGGCCATGTTTAGGCTTATTATTGGCCTATAGACATTTTATATAATGTTTACATTCTTTAAAATTTTTCATATTGTTCTAAAAAATCAAGAGCTTCTGTAAATTCTCTTCTATGTTCATGTAAAATAACAGATTTAAAATATCTTGGATTAAGACCACCAGTCACATAGCAAAGCCTGCGATTTTTAGAATTTTTTAATTTTATTACGATATTTTCTCATCTAATTATCAAAATTCAAACTCATCCCCATTCCAACTTTTTCTATACTCTTCATAAAACCATCAAAATTTAAATTCTCTTCAATAAAGTCGAGCTAAATATTATTTACATTTGTGTTGTCTTGTCTAAATATGTTTTGAAAAGTGAAGTTATTTCCCATAAATTATATAAATATATTTTAGTGCGTCTGACCTAAATAAAAACAACCTATTCTTTGAAGTCTATCTCTAGTCAGTTTTTTCTAATGATACCATGAGTTTCAAGAATGAAATCATCAAGTCAAATACATTAATTTTTTCATATTTATCCAATGGTACAATTTCATCATTATTTTCAATAGAAGTAATAACATTTTCTTTAAATTTTTTACACAATTTCATAAAGCCTTGATATTTTAGTTGATCTAGAAATTTTTGGAGTGTACATCTAATGGTTTGATTTTATCTGAGTTTAAGTATCCTAAAGCTAAAATATAATTGATCATTAATGTTATTTCTTCACATCCACTTGGTCCTATTATTGCGTAGTGAATTGAATTAGGTAAATGTTTTCCATGATTATTTTTTATATCTTCTCTTAAATTCCTATTTTTCGATCCCAATCTCCTTTCATTTAATTATTAGCAGTTTATTAGTAGTAAATAAGTTGCTTATTTCATTTAAGTGGTAATTCATCAGCTCTCAAGATAAGATTATCTCACGCTATAATACACTCCTGGAAATTGAAATAAGAACTTTGTGAATTCATTGTCCCAGGAAGGGGAAACTTTATTGACACATTCCTGGGGTCAGATACATCACATGATCACACTGACAGAACCACAGGCACATAGGCACACGCAACAGAGCATGCACAATGTCGGCATTAGTACAGTGCATATCCACCTTTCGCAGCAATGCAGGCTGCTATTCTTCCATGGAGACGATCGTAGAGATGCTGGATTTAGTCCTGTGGAACGGTCTGCCATGCCATTTCCACCTGGCGCCTCAGTTGGACCAGCGTTCGTGCTGGACGTGCAGACCGCGTGAGATGACGCTTCATCCAGTCCCAAACATGCTCAATGGGGGACAGATCTGGAGATCTTGCTGGCCAGGGTAGTTGACTTACACCTTCTAGAGCACGTTGGGTGGCACGGGATACATGCGGACGTGCATTGTCCTGTTGGAACGGCAAGTTCCCTTGCCGGTCTAGGAATGGTAGAACGATGGGTTCGATGACGGTTTGGATGTACCGTGCACTATTCAGTGTCCCCTCGACGATCACCAGAGGTGTACGGCCGGTGTAGGAGATCGCTCCCCACACCATGATGCCGGGTGTTGGCCCTGTGTGCCTCGGTCGTATGCAGTCCTGCACGGCGCCAAACACGCATATGACCATCATTGGCACCAAGGCAGAAGCGACTCTCATCGCTGAAGATGACACGTCTCCATTCGTCCCTCCATTCACGCCTGTAGTGACACCACTGGAGGCGGGCTGCACGATGTTGGGGCGTGTGCGGAAGACGGCCTAACGGTGTGCAGGACCGTAGCCCAGCTTCATGGAGACGGTTGCGAATGGTCCTCGCCGATACCCCAGGAGCAGCAGTGTCCCTAATTTGCTGAGAAGTGGCGGTGCGGTCCCCTAGGGCACTGCGTAGGATCCTACGGTCTTGGCGTGCATCCATGCGTCGCTGCGGTCCGGTCCCAGGTCGACCGGCACGTGCACCTTCCACTGACCACTGGCGACAACATCGATGTACTGTGGAGACCTCATGCCCCACGTGTTGAGTAATTCGGCGGTACGTCCACCCGGCCTCCCGCATGCCCACTATATGCTCTCGCTCAAAGTCTGTCAACTGCATATACGGTTCACGTCCACGCTGTCACGGCATGCTACCAGTGTGATGGAGCCTCGTATGCCACGGCAAACTGGCTGACACTGACGGCGGCGGTGCACATGTGCTGCGCAGCTAGCGCCATTCGACGGCCAACACTGCGGTTCCTGGTGTGTCCGCTGTGCCGTGCGTGTGATCATTGCTTGTACAGCCCTCTCGCAGTGTCCGGAGCAAGTATGGCGGGTCTGACACACCGGTGTCAATGTGTTCTTTTTTCCATTTCCAGGAGTGTAGATGGTCTTAAAAATGTTGCACTAGATGGTCTTTTGTATATGATTTTTAACTTCACATGTCACATCAAAAACTAATGAACTGTATTGAGATGGAGAAATAACAGAAATACCTGTTGATGAAAACTGTTCAAAAACATTAGAAAAATATATTCGCATAAAAACTAAATAAGTATATGCATTAAAGTAGATTAAAAATGTAGATAGAGTTAGTACTGAAAGTGATGTTAAATTGTATACATTCATAGAAATAGTAGTCTACCAGAAGTGCATTAGGATTTACTAATCAAATTATTGTGGCCAATGAAAAATTATTGTTAATAATAGTCCAAAAATTATACCATTTGCATTTATTAATCTTAAGTTGACTTTTGCTGATGGAATGTTTCCAAAAATTATCATAATTTCACCATGAAACTTCATATTATTGCTTCATTTGAACCTGTCTTCAAACTTCTTAGTCGAAATACTCCTTTATTTATTTCAATTCATGATAAAACTCAGGATTTTGGAATAACTATTACTGATCAAACTGTTAATTTGATAAATTTCAGTGGTGTATTTTAGAAGTAAATTTATAAATTTTAATCTTGGAATTGAACAAGATTGAGGGCTATCAGTTTTATTATTTTCCTGCTCATGAGAAAAGTAAAAATAATCTAAATATTCCTAATAAAAATGTATATATGCATTGGTAATAGCTGGCTACAATCCAAATCATACTAAAACGTATATGATTTTTAAAATTGTTTCTGCTGATGGAACAGATTATTCGACACATTATGGAACATCAAACGAAAAATTAATTGGTAACTACATATCAGAAATATTTGATTTTGTCACGATAAAGAGAGGAAATAATATTTTATCTAAAACGGAACATCCATTTATTTCTTCATCGGTTTTATTACACTGAACTTCTTCTCATGCTGATGAAATATGTGTGGAATGACATACACTTAATCATGTTAAAATCAAGAGCAAATAAATAAAGTACTATATCCACTGGAAATTTTTGATGGTTTTTTTATGATATGGGAAGGAGATCTTACTACGATTTTTTTTAGAGTTCAATTTCAAATGGTGTTATTTTTCGATAGGCTGACTATAATGTTTCTGAGGTCAAAATAATAGATACAATATCAAAAGATCTGAGTGATTGTTGTTAAATATGAACCTAAGCACGAGCTTGAATAATAAGAATTTGCACTCAAAAATCCTAAGGTATCGATTTCTTTTTATGAATTTACAGACTATTGAGGTAGCAGGATTAAGCAGTAGGACAAGTTGTTTTATATTTGTTGTGTTTGAGATTAATCGTAAAAATAAAGAATTGCTTGATTCATTATTGTACAATCATGTTCAACTACATATACTATATTTAAAAGTGAAAGAAATGAATTATTTCTGCAAGTAATGTGGAATATAAAGCAGCCAGATAATTTTTTTGGAAGCTTATTATTCATTTCATGATTTTAAACGAGTTACACAACTGAAAGAAGATGTTGATGTAAATACATATAATTTCATAATGAATCATCCTAGCAATGTAATAACCATGATAAGCCGAAAAAATATTGTGGTGATACAAGAATGACAATGAAGTTAAATGCGAGTTTTAATTATAATATATCAATGGATACAATTATTTATGTAATTATTTGTGTAAAAATGATTTTAATATATGATACTCAGCATAGAATAGTTACTAACAATTCCTAAATTAACAGAAAAAATTGTCTCTCAGAATTTGTGATTATTGAGTGATAAAGGTTTAAGAATAACATAAAAACACCAAAAAAATATTTTAATATTTATTGTCTAATTATAATGATGCCTGGCACATTTTGCAGGCATAAAAAGAGAATTTACACGAACAATTTCTTCCCAAATATCTGTAATTTTTTAATACAAATATCTTCAAATTCATACAAATCATCCCATTATTGCCTTTTATATAATCAGTGCTAGTATTATGTTTTATACATCCCAAATGTTCCATAATTAAAGAGGGTTTAAAATAGTATCCACAGACACACCGTATTGAACTTGCTTCCTTTTTGCTGTATTACTTCTCTCAACGAAATATTTTTATTAAATTTAAATGCATTATGGCCCTTTGTCAAATTCAGCTTTATTTGATGTCATAGAAAGTTGTCACTTTTTATTTGTTCTAATTTTGTAGAAAAATTTTAATAGTAAAAATAAATTAACTTTTATATGTTATTAAACTTTTTTAACATTTCCTTCTAGATCGAATTTAATTTTTTCTATTTAATTATTTTTCTGTAGAAATGGTGTCTCTACTTAAAAAGCTCATTAATGTAAACAATGCAAAATTGTTTAGAAAATAGATCAGAAGTAGATGTTTTACACACCATCACTGGATGAAATTATCTAAACACAAAATATGGAGAAAAAATTTGTTTAAATATCAATAAGGAATTTTAAAGTTATTTTTCAAACAAATATTTGAAACTAACAACTGAATGTGATTTTCAATTTTTTGAAGTTGGACACTCTAAACTGACATAGAAAGGAAGAAAAAATTCAAAATGATGATAATGAACATCATTATTATGGGTTTGTAGTTCGAAAATTATTTTACTTGATATATTTTCGCAGTTTTTTGTCTTAATTAATTACTTGCAGTAGATATAATTTTCAGGGAGATGAAAAATAATGAAATATCATGTAAATTTTACTGAAACTGATTGAAAATTTAAAAAATGATGTGCAAATGATTGGTCATTAAAAAACAGTTTCAAAAAAGTCTTGAAAAACATGAAAAATAGTGTAAATATTTTAGAAAAGTGATGGAAATGTGATTACAGTTGGTGAATAACGGTCTATTTTATTTGATGGCTTGCAGTGACCGTTTTTTGTTGTGATTTTTTGATAATTTGGGGAAAATGTGTATTTCATCATTATTTCAAACAATTTCCATAATATTTTCTTGAAATATTCTGATTTTTCATCATCTTGGAAATTGCACCAGAATGTAAAAACTAAATCTACTTATGCTGTACCTTTTCCAGTATTTATTTTATGTGTGATATGTATTCAAAATCGAAAGAAGTAAGTGTTAAGCTCAAATTTGAAGTGTCCACCATGGGTGATGTATGGTACATATTATTCTCATTTCTATTTTCACTGTGTTACACTGTTTTCTGTAGTCTTATTTGTTTCTGTTAAGATGGCTCTTCTATACTCGATAATCGAAGTGCAGCACATTCATATTATTCTTCCGTTTGTATGCGTCACACATTAGTCCTACAGATTCGAACATAAATGGGTTGTTAAACAACATCTAGTTCCCCACATTTAGATTCAATGTGACTATTCTCTATAAGTAGATCCAGAAGTGAATGAATCTTTATAAAACAAAATTTTCGTGTGTCGCTTAATGCAGTAAACTGTCTTGATTATGATATTTCCAACCAGTACTTCAACACATGGTTAACTTAACATTGCTATTCAGAGTATATGTAATATCTTTTATCTCCCAGATGTTGCAAGATTCCTCTATAAACTGTGTTTAAAGCAATGTGTAAACCCTGCTTGTGCATTCGCAATAGCATCTTCTTTTTCCATTTGCAGTAAATATTCTTCATTTATGGCAGTTGTGTTCTCAATATACTCCAGGTTTAGTTTCTTGGCTTCCATGTCCTTCAGTTACAGTTTTCTAATTGCTATACCTAACACATTAACATTAGGGGATTATTATCTCAGTATAAAAACTGCAGGATATTGTTAACCATCACACAGTAGTTGTCATATACACTCCCGGAAATGGAAAAAAGAACATATTGACACCGGTGTGTCAGACCCACCATACTTGCTCCGGACACTGCGAGAGGGCTGTACAAGCAATGATCACACGCACGGCACAGCGGACACACCAGGAACCGCGGTGTTGGCCGTCGAATGGCGCTAGCTGCGCAGCATTTGTGCACCGCCGCCGTCAGTGTCAGCCAGTTTGCCGTGGCATACGGAGCTCCATCGCAGTCTTTAACACTGGTAGCATGCCACGACAGCGTGGACGTGAACCGTATGTGCAGTTGACGGACTTTGAGCGAGGACGTATAGTGGGCATGCGGGAGGCCGGGTGGACGTACCGCTGAATTGCTCAACACGTGGGGTGTGAGGTCTCCATAGTACATCGATGTTGTCGCCAGTGGTCGGCGGAAGGTGCACGTGCCCGTCGACATGGGACCGGACCGCAGCGACGAACGGATGCACGCCAAGACCGTAGGATCCTACGCAGTGCCGTAGGGGACCGCACCGCCACTTCCCAGCAAATTAGGGACACTGTTGCTCCTGGAGTATCGGCGAGGACCATTCGCAACCGTCTCCATGAAGCTGGGTTACGGTCCCGCACATCGTTAGGCCGTCTTCCGCTCACGCCCCAACATCGTGCAGCCCGCCTCCAGTGGTGTCACTTCAGGCGTGAATGGAGGGACGAATGGAGACGTGTCGTCTTAAGCGATGAGAGTCGCTTCTGCCTTGGTGCCAATGATGGTCGTATGCGTGTTTGGCGCCGTGCAGGTGAGCGCCACAATCAGGACTGCATACAAGCGAGGCAGACAGGGCCAACATCCGGCATCATGGTGTGGGGAGCGATCTCCTACACTGGCCGTACACCTCTGGTGATCGTCGAGGGGTTGCTGAATAGTGCACGGTACATCCAAACCGTCATCGAACCCATCGTTCTACCATTCCTAGACAGGCAAGGGAACTTGCTGTTCCAACAGGAAAATGCACGTCCGCATGTATCCCGTGCCACCCAACGTGCTCTAGAAGGTGTAAGTCAACTACCCTGGCCAGTAAGATCTCCGGATCTGTCCCCCATTGAGCATGTTTGGGACTGGATGAAGCGTCGTCTCACGCGCTCTGCACGTCCAGCACGAACGCTGGTCCAACTGAGGCGCCAGGTGGAAATGGCATGGCAAACCGTTCCACAGGACTAAATCCAGCATCTCTACGATCGTCTCCATGGGAGAACAGCAGCCTGCATTGCTGCGAAAGGTGGATATACACTGTACTAGTGGCGACATTGTGCATGCTCTGTTGCTTGTGTCTATGTGCCTGTGGTTCTGTCAGTGTGATCATGTGATGTATCTGACCCCAGGAATGTGTCAATAAAGTTTCCCCTTCCTGGGACAATGAATTCACGGTGTTCTTATTTCAATTTCCAGGAGTGTAATTTTTTTGTTGATTGGTACAACATGGAAGTCATTTTCTCAGAGTACAGTGAAGTAAATTGTAAATACTGTTGGTCTTTGCACCAGGTGGAACACATGCTGGATTCTGTTTTCAGGTATAAGATTCCATTTGGGTGTCAGATGGTATGCATCCATTCGTTTGCTATGCCTACAGTTTTAATTTTATAACACATGAGTCATATACACAAACTACCAAAACATCGATACAGACAGTTGTACTGTAGACGATCTCCTGATGGGAAACTGTGTTTTTCTGCTGGCCATTGTCTCTGAGCTGTGAATCTGGCGCTATTGCTACTCTCAGATACACGTCCAGCAGAACTGATGGATGTGTTAAAATACAACAGCTAGAAAATGGTAAAAATTTCAGGAGAGAAATTAAATTCATTGACATCCTTATTCAAATACTAGAGCAAAACGTGTCATTGTGTTACGCAGTATAAAAATATTGTATGTCTAATACCTGTTGTATTTTCATTTTTACGTACCCAGCCTGTGGGAAGGCACATCTGTTGTCTATTCATGTCAGATGGACACATATCTGACACGTATCTGCCAACACAACGAACTGTAACGAAATGGTATGGGACGCCATTACAGCTAGCCTTCCTTAGCATGTTGGACAATTTCTCAAACTTCGAGCAATTAATGCACAGCACAATTTTCTAAAGTTTATGAAAATTAATATTTTGCTTTGTAATAATAAGTTATACAAAGCATTGTTAAAATTGAAGTTGTTCTACATGGCCATTATAAGCAGTGCATCAGCAAGATGGACCGCTAGCCATTCTTCTGTCTTTTAAATGAGCGACCAGCTTGTAGTATTAGATTACATAATATTGTAGCAGCGAATATGCATTTAAGTGTACTTTGGATTCAATGATTAGTATCTTCTCATTTTCCAAATTATATTGAAATTCAGTGATTCATTTTTAACAGTACGAGAAAATTCTGGAAAGTGAAGAAAATGGAGATGGATCCCAACCACACATTCCAGCCGATGGCGACAGTACAGTCGAACTGACTAAAGAAAAGGCAGATTCTGATAGTGAAGTGGTAGAAACTGGTGTCGCGAATGAATAAATAAGTGACTTATTTGGGGAACCGAGCATACAACCACAATTATGCATGGAAGTTACACCAACAAGGCATTCAGTAGCACAACCTGATGTAGTAATTATGCGATAAGCTGCAAATTTTACATGCATAGCAAATGAACCATGAATGAAAAAGAATGAAAAAGAATGAAAAATTTGCTCAAATGTCCAGGCAACAGTTAGGTAAAATGAAACAAAATTTTGTTCAATTTGGCGAAGTATAATCGGCAAGAAAGGATAACAAATTCGCCACCATGGTAAAACAAACAGACAACTACAACATTAGATGAGGTCTAAAGAGGAAGGTCCAATTTAATTGTCGTATATAGTAAAATACCACGGATTGTCAGTCAATTATCAGATGATGTGGAAAAGTTAAAAATCACACAAACAGAAATAGAAGCTAATGTTTAAATCTTAAATATCAGCTTAACGAATTGTCATTTGAGGAAATTCAGACAATATCTCAGAGCCTGCCTGCTCAGGCTGAAAAAGTTAGTAAAACATTTGACACTTGGATTTCTGAGACAAACACAGACATTATGGAAAAAAGTGGTAAAAGAGATATGTGCACTGCTCCAGGCTGTGAGTCCTGAAACAGTATCAGGACCAAGAATTGGAGGCGAAAATGATCGCACATAACTTCGTCACATAAGACAGATGTTGTCAGATGAATTACCTAAGTGATGCAAGGAGACTGAAATTCGGCTAACAAACAGGCCTAAAACAACGGGTCGAACAAATAAGAAATACACTGTGTGAAACAACAAACATGTCGATACACAGACGCAAACTTATGGAAATGTTCCAATGAACAGCGAGCATATTTCGAATGATATAAGATGTAATACACCACATGACATATGTACCTATGATACTGCAGCAACAGCATCCACACTGGCAGCTGTCGTTGTCGATTAGAGTCTTCTGAAGCACCGCCAATCGATGGTGGGACGAAAATCCCACATTCAATTATTTTCACTCGAGTTTTGAAGGAACATTGCCTAAAACAAGGAACGAAAGCAAAAAGGTTCAATTCGCAGCTTCAGATACACGCATGAAAATCCTGTTCAACATTTGAACAGTTCAAACAGGCGTTCTTGAACAAATATTGGTCGACTCATATTCAGGCTCGTTCGAGAAGAGAATTATTTAATTCTGGGGCTTGTGATGCAAAACAAGGGAGTCTCGGGAAATACTTCGGACAATATTCGACAAAAACACTCTATTGGGATAATCCCTGGCGCTTATAGATGTAATTGGAATACTAAAAAGCAAATCTCTGATTTCTATTTGCGAAAAGCTCATCCAAGCATCAGAAGACACTGTAGAAAACTTTATATCAGTTGCAGACTCTCTTGATTTAATTGAAGATGACATGAAATGTTTGAACGGCAACGATGGTGGGGGCACGCAGCATTCCTGAAGTCAACACAACAATTGACAGAATCACACTGGTGACAGCGGCAGTGCCACGACTCCTGCATGTCACAAAAATGGCAGCGTGCAATGTCAGAATAATAGACATACAAATAATCAAGGATACTGGGGGCAACATCAACACAGCAACGTGAACCAGCTACAGCCGCATTTTCGGGGACCACCACCGACAAATTTTTCTCAACTTCCTCCCATGGGCAAAATGTTCCGACTTTACCAGTGGTAAATTGTCTTGTTTCAGGAGACACTGGTCCACGAACGCAAGGGGTTTGGAAAGCAGGCACAGATTGATGTGTTGTTCAAAAGTGAACCGATAAAATTTACTTTCTTCATACTTAATGTTTGTGTGTGCCCTGTGTACTCAGCATGCAATTCTACAAAGGAGGAATGCAAAAATCGACCTCCATAGTTGAACATGCTGTTTCAATGTTAGGGGGAAAGAAATTATTTTGAATTTGATACGGACTAAGACACATCAAGGCAAATTAGATTTTTTTCTTATGTTCTTTTATTACAGAAATAGTTCAAGTTGTCTAAGAAAAATGTAATAATACGTGTACAAACTGTAAATTCAGAGCAACATAACAGAGAAATCAGACTTTGGCTGAAACGATTCAGAGGAATTGCATTAAAAATTTTTTTTAAGCGAAGCTTTCCTCAGAAAACTGAAACTCACTTCTGCTCCTTTTTCATTCGAACTGAGCAGACATATTTTGTATAAGTATCTCCATGTAGATATATATTTGATTTATAATTAAATATGTTAAAAATGGGTTACATTCTTGTTTTCACTTATAAATAAAAGTTCTCCATAAAGTTATGTACATGAATTATTGGTTTTCTAATATTTGTTTCAGAAAAACTAGATGGAACTGCGAGCTCAGCAGATCATGATGAAATGACACAATGTGCAGAATGCAATTCTCATTCAACCACTGATTTCATTCTGCAATAAGCAAAGATTGTCTGCAAAACTGTGAATCTGCTGCTCTTGCTCCTGTCAGACACAAGCACCACAGAACTGATGGAGATGTAAATTACTACATTTCGTAAATAGTAAAAACACATATCAGATGCAGTAGGAAGAATGTACACCAGCATCAGCAATGACTTTCCCTCCATTGCTCATTAAGAGGGAAAGTAAATGCATTTGACGACATCATTTTACAAATTTTGGCACTTTATTCAAATACCAGAGCTTAACACATCACAGCACTCAGGGCGCTACGTTTTTCACAGCATCATGTCAGCGTTTTTCTTTGAAAGTGTGAGTACTGATGTGCAACTAACACAGTACCAGGGATTTTTGAGGAGCACTCAAGATATCAGTGCTGTATCCCAGTGGTCCAGTGCACTGTGTGGCAATTTGTCAGATTGGGTTCAAATCCTGCAGCTACCATCATTTTTCTTATTTAAATTGATTCCTCAGAATATTAAACTGTTAATTATAAAATTTAATTTGTATACTCAATTTAGTTGTGATTTTTACCTTTCTAGCTCAAATGACTATGTATGGTGGTAAATTTTGTATGAAAGTTTTTGCTGTGAAAGAGACCTTTTTCCATTAGGTCTTTGGAGAAAAACTGACATTTAAAGAGTTAGGTAGATCTACTTCAAATGTAAATGTAACAGCAGGAGGGCGTGGAATGGGGTTCAACGATTTCGTTCAAACTATATGAGAGGAAGCAAGCAGTACCCCTTTCAAGTTCCTAGAATATTTCGCCTGAGTGCACAATAGGAAAACGTAAAATGCTCTCTAAATATTTACATGTAGAGTATAAGGCACTTTTTAGCAGCAGTTCATGAACTGGCAGTGTAGCCCAATGGTAGTCTGCTTTCAGCAGTAACAGTGCCAGGATGTATGCTGCGTTCTACCAGTGGGACTCGTGTCGCTCATGGGTTAGTTTTTTCTTATATTCAGCACACTGTGGCAAACTCATATAAGCAGGACATGATAAAGATCACTGTTCAACTGGACCACACCCGACTATGTGCTTAAAAAGCTGAGCAGCACCTTCAAGAGTAACTCAGATAGGATCCATCACTTAGTTTGAGCATACATTTTTCCATCATGGCCAGTATCATTTATGTAAAGATGACGTATGTGGCCACATGTAACCACATGGTCTATAAGTATGCTGATGCTCCTAAGTTGAAACATTCCAATGGTCATATTGGAGCACTAATGGTGGACCATGCATGTCTTGGCATATGGATGCTGCAAGTATTTGACCTTTCTTTTGAAGAGCTGGAAGATGCTGCCAAGACAGATTGTCGACCATATGACAATATGATCAGCCATATTGTAGAAAAACGGCAAATTTTCGAAACTTACAGAGTCTACAATGGAGCACGCCAGGTGAAAGTCGACCTCTCAAAATAAGACCTGTCATACCTGTACATAGGTGGATGTCTTGCCATCATCATATACAACAGCCAACCTTGAACATGTTCTGGTGGAAGACAAGAAGGCCATGTTACGTCAGCTTCCCTTCAGCATCATTTTACAAGGTCTCTGATACAGGATGCTGATGTACCCATGAGACCACTATTCTCCCTCTCCATTATGTTATTCCTCCAACACCACCCTCCAAGAGTGGGAAAGGGGCGATGTATTAACGGAAACTGTAGTCATAGGAGGGCAAGACGCCACAGCATCAGAACTTTCGACTATCCCAATGACACAGATCACCAGCCACTCATGGTTGATCTCAGAAGAAGATGGATGGGGAAGCTAGAGTCGTGCCAACATTGTCCTTTGTTACAGATAATGAGGCACCAATGAATGTCCACCAAACATCAATACGGACGTCCATTTTTGTACAGAATGCCAACCTAGATGCCACAAGAAACGGCAGTGCACTTCTTCTGACGAACGCCTCGTTCGCACAAATGACCTGAGAGAGGACGACAGCGCTGATGGTGACCTGAAAGATAAGCTGGATGGCGGTACTAGACGATCGGTTCCCCATCTCAGTCATTACACTGGTATCATGTCACTCCCAAGCCAGACAATGGTATCAGACAGCTAGGACGACCATCCTGCAGCACCAACCAATGACACAGAAGTCCATAATGAATGGAATGGTGCATCAGTCCTCAGATTGACACCAGCTCTTGTGCAGTGGGCTGATGACACTGAGGTTTCTGACGATATGGAGAAGGGGAATTGGAGGGCTGTGGCATGTAGTATGCCACCTCAGACCACCAGCCCCATTAACCAGGGATGCAGACCATGATTTTCAGACATTGTCTAGCTCCTAACTGTCTGCTACGACATCTCCAACGGGCTGATCTAGACAACAGATCTTCCATCTAGCCACTATTATATCAATATAATCCAGACACAATGTAAGCTGTCCTTGTTCTGAAAAACACAAACTGAAGCAGATGTCAGCTTTGCCTTTTTACAAGAAGTCAATGTAACAAGCTTCCCTGACTTCTTCGATATATGGGTTGTGTTACAAACGCTTGCTTCACTCACAGTGGTGTTGCCATCCTTCTCCACAAGGCTTTGACGGCCATCAACATGTCATACCTCCCAAATGAGAGGGTCATGGCTGTTATAGTCTACACCATGCAGATTGTTAACATCTGTACTACTTGTGGCTTGGAACAACAGAGAAAATGATTGTGTTTCTTCACACAGAGGATATAGTACAACTCTGTCAGGGTCGACCTGATGACATAGTAAGAGATGGCAACTTCAATTGTATGCAGCACCTACCGACCAGCTGCTGTTCCATTCACCTTGACTGGAGCTCGAGACCCTTCCACTAGATCTCTATATGGTCGACATGTGGCTATACACACATGGAGATGGTCCCAGATTCACCCAACGTATCAGTAGTTCGTTGAGCAGGCTAGATCGGTTTTACATAACACATATCTTAATGGCGATGATAAATGTGCAGAAGGATGGTCTATGGTCTTCACCGACCACATGGCATATACATGTGCTATTGCCCTCTGTCCCCTCTGTGTAGTAAGAAGTTAACTCCCTTGGGAGATGAACACAAACCATTTCACCTCAAAGAATGCATGGATGCGTTGGAGACCATGTGGTACCAAGCTTTCGGCTGTCGCACTTGGCATTAACGTGATGGATGAAACGTGTCAAGCCTGCTCTCTGGTGGAGACTTATGGTGTACAGCAGGCGCACAGCAACATGGAGACGACACACGGTGGACTTTTATTATACCTTCCTACTAGAATGTTCCATTATGCCATCTTCACCAGATCAGTAGATGCTGGTAAGTCATTCTAAAGTTAAGGTCGTCATCCTAGTTACCCTTTACCCACACGGTTGCTCCATAAATACACAAACTTATGATGTGGTGCCTCACGAATGTCCTTTGATGCACCACGTTAACTTGGAGCGTAAAAGGTACTCGTAGACAACTTGTTGACTGACGACAACCAACTCAGAGACGTGCAATGGGACATTGTTGGAGCCTTCCATGGATATTACTTGCACCTCTATGCAGCACAGTGCACAGATCCTGTGATGGTACGCACCATTTCTGGATTACTCCATGGTACAGTTCGACATGATGTGACAATGGACTTATTGCAGGATGTGACGGAAGATGAAGTTCATGATGCTCTCTGTAAAGGGAAAACTCTCATTGGAGTTTTATAGGACTTCCCAATGACTGGTGATACCATGTTGGACTGAGATTTGTAGGGAATTGATATCTCCCCCCCCCCCCCCCCCCAACACACACCTGCCTGAGGCATTCCTCAAAGATCTGATAATGCAGATACACAAACCAAATACAAGACTACTGACGTTTGACAATGCTTAACAGTAACTTGAAAATTTTCACATGGCTGCTGGCAAACTATTTGCTATGTTCAGTCTGCCATGTCATCTTCAAGGACCAATCTTTCCTAGGAGGTTCATACAATCAGTCAGGTCCTCTCTGCATCAATACAGGGACTTCCTCTCCCTAGCACAGATCCAGTGCCTCACACACGTGCCACCCTCACTGGATTCCAGTCAGGCATTTCTTCATTTCAACCACACGGATATCATTGCAGTGCTATGCAATATTGTTTGATGCAGTCATGCATCTCCTACATGAGGCGCTGTCATGGGAACTCATCAATGGTCACCTGATGCCTGTATAAGATCCACCTGTCAGATTCACCCACTTGCCGTCTCAGTTGTGTGGATGTGGGGCACTGCTGCCATATTCTTTTTTCATTTTATAATATTCCTTGCAATGTAAACAATTAATTATAAAATTTGTATACTCAAATTTTTACGATGCACAAGACTGCATTTGTCTGATTCATGGAATAGAATTTTTCATCTGATAAAAGAATCACATATGCGCCAGTATGGTGTGGCGTTACACGTGGGATATATGCCATGAGGCCTATACCAATAAACACTGCCTCAGCTGTGGGACTGCAGGCAGTTGTGGTACCTTGTGTGCCGGATTTTAGCATATAACCTAAGTTCAACACCACACAATATTGCTGCACATATGATTTTTTTATCAGATCTGCACACATGATTCTTATATCAGATGAAACAATGTACCCCATGGTTCGGACAAATGCAATCTTGTGGAACCACTTTCAGGCCATGAAATATGTTTGCCTTCATGACCTCAGCCATGGTGTTCATTTCTGGTGTTACCTACAAGGGCAGTACCACGTCATTGTCCGCCACCCACAATATGGTCAATTTTTTTTTTTTTTAAATTACCTATGGATTGTGTTGCACCATCGACTGAGAAGCTGGGCCATCCCTGGTGAGAGAAGTTTATATGACTGATTATGTACTGTAACGAATGAATGTTGTACAACACAGTGGCTGATTGGTATCATGTAGAATGCTGTATCGCTTCTGCCATGAATGTTATTATTTTGTTTTTCATTTTTCTCCTTAGTGTCCCTCACGTGCTGGAAACATCATTTAGTTCTCCCACATTTAGCATGGCATATCATGAGTCTTCTTCTCCTTTGGTTTTTCAAGCACAAAAACACACCCACATTTTAGCTCTATGGCTGTAGACTGCGATATTTGTCTTTGTTTTTGGTTTGCCGTATCCTTCTTCCCTCCCTTTTCCTTAAAGTGTCAAGGAGACACGGTGGCAAGGCCTTGGGTTGTGATCTCTGGCTGCTGAGTGGCAATTTATTGGCTCAGGTTCCATTCCCCCTGCTGGCATCTTCCTTTTCATTTTATTCCTTGCAGTGTTAAATGATTAACTATGAAATTAGTATATTCAATTTATTACGATTACCACTTTTGTAAGTCAAAACGCTATGGTTAGTGGTAAAACAGCGAGCATAAGAGGAAATTTACTATGAGAGCACATGAAAAGAGTTGTATCTGTGGTTGTTATGTTCCCAATGCACTGTTAAGCTTTCCATGTTTGTTGTGTGGACACAGTGATGCATTGGGTACAGAAGGAGTGAAAGATATAAGCCATATTAATGCACCAATAAAAAACATAGCGGAAATCAAACATAATTAAAGAACATGCTTGATCTTAGTATATTAGCTAAAGCTAACATCACAACAATATTAAGTCACACTTATCATGTTGACATAGTGAAACACAATCTGTTCTTTACTTTTGTAATAATGTAAAACATTGGTAAAATTTTGCATGAGCCATCACTGATGCTCTGTCTCATTATTTTCTGCATGCTGGATCGTTTCACACCAGTCTTTCCTACAATTCTTCAGATTTCCTTGGATTTTGATAAATTATTCCAGAAACCATGGTGATATTTTCATAAGTAACTACAGTTTCCTTGGGCCAACATCCCTACAAGATCATCAGCCACGCTGCCTGTCCAATGGAATTTGGAAAAAAGCTTGTGAATTGTTTTCACATGGGGTTATTTTGAACATTAAATCGTGATTGAAAGCTGTTCCTTGTTGCAGTAGGGCTGTGGTGTAGTACGAGGGTCAGTCAAAAAGTAATGCCTCCTATTTTTTTTTCTACGTTTAATTGTCAAGAAATTTAAATGCAATTACATAGGTTGAAAACCACAACATTGAGGATCATTTTGTCATTTTTCAATGTAATCTCCGCCCATCTCTACAGTTTTGGACCATCTTTGAACATGGGCATGTATCCCAGAACGGTAAAAATCACAGCTCTGCTTCCTAAGCCATTGACGCACGGATGTTTTGACGGCCTCCTCATCTTCAAAATGAATCCCACGATGAGCTTCTTTTAGTGGCCCGAACAGATGGAAGTCTGATGGTGCCAGGTCAGGGCTGTATGGGGGATGAGGCAAAACTTTTGACAATCTCGTCAGAGGTGTGACGACTGGTGTGTGGTCTTGCATTGTCATGCAAAAGAAGAACATCTGCCATTGATTTTGTTGGGCGAACTCGCTGAAGACGTGCTTTAAGTTTTTTGAGGGTTGTGACGTATTGAACAGAATTTATTGTGCATCCCTGCTCCAAAAAATCAACCAGAATCACACCCTCTGTATCCCAGAAAACTGTTGCCATAACTTTCCCTGCCGATCGCACAGTTTTGAATTTTTTCTTCCTCGGCGAGCTTGTGTGACGCCACTCCATTGACTGCCTCTTTGATTCGGGTTCAAAAAAATGCACCCATGTTTCGTCCCCGGTCACAATTTTTTTCAGAAACTCATCTCCCTCCAAACGGAAGCGCTGCAAGTGTTGGGAGGCTATTGTTTTCCTTGCCGCTTTATTCTGATCGGTTAACATTCTTGGAACCCACTGTGCACAAACTTTTGAGTACCCCAATTGTTTAATAATCGTGATCACACTGCCTTTACTAAGAGAAATAATGCGACACACTTCATCTGCAGTCACCCGACGGTCACCACGAATGATGTCATCAACTTGCTGAATGTTGTGTGGAGTCACTGCACTCACCGGCCTGCCGCTCCGCTTTTCGTCAGTCAACGGTGTTTGCCCTTCAGCTTCCTTACAACGACGAACCCATCGTCTAACAGTGCTGACATCCACTGTCACAACACCATACACCTTCTTCAGTCTTTCATGAATGCATATGGGCGTTTCACCTTCTGCATTCAAGAATTCAATCACACAACGCTGTCTCAAACGAACATCGATGTCGGCCATCTTAC
This sequence comes from Schistocerca gregaria, assembly GCF_023897955.1. Taxonomy (NCBI): domain Eukaryota; kingdom Metazoa; phylum Arthropoda; class Insecta; order Orthoptera; family Acrididae; genus Schistocerca; species Schistocerca gregaria. The sequence goes on from NC_064922.1 coordinate 204,973,393, forward strand.
AAACTTCTGCTGTGCTGCCACCTGTTGACACAGAAAGTTACTACTGCAGTGGATTGCAGAAGAAGGTTTGAGGAATGGCGCCAAATTCAAATTTCTCACTTAACTTAATTTTTTTAAGTAGAAAAAAAAATGGGAGGCATTACTTTTTGACCGACCCTCGTATGTGGTATTCAGATACCAGAAAAACGAGTTTTTCGGTAGAATACACGATTTAAACTGTTCCTTCACTACACTAATCTGCTTTCACGTTCACATTTCCACATGGCTACTGACCGCACTGACAATGACCGACAGTACTCTATTTATAGCACTATGAGTTGCGGTTACAGTACCATCTGTCAGTAGCTTTTCTTCAGTACCATCTGTCAGCAGCTTTTCTTACTATTTCGAAACCTCTGAACAACATATGTATAAAATTTTTACAGCTTTCATAATAAATATACCATTTATTGCAGTCATCTATTGACCTTAATTTTCAAGAGATTTAAATTTGAAATCAGTGACTCTTTTGCTGGACACCCCGTAGACACAAACGGCATTAATTGTGCTAATACTGGTTATCATTTTTGTGGTCTCGATAGCTATGATACCACGATGTAGGTGCAAGTTCTTAAGTTGGCACTACGACAGACACCGACAGCGCCCTCTAGCCGGCGCTGTGGGGCTCTACGAGCTCTGCTCTAGATTCAGCCCATTTGATAAAGAGCAGATGGCTGGGACACTTTGCTTCATATACTTTGCTCTACTTACGACGGGTTTAAGGCTTGCTCATCCTCTTGTAGATATAAATGCACCAATAAATCACTTTTACTTTCTTGCAGTACTGGCGTGTATTACCTTTTCCAGCTCCTACTCACTTTCTTCATTCGGCCAACCTTTCAGGTTTCAGGAGCAGACCCGCTCGCCGCCTTCCAGGCAGGATACAAAAATTTTTCAGGTTCAGCCACAGAGAATTCGTCTAGCGACTAACCATTTTTTAATAGAATTCGCAAACTCACCATAATGTGAAAGCATCATGCAATGATACACTCCTGTAAATGTAAAAAAGAACACATTGACACCGGTGTGTCAGACCCACCATACTTGCTCCGGACACTGCGAGAGGGCTGTACAAGCAATGATCACACGTACGGCACAGCGGACACACCAGGAACCGTGGTGTTGGCCGTCGAATGGCGCTAGCTGCGCAGCATTTGTGCACCGCCGCCGACAGTGTCAGCCAGTTTGCCGTGGCATACGGAGCTCCATCGCAGTCTTTAACACTGGTAGCATGCCGCGACAGCGTGGACGTGAACCGTATGTGCAGTCGGCGGACATTGAGCGAGGGCGTATAGTGGGCATGCGGGAGGCCGGGTGGACGTACCGCCGAATTGCTCAACACGTGGGGCGTGAGGTCTCCACAGTACATCGATGTTGTCGCCAGTGGTCGGCGGAAGGTGCACGTGCCCGTCGACCTGGGACCGGACCGCAGCGACGCACGGATGCACACCAAGACCGTAGGATCCTACGCAGTGCCGTAGGGGACCGCACCGCCACTTCCCAGCAAATTAGGGACACTGTTGCTCCTGGGGTATCGGCGAGGACCATTCGCAACCGTCTCCATGAAGCTGGGCTATGGTCCCGCACACCGTTAGGCCGTCTTCCGCTCACGCCCCAACATCGTGCAGCCCGCCTCCAGTGGTGTCGCGACAGGCGTGAATGGAGGGACGAATGGAGACGTGTCGTCTTCAGCCATGAGAGTCGCTTCTGCCTTTGTGCCAATGATGGTCGTATGCGTGTTTGGCGCCGTGCAGGTGAGCGCCACAATCAGGACTGCATACAAGCGAGGCACACAGGGCCAACACCAGGCATCAAGGTGTGGGGAGCGATCTCCTACACTGGCCGTACACCTCTGGTGATCGTCGAGGGGACACTGAATAGTGCACGGTGCATCCAAACTGTCATCGAACCCATCGTTCTACCATTCCTAGACCGGCAAGGGAACTTGCTATTCCAACAGGACAATGCACGTCCACATGTATCCCGTGCCACCCAACGAGCTCTAGAAGGTGTAAGTCAACTATCTTGGCCAGCAAGATCTCCGGATCTGTCCCCCATTGAGCATGTTTGGGACTGGATGAAGCGTCGTCTCACGCGGTCTGCACGTCCAGCACGAACGCTGGTCCAACTGAGGCGCCAGGTGGAAATGGCATGGCAAGCCGTTCCACAGGACTACATCCAGCATCTCTACGATCGTCTCCATGGGAGAACAGCAGCCTGCATTGCTGCGAAAGGTGGATATACACTGTACTAGTGGCGACATTGTGCATGCTCTGTTGCTTGTGTCTATGTGCCTTTGGTTCTGTCAGTGTGATCATGTGATGTATCTGACCCCAGGAATGTGTCAATAAAGTTTCCCCTTCCTGGGACAATGAATTCACGGTGTTCTTACTTCAATTTCCAGGAGTGTACTTTGTTGCATAACCAAATTGAATACATGGACTCAGCAGTGAGTGAGAAGAGCCTTCAGATGTCTTGTTACAACCTTATTACTGATTTGTCTGACCATCCATTATTGATGTTCCATTATACATCTGGCCAACCAACTTCTCTGCAGTGGCAAATTCTTGAACTATGCATTCAACATGAGCAAACAAATTACTAATGGTTCTATTTCCTTGACATCAGCAAAATATTTAGTTCACTTTCCCTTTATGCATTATTTACTTTCTTAATAGAAGGATCTTATTCATTAAATAGCAGCTCTTGTTTTGCTACATAACACACAGCATCGAATAATATTTTAAAATTTTCCCTGTCCATTTAACTTGTTCGTTGTGTTGGCTAATGTTACTACAGTGCTGTACATTTAATAAGATGCCTATTCTATCCTTTCCAAACATTTTTAATTGCCAAAGTGATTGAATGTCATTTTGTGATTTCGAATGTCATTGTTGCCCAACTGACAGGTGACTTAAATCTGAAAACCCATGTACCTTTCACGCCAATTATTCTCTGGAAAACAACAAACATGGTCAACAGAAGGTTTTACTTGAATCAGGTGAACCTGTCAACCAATCAGATTTTCATATTGCGAAACAGAAAATAATGTCTAGCATAATGTTCTTTTTTGTCCTCATGCTATGAAACTAGGTTAGGTGGCCATGACTTTGGTCTACCTTTTTTAACTAGTTTCAATTTTTCTTGTAGAATTCTCATGAAAAATGGTTTTTCTTGCAAGTGGTTCAGAGTTACATTTACTTCCATTGTCAGTTCTAAATTGGAAAAAAAACTCTACAACCTACCTCAGCATTTCAAACAACACCCTACATCTCATTTTAGATTATTAGAATTAAGTACAGTTCAAAATAAAAACCAAAAATGTCTTGGGGAATTTGTCTGGAATCCTCAAGTCCCATGTGTGAAAACGTCCTTGCCAGTACAAGTGAGAGGCTTAGTGTCTTCACTGCACACATCAGTGACGTCCAGTCGCAACCGCCTCCCGAAAACTCGAAGTTTATGCATCCTGCCGTCTCTCTCCCCCCCCCCCCCTCCCTCCTTCCCATTCCATTCTTGCCCACATTTCCTCAACAATGTGTGTGGCCTCGACGTGTGACGCAGAGCATGCTTCGTGTAGTCATTCGCCTGGATATGAAGGCGTGTAAGGACTCAAGTGTCGACCAGCCGTAACAAGAAATACAATCCATTCGACCAACAGGCGACACGTTTCTATTGATTCGCGGTGAAAGCTCAGTGATGCTGTGCCAATTGCAATCATAATTGACGATGTCGTCGGGTCAACATAGGAACATTAGGGATCGTGTGATGTGGAGCTCCATGTTCAACAATGGCCTTTGAAAACAGTTCTCCATGCATCAGCATTGTACTCACATATACGATATTGCAGTGCCTAATGCCGACTTACGATGTTCCTTTGCAATTGCATGCACGTCCGAAGGAACGAGCACTGCGGCGACTACAGTCGTTTGAAGTACATTAAATGTATTCGCATTTGCGAATGTCGATAACTATCCGCAGTATAGTGGAATGACGACAATGAAACTTTGTGCCTGACTGAGAGTCGAACCCGGGTTTCCCGCTTATGGTGAGCGGTCGGCTTACCATTTGGTTCTACGAACACAAGTTATGGCAAGACGCAAACTTCCATATGTCGTCAGCCAAGTGTCTACAACCTGCACTCGTACATCCATTATGTATGTTCCCGCATAGGGAATACGTTTTACTCGAAAGTTGCTCGCCTGATGTCGGCAGATTTGTGATCGGATAGCCAACTGATAAGGCGACCTCTCACGACAAGTGGGAAATTCTGGTTAGAGTCCCTGTCCGTCACAATTCATTGTCGTCCTTTATGCAGCTGATGGTTATCGGTATTCACAAATACAAATACATTTCATGTAAAACGTTGTACTTTGTCGTCAAATCTGCCACAGATAGCTTTCATCTTGTATTATGCAATGGGGGATCAATCGACCTCTATGTTTTGTGACGAGTAGACTTCGGACTTTTAGGTTCTAAAAATCTTAAAAACTGAAGTATTGTGAAAAGCGGCGCTCGGCATGTCCTTCAGCTGTCGGTGCAGGCTCCTAGTATAGCCGTCGCCTCCAAGGAGTTTCGGTCCTTTTGGATACCTCCTGCGCCAACAGGTCACAGCAACTTTCTCCGTTCTTTTCGTCTACGAGAATTTTGTGTCACAATTTACATCAATAAGCCACAAAGAAATCGCATAAACCTTTTAATTTATAATAGTATCTGCTTATTGTTGATTGATGCATAAGTTGGGGTCACATTCGTCTCCTTGTCTCATGACAAACGCCACGTAAATTTTGGCAGGTTACAAGGTCGATGTTAACGCTCGTTAGCGTAGTTGGTAAATATACCTAACAAGCATGTAACTGCATTCAGATTGTTTGTGTTTACTAGTTTCTAAATATATACTTATTGTCTACATTACTTATCATTCGTATTTCCAGTTATTGAACGAATTCGTCGGCGTTATGCAGACACATAAAAGTCAGCTGGTTCCCGCGATTTGTTTTTCAGTACAAATGAAAACACTAACAAACAAGTGGGGGGACGCGAGGGACCGTCACCACCATGGAATGGAGGCACAAGTCACAGCCAGTCAATGGGTGAGAAGAGGGCAGAAATTGAAGCATATTCATAAAACAGCAGCATGGGGGATACAATACAACAATGGAAGCCACGCATCTGTGTGTTTTCGAAAGGTACAGTCGGGCATGCGATGAGGCGTCTGTTTACTTCGTGTGCTGATTGTGACCACCTAGCGTATCCTATATGCCATCGACACCTTTCTGTTTCGACAATTTTTGGGGCGAATACGTATTATATTTAGAATTGTTAGTAGTGCCTAAAAGTCGGGGTATTTGGCGCCCCGGCTTGTCATGACACTCCAAAAAAAGTGAACATCCCGCGAAAATCGGACAGTTGACAAAGCTACACATGCTTGTTCACAGACAGTTGCAGTTTCAAGTCGAGCATACATACACATTTTGTATAGTGTTGTTCAATATGTCACATGTAAGTATCTCCGTCTTTCACATATACTGCAATTACACAGTAAACTCCTGAACCAGCTGTGAGCAGCAAGGTAGATTGAAAGATACCCAGTTTTCTTTCAATCATATATAGTTCCTTGTGCTATGGGGATAATTTTATGCGCCTCGCTGTTACACAGTTTGAGTCCGGTTTTTCGTCCAAGTGACATTGATAGTTGGGCCAGTCGACATCTTTGATTCTAAACGTTTGAGATGGTTAACATATATGTCATAATCGCATTCTATTGATGATAGTTGAATGTCTGCGCATGAGACAGATCTGAGAATGAGATTTTCACTCTTCAGCGGAGTGTGCGCTGACATGAAACTTCCTGGCAGATTAAAACTGTGTGTCCGACCGAGATTAGAACTCGGGACCTTTGCCTTTCGCGGGCAAGTTCTCTATCAACTGAGCTACCGAAGCACGACTTACGCCCGGTACTCACAGCTTTACTTCGGCCAATATCTCGCCTCCAAATTTTACAGAAGCTCTCCTGCGAACCTTGCAGAACCAGCACTCCTGAAAGAAAGGATACTGTGGAGACTTGCCCGCGAAAGGCAAAGGTCCCGAGTTCGAGTCTCGGTCGGACACACAGTTTTAATCTGCCAGGAAGTTTCATGTCAGCGCACACTCCGCTGAAGAGTAAAAATCTCATTCTGGAAACATCCCCCAGGCTGTGGCTAAGCCATGTCTCCACAGTATCCTTTCTTTCAGGAGTGCTAGTTCTGCAAGGTTCGCAGGAGAGCTTCTGTAAAGTTTGGAAGGTAGGAGGCGAGATACTGGCCGAAGTAAAGCTGTGAGTACCGGGCGTGAGTCGTGCTTCGGTAGCTCAGTTGGTAGAGCACTTGCCCGCGAAAGGCAAAGGTCCCGAGTTCTAGTCTCGGTCGGACACACAGTTTTAATCTGCCAGGAAGTTAGACTGATCTGAATTTACCGAGACGTACTACTGGGTGCTACAGAGATGGGATACGAATAAAACCCTCCCTGTTTCTGCAATTTTGCTGTATTTCCAGGCTATGAGCCTGATACTGCCACATTCCGTGCGGCATTGGTATCCGAATAATTAGCTTGTGCTGGTTGGGAAATTTGTGCGTCCCAGTCGCAACAACAAGCGGTCAGATATCATTATTAACGGCAGGCGAAGTGTAATGTTGTTTTTTTTCTTCCGCCCTTGGCTGTGTGTGGAGATAAGCGAGGTCATTTGAATCCACGTAGCTTCTACGTCTTTTCTAATGCTGTGCGTAGTTCTGAGTGTACGAACTACGAGCACTGCGAAAAACCTGTTCTTGATATACTACCTACGTAGACGTATGGAGCTCTCTCATTGGTCAAGCCTTCAGAAGACAGTCACGCCATCCGCTGTCAGTGAGTGACGTTGTAACCGTAAATAACACAGGGACACACAAAGCGTATCATATACACGTGCAGACATGATTAACTTAATCAAGAAAAATTTCGCGAGAAAATATTTCAAGAAAGATGTTAAAAAGTCACATTTTGCTCTTGTAAATGAAAGACTTTCGATTTCTTAGTAAGAATGCCCGGAATTTGCAGTAGTAAACATGTTTCAAGGCCTATACGCGAACATTTTTGGCTACAGTGATTGTTTGCGAATAGAAAGGTAAAGGTGGGCGAGCAGTAATATAAATGCAAGGTTGAAGCGCACTTGTGTACAACTTGCGATGAGTGCATAAGTGATGTTGCTGAGCTCAGTCGTACAGTGTAAAGATGTCTCTAAGCAAAAATATTCCTCGGTGCAGTCAGTGCATCTGTATGTCAAAAAGGTATTTGTATTTCTGCAGTAACTATCAGTAGCATTTAGTCAGTTATAAACAATATTTAGAGATAGGCTGAAGAAATTACTGTCATGATGTTGTTGTAAGCGTGATAATGCGAAATTCTTACAGGATTTCAGTTAATAACAGTCGTGTGCTTCAGGAAGTTAGTGAAGTATGGTTTATAATTTGGCATAGCAGTCACTAGTGCTACGAAAGATGATGATATGCTGTCGTCTTCAATGGTATAATCTAATCCGAATGACACAAATACGTGCGCCTCACTATCACAATTGACAGTGAGAATGTACGTCGTCTGCTGCAACAAACATGGCGAACAAATTTATTGTAAGCAAATTGAGGAAGGTGTTATTAGTGAACCAACCCCTCGCTTCCGTCAGTTGTTCACAATACCGTAATTAATTTAGGTTAAAGGTACATGTATTGATAGAATAGAGCTTATACATTGTTTTTGGGCTACGGCAGATGACGTTTACCAGGCAGAAAACTGTAACTTCGATACTCATGTCAAATTTGCGTAATGGTGACATTATTGTCTTAATATTTAACGTTATATTGATTGGTCACAGGTACACTGCCTGTTTTCTTCCAGACAATACGCCACTCGTAACCCCATTCATGAAAGATCTACATCAGTTGACAATGAAAAGCTGCTCGAATCTGCCTCGAAGGACATGCCCACAAATCATTGGAAACTGCTTAATCAACTGAAGGATTTTGTAACGAAGACACCCATTAACAAAGGTTTATTATTTGTATTGAATAATGAATGGGCGAAAGTTCTTCAGAAGATTCCATCACTTCAAAATCAGCTGAAGAAACAAGATACGCCGACCATATCACAGAGTTTGCAGAAGGTTACCACCAAGGAAAGCAGTACCCAGGAATTGGCAAATGTTTTGGAGGGACCGAACAAGAAGCAAAATGAAATTCGAATTACAGATTCGTCACAAGAAGTGCTGCCAAAATGGAAATCATTCAATAAAGCAATGTCAAAGGTATGGCAATTAGTAACACTGTATTCACAAGCACAGATATATGTAAATAACATGAATATGCTGCAAAGCCTGAAAGCCACTGCTTAAATGTAGCATAGACTAGTAAGTGATTATTGATTGGCTTGTTTGCATTATACACTTTGTAAAATAATGAAAATCATATTATTGCCCTCTGAAGACCTGTCATCATGCTACAACGAATATAAATAACTCTATTATACACAAACACTATGGAACCGTAGGAGTATGTTTATGAAAATGGGTCAGGAGGTTGGCTGTGGTCTTGCTGCAGGAACTGTTATGGCATTTGCCCTAAATGATTTAGGAAAATCACAGGCAACTTAAATCAGGATGGGCAGACAGAGCAAGCACTATTCTCCCAAATCGGAAATCAGTGTCTCAACAAATCTGCTCTGCTTAGTTAAGTTGGTTCCTACTGTACATTGTTCTCTTGATCATAAACAACTTGCCCAAAATATTTTATGCTAAAAACAGTTTTTTAGTGCACAAACTGTGTATGCCTGTTGGTGATTCCAGCACCAAGAATGTACATATCTCCATGTCGTCACATCAGTCCGTCTGGAAAATTGAGTTGAGTGAGATGTTGAGCTCAGGAGAACAAGGCATTACCATCTGTGCACTATAGAGCTGGATGTGACAGGGTGGCGGTGTCCTCTAAATAATCTTTGTGTAGTATGCTGTGATTTTGAAGCATGATTTAGCTGTCATTTCAAACAAGTGTATTTAAGTAATTTTTTTCATCACTTTGGGCAGTTCATTACACACCTTTGTTTTGAGTTTTTGTAAGTGAAATCCAAAAGTGACATTTGTTCCATGGGTATGGATAGAACTATAGTGAAACACTAAGTAATGTTTTCTGTGATACACACAACAAATTGATAATGTACTCACTTGGTGCATTAAGGATACCCAGTTTTTTAAATAGTTCTTTACAATGAGCGCAGTTACTGTTCCAAAATATTATTCTCACAGCTGATTTATTACAGTTTGAAACTATGTCAATGTTTCTGTCTTTGATCCCCAGAAAGTAATCCCATACCTTAGAATTTAGTGCTTGTAGGAGCAGTGTATCACCACAAGACAATGGCTGTTACTAGCTGCTGCTAGAACCCAGAGAGCATAACATGCTGACGACATTCTTTTTGCCAGTATCTTTGTTTAATTATTCCATGTTACTTGTCGGATCAGTTCATCTCTAAAAACTTAGTGTTTGTTACATAATCTGTGGGTTTATCATCTGTGCTCAGTGTGATAGTCGTTTGCCCCTGTTTGTGCTGAAAGGCATGCCGTTTGTTTTCCTTATGCTTATTGTCAATTCTCTATGTACAGCCCACTCACAAACATCATTGAGGGCGTCATTTGTCTTCCCTGTTAGGAGTTCTGGTGTTTCATCAGTAATTACGATGTTGCAGCCATCAGCAAATAGAACTTTCTCTCCATGTCTTAAACTGTCCTGAAGGTTATTGATATTTATTAAGAACAGAACTCAGACTTCACAGTAAATGTACTCCCTAGTAAAGTCCACTGTCAGCAAAGTACAGTGACTAACTAAAATTACAGTTGGTTTTTTCACTAATGTGAAAGTTTTGTAAGTATTGTAAGAGCCAGAGCCAACTTTTAAAGTGAATGCAACAAAAAGTGTGAAACATTACCACATACACTACTACAAGGATCTCTCCTCTATCAGATACAAGTGCTCACATTCTGCTTCATAATAATGTGTAATTATTTGGTTATTCAGTTATTTAATTATTCAATTATTTGCACATTATGCAAATCACAACTGTTATATCTTGATATGATTTAGAATGGGACAGTTTAAAAATTATTATTCACATACCTGGTGAATAATATGGTAGTGTGATAATTGATGAGTGTCTTAAGCCACTTCTTCTTCATACAGTGATTCACAATGAACTGTGAATCGTAGCAAGTCTGTGCATTGCTCGCGTAGTGATTGCAAGGAGAAGATTAGACTAATTACAGCATCAATTGGAGCATTTAAACAGTCATTCTTCATGCACTCCATACATGAATGGAACAGAAAGAATCTCAAATATACTATCTGATCAAAATCCAGGTGCCTCTTAGTCGAGCTTAATATGGGCTGTGTGCATTGTTTGCTTTTGCTTGAATCTGCTGGGGACACTGTCAGACGTGTCTTCCTCGATTTCAGAATCACTGAACTCATGTGACCAACCCATTCTACTAGTGCTTTTTGACTGATACCACAATACTTCCAGCCTCCTTTTATACTGGTGGGTCCACCTCTAAAGGCATCTAGTGGTCAATTCCTCATTATGTAGGGGGTATCTGGATACTTTTGATCAAATGGTGTAACTGATGCCATGGGAAATACCCACATCAATGCACTTGACAGTGGTTTGCAGAGTGTGGCTGTAGATGTTGATGGCAATAATGGTCTGCAGAACATGGAGACATCTAACTGCCTGACCATATATCAGCCTATCTATAACATTCATGTTCTTACCAGTATACACATAATTAAAAATATCCTGTTTCACATACAAATGTCTGTGTGCTGCTTTCCTTTGTAATTATAGTGTGAGAATTAACTAGAGAACTTAGGTTATAAGGTTATATTTTAAGTGAGGTTGTATTTAAAGTGAAACTAGTTATTGATTCTTTGGAGGACACCCACTAAAGGCATCAGCACAACAAAATAATGTTTAATTGATCAAATATCAAGAATTTCAAATAAAAAGTAGTAAAATTGGTTTGTGTTGTTAACCCAGACCCCATATTAAACAAGCACAAAAGCATTTCCCTTTAGGCAGAGGGGGGGAGGGGGGGCAGGTGAATGCCTAATTTGCAAACAGTGAGTGGAATGCAAGGGGGGGGGGGGGGGGGATGATATGTACTGTTAAATCAGTCACTATGTCTTCTCAGAGTGAAGGTAATATCTCACTATTATGAAAGCCAGAGAGCTGAGCATGAGATCTGGCACATGGCAGTCAGAAGTTCATGTTTACTCTCATTTACTTCCTGCACAATTGTAACAGTGTCATATTGTATAAGGCTTATAGATGTTAAGTTGGTAAATAAATTGAGTAATAATATAATCATAACATCATTGCGAGTAAAGGATTGTTGCAGTGCTGACAAAAGAAAGATATAATGTGAGAAAATTTGCCAAAACATACAGAGAATATTATTTCTCATATGTCAAAGTATGGGTTGATAGTTTTTTGACATTCTTGTACCAAGTGTTCCATTGCTTATTTTAGACAAACACCTGTATCACATACTACCAATTTGAAAAAAGAAACCTGTTTGGAAGAAACCTATATTTAAATTCAGAAATAACACTGAGAGGGACTTTTAAACCTAGAATACTGAATTTTGAATGAACCTGTGCTCAAAAAATTATATTTGGAAAAATGTTGTTCTTGTGGTCTTCAGTCCAGAGACTGGTTTGATGCAGCTCTCCATGCTACTCTATCCTGTGCAAGCTTCATCATCTCCCAGTACCTACTGCAACCTACATCCTTCTGAATCTGTTTGGTGTATTCATCTCTTGGTCTCCCTCTGCGATTTTCACCCTGTACGCTGCCCTCCAATACTAAATTGGTGATCCCTTGATGCCTCAGAATACCTGCCTTCTAGTCAAGTTGTGCCACAAACTCCCCTTCTCTCCAATTCTGTTCAACACATCCTCATTAGTTATGTGATCTACCCATCTAATCTTCAGCATTTTCCTGCAGCACCATATTTCGAAAGCTTCTATTCTCTTATTGTATAAACTATTTATTTTCCACGTTTCACTTCCATAAATGGCTACACTCCATACAAATACTTTCAGAAACGACTTCCTGACACTTAAATCTGTACTTGACGTTAACAAATTTCTCCTCTTCAGAAACGCTTTGCTTGCCATTACCAGTCTACATTTTATATCCTCTCTACTTTGACCAACATCAGTTATTTTGCTCCCCAGACAGCAAAACTCCTTTACTACTTTGTGTCTCATTTCCTTATCTAATACCCTCAGCATCACCCGATTTAATTCAGCTGCATTCCATTATCCTCTTCTTGCTTCTATTGATGTTCATCTTATACCCTCCTTTCAAGACACTGTCCATTCCGTTCAGCTGCTCTTCCAAGTCCTTTGGTGTCTCTGACAGAATTACAATGTCATCGGCAAACCTCAGAGTTTTTATTTCTTCTCCATGGATTTTAATACCTACTCTGAATTTTTCTTTTGTTTCCTTTACTGCTTGCTCAATATACAGATTGAATAACATCGGGGAGATGCTACAACCCTGTCTCATTCCCTTCCCAATCACTGCTTCCCTTTCATGTCCCTCGACTCTTATAACTGCCATCTGGTTTCTGTACAAATTGTAAACAGCCTTTCGCGCCCTGTATTTTACCCCTGCCACCTTCAGAATTTGAAAGAGTGTATTCCAGTCAACATTGTCAAAAGCTTTCTCTAAGTCTAAAAATGCTAAAAATATGGGTTTGCCTTTCCTTAATCTATTTTCTAAGATAAGTCGTAGGGTCAGTACTGCCTTCCATGTTCCAACATTTCTACGGAATCCAAACTGATCATCTCTGAGGTCAGCTTCTACCAGTTTTTCCATTCATCTGTAAAGAATTCGTGTTAGTATTTTGCAGCTGTGGCTTATTAAACTGATAGTTCGGTAATTTTCACATCTGTCAACACCTGCTTTCTTTGGGATTGGGATTATTATGTTCTTCTTGAAGTCTGAGGGTATTTCGCCTGTCTCATACATCTTGCTCACTAGATGGTAGAGTTTTGTCAGGACTGGCTCTCCCAAGGCTGTCAGTAGTTCTAATGGAATGTTGTCTACTCCCGGGGCCTTGTTTCTGCTCAGGTCTTTCAGTGCTCTATCAAACACTTCATGCAGTGTCGTATCTCCCATTTCATCTTCATCTACATTCTCTTCCATTTGTATAATATTGTCCTCAAGTACATCACCCTTGTATAGACCCTCTATGGCAGTATCTATCTTACCCCTAGTGAGATAAGCCTCTACATCCTTACATTTGTCCTACAGCCATCCCTGCTTAGCCATTTTGCACTTCTTGTTGATCTCATTTTTGAGACATTTGTATTCCTTTTTGCCTGCTTCATTTACTGCATTTTTATATTTTCTCCTTTCATCAATTAAATTCAATATCTCTTCTGTTACCCCTTGTCTTTTTACTAGAGAAGGGCAAAACTGTTCTTTTCAGAGATCGGATCAGAACTGTTCACTCCCTGAAATGAACTAGCTCTTTTTCATGACTCACCATTCATTCACAATAGAAAATAAATGGAACGCACATTGCCCTTTAAACTTGGTTTATTCCAGTAATATACCTGTATTTTGATCTTATTTGATCCTATTTTGAAGTAACACAGATAATGAGTAAGAATTTTGTATTGTTTATTGAAATTTCCACGATATGACAAAGTTTTTGATTATTGATTTATTTTGCACTGTCGTGGTCTTTTGGGTGATCGCAAAATGTTGTAACTTGAGATTTACATTAGCTGTATATTTGGTTATAATGTATTGAAATTTCATTAATCTCGTACAAATACATCGCAGGTCATATATTTTTAAATTGAACGTTTCTTTCCAAAGACGCCTAAAATCGCAAAATCTGTACCAGAACAAGAAAAAAAAATATAATTTTGACTAAAAGACTAAAGTGCTACGTATAGCCTTACGCAGAAAAAAACAAGGAAAATATTGGTGTATCACATTTTGCGATACGTTTATCGGTTCGCTCGTAATTAAAGCGTAAATTCGAGTGTCCAAAATAAAACTCCTATAGTAAGAGGAGTCGTCAGGAACCTAATCTGATCAGTTTAAACAAATAAAAATAAAATAAAAACATATGATGTATACATAACATAATAATGTAATATATATAGCGGTATTACTACAAAGAACAATATCCAGTAGAGACGAATTCCGATGCAGAGGCGCTGAGTCAAGCAGGTCGAGCCGCAAGCTATATTACTACATGAGCGAAGACCGCAGAGACCAGAGTGACACCTGAGTTGCTTTGCTCAAAGCTCTGGCTAGAGTCGAGAACGGTGGGATGAGCATTGAGCGGGCGAGTTCCAAGGGTGGGGGGAGCGGTGAACGGCCACCAGTCACCCACTCCGATACAAATCGTCCGTTCTCTTGCGAGCAGGTTGTTGCAAGTAGTTCTTATGTTCTCTGCTAGGAGGCTCTCTGTTCTGTTGATCGCCTCAACTGCCCAGGGGGCAGGACGTGCGACTGGAATGATCGCCGACAGAGTGCGATGCTACGTTAAGCTGCGCCAGACACTGCATGAGGCAGAGGAAGCACAGAGACGGCACGGCATATGTGAAACACAAAATCAAATGGGGCACTGCACAATGCAGGCAGCCAAGGGCAGAGGCCGGCGCTGGCTGTGTTGTGTGGCGTGGACAATAAGTAGATGTCCAAGAAAGATTAAAATTTTAAAGTCAGTAGTGACCGCTGCTCATGTGTCTAGAATTAATAGTAAAAGTACATTAATATTTATGCATATACACATTAATATTTATATTTGTGTGAGTCTTCCTCTGCCAACCGGAAAGGCTCCAAGAAGTCAAGCAAAAGTAAACAGTCTTCTCCTTTGCTGACTCGAAGATCCTCTTTGATGGTGTCTCCGTATGATACCCTCGCCCATCCGACCTCGGTGTCACTGGTCCGTACCACCAGCCGTTTTTTGCCCTGGACTCTGCAAGCCAACACAAGAATGCCGATGCTTCTGATGACCGCATGGAGCAGGATCCTCTGTGCCGTGTAGCAGCGAGTCTTTGAAAGCTGGCTCTCGGCAGTCACTGCGGTGACACCGCTTCATTTTTTACTCATCATGACTCTCCAATGGAACTTCTGCAGTCTTCGGTCCAACAAAGAGGATTTATGGCTGCTCTTAAAATCGCAGTGTCCACTTGTTCTCTGCCTTCAGGTAACAAAATTGCATGTTCACAATCTCTTGCACTTCTTGCCAACAGGTTCTTTAAAAAATAAATAAGTAAATAAATAAATAAAAAATTAACAAAATAAAGAAAGAATTTGTCAGATTACCGCGAACGCAATCCTGACTTCCAAAAATTATGCACCCAAAGGACTCATTTTCTTTCCTTTTTTTAAATTTTAAAAAAAATATTAATATTACATCATTACAACATAACATCTTTACAACAGTACATGAACAGAATTTTTGACCTTCCCCCTGAAGATGGCTCATGGGGGAGTCATGCTGCTCATACAGAATGATGATCATAGTCAATCCATCTTCCTGACTACCTACCTTCAAGCTGTTGCAGTTTGCCTTTTCCTTCCTCACTTGTTTTTTCCCTTTGTACTATTTACGTCCCTCCATCATTCGATGTCACCAGGCCAGCCTTCCTCTGGCTTATTGGGCAGCTAAGTCACCCCTTTGTGCTGCTTGGTGACTTTAACAGGCACCATCCCCTTTGATGTTCTCCCAGAACCTATCCGAAAGGTGCCCTCTTGGCTGACCTTCTCAGTTTACTTAACCTCAAGTGTCTTAACACAGAAGCACTTATGTTCATTTCAGACTCCACATGTACCTTTTCCCCTTTGGACCTATCCTTTTGCACAGCCGAGTTTGGCTATGTGTTGAGTGGCCCGTTCTCTCGGATAGGTACGTCAGCGATCATTTCCCACGTGCTGTCCATTTTCTGACACCTACCCCACCTATGTGCACACCCAATAGCAGCTTACTATGGCTGACTGGAGGCTTTACTCCTCCCCGACGACCATCGATGAACAACATTTCCTCAGTTGTGATGACCAGGTAAAAGTCTTAAATACGTTATCCTTTACCGCCGCAGAACGTTCCATTCCTCGCACTTCCTCTTTACTACGCCATGTCCTGGTCAGAGGTGTGCCACGACGTAATTCACGCTTGGAGATGTGCTCTCTGCATTTTTAACCATCGTCCTATGATGGCAGACTGCATTCATTATAAATAGTTGCGTGCACAGTAAGGTCATGTTCTTCCAAATAGCGAAAATACCAGCTGGATTTCATTCACTAATTCTTTTAACAGCTCCACTCCCACTTCCTTTGTATGGCGGCTCTCTGGCACAAAGATCCATTCTCAAATTTCCAGCCTGACAGTCACAGACAATGTCGTTCTGGATCCTATTGCTATCTCCAACACCTTGGACTGTTGTTTTGTGGACATTTTGAGCTCCTCCCACTATCACCATGTCTTTCTCCATTGGAAACGAGTGGAAAAGGCTTGGGCGATACCCTTCTCTGTTCACAGTCGTGCTGCCTTTACAGTGAGAGAGCTAGATCGTGCTCTCACTTCATCCCTATCCTCCACCCTAGGGCCAGATGTGTTGACATTCAGGTGTTCAGCACCTTTCTTTTGCAGGCGAATACTTTCTACTTAATAAGTACAACAGCTTCTGGACAGAGGGCACGTTTCCCAGACTCTAGCATGAAGCCACTGTCATACCCATATCTAAGCCTGGTAGGGACAAAGGTATGTCTTCTAACTACCAGCCTATTTCTCTTACCAACTGTGTTTGGAAGATGATGGAACATGTGATTCATGCCCGGTTGGTATGGTGGCTAGAGTATCGCAATTTGCTAACCACTACACAATGTGGATTTTGAATGCGCCATTCTGCAGTTGACACCGAGCGAGGTGGCGCAGTGGTTAACCCTGGACTGGCATTCGGGAGGACGACAGTTCAATCCTGCGTCCGGCCATCCTGATTTAGGTTTTCCGTGATTTGCCTAAATCGCTCCAGGCAAATGCCGGGATGGTTCCTTTCGAAGGGCACGGCCGACTTCCTTCCCCGTCCTTCCCTAATCCGATGAGACCGATGACCTCGCTGTCTGGTCTCCTTCCCCAAAACAACCCAACCCTCTGCAGTTGACCATCTTGTCACTTTGTCCACCCATATGATGAATGTTTTTCTGCAGAAATCCCTGATTGTGGCTGTGTTTTTTGATTTGGAGAAAGCCTACGACAGGCTTCTGAGGCCGCATGCCTTGTTTCCTTTAGGAATTCTTAAAAGACTGAGTTTTCAAGGTATGTATGGGTTCTGCCGTGCTGGACACCGTTATCCAAGAAAACAGTGTACCTTGAGCATCGTCCTATTTGCTATTGCCATTAACCCTATAATGGCCTGTCTCCAGCTTCCTTTTCGTTGATGATTTTGCCATCTACTGCAATTCTCCGTGGACTTGTCTGATTGAGTGCTGTCTTCACCGATGTCTTGATCAATCTGCTCATGGAGCATTGGCAATGCTTTCAGTTTTTCACTGTCAAAACCATTTGTATGAATTTCTGGCAATGCAGTTGGTTTTTGCCACTGTGTTTATGTCTTGGCCCTGTTGCTGTTCCATTCATTGAAACTACAAATTTCCTGGAGCTCCTCCTCAATAGGAAACTTTCTTGGTCCTCCCAAGTGCCTTACCCGGCAGCCCGCTGTACGCAGTCCCTCAATGTCCTGTGTGTCTTCAATGGTGCTTCCTGGGGAGCAGATCGAACGACCCTCCTCTGTTTGTGCCAGTCCCTTCTTCGTTTGAAACTAGACTACTGGTGCTCCATTCATACATCTGCACATCTGTCACTCTTATGCTTTCTCAGTAGTATCCACTGTTGTGACATCCATTTGGCCCTGGTGCCTTTCACTAGCCCGGTTGAGTATCTGTGTACAGAAGCTGCTAAACTACCACTGTCCTACCGTTGTGACTTTATCATCAGCAGATATGCATACCATTTGTCTTTTATGTGTTGCCACCCATCCTATGCCTCCTCCTTTGATGCCTGCTTTGATCGCCAGTATGGGGCATGTCCCTCTTCTTTGTTACCCTGTGGAGTTGCTTGTGGCTCTTGCTCCGGCAGCTTAACTTCATGCTACGTGCAACTTTCCCAGTGGGTGTAAACCCGTCACCACTTTCGCTTCCTGCAGCAGCCCATGTTCACCTTGGCTTTCATTCACTTCCTAAGGACACTATTCCAGCCTCGTTCTATCATCTTCAGTTTCACGACATTTGCACGGAACTTCACGATAGTACCTTTGTGTACACTGATGGCTCTTGGGCTGACCGTGGTGTCGGGTGTGCCTTCATCATTGGCACTGATGTTTTTTGGTATTGGTTTCTGGAACACTGTTCAGTATCTACAGCAGAGCACTTCACCCTGTATCAGGCCACACAGTACTTCCAACGACACAGGCTTTTTAACTGCGTCATCAGCTCTGACTCTCTCAGTGCCCTTCCAAGATTTTGTGTGCTGTATGCCATCTATCTGTTAGTGCAACGGGTCCAAGAAAGCTGTCACTTGCTCACTTTTGATGGAATCACTGTAATATTTATGTGGGTTCCAGGCCATGTCAGTCTGACAGGAAACGAGGCCACTGACGTTGCTGCCAAGGCTGATCTCTGTGGTGTGGTATGTCAACAAGTGGTGACACTTTGGCATCACAGTTGGCCCTCACTTCATGGGAACAAGTTCCAGGTTATTAAGCCTCTCCCAGCGGCCTGGACAACCTCCTCTTGGCCCTCTCACTATGAGGAATCATTTTAGCTAAGTTGCGTATCAGGCACTGTCTTTTTAGCCATCTCCATTTGTTAAGTGGTTCTCTTCCACCGCTTTGTACTCTTTGCGCCCAACCTTTGACAGTCCACCATTTCCTGACAGAATGCCTTTTTTTTTTTATTTGTCATAACAATATGGCAGCCATTTAATTTTCAGTTCAGAACCTCCATTTGTCTATAGGGTATTTTATAGACGTTTCTTCGCGTCCGTCTTTTTAGCTGTCTTCTCTTCTGTTGTTTGGGATTAATGTGTAGTCATTTTTAACTCCTCTGTCTTCATATTCTACAGTTCTGATGTGGGCACATATGACCCTATTTCTTTTTGCACACTAAAACAAAACAAACAAACAAACCCTAAGGAAACCCCAAATTACAGTCGCTCAACTACATAAATTTGTCAGAAAAGTTTGTGATTTTTCCCTTCTACACAGAAGCTACATAAGACATTTCCTTTTTTTATTATTATTATTATTATTATTATTATTAAAAAGAAAGTTCCCAATGCTTCATACAAGCTAAAAAGAACTTATTAGCTGTTCCTGCCATCTAACTGTAAGTTTGTGAAAAAGTTACATTAACTTATGTAAACTACATTTTTTTTGTAACATTTTCAATTTTTTTGAGGAGACCAGAAGTGGTAATTATCCTTTACTTCCCCTTTTGTATGAAAACGTGTAAGACTGTTTGGAAGAGAACTTCTTGAATGAATGGAAGTATTGTGAAAGCAACTACCTACTCAGTTACTGCAGAGTGCGAAGGCTGTGACAGTCATAATATTCCATGACATCCGTTAATTGTACAAAAAGTAGAATTTACTTCAGAGAAACAGTGAAATTAAAAGGAAACTGGCTGGATGGCCAATAGGCCTATTTAACTTTATCAACAGAATGACCTCCTCAGTGCCATCCAGCATGGATTTCCAAACTATCAATTGCATGAAATCAGACTTCACTTTTTCCACTTGACAATCTGACAATCATGGGTCAAGCAGTTGTATGGCACAGTATTTCTTGACTTTCAAAGAGCATTTGACTCAGTTGCTACACCAAAATACACAAGGGGAAGTCAAATGAAAATGAGAAGGATGGAAAAAAATACATGAACTTGTTTTTTTTTCTCCCCCCCCTCCCCCCCCTCCCCCCTCCCCCCCCTCCCCCCCCCCCCCCAAAAGTAAGCACTATTACTGTTAAAACATTTATTCCGTTGTGGGCCAAGGCAGACTGTTCCTTCATGAAAAGATGTTTGAGATTACCGACAGCATCATGATTTTGCCCAGGCAGGCAAATCTTCATCCCAACCAAGTCAATGGCCACAAATGTCTCTCTTCAATACACTAAAAATGTGGAAATCTCACAGGGAGAGATCAGGACTAGGTGGATGTGTAAGGGCTTCAGAGTGAAACTGCTTCAGTGTAATAGGAATGGCCTTGGTCCATCCACATTTTGACTGTGCTACAGATGTTTCAGTTGGGAAGCCTTTATGCATCCCCCATACAGTTTTGAACTTTCTCTATGTGATTGCCATAGGTTTGGAGCCATGAGGAAAGCTGTCAGTTCATTTTGAATGAAGTAGTGCCTGTCTGGGTACAATCATATAGGCTACCAAAGTCATTTTTCCTTGAAGTCATTGACTATCTTGTCTCACAGTGGGGTAGACATATTAACATTTTTGGTGATTAGTTTTGAAATGATAAATAGTTAATGCAATTTCTTTCCATCTGCCTTGTTTCCATTTGACTGCCTCGTAATATTAATGAAATTGCTACCATATGGGATGTTAAACAAAATTTGTAATTGTATTAAGGATTTCTTGGTGGGAAGGACACAGCATGTTATCTTACGTGGAGAATCATGCACAGGTGTATAAGTAACTTTAGGTTGCAGGGAAGTGCCTTGGGATCATTGCTGTTCTTGTTATATGCAATGATTGTTCAAAACAATAGTAATGGTAACATCAAACTTTTTGCATATGATTCAGTTATGTGTTGAAGTACCGTGTGAAAGAACTACACAAATATCCAGCAATAGAAACTCCAGGTTGGGATGTCTACAATGTAAGGAAAAAGATAGATTTCTACTTACATTAAGGATGAACATTAAGTTGCAGACAAGCACAGACTGGTCCGAGCTGCCGGAGCTTTTAGTCATGTGTGCCTGAGGTATGCTTATTTGTGTGACTGAATAGTGTGTGTTTCTTTGTCTCTTTCTGATGAAGGCTGTGGCCAGCCAAAAGCTAATGTGTAAGTGTCTTTTAATTGTGCCTGTCTGCTACTTAAAATTTCATCTTTATGGGTAGTAGCACGCCATCTTTTCCTTGCATTGTTGCAAAAATATCCAGTCAGATCATGTTTAGATTCGGTAAAAACTGAATTAGCTAAGTTAAAGGGGGAAAAGGACTGCGGGAAATGGGAATTGGTAACAAGGAAATCGCGAAAAGGGACCAGCCATGTAGATGTTGTCGAAGTTCCAGTTATGAATAAATTCTCCTTGTTACCTGAAGTAGGAAGGGAGGAGCCAAAAACAGGAGTAGTTGAATGTAGGGTGCAGCAGACTACTAAAATTGGTAACAGCATTAGGTCGGGAAAATCTAGTAATAGGAAAAGAAAAGTCTTGCTGCTAGGTAGCAGTCATGGGAGGGGTGTAGGCCAACTAGTGCAGGAGAAATTAGGAGCAGATTACCAGGTCACGAGTTTGTTTAAGCCAAGTGCTAGGCTTAGCCAGGTGATAGAAGACATAGGACCACTCTGTAGGGACTTTGACAAGAATGATGAGGTGATAGTAATAGGTGGGGCAGGAAACAGCCTGGCTAAGGATAGGAATTATGATATTAAGAGTGACCTGGATAAAATAGGAGCTGCAACAGGATGTACGAATGTGGGTTTTGTTGAGGTATTGCAGCGTTACGATCGGCCCTCGGTTAACCCTTCTGTGCGGCGAGTTAACAGAGAGTTGAGCGAGCAGCTGCTGGACGGTGCAAAAACACACATTTATACAGTGCCTGTTGGTAGCATTGGGAGATGGGGATACACTCGACATGGCCTGCACCTAAATAGTCCAGGGAAGGATAGATTAGCTGATTTGATGACAAAGTTAAAACAATATGGAATATAGTTAAAAGGGAAACAGGGCAACCAAGGTCACAGGACAACAGTATTACTGTTTAGCACAATGAAAAGCTTATAAATGAAAAATCACAGGTTGAAAACATTTTTAATAATCATTTTATAAATGTAGTGGAAAATATAGGCACCAGCTGCTCACCAGATAGGGCAGAACTCTATATGAAAGAGGCATTCCCGGTGCAAACAAATGAAATTGAAATCCTACCCACCTCACCGTCTGAAATTAAGAAAATAATAAATCCACTTAAGAATAAAAACTTACATGGAACTGATGGTATCTCCAGTAGAATACTAAAATCTTGTCCACACCTGATAAGTCGAGTTCTTAGCCACATATGTAATAGCTCATTGAATCAGGGAATATTTCCTGACAGATTGAAATATGCCATAGTTAAACCCTTGTATAAAAAAGGTGACAAGACAGACGTCAACAATTATCGTCCTATTTCACTTCTGACATCCTTCTCAAAAGTGTTTGAAAAAGTAATGTACTCAAGAGTAACTTTACACATTAGTGGGAATAACGTTTTAACAAAATGTCAGTTCGGTTTTCAGAAAGGTGTTTCAACAGATAGTGCTATACACGCTTTCACTGATCAAATTTTAAATGCTCTGGATAGTAGAACATCACCAATTGGGATTTTCTGTGATTTCTCTAAGGCTTTTGATTGTGTGGATCATGAAATCCTCTTAGATAAGCTGAAGTACTGTGGAATGAATGGTTCAGTACACAGATGGTTCACTTCATATTTAACTGGTAGAAAGCAGAAGGTTGAAACAGTAAACCCACATAGTACACAAAGGGCATCAGATTATTCAGACTGGGGATGTATCAAGAATGGGGTACCACAGGGTTCTGTCTTGGGCCTTTATTGTTTTTAATATATGTTAATGACTTGCCTAATTATATTCATGAAGATGCAAACTTGGTTCTCTTTGCAGATGACACAAGTATTGTAATCAAGCCTAAAAAGCAAGAATCAGCTGAGGAAAATGCAAATAATGTTTTTCAAAGAGTTACTAGGTGCTTTTCCGCAAATGGATTTTCATTGAACTTTGAAAAAACACTGTACATACAGTTCAGTACAGGGAAAGGCATAACACCGGAAAAAAATATAGAGTGTGGGGGAAAATCTTTAGCTAAAGCAGATTGTTCAAAATTTCTGGGTGTCTGTATTGATCAGAATTTAAACTGGAAGACACACATTGACAATCTACTGAAACGATTGAGCTCAGCTACCTATGCTATTAATGTCATTGCAAATTTTGGAGACAAGCACATCAGTAAGTTAGCTTACCATGCATGTTTTCATTCATTGCTTTCTTACGGAATCATCTTTTGGGGCAATTCATCACTAAGAAAGAAGGTATTTATTGCACAAAAACGTGTTATCAGAATAATGTCTGGGGCTCATCCAAGATCATCTTGTAGACAATTATTTAAAGAATTAGGGATATTGCCAGTAGCTTCACAATATATATATACAGCCTAATGAAATTTGTTGTTAGTAACCCAGATCACTTCAGAATTAATAGCACAGTCCACAGCTACAATACTAGGAGACAGGGTGACCTTCACTACCGTTCATTGAATTTGACATTGGCACAAAAGGGGGTGAATTATACTGCCACAAAGATTTTTGGTCAATTGCCAAACAATATCAAAAGTCTGACAGACAACCAATCGGCATTCAAAAGTAAGTTAAGGGAATTCCTGAATGACAACTCCTTCTACTCCATAGATGAATTTTTAGACATAGGCCAAAGAAATACAGTAAGCATTAACAGTTGTACCGTATATAAGACTAACAATGATTATTTGGGATAAATGAATCTTGTGTACTTTGACACGTTCCACATCATTACGAAAGAATCGTGTTCATGATCCATGGAACAAGTACTATAACTAACTAACTAACTAACTAACTGGTGTGAGGGTTAGCAACTTGCTTTAAATGTTCACAGTGTAAAATTTTGCACTTCACAAAATGACAAAGAAAGTTGTATGAAGTGACTACAGTGTCAGTGAGTCATAGTTGTAATTGGTCAGCTCGTACAAATGCGTGGGTGTAACAGTTTCCAATTTTCACTGGAGTACCTTACAGGTCCCTACTAGCTGCCATGCTACATTGCTTAGATTCAGCTGCTTTTTCTGAAAGAATTATAGGTATCTGAGAAACATAAAAATCAGGAAGTTAGTATTTTTGTTTTTCCATTTTTTTGATGTCCTATGGGGCAATATTTTGGAGTAACTGTTTGTATAGGCCATACACTAAAGAGAATAACTAAATTTATGTATGACGTCCCCACGCAAATATTTTGAAGGCATTTGTTCAAACATTCAGGACTTTTTACAACCACATTTTATTTATTGATTGATGTGCACACTTATTTGTTGATGAAATTTATTTTCAACAATTGTTTGAGTTTGAGACTAACAGGTACCAAAAAATACTGTACTACAGTGGAAAATGACCTGTATTGTTCTCTATTGCATCCTATATGGTCAATCATAAAAGAAGGTTGTATACATGGAACAATCTCGGAGATACTAAAAGGTGTCAGATAGATTATATAATGGTAAGACAGAGATTTAGGAACAAGGTTTTAAATTGTAAGACATTTCCAGGGGCAGATGTGGACTCTGACCACAATCTATTGGTTATGAACTGCAGATTAAAATTGAAGAAACTGGAAAAAGGTGGGAATTTAAGGAGATGGGACCTGCATAAACTGAAAGAACCATAGGTTGTACAGAGTTTCAGGGAGAGCATAAGGGAACAATTGACAGGAATGGGGGAAAGAAATACAGTAGAAGAAGAATGGGTAGCTTTGAGGGATGAAATAGTGAAGGCAGCAGAGGATCAAGTAGGTAAAAAGACGAGGGCTAGTAGAAATCCTTGGGTAACAGAAGAGATATTGAATTTAATTGATGAAAGGAGATAATATAAAAATTCAGTAAATGAAGCAGGCAAAAAGGAATACAAACGTCTCAAAAATGAGATCGACAGGAAGTGCAAAATGGCTAAGCAGGGATGGCTAAAGGACAAATGTAAGGATGTAGAGGCTTATCTCACTAGGGGTAAGATAGATACTGCCTACAGGAAAATTAAAGAGACCTTTGGAGATAAGAGAACTACTTGCATGAATATTAAGAGCTCAGATGGAAACCCAGTTCTAAGCAAAGAAGGGAAAACAGAAAGATGGAAGGAGTACATAGAGGGTCTATACAAGGGCGATGTACTTGAGGACAATATTATACAAATGGAAGAGAATGTAGATGAAGATGAAATGGGAGATACAACACTGCATGAAGTGTTTGTGACAGTTGAGTGGAAGAGGGCCAAGGTGAATGGGCACACGCAGTCTTTAGTGATGACACGTGGGCAATCAAAACGGGACACCCAGTTTCAAACAAAGGCTGCAGCCACAGTTTCAGCTGAAATGTCAGATATACAGTTGCCAGCAGATATCGATATCCATTGGAGGAGGATAGTGGAACAACAATGTTGAGATGAACATGCGTGCAGCACAGTGGGGGGAGGGGGGGGGGGGGGGGGGGGCAGGCGGACGCGAGGGAGTGAACACAGTGTCCAACCTTTGTGCACTGTCATTTGACGCAGGCCCAGGCCCAGGCCCAGTTTCTACAGTCACATTGGATGACCGGCAAGACAAAGCACTGTTTCATGAGAGTGGCAGAAGTGTGGATGCCTGAGTGTGTGAGGCCGTGGACAATGTCAAATACTGGTTTTTCGGAGGCAGGAGGAAAGAAAAGGTGGAGGAGATCGTTGGAACTGTCAGACTGTGAAGGATCCATCAGGATGTCACACCAGATGTTACGATCAGAACTGGGGACGGATTTTAGCTGGAAGTTGAGGCCCAAGTCTGCATTTTGAAGGGTGTGAGCTAGGTGCGGGTCCCCGTCTTTGAGCAGTGGCCAGCTCATTGTAGTGTAAGGGTTGGGTGATGACACAAGAGCGGCTAAGGCAATCTGCTGCAATGTTACTATGTAGCCTAAATTGTCAAGGGGCAGTGGGTAGTGGTCTGTGAAGATCGTAAAGATGGATACTATACTGAAGCTCGGAAATAGCAGATGGCTTTGTGGACTGTGAGCAGCTCGCTGTCATATACGGTCCAGCGGTGCTGTGTGTCGGATAGCTTGGACAAAACAAGGTGATCGATTGCCAGACATTGTCCATGTATTGTTGCAGGATGGCCCCAACAGCCGTGTGGCTCACATCTGCCACTATTGTGAGGGGGCCATTAGGGTGGGTGGGGGACAACAGAGAGCCGCATTGGTGAGGTCCTGTTTTGTTTTTCTGAAGCTCTTGACCATGGCCTGGGGCCAACTGACCAGCTTGTTGCCTTTGTTTTTATCGCTACTGAGTGCTGTGATAAGGGACTCTTGGCTGGCAGCAGTGTCCTTAAGATGGCAGCGGAAAAAGTTGACCGTGACCATGAAAATTCTGAGGCCTTTGAATGTAATAGGTGTGGAAGGTATGCTACTGCTTGTACTGTCTCAAGGAGGGAGTGGGAAATGGCAGCAGAGACTAAGTGCCTGAGGCATTTGACCTCGCTCACCCAGAAAAAAACATTTTGCCATGTTGAGGAAAATATTTCGCGTAGGTATTGGATGTTCAGTAGGGTCTCTGGAGTAGATGATATATATGTAACACCTTGGTGCTCCCTGGAGGATGTTGTCCAAAATTTGCTGTGTTTCTGCGGCATTGTAGATATGGAATGTTGCGGACACTGAATGTGATAAATACACTCTTGAACAGATGGAAATGTGTGATTATGGCTGTTTTCTCAATGTCCGCTGAGGCAGCTGAGATTTGTGTGTAGGGTTTACCACAGTCTATCTCAACTAAAGATAGTAGCTCCCAAGATAGCATTCTTGTAGATGCGGAGGAGTGGGACCGGATAGCTGTCAGTGATGGTTTGAGTGTTGAGTTTACAGTAATAACTTTTCTTGGGGGTGCAGTGAATAGCTGAAGAGCAGGGCATGCGGGGGTGTGGTGTATGTGGAGGGGACCAGGGAGAGGTGCAGGAGAGTAGCAGTGGTGCATGTTAAGGCAGGGCATGTGTGGAGGGAGGGGGGAGGTGATGCATGTGGAGGGATAGTGTGTGTGTGGAGGGGTGCAGGAGGTGTGCAGAAGGCAAGGGGTGGGTGGGGGTGCGAGCTGGATGCATCCGGCCGACCTAATGGGAACTGATTTCATGACCACGTGGGGTGTGCTAATCGGAATAATAAAAAAGAAAAGCCAGTATTTTGGTATAGAGGAGGTCACCAGTGAATGTACGATTTAAGTTCCTTCCTATACTTGTAAGGGGCTATGTGCCTAAATGGTGTGCTTATTGAGGAAGGTGACAACAAATAATGGGATATTTTGGAAGAGCCTTAATGGCTGGTTATTCTTAAAGATAATGAATACAGTAAAATTCAATGAATTAATACCACTTAATCAAGGAAGGCCCTTGTTCGGGTTGAAGTCTCTGGACAGGGCAGACGTTGAATGGCTTACAGCCTTTGTTCAGCCTCATCTGACAGGAAAACCCACTTCAGTGGCATGCTTCGTGGCAAAGGGTATGCCAAAACAGCAGGGTGTGTACTAGCTATAAACCCACCTGGTACTCCTGGCCCGCACTGCACTTTGCTGTGCTATTTACATTCCACTCCACACAGTATTCCAATTGTTGATACTGGGAGGATGAACCAGGCATCCGGCATCAGTAGTCAGTAGAAGTACCTCATGGGGAGCAGCTTAAAAAAAAGGTAGTGCAGAAAATGCAGTAGCATTACTCTTTTCAAAGAAATAGTGACAGATCACTGACAATGAATGCATAGTAAGAATTATGCTGTTCACACATAATACCCCAATGAAATGCGCTAGGCGATGATGCGAGCCAAGTGATGTTGCACGAGCAGTCTGCCGAGAGCATGGCTGGGGGGCGTTGCCTCATTAGAGCAGAATAAGGGACTGGTTGAGCAGCAGTTCAGTGTACATGGTGTCTGGAAAGTGTGTCCATCATATTATTTTTCACCCTTTCTTGTTATATTGATAGTTTTGGTTGCTTGACAATTGATTTTCTGTGGAGTCTGTAAACATCCTGGAGAAGTTGCAACCTACTGAAATTTTACATCATTTTGTGAGGTGTACTGTAATTGCTCAATTTATAGAGTATCTACTGGCTGTGGAAGGTAGAGATAAAGCTTTCATTTCAATCTGTGACACTGTGTTTATTTACTACAGAGGTTTTAGGACACGAATGTATTGTGTTTAATATAAACGAAAAAGTTTTTGTGGAACAAGAAATGAAATGTTGATCATAACAAAATAGCTGCACAAGGGAGTTGGTTCAGACAGTGTGCATGTTCTTAAAACCTATTTGAGAACTAAATATATGGAAGACAACATACCATACAGAAAGAAAATGGGAAAATGCAGAAAAGTCAAAGTGAATGGCAAACAGTAGGAAGAGGAAAAATAATAAAACGACAACAGAGGATAAAAGGGTGTTGTTGTGACAGAGGCTGTGTTCTTTAGTAAGTTATCCCAGCTGCCATGGTCCTCCTTGCGAAGTTTTTGTTAACGTTGATATTGTAAAAGGAGGCTGAATATTTGCTATCAGAAAGACAATTTGTGTGCATATATGTTTGTCTTTCTACTTATTTCATACAGATTCCTATATTCTAACTTTTTCTTTCTTTTATCTTTACCAGTATTTTCCTTTGTGCATTTCTTTTATTTCATAGTTTCCCATTTTCAAAGTGAAAGGGTACTAGCCCCACCTCCATTAAGGATAAACATTAAAGAAGTTGTATAATTGCTCATTTGTCTTTGCCTCAGTTTCTCATACTTTTTACTACAGCTTTTTCTTTAAATTATTATATTCCTTTGTTTTGTCTGTCCTTCATGTATCTAGGTTGTCTTGTTTGATACTGTTTGTTGGTTAAATCGCAGGCTGGCATTTGCCTGTACAATTGGCGTAAATAACTGCCCAATCATTAAGTAAAAAGTGAACACTCCCTCCCCCTCCCCCCTCCCCCCTTTCCCCTGTCCGTGTGACATAGTAAAGGGGTTTGGATGAGAAAACAAAGGAGATACACATATATACAAATACTACGAGAAAAGCTGTTATTTTTCCATTTGTATAATTTAAATACCCTTTCTTATTACAACGGTTACATGTTTTAATGTTCCATGAATGAATGTTGTTGGATGTGTGAAATGACTTACAGGAATCCTTGTTGAATATACACTACTCATACACACATAAATAATTATTGGAGTTTCTGGATTTAAAAATATTTAGTGACTTTTTCATCACTTTATTACTTTCTACCTTCTCAATGTTCACCATATTCCATCTAACTTTGTAAACAGGCCCCC
Source organism: Schistocerca gregaria (assembly GCF_023897955.1). NCBI lineage: Eukaryota > Metazoa > Arthropoda > Insecta > Orthoptera > Acrididae > Schistocerca > Schistocerca gregaria. Next base: position 205,002,862 of record NC_064922.1, read on the forward strand.
ATAATTCCAAGCTTCTGAGCTCTTAACTATCTGTACAGTAATTTATTATTTTTGTATCTTATATTCTTTTCCATTGATATCTTTGGGACATTTTGCTTCTCATTTTCGAAAATTATTTGCTTCAACTAGAATTTCAAATTCTGTTTGCAGCCAAGCCTGAGATCTAGAACGAAACATGTGATTGCATCAATAAGCACAGCTGAAAGTGAGCTATCGAGACATAAACGACTTGAAGATTTGACGAATCATTTGAATCAGTACCCAGAGGCCAAGCATCTTGTTATAAAGGTAATTCTCTCTCTCTCTCTCTCTCTCTCTCTCTCTCTCTCTCTCTCTCTCTCTCTCTCTCTCTCTCCTCCCTGTTCTTTTTTTCTAATTTGTGTATTTTTGTACTTCAATACTGAAGGCTTCACAAATTCATGAGGACTACATTTTATAAAACATCGTGCTGAATTTGACACCATTTATAACTTCTTGTAAATCAATCATGATGTTTAGTGTTGTTAATATAAGTTGATGTGAGATATTATTATATGCCTATAAATACTCAAGAGCATAGTGTTCACCTAAGACTGTTGAAATTTCATGTTCAATAATGTAGTCTATGATCGTGTGAAGTTGTTCATAAGTCTACTCCTTCACTAACATTTGTCAAGAGTTAGGATAGCCAGTCTTCAGGATGGCTTTATAGATTACATGTTTGTATACTTTCCGTTTTAGTGAAAATAATAAAGTCCACATTCACACAAAAGGGGGGGGGGGGGGGGAGAGGGAAGGAGGGAATTAAGTTACATGTAGATTGTTACGTTCTGACTCAAAAGCAAATAACACTAATTGGAAAAGATTAAGTCAGTGAGGATTCAGTTCAGGAATGTTGTCAGCTATTTGTTAGAGAACAAGTAATTTGTGAATCGTCTGGAATAATATTGAACAGTGGAAAATCCAGGATGGAATGTAACAATATTATTAAAAGGAAAGTTCCTACTCACTATATAGTGGAGATGCTGAGTCGCAGATAGACACAACAAAAAGACTGTCAAACAAAGATTTTGGCCAAGTGCGCCTTCATCAGAATATCTCTCTCTCTCTCTCTCTCTCTCTCTCTCTCTCTCTCTCTCTCTCTCTCTCTCACACACACACACACACACACACACACACACACACACACACACACACACACACACAAACTGTTTTCGTAACACTTTCTAGAATAGTATTGCATTATAGATGATCTAGGCTATAAATTTTCAGCATAACCAAAAGGTTGGTTTGAACACTGCAGTTTGTCATTAAACAAGGTCCTATTGGAGTTAGTATGCTCTTTCTATCCCTTGACTTTTAAACTGATGTACCCAGCCAGTTATAGGGGGACCTACAGTTTAATGTGAACTATGTACCATAGTGTGACTCAGCTCATGTCACACATACAAATCTTTACCAGAGATAAAGTATTATGTAGTAGGAAAAATATACAGCGACCGACAAAAGATTAAACCCAAAACTTGTGCATTTGCAGACTAGACCTCTGCTTAACCACCAATCTGCCCTTCAGCTGCTTAATACTTGGAAATGTAGTACTTCCAAAGGAATAGTATAACAGTAATTTTGTATAAACAGCAAACTTTATGAAGTGTCTTCTATTTCTATGACATCTAAAAAATATATATTTTACTTAGGAAGGAGGTATTGGAACCCTGTTACGTCTTCGTGCACAAACTAGAGATGAAAACACGCTTGCCACAGTTCGTGAAGCTCTTTCAATTTTGGGCTATGTTGATCCACCACCTGGTCGAGGAATCAGGATTTTATCAATCGACGGTGGAGGTATAAGGTAAAGTTTTCACACATTTGCTATATATTTCTTGTACTTTTGTCACCAAGAGAAGGATATTTATGAAATTCGGTGTGATTTATATATAAAGAATCAAATTTCTTGGACTGGAGCCGCACAAATAGGATGTTTGTGTCATTAGTGACTTTCATATGTTAGTGTGTGACAACTATAGTGTGTTCTGAAAGTTCTTGTAGAGTTGTTTTATGCTGCCCACACTTCACTGTAATTATGTATTTTGTATAGCAAAATAGCAGCAAACATGGAACTAAGTCTTAGTTTATATTGTTTCATAACAGATATGACACTGTCCCTGCGTATAGAATTGGCGAGTCACTTGTGGCAAGAACTTTATCTGCCATTTGCATTTTTGTGTCTGTTCTCTTCTCTTGAAACAGAAACAGTTTTCAATTTATATTTGTGTACACGGTGCTCAACATCTACTAAATATTTTGAAGTGGAACACCTGACCACTAGCGAGTTGCAATATAACTTCTCCTTTCTCTGGTGGAGTGTAATTGAGACCTACTGGCCAACTGTGACAAGTCATTGCCACCGTGTGCCATGAATCGTTCAACATTTGTATGCATACATCTATTATAGTTGGTACAGTTTATGAAATTTGTTAAGTTGGTACAGTTTATGAAATTTGTAAGTTGGTACAGTTTATGAAATTTGTAAGTTGATACAGTTTATGAAATTTGTAAGTTGGTACAGTTTATGAAATTTGTAAGTTGGTACAGTTTATGAAATTTGTAAGTTGGTACAGTTTATGAAATTTGTAAATTTTACCATGAACAGGTTTGTCTTGAAGAGGGGGGGGGGGGGTGGTAGGGGAGGGGGGAAGCAAACTGAAATATGTGTGTAAAGTGCAGTACACGTAAACTGCATACACTGTCTACATGCTGCAGTTTGTTGACCTGGAGTTTAGACTAAATGGGGGAAACATTTCAAGGTCACCTCTTGAACATTTACCATATCAATGGTCAGTTTCTGATCAGGTGCATCATTCTATTGGATGAGCTCTTTCATGATAATTAATGTTCATAGTTTCTGCTTCATTCTGTCAATTTTGCATAATAAGAGCCACTGACTATGTTGACATTTTAGAAATAGTCAACAAGATGATACACTATGAGTTTCAAAAAATTTTCACCGTCACATTTTCAATTGACAAAATGGTTTTTGCATTTTTTTATTTATTTATTTATTTATTTATTTACTTTTTTTTTGTGCTCCATTGCCTCTCCCCGCTCACTGCTTTACAGAAATTTTGTTTCAGAGTTATAATGATGGATCCACATTTCACCTGCAGTCATGTAATACTAAAAACACTGCTGATTTTGCTTCAGTTGTTTCAAACAAATTTTTAGTATATCATTCCTTGAGTGCATTTTATCTAGAGTTATCAGACATGATGCCTCTCTTGCTTCTCTGGCACTAAACTACATGCAGAATATTGTGTACCGGGTGATCAAAAAGTCAGTATAAATTTGAAAACTTAATAAACCACTGAATAATGTAGATAGAAAGGTAAAAATCGACACACATGCTTGGAATGACATGGTGTTTTATTAGAAACAAACAAAAAACAAAGTTCACAAAATGTCTGACAGATGGCGCTGGACAGCAAAACGTCAGTGACTGCGCATGTATAAAAGGAGCTGCAATGAAAGAGAGAATCAGATGCGCCAGCAGTTGCAGCATGTTTACGTTGCCTGAAAAGACACTTTTAGTGAAGCTGTATTATCAGAATGGGGAATGTGCTAGTTCAGCATTACAATTCTATCGCCATAGGAAGGGTATTCAAACAGGTAAAGGTCCACTGACAAATGCAGCTGTGGCGAGAATGATTTCAAAGTTCGAAGCCACGGGTTGTTTAGACGCTAGACCCCATAGTGGCCGACTGAGCACAAGGCTGCTGAGACAGTTCGGGAAGAAATGGAGACTGTAGTGGGTTCATCTATGCACACGGAAGTCAGTGCTCGTGCAGTTGCACTTCGCACCAGGATTCCATACACTACTGTTTGGTTGGCACTTATGCATACCCTCCGATGCTATCCGTACAAAATCCATCGGCATCATGAACTGTTACCTGGCGATTTAGTGAAGCGGAGGGCATTTGTGGAGTGGGCGTTTCAAAAGATGGTGGAAGAAAATGATTGGTTGAGTAATGTATTGTGGACCGATGAAGCTCATTTAATGCTCAGAGGGTCTGTCAACTCCCACAACTGCAGAATTTGGGCTATAGAAAATCCTAGAACTGTCATGGAAACTTCATTGCACGATGAGAAAGTCACAGTATGGGTTAGATTTACCACATCTGCCATTATCGGGGCTTTTTTATTTAAGGAAATGCGTGATTTTTGTTTTGTAACTGCTACCGTGACGAGTGAGAGGTATGCCGATATGTTACAGAATCGCATCATCCCCAGCCTGGCTGATAAACACCTGCTGGAATGTACAATGTTTATGCAGGATGGTGCTCCACCCCATATTGCCAGATGCGTGAAAGATCTCTTGCACGTGTCATTTGGTGATGATTGTGTGCTCAGCCACCACTTTCGTCATGCTTGGCCGCCCATGTCCCCGGACTTCAATCCATGTGATTATTGACTTTGGGGTTACCTGAAGTCACAAGTGTATCGTGATCGGTTGACCTCTCTAGGGATGTTGAAAGACAACATCCGACGCCAATGCCTCTCCATAACTCCGGACATGCTTTACAGTGCTGTTCACAACATTATTCCTCGACTACAGCTATTGTTGAGGAATGATGGTGGACATATTGAGCATTTCCTGTACACATCATCATCTTTGCTTTGTCTTACTTTGTTATGCTAATATTGCTATTTTGATCAGACGAAGTGCCATCTGTCGGACATTTTTTGTACTTTTATGTTTTTGTGGTTCTAATAAAACTCCATGTCATTCCAAGCATGTGTGTCAATTTGTACCTCTCTGTCTACATTATTCTGTGATTTAGTCAGTTTTCAAATTTATACTTTTTGATCATCCGGTATTTGTTTGTATCAGATGTCCATCATCTCAACAATCTTATGGACAGAGTTGGACAAAAGTTATTCGAATGATGAGTAACAAAGACAGATAAAAATTATTGTACATGAATTAAGATAAAAATATTTATTTGAAATATTATTCATTTCTGATAATAAAAACATTTGTTGGCCATCTATAAACAAAATGCGTTAAGATTAATAAACGAATTTGAAATTCAATGGCATTTATTTCTCCAATTTTTGGTAATTTATTGGCAGAAAGTTTATTTGATTTTGGAATACTTTTGATTTAGGCATATAGAAAAATACATTCTTCACATACAAAAGAGGTAGCCTTTATTTCAGCATAAAGGTATAAGACTTTAAATTTTATAATCTTATTTGGTAAAAATTTTTGGTGAATGACTTTGTAGTGACTCCATATCAGTTTCATATCCCAAATCCCATACAGAATCGAAAAATTCATTTTCTTTTCCTGTCAGAACCTAATTTGAAAAGCTTCACCTGAGTTCTTTGAGATTTCTTTGGCTGTTATGTGTCTGTAGCTTATTGTAAACCTCCCCTTGATAATGGAGAGTGATATAGGTGAACTACTGGTTTTGAAATTGTGGATAAGTTTCTGCTGAAACCATTTGGTGTAGAAAGGCAAAAAAAGTCCACAAATCATCAGTTGACTCTTTCTTAATAGAAAGTTGCCTGTATGCTGCAGTATGTAGTCAGATTCAGTGTCTCTTATGAAATTTATCAGTCACAAAGCCTTACGTAATTACACAGATTTTTGTCGGATCAAGAAAGTATTAAGGCTTGCAGCACAGAGCTTACTCTGAGTTAGTCCTTACATAATTTTAACTATCTTGGATGAGTTTGAACACCCAAAAGTATTCCACAAATTGTGACATTTTCGTGTAGGTTTGCAATCAACTTTGGCTAATACTGTTTTAGGAGAAGTTAAATTTAAAGCATGTTGGCGGTAGTAACTAGCAAATACTTAGTCCTTACTTTGTTTCCTCATTTTATAGCACTACAAATACAAGATAGTTGTGTAATTGTATCAATGAGACAACCATATTTGGTAATGTTAGCAATCTTCATGCAATTGAGGTAGGTATTGCAGATCAGAGTTTGTTGGCGCGTTCTCATCTTTACCTACCTAGCAGGAGAGGGAGAGATGAAAGCATTGGCAAGAGCAGTGTCAGTTGAATTGGATTGCACTGGTAGTGTGAACTGTTTAGTCACCGTGAAGGGTTGTTACATTATGTTTGTTATGCTGTAAAGCAAATAAAGCTGTGCCTGACCCAAAGGTTGATTTGAACACTGCAGTGCTTTATTTGGCATGTTCTGTTGGAGTTGGTATGACATTGCCTTCCTGAAAGCTCAGAACTGACTTACCCAGCCGGTTACGGGGGAACCTATAAAGGAACATTTTCCCCATTGTTAGAGGGGAAAGAAGTGGTAAGTGACAGAAAAAAATCCCGAAACCAATGGGGGATGGTATTGAACCCAGGCCATTAACTTATTAGCCAAGAAATTATCCACTAAGCTACCAATGCACACTTCCTTACAAAGCCTTAATAAAGCATCAAACAGAAACTACACTGAATTGCAGGAACAAAAACTGGTTGTATGTGACCCAGTTCTTTTCAAGTTAAGGAAGAAAATGTGGTGGTATTCTACTTTATTTACTAGTTAAGTTATGAACAATAAATAACAAATAATTATTTGTAGTCACAGAGATAGAAAAACCTTTTTTCCGCCAACAATTTATTTATGGATAAAATTTCTTGAATAGTGTATTTATTGAAATCATTATGTAGACAGAAATCTATATGAACTATGCCCGTCTCTGTTTAAGGACTTCATGTGGTCTACCACTACACTATGAATTTTATCAAAACTCAGTCAAGAGCCAAAACTTGCAAAATTTGAATTTCAGTTGTCTAATAATGAATGGTCTTAAGTACCTGCACAGTATCGCAATTTCCTTCAGCTGAGTTTGCAAGTGGAGTGCAGACCATATTTCTTAAATGAGGTAGTATTATTAATGTAATATATTCCTTGTTATCTATTTAAATGAAATGAGACCCCCTAATCACGTAAGACAGTACCCGAAAAACAACTGCTCGTTTCTGAGAATGCATGATTTGTGTAATTGGTAGTGCATTGCCACCAAAATTTAGAGATCTGGGTTTGAATCCTGTACCAGCATACAGTTTTAACTAATCATGTGCAATCAAATATACCTATCATGTACTGACACTTCAAATTTTGGAAAAAAGAAGACAAAAGAATTAAAAGAATAACATGTGAATGTTGCAGGTTAGACTTGACAGAAACTGTTATCAGTATCAATTGAACTACAGATTACTGTAATCACTTACAATGATGGTGTCAAGTTATCTTAATTTGTAACTTCAATTCAAAATTTCTTGCTCTTTTGTAATAATTCCACCACATATCTTCCATCTTTGAGGATGCTCATTACATCTATGTGATTACTGTGCTATTCACAATAAAGTGCCTGGCAAAGGGCTCAATGAATTTTTTCACATTGTGCTGAGTGTGTCAGCAATTCTACTTTTGCATTATGATGAGACATTCTTACATCTGGAAATTTTCTGCAGAGTCAGTCTGTGTGTCAAGCATGGTCTCAAATATGGATTCTGATTTTTCGTGGATGAAACAGTAATACTTTCCAATATTCTAAGTGATGTACCATTATTTTTTCACTATCAGGACTGTTTTTTTTTTTTACTTTATCCTCACTTCAGATTTCTTGTGGCATCTCATTGGATGCAGTATATTGTATAGAAAATTTGATTGTTTTTTCGAGCTATATTTTTGTTTGATGACTTCCAGTTTCTCCTTCCAGTGCAGTTGAGTAGTGGTTTTTTTTCTTTGTCTTTAGGTTTTTTGTATTTTAACAGTTTGTATTATGTTTTACCATTCTGAAAGCCTATGAAGAAATTATTTTTATAACTAGTATTATATCTGACACCAGGTGTCCTATGCTTAGTTTGCTGTTCTTCTTGGCTCACTGTGCCCTTCTTTGACTGTTTTATAAATAAATAATTGTACAGGCTAATTCTCAAAAATCTGAAAACAACAAGCCACAGTTAATAATGTTAGTTATTAAGAACAAATAGTACTTTTACCTGTTTCAAACTGATGGGTTGGTCTTCAGAAGGCTGTACACATTTAACTACCATGTAATGATGAACCTGTCAGTTTGAAACTGCTAACAGCGCATTGTTAACTGTAGGTGCTTGCTCTGGTTGCTTTTTTTGTATGAATTAACCTGTATTTCACACAGCCAACAGTTCATTGTCTCCATTTTCAACAAATAACATAAATGATTATAGTTATTACAGGTTTATATGCACCCATTTATGTCAGAGATGGAAAGATTACTTTTATACATGACATAATTGAAGCCCCACTAATGATCTTGTACCCCTTTTTTCAGAGGTGTTGTTGTGATAGAGATGCTCAAGAAACTGGAAGAACTTACTGGGAAAAGTGTATATGAATTGTTTGACTTCGTCTGTGGTGTCAGTACAGGTGCTATACTAGCTTGTGTTGTTGGTATGTATACAAGATAAGACTTTTTGATGTGTTTTTGCACTTGCTTCTACAGTTATTAATGGCTTTTTGTTGATTTTAGGTGCCCAAAGAAAACCATTAGACGAAGTATCCACACTGTATAAAGAACTAAGTACAGAAATCTTTACTCAAAATCCTATTTGGGGAACCAGCAGCTTAGTATGGTCTCACTCCTATTACAGTACTGAGTTGTGGGAGAAACTGCTGAAAAATTATATTGGAGATACGCAGCTTATAAAGACCTCAAGAAGTCCCAATTGTCCAAAGGTATGTAGAAGATTAATGTGGCTTTATAAGAAAAAAAAAATTCTAAATAAATTGAATGTTCAAAATTTATTAATGTTGTTTCTTTTTATTTTCATATCTTACTGTCCCTGTCGAATAGGATTTGCATGTTATTCTCCTTAAAAACTAAATATAAATTTCAGATTTCAGACTGAAAGTCTTGTCAAGTGTGAGAGGAGCAATTTTAAACTAATAACATAAGGAAAGGGAAAATAAGAAGAGATGATTAGCTTTCTATAATTTTCATTATAAAATTTTAAGCTGAAGCCATTGAGTTTTATTAGGTATATTGTAAATACCAACTTCTTGCATACCAGTGCAACATAAGATAATTAATAAAGTAGTGTGTATCAGTGGAGGCCATATGAGTCTACCAATGTCCTTTTTTGATCACTTCATTTTCAGTTCTTATGATTTCAGAATTCCATTTTGTTCCATCTTGTCTCTTATCTGAGTTTTATAAGGACCAAAACTACTTCAAGAGCACCAAAAGACTAAGATAGCTATGCATTGCTAGCAGTGGTATAGTTTATACATGATAGTGTTACTTTAGATCCTCATTCCTCCTGTAGTAGACATATTTTTGTAATGTACCAGTATGACACATATCAGTAATGCAGTTTCAGAACCAAACAATGCAATAGGCATAATGTGGCATAACTTGTCAAGCTCATACACAATTTAAGAGAGACATTTAAAAATTTTTCCTGTGTAACACGCTGCCTGCTTACCTGCTTAGAGCTTGTTGTAGTAGGCTTCTGCATGTATTGTACAATCATATGTAATGTATAAAGTATTGTAGTGCAGTGTTACACTACACAAGGGACTGATGACCCTGTAGTTTGGTCCCTTTATCCCTCAAACCAACCAACCAACCACCCATGGTTGAGCAGGTCACTACCACGATCGTTTTTGCAGCAGAAAACGCAATCCCTCGCTCTTTAGGTTGGCCCCAGTGAAAGACAGTCGCTTGGTGGTCACCAGAAGCCGCTGAGGCAATTACAGTGTGTCGACGAACTTCCCTAGAGCATCTGATAGCCTTTAAGCAGCTATGTGCCCGTGTGTACCAGCTTATAAAATGATGGAAACAAGAGTGTCGGGAGAGGTATGTGTCGAGGAATGGATGCCATACGTCATCTTCCCGAGTATGGACCAAGGTCAGACGTCTTTTTGGGTACCAGACCCCAACAGTTGTCCCTGGCGTTACCATCAATGGTGTGCTATGTAGCAATGCAAATGTGATTGCCAAGCAGTTTCCTGAGCACTGTGCTCGAGTCTCTGCATCGGAGAACTATCCCCCAGCCTGTCACACCCTCAAATGGTGGATGGAAAGGGAAGTCCTCTTGTTCACTACTTGCCACAGTGAACCTTACAACACCCCATTTACGGAGTGGGAGCTCCTCAGTGCCCTTGCACATTGCCCCAACACAGCTCCTGGGCCAGATCGGATTCACAGTCAGATGATTAAACATCTTTCGTCTGACTACAAGTACCATTTCCTTGTCATCTCCAACAGGATCTGGTGTGATGGCGTCTTTTCATCACAATGGCAGGAGAGCACCATCATCCCAGTGCTCAAATCCGATATAAACCTCCTTGATGTGGATAGCTATCAGCCCATCAGCCTCACCAAAGTTCTTTGTAAGCTGCTGGAACATATGTCTTCATGTCAGGGTGGCTTCTGCCAGGGTCGCTCTACCACTGATAATCTTGTGACTCTTGAGTCTGCCATCTGAACAGCCTTTTCCAGATGCCCAGACCTGGTTGCTGCCTTTTTTTTTGATCTACGCAAAGTGTATGACACCACCTGGCGACGTCATATCCTTGCCACATTATACGAGTGGGGTCTCAGAGTCCCAATTTTTATCCAGAATTTCCTGTCACTCCGTACTTCCAGTGTCCAAGTTGGTGCCTCCAATAGTTCCTCCCATATTCAGGAGAATGGGCTCCCACAGGGCTCTGTATTGAGTGTAACACTATTTTTAGTGGCCGTTGATGGACTAGCAGCAGCTGTAGGGCTGTCTATCTCACTCTCTCTGTATGCAGACAACTTCTGCATTTCGTACTGCTCCACCAGTACTGGTGTTGCTGAATGGCACCTACAGGGAGCCATCCACAAGGTGCAGTCATGGTCTCTTGCCCATGGATTCTAGTTTTCGGCCACTAAGTCGTGTGTCATGTACTTCTGTCGGCATCGTACCATTCATCTGGAACCAAAACTTTACCTTCATGATGACCCACTCACTGTAATGGAGACATATCGATTCTTAGGACTGGTTTTCGATGTCCGATTGATTTGGGTACCTCACCTTCGTCAGCTTAAGCAGAAGTGGTGGCAGCACCTCAATGCCCTCCACTGCCTGAGCAGCACCAACTGGATTGCAGATCGCTCTACTCTGCTGCAGCTCTACAGAGCCCTTGTTCAATTGTGCCTTGACTATGGGAGTCTGGTTTATGGTTCGGTGGCGCCCTCAGCATTGCATGCGCTCTGCCCAGTGCACCACTGTGGCGATCGCCTAGCGATGGGAGCTTTTAGAATGAGTCCGGTGACCAGTGTCGTGGTGGAGGCCAGAGTCCCAACATTGCAGATCTGACGTGCACAATTGCTCACCAGTTATATGTGCCTGATGGATGCAGTGTATTCACTGCAGGGCTGGTAGCTACACCTCCTGCTCTTGAGCACATCTGTTCATATCCTGGGGAGTCGTTTCATCTGTGTACTGACTCCTTGAGCAGCCTACAAGCTATCAAGCAGTGCTACCCTCGCCTTCCTTTGGTAGTGTCCATTCAGGAGTCCATCTATACCCTGGACTGGTCCCATCGTTCAGTGGTGTTTGTGTGGACCCCACGACACGTCGACATCCCAGGCAACGAACTTGCCAACAGGCTAGCCGAACAGGCTACATGGAAACCGCTTCTGGAGATGGGCATCTCTGAACCTGACCTTTGTTCTGACTTATGCCGTAGGGTTTTTTGGGTTTGGGAGATGGAATGGCATAACAGGACACACAACAAACTGCATGTCATTAAGGAGACTGTGAATCTGTGGAAGTCTTCCATGCAGGCCTCTAGTAGGGAATCAGTTGTCCTCTGCCGGCTCCACATTGGCCATGCTTGGGCGACCCAAGCTTACCTCCTGCGCCATGAATAAGCACCTGATTGTCGGTGCGGCACCCAGTTGACAGTGGCTCATGTTCTGGTCCTCTGCCCCACTTTTAGTGCACAGCAATGAAATCTTGGGTTACCGGACTCATTGCCACTAATTTTATCTGACAACGCCTCATTGGCTGATTTAGTTTTACATTTTATTCGTGAGGGTGGGTTTATCCTTTGTCCCTCTGTGTCCTCCACCCTAGTGCTTCTAGGGTGGAGGTTTTAATGTGTTGCAGTGTGGCTGGCTTTTTTTTATCCTCATGGTCAGCCAGCCATGGTAATTTACTTTGTTGTTTTAATCTTTTCATCCCGTTTCTTGCATTTCTGTGATTTTCTTGTCCCCTTTTGTCCATTTACATGTTTGTTGCCTTTCACCGCTCTTGTAATTTTTCCTTTCATTCTGTTTTGAGTTGTGAGTCTCATTTGTTTTATTCTCACACTTCTGGCATTCTTTTCTTCAGAACAAGGGACTGATGACCTTGTAGTTTGGTCCCTTTCCCCCTCTTTTAATCCAACCAACCATCCTATCCATTTCCCTTTCCCTTTCTAAATTTTCTAACTAACCTGCCTGATTAAAGGATCTAACATTCTGTGCTGTGATTCATAATGCTAGTTTTGTTTCTCCTGATGCCAACATCCTCCTGAGTAGAGTCCCAACCCAGAGATCCGAATGGGGGACTATTTTACTTCCGGAATATTTTGCCCAAGAGAGGATGCCATCATTATTTAACCACACGGAAGAGCTCTATGTCATCAGGAAACATTACAGCTGTAGTTTCCCCTACTTTCAGCCATTCGCAATACCGGCACAGCAATGCCGTTTTGCTTGATATTGCAAATCCAGATCAGTCAGTCATCCAGACTGTTGCCCCAGCATCTACCGAAAAGACTCCTACAGTATGGCTATCTGTATTGCTGAGGCACGCAAGCCATCCCACCAATGGCAAGGTCCATGGTGCATGGGGGATATAACCAGATAGAATAATCATTAGTTCTGACAGCATCTTTAATTTGTACAGTACAGAGAGAACACACAAAAATATAGATGATTTCATCATTGCTGATATTGTATTCCATGATGTAGAAACAGATGGCAGGATATGTTCCAAAATAAGAAACAAATACACAGCATTGTTAGAGAATGATAGGGAAACATATGGAAGGAAATGTTCCAATATAAGAAACAAACCCAGAACATTGTTGCTGATGAATAAGACTGGCTGTACTGATATAATATTGGAATTAAATCACAGAATAAGAAACAAGTATTTGTAGGTTGGGGCTCATTTGGTGTCTGAAAAATTTCAATTTATGTACAAGAGGATGTTTTCTGTTCTTACTGTTACTCACTGTAAGAGTATTTTGAAATGTGTTGTGCTCAGTTTTTACTTGAAAGTAGAAACTCTAACAGTGACTTCCAATATTATAACAAATGGATTTCATAAAGGCAGTGCTGCAACGTATTGACTTAAAATTTTCTTTGGATAGTTTAGCTGTCGTAGGATTCGAAGTTCTTGGGCACTCTCAGTATGATCATAATTTTGATGAAAGGACTGTGCCATGTTTGCATAAGTGAAGATTCTACTGGTGGGACAGTAGTTTTCTTCAGAAGAAAAGTGGTGCCAGAACCACTTGGAAGAAGTGCTTTGATTGTTTTCGAAATATCAGAAGGCTGAATATATTGGGAGTTGTGTTGAAAAAGTAAAATAAATGGGTTATTATTTTTTATCTAGCTGGCTGAAGGTACACTGTACATTCAAAATGACGTATCTAAAACAATAGCTAATGGTAGTTTTAGACGTGCTGTGTTCTTTTTACCGTAGAATTTCCAGCAAAATTGTTGTAGCATTTTTGGCTGTCATATGAAGAATTATGATAGATTTTTTATGTTAGGTGTCAGTAATTTTTGCATCCATGTCACTCCACCCTGCTTACCATCACCTTTACTTCTCTGCATGTTTCAGAGGGCTGGGGTTCAACTGCGTTGTGTGTTTTTCCAAAAGTGCTTAAGGTAATGTGCTTCCCCGTCCTTCCACAAACTGAATTTCTATTCAGGTCTAATTACCCTGTTGTTAGCTGTTAAACCATAATCTTCCTTTCGCTTTCCCACTTTATGCCTTCAGCTTAGTCACGGGAGATGCAAGGTTGCATTTAAATCAAAGAGTGCACCCCATTTACCTTGAATTTATTTATTTGTTATCTGTAACTATTGGTAATGTCATCTTGTACATTTTTTCTAGATTGCTGTCGTCTCTGCTATTGTTAATCAACCACGAGTACAAGCCTTTATATTTAGAAATTATTCTCTGCCATATGGAATAATTTCACAGTATACAGGAGGTTACAAACATGCATTGTGGGAGGCAGTCAGAGCATCTGCAGCAGCACCATCTTACTTTGAGGAGTTTAAACTAGGAGAATATTTACATCAGGTGAACACCACAAATTTAATGTCCAGTAATGCATTTACTGTTTTTCTTACCTTCTTGGATTATAAGTGATACCTTGTGTGCATATTCCGTAGTTAGGTTAACTACTGCTTGTGGTGTACACTGGTTTTCACATATTATTGAAATACTAAGGCGAGTAAACAGAGAACTTTGTTTACACGTTAGTTGAGCTTGTTGTTTCCATAGCAGAAATTCATAAAATTATGGAATGCAATAGTTAGCATTGTCTCATTGCAACATTTATAACACACACTTGTTCAGATAGAAGTTGGATGACAGTTCGTTCTATTGAAGTGAACAAAACTAACTGGGATAGCCAGCCTGGATGCATTCTCAGCCCATGTTCATTAGACTTAACTGTAGCAACAACTAAAGCACTGGTACATCAAATATCTGCACACAAGATGAATAGTTGAACGAGTTGCATGATAGTCTTTTCACCTAAAACTTCATGAGAAATCACATATAGAAACTGTATAGCTACTCTGTGATGTGCTTGCACTGATAACACTGAGTGTAAGCTGGCAGTGAAGGAAGGAAGGAATGGGAGGTATCCATTATTTGCAATAACATCCACTTCATCAGCTCCCTCTTTGCTCATTTCAGTGTTTCTGTTGAGACTGTAACTATTTAGCAAAGAGGTGTCAACAACTTGTAAATGTTTCTGTGATGTTGTAGTCACATTTTAACAGAATTTACATTATGGTTTCACAACGAGGCAGTTGTAGAAATAAGTCATTTTGGAATAAACATATTCAGAATTGTGAATACCATTAGACTTTAGCTGCACAATTTATTTGTGACAAATGAAAATTTGTGCTGGCCCAGGACTCTCCCAAACCCTGATTTCCCCGCTTTACATGAACGTTCACTATAACCACTTCAGCAATCCGATCGCACCTCCAGGACTGACCTAAATATCTACATGTCAGCGAGTGTTTATATCCTGCACTGGCTCTATTGCTGTGACTCCCGTACGAGGAGAGATTTTATTACTTTTGTTGAGACCAGTCTTAGGCATGTAAATACTGTTTGTCATGTCTGTCATGCATGCATGTTTGAAGGACATTGCCTAGTACATTGTAAAATGTAAACACTGCAAATAGTAAACATCAGTTTGTTTTAAAGAGGATAACACAGATGAGAGAAAGCTTTTAAAATTTTGTTTTATGCCGGCTCCAGTCGAAAGTTTTAATTGGAAGTTTTAGTGTGTTGCATACTGGCTGTCTCATCCTTTTCCAGCCCAGCGGTCAGATATTCATGTTTTTCTGCTGTGAACTTTTTAATTTTTGTTGGATTTTTTCAAGTGAGTCACATTAATCACGTCACATCATATCTTTTCAAACAATGGAAAGTCCAGAATTTAATACTGTTTTATGAGAAGAATAGTGTGTTACTTTCCATATAGTGGAGATGTTGAATGTTTGGCAAAAAAGGGCTTCGTCGAAAGTGGACAAAACACACACACACACACACAAAATCATGCAGGCACAAAACACACACACACGACCCCTGTTTCTGGCACCAGTGGTCACGTCTGAATTCACTTGTATGAATGATATGGCCATGTGCTGTCTACTTTCAACGAAGGCGTTTTTGGCTGAAAGCTCATACTGCTAAGCTGTTTTTTTGTTGTACTTGTCTGCGACTCAGCGTCTCAGAGACAGTGGTCGTATGTTTGTGCTTGTGTGAGCCAGAGGCCAGAGACAGAGGTTGTAAGCTCGTTTGGGACAGAAAATGTGTGCTTTTGTGGATTTCCTGGGAAGAGGCACTACAATAAACTCTCAAAGGTATTTCCAAACTCTGCACAACCTCAGAAGAGCAATACAAAACAAGTGCAGGGGAAGGATGGGCTCGAAGATCTTGCTGATTCACGACAACGCCCGGGCCCACACGGCAAATGCCACTCTTGAAGTTCTCGAATCTTTTAAGTGGGAGTTGTTTCCTCATCCGCCGTACAGTCCCGACCTGGCACCGAGCAACTTCCACTTATTCCCAACAGTGAAGAAGTGGTTGGTTATGCAGCGTTTTGGTGACGACGCACAGCTTCAAGAAGAGGTAACCACATGGTTGAAGGTGCAGGCGGCCGAATTTTATGACAAAGGAATTTCCAAGCGCGTCCATCGCTACGATAAGTGCCTTAATATAAATGGCAACAATGTAGAAAAGTAGTATTTAAGTGTGGCTTTCATCTGTATATAATAAAAAAAATTCCAATACTTTATTTATTTTTAATTCCAAAACATAATGTACTTTGTGCATAGCCCTCGTACATCTGTTTTGTGATAACTGTTCAGCACTAAACAAAAATTATTTGTTTAATAAGGATGTGTCAAGCGTTTGCGGATGCTGGAAAATTTCGGACAATAGAGGTATTCTTTCTTATCAGGAGACACTCAGTCTTACCGTCTGATAGAGCTTTTGGCACAATCAAGAGATCACTGCAAAGAACTGACAGAGTATAAACTGCCTATTGGCTTCTGTCTTGGATTCTTCAGCCGACATTCATCTAATGATTTTTCTGACATTTCGCCAGCTCAAGTGGCTGGCATTGTCAAAGCTTCACCCCCCATTGCCGGTGGTGAACTGGAGCCGAGCTCGCGGGCGCAGACTATATGTACCAGGCGCACCAAAGTCCGAGGGCTTCTCCGCGGTCAGTTCCGGTTCGGTTCTCCTCTTGCTACCTGCAACGGTCATTCGCTGCAGTACGGGAAGCCAGGATCCGTTGACCTTAAGGCTTTCATCTTTCTTGTTCAAACTGTTTGCGTGTTTTTGTATTTCTACAGCTTCTCTGAACAAGCACGTGTGATAGTGCTTCTCTACAGCCAGAACTTCCGTGTTGGCGAATTTTATTATGTGGTCGGTCTCATTCAGTGCGTGCTCTGCCACAGCCGATTTCTCCACCTGCGCCAACCTGCAATGTCGCTTATGCTCTTTGATCCTGGTGTTGATGGATTGTCCAGTCATTCCGACAAACTTTTCCGCATGTGCATGGTATACGGTATATTCCCGACATTGCAAGTGGGTCTCTTTTCTCCTTCGCCGATCTAAGACACTCTTTGATCTTCCTTGTCGGTTTGAAAATCGTCTTTACGCCATGTTTGCGCAATATACGGCCGATTCTGTCCGTCACTCTGGGAACGTATGGCAGAAAGGCCGTACCCGACATTTCTTTTTCTGGTTCCTTACTTCGCCGAATGTTAGGCTCTGTTACACTTCTAATATAATTTTTGGAGTACCTATTGCTCCTTAGGACAGTTTCCAGGTGTTGCATTTCTCGTTTGAGGTGTTGCGGCTCACATATTCGTCCTGCTCTCGTTACGAGCGTACTAATCATGCCTCTTTTGTGGCTCGGGTAGTGGTTTGACAGTTTGTGCAGGTATCGGTCCATGTGTGTCGGTTTTCGATACACGCTGTGTCCCAGTTTTTCGCAGTCCCTTGTGACCAGCACGTCTAGAAATGGCAGTTTCTTGTCCTTCTCTACTTCGGTGGTAAATGTTATGTTGGCATGGAGGCTGTTAAAGTAACCTTAGGTTTGCAAGTCGCCGAGTGCAGTGCCTGTGCTTCGAATTGTTCCATGAAGAAGTTGGCCACCACTGGACTGAGAGGACTACCCATGACGATGCCTTCCAGCTGTTCGTAGAAATCTCCATTCCACGTGAAATAGCTCATGGTGAGACACGCATGGAAGAGCTTTCTGATGTCCTGCGGGAACATGGAACCCTTTCTGATGTCCTGCGGGAACATGGAACCGATGTGCTCCAGAGTGTCACTGAGTGACACTTTCGTAAATAACAAAACAACATCAAAGCTAACTAAGATGTCGTTTGGTGCAAGTTTCAGTTTCTTCAGCTTCTCAATGAAATGTCCTGAGTCCTTAATGTATGTGTTGGTCTTCCCCATGTGTGGCTGGAGCAGAGAGGCCAAGTGTTTTGCCAGCTTATATGTCGGTGATCCAGGAGCGCTAACGATCGGTCTCGGTGGAACGTTGTTCTTATGGATCTTGGGTAATCCATACAGCCGAGGTGGTAGGGCTTCTGTGTTGCGCAGGTTACTCTGTATGTCCGCCGGCAGAGAAGAAGTCTTGATTAATCGATTCGTATTCCGTGTGATACGCTGTGTCGGATCTGCGCTTAGTTTTCGGTATGTCGTCGGATCTAATAGGTCTCGGATCTTTTGCTCATAATCTTCGGTCTTCATTACGACGGTCGCATTCGCCTTATCGGCAGGCAGTACCAATATACTCTTGTCGGCATTGAGATTCTTAATGGTTTGTACCTCTTCTTTCTTCAGGTTGCAAGCTGGTGGTTTTGCTCGGCACAGTATCCTGGCTGTTTCCGTACGTATTTCCTCTGCCCTTTCACAAGGAAGGGTCCGAATGGCTGCTTCGGTGTTGGCAATGATATCCTCCATAGGTATAGTTCTCGGGATGAAGAACACACTCTTCCTCTTCGGTCAATTGTCGTTCAGTGAGGTTGACCACTGTGTGTGACATGTCGGGAATCGCCTTGTCGGTCTGATTCCGGCATCTTTCAAACTTTTTCTTCTGTCGCTCAGTGCAGCGCTCGAGTTCGTTCTGCATGCTCCTGTGAGTGATGCTGTCGATCTTGTCCCAGTTGTCTCGATGCATTCTGCTACTTAGTTGATAGAAAATGTCCAGAAGTTCCTGATCCGTTCTTGCCAAATCTCTCTGTGTTGTATGTATTCGCTCACGAAGAAAAGCTCGTTCCATTCTGTCGTAGATACAATGTGCTTGGGCAGTGGTGAATAGGCGCCTACATCTCAAGAACTTCGGTGTAGCACATTCATCTCGGCACCGTGACAGAAAGGCAAGAGGACATAAGTCGTGTTTTCTTCTTCCGTTGTTGGTCAAGGCGTCGGTACAATCTGCAAATCTCCTCCCCGTACAGGCGTAATACAAAATTATTAAGGCTTTCGTGGCCACTTGTTGACAAACCGACAAAGAAGATCAAAGAGTGTCTTAGATCAGCGAAGGAGAAAAGAGACCCACTTGCAATGTCGGGAATATACCGTATACCATGCACATGCGGAAAAGTTTGTCGGAATGACTGGACAATCCATCAACACCAGGATCAAAGAGCATAAGCGACATTGCAGGTTGGCGCAGGTGGAGAAATCGGCCGCACTGAATGAGACCGACCACGTAATAAAATTTGCCGACACGGAAGTTCTGGCTGTAGAGAAGCACTATCACACGCGCTTGTTCAGAGAAGCTGTAGAAATACAAAAACACGCAAACAGTTTGAACAAGAAAGAGGAAAGCCTTAAGGTCAATGGATCCTGGCTTCCCGTGCTGCAGCGATGACTGTTGCAGGTAGCAAGAGGAGAACCGCACCGGAAATGACCGCGGAGAAGCCCTCGGACGTTGGTGCGCCAGGTACATATAGTCTGCGCCCGCGAGCTCGACTCCAGTTCACCACCGGCAATGGAGGGTGAAGCTTTGACAATGCCAACCACTTGAGCTGGCAAAACGTCAGAAAAATCATTAGATGAACGTCGGCCAAAGAACCCGAGACAGAAGCCAATAGGCAGTTTGTCAACAAGTGGCCACGAAAGCCTTAACAATTTTGTAGAGTATAAACTGTTGTGGATTATGTTGAACTGATCATATCATCTAGTACAAGAAGACAATTCTCCAAAAAGGTTGTCTCAACAGATGAAATCGTTGACTTCAAGTTATAGTGGATGGGACTTTACAAGAGGACGACAACTCATTCTCTAGAGACAGTTACATCACAAAGGGACTTGAAAGTAGCATTCAGTGTTTAAACATTTCATCATTTTTGTCATCAGTGATAAGGTATTTGGGTCTGTAACAGCTTGCAGCATGATCAGTGGTTTAAATACCCATTCAGATTATGACTACTTGGAGTTTCTTGATCCAGTGTCAACTTCCCAGCTGTTCAAGCCTACTCAGATGACTACATTCCTGCCAATGTCAAGATGATGATAGGTGTAAAGAAGTTGGCTGCTTACATAGTGCAATAAGAACACATCCTAGAATTCTGAAATACATTTCATCAGTGGCCAACTGCTGTGGGAGCACTGGACACAGATGATGTGTTATTCGTGATATTCATTATTGATTAACAATTTGTTTTAACATTGTCTAACATTTACTTATATATTTATTGACAGTTCCTTTTTTTGTGTGCCGTAAAAGTTATAAGATTTTTATGTCTCACTTATTTCTGAAAAGCCATATGTCCAAGAGAAATATTCAGGTCTGGTCAATAAATACATACAGTATTTGAGTACAGAATAAATCAGTATAATTGTTCATAGTCGCATATCTCAGATGGTCACTGCAAACAGTTAAGAAAATGACCCCTAAAATATTAAAACAGTTTTTTCCACTTCTTTCAAAACAATGTCAGATGGATGTAGGGCCCTTCTGAAATAAGCGATTCAGTTGTTATATGTAGGCCATCCAGGGGATCTGGGTGAAGGAAAAAGTACGCTACCCTGTCACACACAAGTTGCTTTTTACCATTCGACAATTATAGTACCATCCTTGCTATGCCACACTCCATGAGGGACATTGCCACACAGACTTGCGACTACCAATTCAGTATTGCAGTTCTGAAGTCACCCAGTATCATAATAACATTCAGTCTCCTCCTACAGCTGCATGACAAGCCACCAAATCTTTGCCCTTGGCATTGAAATCACCTGCTACACAACTGGCAGGCCATAAGGGACAAAAGAAACACTCCTGTGAACACTTTTTACGTCCCTCCAACCAGCAAATGTCTGGGTCCTCGTCTGCCAGTCATAAAGGCTCATCCATAGCCAAACTATCAGACTATCTCATTGAACACATGGCTGCAAGCTGTTGCAGTCCTCATTTTCCTTCCTCGTTTCACCTATTGTCTTTATAATGTCTACATCCTTCCTTCATTAGCTGTCACCAGGTCAGACTGACTCCAGCTTACTGGTCGGCTCCCTCACCCATTTTTGCTGTTCGGTGACTTTAATGCCCATCATCCCCTTTGGTACTCTTCAAGGACCTGTCTGAGAGGTTCCCTCTTGACAGAGCTTAACCTGCTCAACCTCATCTATCTTAACACTGGAGCACCCATGTTCCATTCAGAATCCATGCACACCTATTCTCATCAGGACCTCTCATTCTGCACTGCCCAGCTTGCCCGTAATCTAGAATGGTATGTTTTCTCAAGCAGACAATTTCCATTGTGCTATCCATTTGGTGACTTTCAATCCACCTGAATGTAAACCCAGTTGGCAGCTTTCTAAGGCTGACTGGAGACCTTATTTCTACCAGGGGCCTTTGACAAACATTTTCTCAGTTGTGATGACCAGGTAAAGTACCTTATGAACATTGTTCTTACCACCGGAGAATGTTCTGCACTTCACACTACTACTTTACCCCACCGTGTCCCGGTCTCCTTGTGGACTGAGGTGAACCAAGGTGTGATTCGCATATGGAGACATGCTCTCCACATTTTTAACCATCATCCTGTGATGGCGAACTGTATTCATTATAAACAGTTGCACATGCAGTGTTGTTGCATTGTTTGGTCTACAAAAAAATCCAACTAGATTTCCTTTACTAGTCGTTTTAACATTTTCACTCTCTTCTGTTGTGTGGGGTAACTTCTTTTGGTTCTCTGGGACCAAGGTTCATTCCCTGATTTCCAGCCTGACTATAGCAGATGATGTCATTGTGGATCCTGTTGCTATCTCCAACACCTTGGGCATCTATTTTGGAAGATTTCAAACTCCACCTACCATCACCCTGTCTTCTTTCCTCAGAAACAAGTGAAGGAGGCTCGGGTGGTATCCTTCTCCTCTCAAATCATGAATGCTATGATGCTGCCCTTACTATGAGGGAACTTGACCATGCTCTCACCTCATCCTGATCTTCCACCACCCCATGGCCAGACGATATTCACTTTCAGATGTTGCAGCACCTCTCTTTTGCAGGCAAACACATTCTCCTTCGTATGTACAATCGCATTTGTGCAGATGCCACATTTGCCAGTCATTGGTGTGCAGCCACTGTCCCCAATAAGGACAAACACTTTGCTTCTAGCTACCACCCTATTTCTCTCACCAGTTGTGTTTTCAAGGTGAGAACATACGATTCATGGTGGCTCAAGTCTCAGAATCTACTACCCACTGCACAGTGTGGATTTTGTGTATGCCGTTCTGCAGTTGACCATCTCTTCACTTTGTCAACCCATTTCATGAACAGTTTTCTGTGAAAATACCAGACTGGCCATGTTTCTTGATTTGGAGAAAGCTTACAACCCCTGCTGGGACTGGTATCCTACTCCACACACTGTGGACTTTGAGGTTGCCTGTCCCAGTTCCTTCAGGAATTTTTAAAAACAGAGTTTCAGCCTTGTTGGACACCTTTATCCAGGAAAAGAGGGTGCCTCAAGGCTCCATCCTGAGCATCGTCCTCTTTGCTATAGCCATTAACTCTGTTATGGTGTACGCCCCTGGTAGCTGAGTGGTCAGCGCGACAGAATATCAATCCTAACCGCCCGGGTTCGATTCCAGGCTGGGTCGGAGATTTTTTCAGTTCAGGGACTGGGTGTTGTGTTGTCCTAGTCATCGTAATTTCATCCCCATTGATGCACAAGTCGCCGAAGTGGCGTCAAATCGAAAGACTTGCACCTGGCGAACCGTCTGCTCAAAGTGAGGCCCTAGTCACACGACACTTACATTTTACTCTGTTATGGACTGACTCCTGCCAGGTATCTTTGGTTCCCTTTTAATTGATAACATTGCAGTCTATTGCAGTTCTTCATGAACTTGTCTCCTTGAGTGGCACCTTCAGTGATGTCTTGATTGTCTTTACTCATGAAGCATCGACAATGGCTTTTGCTTTTCCACTGACAAAACCATTTGTATGAATTTCTGGTGGGGGAATGGGTTTCTTCCATTGTCTTTACATCTTGGGCCTGCTGCACTTCCATTCACTGAATCTGTGAAATTCTTGGGGCTTATGCTTGATAGGAAACTTTCTTCATTCTTCCACATGTCCTACCTGGCCACAAATGTCTTACCTCTTCCTAGGCGTCACTCTTTTTACTCCAGCACTCATCAGCCATAGCCTTGCTAACCACTCACAGTAAAAAAGGGGGGGAGGGCAGTGGGTGGGAGAAGCAAAATGAGGGGGGGGGGGGGGGGGGGGGAGAGGGTTGCGAGTGGCAGCTGTACTCACTTTAACCTAAAAAAAGAATGGTCTTTTAAAGCTCTGAAAAAATTTTTTACAGTTACCTATGACTATGTGTCTCAGTCAGTTGAATTTGTGTAGTCGTCTGCAGTAATTCTTATTTGTCATTTTTTTTTTCATTTACATCCTGTCTCTTCTATTACTATAACATAAACAAGAAATATTGATGTTATTTAGGATATTACTTATTTTCACTCAGATCTATCTTGAATAACCCAGAACAAGCATGAGAACTACAATGTGATCACATAAAATTTTCTTACTAGTTGACTGGCCATTTCTGCTACTTATGCTTTTCTTTTTCATTATGTCATTACATTTCTACTCTAAATACTCTAATAAATATATGCATTACTTTTAGGATGGTGGTATTCTCGTAAATAATCCATGTGCTGTGGCTGTCCATGAGGCACGACACCTGTGGCCTGGCTCTCCTATTCAGTGCATAATTTCTTTTGGTACTGGCCGTTGTCAACCAGTAATAGGAATTCAAGAGGAATCTTTGTCATCGTCATGGAAAACAAAATTCTTGAAAATTCTAGACAGTGCTACAGACACTGAAGGTTTGTAACAGTGCATATTTATTTTCTGCTGTATTGTTACTTGAGTTATACAATAACATGCACATTTTTAAGAAAATGTTAATTTAAAATTGTAGAAAGGTTATTATGGTTGGCCATTGTAGTCTCAATTATGCTTTATCGTATTTACTCGAACCTAAGCCGCACTCGAATCTAAGCCGCACCTAAAAAATGAGACTCAAAATCAAGGAAAAAAATTTTTCCCCCAATGTAAGCCGCACCTGAAATTTGAGACTCGAACTTCAAGGGGAGAGGAAAAGTTTTAGGCGGCACCTCCAAATCGAAACAAAGTTAGTCCATTGTGATATGAGACACAATTTAAGTCGAATGAATGACGATAGAGCTACAGTAGTTTGGTTCGAGTCGTAAGCTTAGCAGTTAAGCTTTACCAGGTAGCCATTGCTATGCGTCAGGCGCTCCATCCGTATTTATACGGGTATCCTTCGTTTTTCACGTGCTTTGTCTGGTTTGAATTGATTGCTTACTTTTCTTTGATCTAATAAATGCCATTCTCTTTGTTATAGGTGTTTACGTCACTCTAAACTGAAAATGTATTACTGTACTGTGTCATGCATTGTTGTCGCATTCTGGTAATGTGTGTTCACGACCTGTCGCCGCTCTTGGCATGGATTGCTTTGGTGTGCGCTGCCGCCGCTTACAATTAAAAAAAAAAAAAAAAAAAAAAGAGAGAGAGAGAGAGAGAGAGAGAGAGAGAGAGAGGAATCGTCTCATTAGCGAAACAATGGCAAGCGACTGCTATTTGTTGTTATTTACACTGCTGCTTTCTTTGATAATGATCAGCAAGAACCAAATAATAAATAGCGTTTGATAGATGATGTTCTTAACGAGAATTTAGCGAAAAATTTTCTCTGTTTGAAAATCTTTGCAGACGCCTCTTTAGTACATTACTTTCTGCACAGAAATTAGTCATCTTAGATTTAAAAATCTACTCAATTGCCATGCTTCATTTCTGACTGTATCACTATTAGGCATAAGAATAATACGAATATAAACATGACATGGTATGTGTATTCTTCCACGTTTGCTGTTGTCTCACTCTAGTTTTGTAGTTTATTAGGCAGACAGGATTTAAATGAGATAGCAGCAAACACAAAAGAATACATGGCAAAATGTTTATATTGGTATTATTCTTATGGCGAAGAGAATACTGCATGTGATTCACATTTCATCAGGTTCTTATTAGCAACCATTGCTTCTCACAGGTAGGAAAAAATTCAGAACATATATTGACAAACATTGCAAACAGTCTTGCCAGTCGGATTTTTGTAGTACATTGAAAAGCTGCTACATTCAAAGATGAACAATATGGAATTTGTATTTACTTCGTTGGATAATGTATGAAAATGCAGTGTTCAAAACTCGGGGCGTAGAAAAAAGCTCGTCTTCCACCTTTTTTAAATTTATTTACTGACGCAGAGAATTTGGTGCCAGAATTTATCTTTGTGCCTGCAAAGCATGCCTGTTTAGCGCTACATATGTTTGATGGCAGAAATTAGTTGTGGCGGCACCTACCAACATATTTCAGAACTTCCGCTTACTTTGCACTCGATTCTAAGCCGCAAGCAGTTTTTTGGATTACAAAAACCGGAAAAAAAGTGCGGCTTAGATTTGAGTAAATACGGTAGTTACATAGTAATTGGCAGTATCTTAATCCAGAAAGAAAGATGACTAACACCTTTTTGCAGCATCAGTGTAACTGGTAGAGGAGAAGTAAGAGACCCAAAAGATATTTTTAGCTATTGTGTCCATCGTTCATTTCTCCTCTTTTTAAGAGATAATATGAAGAAAGAAGAGAGACTTATCCTTCCAAAATTTTCATAATTATAACAACAGAGAGAAGAGGGAGAACCTATTTTAAAGACAAAATGATTAGTATTGGACAGGGAAATGGTCACTGCTGAGTATTGAACTTGCTTTCTTCTTCTTTTCAATATGAGAATTTAACAAATGCTTACATCTCTGATCTTGTGATGTAAGATGAATTTAACAGTGTCTACATATTCAAAGTTCCATGATGCAGTTGGACTCGAAGATTTATAGAACAAGTAGTGTTTACATTATTTAAAAAGTTGGACAACTGCAGCCAAAATTCTACTTGGCAAATAAAATCTTCCACACTGGTTGTTAAAATACTTTATTAAAAGTCACTGACTGTTTTGCACCAATAGAGATGCAGCTTCAGGTGATAGTTTTTTTTAAACACTCATGCCATGACAAAGTGATTACTTAGAGCCAAGTTATATATACTTTTTATCTATGAACGATAGGACTTGGCTGTAAGCAGTCACTTTGTGACACGACTGTTTAAAAAACATATCATCTGAAGATGCATCTCTATTGATGCCAAGCAGATAGTGACTTTTGTAAAAGTATTTTAACTGCCAGTGTGGAAGATTTTATTCACCAAGTCAATGTTTGTTCAACAAAGATTATTATTGCAGTTTCGATTAACCCTCCTATGCTAATGAGTATTGACTGTTGATATATCTGTCTGAGGTCACACCCATACAGCTCTATTAGTGGGATACATGGGCACTATGAGAATAGTTTGGGATCTATGTCATTTTTATGCAACCATAGAACAGTATTTGAACATTGAAGTAATTGATACTTCATGTGTTTCTTTTTACCACCCTCTATTCAACTTAGAGAGATTGAGTTTCTTTTCCCCACAATGTTTTGAATATATTTTGTTAATAAAAATTATAGAAACTGGGACTTGTTAGCACAGCAGGTAGTTGCATATATTTTTGTACATTAGCACAGATTTTTTAAGATCACTGTGTACAAGCCATAGTAAAAGCGAAATCTAAAAGATGTCTCTGTATTATCCATAATAATTTACTAGTTGCCTTCACTTTAAATGTTAAGTCATTAATAGGCACATAAATTGCCTCTGAATGTTGATTATATTGTGTGCTTGAAACCAGCCGTGATCTGTTTTCTAAATCATTATTTACATTTGGCTCTGATATTTCCATTGCCATAAATTATAGTTAGTTCCAGACATTCTATTGATATAACTTTGAATTTCAAGATTACTCATTTGATGTGGAATGGCTTGTTCTGGCAGTTCTGTGTTAAATACTGTTAAAAATTAATGTTTATTTGCACACAGGCAGTGAAAGTTTTAGTTGACAGATCTCTTTTTTATACATCTTTAAGTATATGTTTGAAGACGAGTTTGGCCCAAATACTCTTGAGTCCTGCATGGTCAAAGAAATGACAGATTCTTGAGAGACAGAAATACATGAGAGAGAGATGGAAAAACAGCTGGAGTCACTTGATAAAGGAAGGTCACTGGACCCACTTGAATAACTGTCAGTTTGCTTTGAATATGCAGAAGACATGGTCCCTCTTCTACTTCAGGTTAATGAAACAAAGCAGCATTCCATGTGATTAGAAAATAGTACAGATAGTTCCTGTCTTTCAGAAAAGTCATGAACAGCTGCCCAGAAGGAAAACGAATCTCACAGATATCACTTTGTTACAAAATTAGGGAACAAAATTGTGCTCACATTTATCATCATCAGCAGCTAGAGATGTATTTATGTTGCTCCTTCATGTTTTTCTAATGCCATTAATCCACCTTCAATTAGATTAAATCAAACAATTGAAAATCCATAATGGAATAACAATTATGAAAAGGAAAGGGTATCATTACAGTGTTTTCTTATCACTTTGGACTGAGCAAAGAAATTTTGTGGTCCACCTTCCACCTATTCACCTGGTTACAAGTTATGCATACCTCTGTTTAATTATCATTAATCACAATTCTGCCATGCAGTCCAGTCTTTTCTCTGTTCAAATTGATTACTTTTCTGACTCTTAAAGACCATTGCCTCATTCTGTTGGTCAAAACAGATTGTACACACTGACTTCAAACTTCCCATGTAGAATGTTGGAAGCTACGTTTTGGAAAAATGTATATTGTTTACCTAAACCATTCCAGGCCATTTTTATTTTTCTGATTGTTTCTTTTGCTGTCCATCCCATCATTTTCTTCAGCTGTCCTAAATACAAAAGCTCATCAGCTGGTTCTATGATTATTTCCTCTTCAGTGAATATATTGTTCTTTACTTTAACATTATTATAACTGAGTCTTTGTCCTACTTACAAACTTGCTCGATAAGGCTCTTTCATTGTTCTGAAAGGCTATGTTTGTCATAGGGTAAAAGTACAGTGTAATCAGCAAACTGAGAGTGATTTGGATGTGTTTAATTAAGGTGTTTCCTTCTTCATTTGCCTGCTTTGAGGATCTGAAAATGTTGTCAGAGACTGTTGAGAACATATTTGGTGGTATGGAATCACTTCGCTGGACTCTCCTCAGTTCTGAATTTCCCACTATCCAGATGGAATATGTAGAAGCTGTACCTTATATGCATTCATTCCTCAGTGTGATAATTTAGAATGAATTGATGCCTTCTTCCCCTATGGTGCCAGTACAGATTTGCTTGAAACGGAGTGAAAACTTTTCTCAACATGTATGTATTTCAGAAAAAGCATTTATTCATAATCTTTTGTTTCCTTCCATAATTTTGCCCATGACTTTGAAAGTGGTCCATTGTGTGATACCTGCATCTAAAGCATGCACAGATCTTTGCTAGATTAAAATATTGTTTAGTTTCTATATGGTTGGTAATAATTTTAGTGGATACTAGCATTTTCCCTGTTTCTTTGCCTCTGTACATGTGTCATAATTCGCACATCTTTTGATCCCCTCTCTTTGCCAATTACCTCCTCACCTCCCTACCTGTCCATCTCTTCCTCCTATGTCTCAGCTCGTCTCTCTCTCTCTCTCTCTCTCTCTCTCTCTGTCTGTGTGTGTGTGTGTGTGTGTGTGTGTGTGTGTGTGTGTGTGTCCTCCTTCCCCTCCTTCATTTTTTGTATCTCCTCCTGCACAACTATCCCTACTGATCACTGCCTGCCCCCTCTTCCCCATAGGTCAGCCCCTCATTCCCTCCTCTCAAATCTTGTCCTCTATCCATCTCAACCTTCCTCCTTGGCATGACCACCCACATCCACATCTGTAGACCCTGTAAAAGACGTCAGTAAAGCAGGCTGGTGTACTCCCCCAACATGCTTCTTGTGCAGCACAAGGGTTTGGAAACACTGTGTGTCCCATGATGTGTAGGCTGCCCCTGCAAAGCAGGTCGATAAGGCAGGTTGATACTATTCATATGCAACACACCTATCATTCAGATCAACTATATGCCACAGGCTTAAAAACGTGCATGTTTCTACATCCATAAATACTAGAGCTGGAATACGAGAATTGGAACTTAAATAATGGCAACTATTTATTCACAACCGATACAAAAGAGTTACATGTTTGCACTTGTTACTGTCTTTCAAAGTAGTCACCAGCATTGTGTAGAACCCATTGCCAGCGATGTGGAGGCGTAATATACTGTTAGCAGAGCCTGTTCTGTTTATGGTGTGAATGGAGCGGTCTACTACCTGTCGAATCTCTGGAACAGTTCTGAAGCAAATGCCACAAAGTTGTTGCTTCATGTTCAGAATGAAATCAAATCAAATCAAAGTCATGGGGAGTATGGTGGATGGTACAGTACTTCCCAGTCCCATTGACCAGACAGAGCAACCACAGCTTGCACTGTATGCGCCCACGCGTTGCCGTGCAAAATGATGGGTGGGTTGTGCAAAAAGTGTCACCAATTCTTTCGCAAAGCTGGTCGCAGGTGATGCTCTAAAAATAAACAGTAATACCGTGCATTGACAGTCTGCCATGGAGGAGCGTAATGTGTTAAGATAACACCATCACAGTCGTACAACATAGTGACACCATTACATTAGGCCGCTCATTCACTAGCGACTGTTTTTCCCTCGATGGTGCGCATGACAGTGACATGGGACAAGCGAGTCCATTTGCTTGGAGGTAAGATAGGTACGTCAACATGTGCTATCAGCGGCAAAAGTAAATTCCATTGCATAGTGTCTGCACAGCAGTGTTGCCACTATTTAAGCTCCCCAAAATGTTGATCTTATGAGGAGTTAGTTTATCAAATTTGGCCCACTTCAGTCCAAGGGCCTGGGAGTAGTTCTTACAAATGCTCAGCTTCATGTGCATGTGGTGTGTGTGTGTGTGTGTGTATGTGTGTGTGTGTGTGTGTGTGTGTGTGTAGGGGGGAGGGGGGAGGATGGATGAAGGGCTTTTGGGTTAAAGCTCACTTGTTTAGTTGTCTTTTTGTTGTGCTTGTCTGCAACTCAACCTTTTCATGACATTAAACATGTAAGGAAAGGCTAGATTGCTACTTACCATAAAGATGACATGTTAAGTTACAGACAGACATAATTAAAAGACATACGTCTAAGCTTTTAGCCACAGCCTTCATCAGAAAAAGAAACACTCACCACTCTGTACTCTGTCAAACTCTTCACGCAGTATCGTATTTCCTATTTCATCCTCATCTACATACTCTTCCATTTCCCCTCTTTATACTCCTTCCACCTTTGTGCTTTCCCTTCTTTGCTTAGAACTGGGTTTCCATCTGAGCTCTTGATATTCATACAAGTGGTTCTCTTTTCTCCAAAAGCCGCTTTAATTTTCCTGTAGGTAGTATCTATCTCACCCTTCGTGAGATAAGCCTCTACATCCTTACATTTCTCCTCTAGCCATGCCTGCTTAGCCATTTTGCACTTCCTGTCGATCCCATTTTTGAGACTTTTGTATTCCTTTTTGCCTGCTTCACTTACTGCATTTTTGTATTTTCTTCTTTCATCAATTAAATTCAGTATCTCTCCTGTTACCCAAGGATTTCCTTAGCTCTCATCTTTTTACCTGCTTGATCCTCTGCTACCATCACTATTTCATTCCTCGAAGCTACCCATTCTTCTTCTACTGTATTTCTTTCCCCCCATTCCTGCCAATTTGTCCCTTGTGCTCCCCTTAAACTCTGTACAACCTCTGGTTTAGTCAGTTTATCCAGGTCCATCTCCTTAAATTCCCACCTTTTTACAATTTCTTCAGTTTTATTCTACCGTTCATAACCACTAGGTTGTGGTCAGAGTCAACATCTGCACCTGGAAATGTCTTACAATTTAAAACATGGTTCCTACATCTCTGTCTTACCATTATATAATCTATCTGATACCTTTTAGCATCTCCAGGATTCTTCCATGTATACAATCTTCTTTTATGATTCTTGAACCAAGTGTTAGCTATGATTAAGTTATGCTCTGTGCAGAATTCTACTAGACGGCTTCCTCTTCCATTTCTCACCCCAATCCATATTAACCCACTATGATTCCTTCTCTCCCTATCCCACTCTTGAGTTCCAGTCACCCATGACTATTAAATTTTCATCTCCCTTCACTATCTGAATAATTTCTTTTATTTGATCATACATTTCTTGAATTTCTTCGTCATCTGCAGAGCTAGTTGGCATATGAACTTGTACTATTGTAGTAGGCATGGGCTTCGTGTCTGTCTTGGCCACAATAATGCGTACACTATGCTGTTTGTAGTAGCTTACCCGCACTCCTATTTTTTAATCATTATTAAACCTACTCCTGCATTACCCCTATTTGATTTTGTATTTATAATCCTGTATTCGCCTGACCAAAAGTCTTGTTCCTCCTGCCACTGAACTTCGCTAATGCCCACTATATCTAACTTTAACCTGTCCGTTTCCCTTTTTAAATTTTCTAACCTACCTGCCCGATTAAGGGATCAGACATTCCGAGCTCCAATGCGTAGAACGCCAGTTGTCTTTCTCCTTATAGAGCACCATAAAGAACAGTGAATGGGCAACGTTGACATTTCTGGAGGCCTACCACAAAAATGGTGATTCATTACTGGATTGAATCATAACCAGTGATGAGGCTTGAATGAAATACGTCAATCGCGAGACATAATTACAATCCACCGAGTGGGGGCACACAAGGTCCCACCCAAAAACCAAGAAAATGTTTGCAAACCTTGTTAGCAAGGAAATTGATGGGGACAGTTTTTTGGGATAGGCAAGGTGTGCTTTTTATTGATTTTCTTGAAAGTGGAGCAACCATAAATTCTACGCGGTACTGTCTAACTTTGCACAGCCTTAGAATAGCAGTTCAAAACAAATGCTGAGGAAAGCTGAAGTTCAAAATTTTGTTCTTGCACGACAATGGCTGACCTCACATGGCAAACCACACTAATGTACTCCTTAATTCATTCAAATGGGAAATTTTCCCTCATCCACCCTACAATCCCAATCTTGCACCAAGCAACTTCCACTTGTTTCCCAAGATAAAGAACGGTCTTGCAATGCAACGCTGTGATCAAGTGACTGTGTGAAGTAGTAGTATGTCAGTTACTCTTTCAAGTGTATATATAAAATGTATTTCTTCTATTTAATTTTTTTAATGCCAAAACATTCCCTACTTTCTGAATAGCCCTCGTACAAAAAATAACCATAAATACTTAATACAGTGCACAAAATAATGGCAAAATAGTTTACATTATGTAGATAAACTTACTACACACCACATACATAGATGAAGTTACACAAAAGATTACTATATTGCAAGCTGAATGATTTGTGCAACAAATATTAAACTATTAAAAAAGCTTAAATCTTGTTATTATCTCTTATTTTAAAATTATTGTCACGATAAAAACTGAAAATTAAGAAACTGCCATTAGGAAAACTTGTGTGAAAATGTTGTCACAAAATGTTGCAAAAAACAATCCCAATTAAGTACGAGAATGATTGGCTGAAATAAGCAGAACAACTGTGAAACAGTGCATGCATGATATGTCAGTCTTGTACAAAAGTTGGTTAACATAAGCTTTCTTCGCCTGAAAATAAATTTTCTCTAAGATAATGTAGTAGTTTCGGGAGAAAATGCAGTAAAATATTTTCTATTGCTCAGAAATAAGGTGATCTTTTCCCCTGAAAAATATTTTTATAGTAAATTTGGCTTATTTTTTAACTTTCTGCATGCTTGATGAAACAATGTATCATTTTGTACAGGGCTGTGTATAATTCTGGTTTGTTACATGCATTGTTTTGCATGTCCAAAGATTTTCTGATGATTTGAAGCCACTGTTAAATGTAATGTATAAGCAACTAAATGATAATCAACTGTAATAATCAGTTTTTAAAATTATATCCAATGCAGTGCTTAAAATGCAGTGGTTTTCTACAAAACACAATTTCATGTGCAAACATGAGTTTTAGTATGTAAAACTTGAATGATGAAAGATTTTTGGTAAATACTTCTTACAGTTACTGTAAAGATATATTTTTTATCATCAGCTATAACACTGTAAACTGTCTCAGCTTGTGCAATTTGTGTAAAACTGGATTTTATGTGCAATTTTTGACCTCTGTATCATGGCAACAGATAAAGCTTTCAGGAAATAACGTGGAGACAATTAATTACATGTATTTGTCTATCTTCTTACAAAATTTGAACCATTTTGCACAATTTTGAAACCTAGAAGTGGTCCATGTAAAAATACTCATAGAAAACATGTTTTTTCGTGTAAAATCTGAATGAAGCTAGATTTTTGAAAGCTAGTTTACAATTTCATTGTCAGAATGCATCTGTCATGTATTTGATTCACTTTAACCTGCCCCTGTGCATTCAGTTCACATAAGAACAAATTTTGCATGCTACATTTAGTTCGAGTTTAAACTGTCATATCTTGACAATGGATGAAGATTATTGGATGAAAAAATTTCATTTTGACTTAATCCATTTATCTATTTTTGTGCAATGCTTAAACTGTTTCGTATAAGGTTAAGGTATAGAGATGACACACTTCAAAAACCACCTGAAAAATGTGTTTTTGAACATAAATCCAAACAGAGCAAGATTTTTTTCAAGTGGTTAAAACTTA
The DNA here is from genome assembly GCF_023897955.1 of Schistocerca gregaria. Taxonomy (NCBI): domain Eukaryota; kingdom Metazoa; phylum Arthropoda; class Insecta; order Orthoptera; family Acrididae; genus Schistocerca; species Schistocerca gregaria. The sequence goes on from NC_064922.1 coordinate 205,036,876, forward strand.
CTTTAACTCAAGGTTCGATACACTCATGGACCAAATTCAAATTTGAACCATCAGTCTTGCTTCAGTCCAGAGTTATTTAGTGGTGACTGTTTTTGTATGTAAAATCTGAATGGGGCACATAAAAATGGTGCCATTAGCTGAACTTTAATTTCAGCCCAATTAAAATCTTTTGCAAGAGGAATTAAGCAACTCACTCAATTTTCCTGGGTGCTAGGTCTGGTTTGTCATTCAAACGTTGGCTAATGTACTATAACATAGCTACAGGAAGACAAATGTTCCAACGTCTATACAAATGGCCACTAGGCTGGTCAAAACAAAAAACTTTTTACCCAATTTTCCTTTGTGAAATAGGAACTGAGCACCAAGACCCCCAAAAAAACCTTGATTCTGCATACGGCCTTTTCATACACATTTGTTACAGTGCTTCCATGCTGTAGCAATTAGTAACCAGTTACTGATACTTCAGATATACACTTCAGTACTATAACAAGTGTATCAAGGAATTTTTTCTGCCTGATGCGCCTGCTGTGATGTCAGTAATCCATAGAACATTTAGCTCATTGCAGTAGAGCACTCAGATCTCTGTATTGACAAATTTATAAACCTGGACTGCAATATGGTATGTAGCTTCTACATCAAACAGTGTCAAATTAAATGATTCAACAAACTTTGTGCATATTGGGAAACTGGATGTGGGAGAGGGATACAAAATAGAATTCTTTCCTGCAAAACAGAGATGTATTTTTCAGTGATTATTTGTGATTCCATTGAATTAGTCGGAGAGTTCCCTCTCTTCTTCGACTGCTCATTTTTTCCAACTGAACTGGTTGATAATTTCTCTACACTATTTTTTAAATAAACTGGTGTATTTGTGTGTGTTAAGTAAACTGACATATTTAAAGAAACTAAAAGAAAGAGACTCATAGAATTCAAAGCACTTGGACATTCTTATTAATATTTGAAAATGTTTATAAAGTTGTAGCTTATATTTTTCAGTTATCACAAGTTTGAACAAGTATTTACTGTCACCCCTTTCCTTTTCAGCTGTTCACACAATGCTGAATGATCTTCTGCCGGGAAATGTGTATTATAGATTCAATCCGTATTTAACAGAAATGGTCTCTATGGCTGAAATAAATCCAGCAAAAATAGCACAGTTGGAAATGGATGCAGAGATGTATTTTCGACGAAATGAAGAGACATTCCAGGAGGCAGCTAAAGCACTTATGGCAGCAAAAACATTTGGGCAATGGTGCCAAGATTGGATTAATTTAAAAAGAGAATTATTAGGTATCAAGTAACAGTATCCAAGAAATTCAACGGAATATGTGATTATATCTCAGGTAGTGAACATGTTCAAATTAATGTTTCCCACTTTGAATTTATTTAGCTATTTCAAATTAGTGTTCCACCTTAGGCATTTAATTTTTTTTATTTTTGCCATTATACATTAGTTAATTAAATGTTCACTTTTTTTGGCTGCACGTACATCCTGACGTAGGCATATTGTGTCAGTAATTAAAGTATCACATATGCCAGCCTTCTTTTTATAGTTGTCGTTTTTATGCCTTATTTTATTACTATTTCAATGTTCACCATAGAGGCATGCAGTGCCTCAGTTGACATTTGTTGTCTTAATCACAATAAGTCCTAAAGTATTATGCATAGAACTAAATTTATACGGTCATTTCAGAGCTACTTAAAAAAAAAAGCACTTTCAAGGAAAATAAAACTGTTAAGAACAAGTATTACTACATTATTTTAACTGATCGAAAAGATTTAACAGACAGCTCTGTCTGTTGCTGTTACAGCGTCATTTCATTTCTGTGATACATTTTTGTGTTGTGTCTGACATGGTTCATTTCCATAGAATGAACAATCTTTTAAGTGTTTCTTATATCTAAAATAATTTACATTTATGTATGCTTCGAAGTCTGTCTGTGTCATTGAGTAAGCTGGATTTTCATGGCAAAAGCTGAAGTATATGTTTGTGAATACTTAATAAGAAACTTGTATTCCGTAATACGAGTATACTGAATGTTAATACCTGTTGAAATGGAACTTGGTGCGTGATTGAAAGTTAAAATACTATGTCTGATTTGAACAGCTAGTTCTGTAGCAGTTGGCTAGTCTGTGCACCTTGTACATGTATGATAAAATTTCAATATGGCATTATTTTAATTTGTTCTTTTGTGATAAACAGTAATTCATATGTATATAAACATTTACAAATATAAAGATAGCTTTTCCATTGCCACTGAGCAGTATTTCATACCAAAGGGCAGCTGATTTTTAGTGCAATGTTGTATTTTTTTATAATGCAATAAATATATGAAAGAGATTTTATTCTTTGTGTTTTGATTTCTGTTCCTGTCTGGTAATACAGTCCAGTTGTATCATTTGAGTTTCACTGAGCAACATTTTCTTCATGCACTAGCTGTAACCCATGAACCTTACTGTCTAGTCTGTGGAAGATAAAAGTCCACATCTGTGTAAGCTGCTGCCATCAAGTACACAAAGTAAGCTATCCAGAAACATCATGGTATGGGATTTGGCAGCAGATGGGATTCTCTGAACTGCTGCTGCTCAGATTTGACAGTTTTGAATGAATATATGTTGAACCAATTTGATACTTGGTCCATGTACATTCACTAGTGTACAGAAGTTATAGTTTTGCTAGATATGCATTCACTTAATGTTCATACTGTTCTCACTGTTTTAAATTTAACTATTTAATTAATGTATACATTTTTCATATTACCTGCAGCTCACATGGTCACAAATGCAGTGGTCTACTTTGAAACATTTTTTGTTCTGTGACAAGTGACTCAATGCTAAAAGCAGCAATAGATGTATTAGTCTGTTGTAGAATTGTTGAAAATACTCTGAGCTCACACATAATGAGGTAGATGAAGGGAGTGTCAGGTAGGTGTAGAATTTCTTTACCTCTGAGAAGGATTTGAATCAGTACATCATGAATGCTTAATAATGAAATTATAATTATATGGTGCATCAGGTGTAATTTCTGAGTGTACTAAGGATTTCTTAACAGAGCCATGAACATGTACCAACCCACCCTCAAGGAAGTATATTAATAACTTTGCAGACAATATTAATAGTAACCTTAGACTGTTTGCAAATATGCAGATATATGTACTGAACATTATCTGAAAAAGAAACTACAGTGTTATTTGGTTCAATCTTAGTAATATTTCAAATTGGTTCAAAGATTGGCAATTTGCTTCAAGTGTAAAAAATATGAAATTGTATAATTCACAAGACATGGAAATGCAGTATCCAATGTCAGGAGTTCACTACACTCAGCTGGCGGCTACACGGGTAGCGGAGGCTGTGTGGCGTGGACTGGGCGGTTTTTTAGGTTAGAAGGCCTCGGGAAAGTGCGGGATGGGCTGCAATGTCAAAGGGTGCTTGGCAATTACAGGACGTGCTTGGATCAAGGAACAGTCGGGATTATAGTTGTAAATTGTTGTAGTGGCGCTGGAAAAGTCCCTGAGCTTCAAGCGCTAATAGAAAGCACAGAAGCTGATATCGTTATAGGTACAGAAAGCTGGCTAAAGACTGAAATAAGTTCTGCAGAAATTTTTACGAAGTCTCAGACGGTGTTCAGGAAAGATAGATTAGGCAGAATTGGTGGTGGAGTGTTTGTGTCTGTCAGTAGTGGTTTATCTTGTAGTGAAGTCGAAGTAGATACTCCGTGCGAATTGGTATGGGTGTAGGTTATACTTAACAGCCGAATTAAGTTAATAATTGGCTCCTTCTACCGACCCCCAGACTCCGATGATACAGTTGCGGAACAGTTCAGAGAAAGTTTGAGTCTCGTAACAAATAAATACCCCACTCATACGATTATAGTTGGTGGGGACTTCAACCTACCCTCGGTATGTTGGCAAAAATACTTGTTCAAAACCGGTGGTAGGCAGAAAACGTCTTCCGAGATTGTCCTAAATGCTTTCTCCGAAAATTATTTCGAGCAGTTAGTCCACGAACCCACGCGAGTTGTAAATGGTTGCGAAAACACACTTGACCTCTTAGCCACAAACAATCCAGAGCTGATAGAGAGCATCATGACTGATACAGGGATTAGTGATCACAAGTTCATTGTAGCTAGGCTCAATACCATTTCTTCCAAATCCATCAGAAACAAACGCAAAATAATTTTATTTAAAAAAGCGGATAAAGTGCCACTAGAAGCCTTCCTAAAAGACAACTTCCATTCCTTCCAAACTGACAATGCAAAAGTAGACGAGATGTGGCTCAAATTCAAAGATATAGTAGCAACAGCAATTGAGATATTCATACCTCATAAATTGGTAAGAGATGGAACGGATCCCCCGTGGTACACAAAAAAGGTCCGAACGCTGTTGCAGAGGCAACGGAAAAAGCATGCGAAGTTCAGAAGAACGTGAAATCCCGAAGATGGGCTAAAATTTACAGACGCGCGAAATTTGGCACGTACTTCGATGCGAGATGCCTTTAATAGGTTCCACAACGAAACATTGTCTCGAAATTTGGTAGAAAATCCGAAGAAATTCTGGTCATATGTAAAGTACACAAGCGGCAAGACGCAGTCAATACCTTCGCTGCGCAGTGCCGATGGTACTGTTATCGACGACTCTGCCGCTAAAGCGGAGTTATTGAACGCAGTTTTCCGAAATTCATTCACCAGGGAATATGAATGGAATATTCCAGAATTTGAAACACGAACATCTGCTAGCATGAGTTTCTTAGAAGTAGATACCTTAGGGGTTGCGAAACAACTCAAATCGCTTGAGACGGGCAAGTCTTCAGGTCCAGATTGTATACCGATTAGGTTCCTTTCAGATTACGCTGATACTATAGCTCCCTACTTAGCACTCATATACAACCGCTCGCTCACCGATAGATCTGTACCTACAGATTGGAAAATTGCGCAGGTCGCACCAGCGTTCAAGAAGGGTAGTAGGAGTAATCCATTTAACTACAGACCTATATCATTGACGTCGGTTTGCAGTAGGGTTTTGGAGCATATACTGTATTCAAACATTATGAATCACCTCGAAGGGAACGATCTATTGACACGTAATCAGCATGGCTTCAGAAAACATCGCTCTTGTGCAACGCAGCTAGCTCTTTATTCGCACGAAGTAATGGCCGCTATTGACAGGGGATCTCAAGTTGATTCCGTATTTCTAGATTTCCGGAAAGCTTTTGACACCGTTCCTCATAAGCGACTTCTAATCAAGCTGCGGAGCTATGGGGTATCGTCTCAGTTGTGCGACTGGATTCGTGATTTCCTGTCAGGAAGGTCGCAGTTCGTAGTAATAGACGGCAAATCATCGAGTAAAACTGAAGTGATATCAGGTGTTCCCCAGGGAAGCGTCCTGGGACCTCTACTGTTCCTGATCTATATAAATGACCTGGGTGACAATCTGAGCAGTTCTCTTAGACTGTTCGCAGATGATGCTGTAATTTACCATCTAGTAAGGTCATCCGAAGACCAGTATCAGTTGCAAAGCGATTTAGAAAAGATTGCTGTATGGTGTGTCAGGTGGCAGTTGACGCTAAATAACGAAAAGTGTGAGATGATCCACATGAGTTCCAAAAGAAATCCGTTGGAATTCAATTACTCGATAAATAGTACAATTCTCAAGGCTGTCAATTCAACTAAGTACCTGGGTGTTAAAATTACGAACAACTTCAGTTGGAAGGACCACATAGATAATATTGTCAGGAAGGCGAGCCAAAGGTTGCGTTTCATTGGCAGGACACTTAGAAGATGCAACAAGTCCACTAAAGAGACAGCTTACACTTCACTCGTTCGTCCTCTGTTAGAATATTGCTGCGCGGTGTGGGATCCTTACCAGGTGGGATTGACGGAGGACATCGAAAGGGTGCAAAAAAGGGCAGCTCATTTTGTATTATCACGTTATAGGGGAGAGAGTGTGGCAGATATGATACACGAGTTGGGATGGAAGTCATTACAGCATAGACGTTTTTCGTCGCGGCGAGGCCTTTTTACGAAATTTCAGTCACCAACTTTCTCTTCCGAATGCGAAAATATTTTGTTGAGCCCAACCTACATAGGTAGGAATGATCATCAAAATAAAATAAGAGAAATCAGAGCTCGAACAGAAAGGTTTAGGTGTTCGTTTTTCCCGCTCGCTGTTCGGGAGTGGAATAGTAGAGAGATAGTATGATTGTGGTTCGATGAACCCTCTGCCAAGCACTTAAATGTGAATTGCAGAGTAGTCATGTAGATGTAGATGTCTGCAATATCACTGACTGACATTTGGAATCGGTGAACTCGTACAAACACCTGGGTGTTAAATATTACAATACTAGCTTTTATCCACTGCTTCAGTCTCATATCAGTACTTGCATTATGAGTGATTGTAAATAAGCTAGTAATTTTATTAGCTGTCTATGAATATATGAGGGTTGGAACTTAAATAGTGGCAACTATTTATTCACAACCGATACAAAAGAGTTACATGTTTGCACCTGCTACTGTCCTTCAAAGTAGTCACCAGCGCCATGTAGGATATGTTGCCAGTGATGTGATAGGTGTAGTATACCGTTGGCAGAGTGTGTTCTGTTTTGATGGTGCGAATGGAGCGGTCAACTGCTTGTCGAATCTCTGGAACAGTTCTGAAGCAAATGCCACGAAGTGGTTCCTTCATCTTCAGAATCAAATCAAAGTCACAAGGACTTAAGTCCAATGAGTATGGTGGATCGTTCAGTACTTCCCAGTCCCATCGATCGAACAGAGCAGCCACAGCTTGAGTGCATTGTCGTGCAAACTGATGGGTGGGTTGCGCAGAAAGTGTCGCCGCTTCTTTCGCAAAGCTGGTCGCAGGTGATGCACCAAAAACAAACAGTAATACTGTGCATTGACAGTCTGCTGTGGAGAAACGTATTGCGTTAGGATAACACCATCACAGTTGTACATGAGAAATACCATAACTTTAGACCACCCCATATGCACCATCAACAGAACAGGCTCTGCTAACAGTATACTACACCTTCCCCATCACTGGCAACGGGTTCTACACAATGCTGGTGACTATTTGAAGGACAGTAACAGGTGCAAACATATAACTCTTTTGTATTGGTTGTGAATAAATAGTTGCCACTATTTAAGTTCCAACCCTCGTAGTAGTGTAGAGATGTATGTATAAAAAATGTTTGCAGTGCCGGTGTGTAGTTACATAATAAAAGCAATTCTATTATTTTGCTGTTTGTTGCATCTGAAAGCATGAATTATATTTTTAACTATATTTAAAAAATTCCTTGATTCATTACATTCATGTAGAAATAAACGTCTTAGGGGTTTCTCTGGCTCACCTAGTACTGGATGTAAGAATTGGCCGCCAGAGCAATATATGCCATTTCTCCCATCCATTTTAATGCATTATGGTGCCTACATTTTTTGATTTATCCCCCCTCTGATAACTAATTTATGATTAACACAGTCAGTTAATAGATCATAATCAGATGCAGTCTCACTAAAAACTTCTCACTTTCCACATGTAGAGGTACGACTCTCTGTTAGTCATACAGCCTTTAAATGGTGCCAGTGTCGTGAGTCTTCAAGCATCTTGGAAGATGTTAAGAGATGCATCTAAAATGTGACAGGCTTGTGACTGATCTAATGCCTTTGTAGCTCTTAAGGCCATCTGATGTTCGGCAGCCAAGTTTTGGCAGACATTGCTGTGAAGTTTGATTGAGCTGATTAACTTTCGCAAACTTGAGCTCTCTTCGAACTATGTGTTAAATGAGATGGTTGTGAGGTTTATAGTAATAGTTTTAAATGTGGTTCTTGGGATTACCATGTGATTTTGTTGTTCTATCTCCACCAAAACTCTCCAGCTATGCCATGTGGTGTATGCATTCAATATCATAAACCATGCACACAGTAACATTGGATTTAGCATGTCACAAGAGTAATCTATAGACACTGAGACGCCAACCATCAAACCAGTGTTGTGTGCGTGTCACTCGTGTATACCATATTTAAAAGTGGTAACAATACTCATGCAGATAAAACTTTCTAAAGAAGCCTTTGGTCTTCCTCAGCGTTCAAGCTACTCCGTACCAAATATCCTCATAATCAGTTCAATTGTCTAGTCATGAAAGTGTAACATTGTTATGTTTGCATTTATAATATTAGTACGGAATTATGGACCGGCATAGACTAAACACATTGAGGATTCAGCGTTCAAGCTACTCCGTACCAAATATCCTCATAATCAGTTCAATTGTCTAGTCATGAAAGTGTAACATTGTTATGTTTGCATTTATAATATTAGTACGGAATTATGGACCGGCATAGACTAAACACATTGAGGATTCTATAAGCATTGTATTCTAGATGTTGCTCACAGCTGCACTTGCGTATCAGTAAAATGAAATGAAATGTGGTTATGGCTTTATTGGCTGGGAGTCCCCAGTTGGGGTGTTCAGGAGTTTGGCGTGAGTCTTTTTATTTGACACCACAACAGTGACTTGCACATCAGTGATAATAAAATGATGAGGACAACACACATGTCCAGAAGCAAGCAGAAAGAAAAACTGAACTCTGCGGGAAACGAACATGGGAACACATGATTGTGAAACAGCAGTGCTAACCATGTGACCACAAGCTGTTCACACAAGTTTGAACACAATAAAGGATTTATAAAAGATGCATGATGCTCAATGGCTAAAATGTGACAGTTTTGTGATTGATATTAGTATGGAGTAAACAGATTAGAGGATTGTATAAACATTGTATTTGTTATGTTGTATTATATTGTGTACAACATACGAAAGACTAAAAGTATTTTCACAGGTATGATGAAGTTCAAAAGACAAAGAGTACATAGCTTTTTCAAAGAATAGCTATTGTTCTATATTTCAGATTATATTCTTCAGATCAATAAATATGTTGTACTACACACTTTCCAAAGTAGCCTATCTTCTTTCTCAGCATTCAAGCTATTTTCATACCAAATTCTGTCAGAATTCGTTCAGCAGTTTAGTCATGAAAGTGTAACAGACATAGTTACTTTCACATTTGTAATATTAGTATGCATTATGAAAAGGATAGAGTGCTATGCTTCATGTAGGAAAGACACTTGAGTTGCAACCAGGCACAACAAAAAGGCAGCTATACATTTGAGCTTTTGGTCAAAAGGTCTTCTTCTAAAGGAAAATGCGCGTGCACACACACACACACACACACACACACACACACACACACACACACACACACACACAACTCAAATGTGTAATCACTGTCTCTCCACTGTGGCCAGACAGCATACAGCCAATTGCACCTGATGGGAGAATCTGTGTATGAGTGGGCAAAAGGCAAGGTGTTTGGGAAGGAGCGATACTGTACTTCTGTGAAACTAAGTCTTTTGGAGGAAAGGTTTATGACTGTGTTTGTGGTCTGTTAAGTTCTAGATTCTGTATGGTGGTTGGAGTGAGTTTCTGAGGGTGTGGTAAATATGGTAGGTCTGCAAGGCAGGGTTTGTTGGTTTTGAGAGGATTGCTTTGACCATTTGGTGCAGTTGGCTGTACACAGTCTGGCCTCAGCAGCCAGACAGTGGTCCTATGTGTTTGAGCTGTGCTTGCGTGAATGTGTTTTGTACTTAAGAAGAAAGGCATTTTGGCAAAAGATCAAATGTTTAGCCATCTTTTTGTTGTGCAACTAATATTTATCCAGTGAACTTCTACACTGAAAATCACTGTCAAGAGCATGGTTGAGGTTACGTCCTGTTACCATCTATTGAGGTTTTGCTATTCAAATATGGAGTGCGGGAAGAATCAACATTTCCTCTGGATGGTGAGTAGCACTCTATCCTTTTCATAGCATTCTTATTATTCCATCCTGGATTTTTCATTGTCTAGGTTAATATGTGATATGAAGTGGAATATTCACATTGCTTCAGTTGTGTGTAAAGTGGGTAACAAACTTTGGTTGGTTGGTTGGGTACTGTGAAAATTCACTCAATCTACAAAGAAATATACATACAAAAGACACTTGCAGCCCATTCAAGAACATTGCTCAGTTGTATGGGACACATATCAAATACGACAAAGGGGATATTGGACATATACATAAAAGGGCAGCATGAGAGATTGAGGTTTTTAGGTTATGGAAAAGTTATGGAAGAGCTGAAGACCTGAACTGGAATACACTTAAAAATAGATGCCAATTGTACCATGACAGATGTGGATGAAGAAAAACAACTCACCAAGTTTCAAGAACTAGTACAAAGTGAGTAATCTAGGAATCACTACAGCATTACTTAACATTTCTTTGACTTGAAGATGGTCGCTCACCTTAAACTATTTTTCGTTTGATAAATGTTTGTTACAGAAGGTTTTGGTGATTCCGTAATGCCATTATTTAACTCCCTTGGGAACCACAAAGACAAGACCTGACTGATTACAACATGCACAGAGTCATTAAGGTGGTCATTCTTCCTGCATTCAATATATCAGTGGCACAGGAAGAAACCTCAGTATATGGTAACACAGAAGTACCCTCACCCATGAACTAAACAGTGATTTGCAGAGTGTAGATACAAGTTCACAGGATAAATATTATTAGTTGGCCCTTTAATTAATTTACACTGCTCACTATAGAGCACTGTAGATAGTGTAGAACTGTTACTGGGTAGTCACAAGTTGTGGCACTGAAGTGTTGTGAATACGCCAGTAAATTGTATGGAATCGGCACAATAAAGTGTGGAGACATGATGAGCAACAAAAAGGAGCTGTTGTTTGGATTTGGTCATACTGTGAGAGTACTGTAGTTGCCCAATTTATTGGAGTATCCATCCTGATTTTACACTGTCTACAAGCAATAGTGTATCATTCTTTGCTGTGTAACACAGTATAAGAATAGTAGTTACAAAGAGATCCTAACAGTAGGTATTGGAGACAGTGGTCACAGTACAATCCTTTTCAAACTCAGCAGGAATCGCTGCTGTCTATCTGTTTGGGTTCAATTCAACCATTCCCGAGTGAACATAGTGAAGAGAGTTGCACCCAATTGACATTTGGAATTTGGTATCTTTTAGAAGGCCATTTTTTGCAGTTTTCAGTGAGCCAAACAACAAAAATTGGACGTTAGCTGATGGAAGGCATATAGTGTGATCTGAAAAGTCAAGATTTTGCCTTTTTTCAAATGATGAAAAATGTCGAGTGCACCAGCAGCCTGCTGTAAAAAGTGTGTAGTTAAGACTGCAGGTGGTTTGTGGTATTTTCCAGTGTTTTTCATACTGTGACTTGGATCTAATCATTTAGGTTTCTGTGGACAAGAACTAGGATGTTAGTTTTTTATTTTATTTTTTTTTTAAATTTTTAATGACCAAGTGTTTCCCTTTCCTCTTCTTCACAGTGAATATGGTCTGGACACTCTTGCCTTCCAACATAACAGCATCCATGTTCACAGGGCTGCACATATATGTTTCTTTTTTGATGAACAGTCTGGCACCCTTTTGATTAGTCCACTGATCACCTGATCTTAATCAAACAGAAAATGTTAGGGGCTGTTTGAAACAGCTGGTGAACCACAGTAATCACCATGAAATTTCTTGGCAGATTAAAATTGTGTGCTGGACTGAGACTCAAACTCGGGACCTTTGCCTTTTGCAGGCAAGTGCTCTACCATCTGAGCTACCCAAGCATAAAAGCATAACTTACGGCCCATCCTCACAGCTTTACTTCTGCCAGTACCTTGTCTCCTACCTTCCAAACTTTACAGAAGCTCTCCTGCGAACCTTGCAAAACTAGCACTCCTGAAATAAAGGATGTTGCAGAGACATGGCTTAGCCACAACCTGGGGGATGTTTCCAGAATGAGATTTTCACTCTGCAGCAGTGTGTGCACTGATATGAAACTTACTGGCAGATTAAAACTGTGTGCCGGGCTGAGATTCGAATTTGGGACCTTTGCCTTTCACGGGCAAGTGCTCTAGTAATCACCATCCTTGCAGTTTGGTTTTATCATCAATTAATGGCTTCATATGGATACAGCATACATAAAGAAACTTGTGGGCACCCTTCCTCTCTGAACTGTGGCCATTACAAGGTTAGAGGCTGTGTTTCATTATATAGATGTGGTGCCTCTTGGTGGGAGGGACTAATTTTTTGTTGTGTCCACTTATGTGCAGTTTCTGTGCTTCCCTGTATTTAACCAACTACTGAGCCCAAAAGAGGAATGAATGCTTCAGTTTTGAAAGATTTCTGTAAATAATATAGACACCGTACTACCAAAACTTTAATAAGTAACGAAAATGGTTTGTTTATTGAACTGATATAGTTTGAGCTTTATGAAGAGAATTGAACAAGATCAGGGTCCACACTATCTTGAGTAACAAATGCTTGTCATTTGCTCACATAAGCAAGCAACATCAGGTGGTCTAACTTACTCACTCACTCTATAGCATTAGCAGTGATGTCCGCCCCTGGTAGCTGAGTGGTCAGTGCAACAGAATGTCATACCTAATGGCCCGGGTTTGATTCCCAGCTGGGTCAGAGGTTTTCTCCTCTCAGGGACTGGGTGTTGTGTTGTACTTATCATCATCATCATTTCATCCCCATCGACACGCAAGTCGATGAAGTGGCGTCAACTCAAAAGACTTGCACCAGGCAAACTGTCCACCTAACGGAAGGCCCTAGCCACACGGCATTTCCATTTTCCATTGTCAGTGATGTAAGATCTTCCGTACCCATCTCAGGAGGTTGCACCTACCAATGTCCAGTTCAGAAATGTAGTTGTAATAATGAACATTAAGTGTTTTTTGAACTTCTACTAATTTGAGAGTTGACAGCTATTTCACAGTAGATGGAAACATTTAACACATAGTATGAAAAGCTTCTACATTTATTCACTTATTTTTAAATCTTTTTGGCAGCTTGCTTTGCAGTATCTGCTTCAGTGAATTTAACGCAGTTCAGTTATGAAATGTATTTTAAATTGTGAGCATACAAAGAGATTCCAAATTGTGATTTGCAAATTTTAATACAAAACAAAAAGACATATATATGTATTCTTTGCTCCACTTTAATTGCCAGGAATGGACTTTGCTCCACTTTAATTTCCTGAAATGGAGAATATAATACATTTCTGACTTTAGAAAATCAGCCTTGGCACTGAGGCTACTGAGGAATACCGAATGCACTGTTTTATCATCATTCATTGGACTTCCAGCACTGGATAAAAGCTGTCTAGAATTTTCCATGCATTAGTCTTCAGCTATATGAATTCATATTGTTAACAAGTAGCCTTTTCTTCTGGACTGTCTGCTGTTAAGCATTTACTCTGTTTAGTGAGTAGTGATCAGCATCATATACATTGTCATACTCTATATTTAATGAGTGTGGTATGGTAGCACACTGTCAGATTACAAATTCTTAGGTCTCTGGGGTTCGATCTCTAATAAGTCATAGGATTTCATCAGCCACTTATTGCTTCTTTTGCCTCTATTGTGTAAGTTAATCTCAATGTTGGAAGAAGGCAACATCATACCACCTCCAATAGAACCATGCTTAGTAAAGCAATCCATTGTCAAACCAACCTTTGGGCTGAGCATTCACCTGTATCTCAGTTAATGTGTAATGCAGAAAGACAGGCAAATAATAAGGGGAATTGCAGCACACACACACACACACACAAAACATAAATGTGAACTAAGAAAGTACCATTTTTACCTATGTCATATATTGTAGTTGTGTTCTGTTGATGTAGCACACAATGCACCCTAACTCCAGTCCATATCCAAAGAAATTTACCTACTTGATTGTATTTTATAGAGCTCAAGTCATTGAAGTGTTTATTCATGGGATACATTGTCACATGCCACCAGTAATCTCTCATTATCATGCTTAGATTTTATATATTGTTTGGCACTCTTACATATATACCCAAAGACAAAGTAAATAAGTACCTTTTTAGCCACTCTTTCTATAATTTGTAAAAATATTGTGATTCAAGGATGTAAATCTACTTAACTTTAATGATTAACAACAAAAACAATCAATCATTGACAAAATTACTTAATTGGATAGATAAAAAAATCTACTCACCAAGTGGGGGCAGAACACACACATAAAAGACTGTTGTAATTGACAAGCTCTTGGAGCCAGTGGCTCCTCCTGCAGGCAGAAGGGTTGAAAGGGATGGAAGAAGGGTGAAGGAAAAGGACTGGAGAGGTCTAGGAAAAGGGGTATATTTCAGGAAAATCATCCAGAACTGTGGGTCACTGGGACTTACCATACGGGATGAGAATGGAAGACTGATTGTTGGGGCTGCAGTGGACGATATTTGAAAACCTGAGAGCTCAAAGGTGGAAGACAGGGTAATATGCAAGACAGGGCTTACTGCTAAAACATTTTGCATGATTTAACAAGAGTGAAAAGCTACGTGCATTGTATGTAACAGAGTTGGGAGAGTGGCAGTGAAAAATAGACAGAAACGGCAATGAAAGAAGTAGAAAACTAAAATGGACTGAAGCAAAGAGTAGTTACAGTGAAGAAATCCTGAGACAGAAGAAATTAATGTAAATTAAGGCCAGGTGGGTGGCGAGAACCAAGGACATGTTGTAGTGCTAGTTACCATCTGTGCAGTTCAGCATCCGAAAAAATACATTTGCTTCGGATGCTAAGGCTGCATAGGAGGGAACGTTTGACATGGAAAAGATGGCAGCTGTCAGAATGTAATGTTTGTTGGTAAGTTGAATGTGGACAGAAGTGTGTATCTGGCCTTTGGTGAGGAAGAGACCAACATTAAGGAAAGTGGCATGGGATTCGGAATAGGACCATGTGAAATATAACTGGGAGAAGGAATTCATGATTCCAGGAATTTTAGCAGGTCAACCTTGCCATGAATCCATATGATAAAGATGCCCTGAAATGAGGTCCATTCACCCACCTGGCCATAATTTACGTTAATTTCTTCTGTCTCAGGATTTCTTCACTGTAACTACTCTTTGCTTTAGTCCGTTTTAGTTTTCTACTTCTTTCATTGCTGTTTCTGTCTATTTTTCACTGCCCCATCCCACCTCTGTTACGTACAATGTACGTAGCTTTTCACTCTTATTAACTCATACACAATGTTTTAGTAGTAATCTCTGTCTTGCATATTACCCTGTCTTCCACCTTTGATCTCTCAGGTTTTCAAATCTCATCCGATACAATCCCTAACAGTTTTTCCTTTTCATCCCGCACGGTAAGTCTCCCATGACCAACAGTTCTGGGTGATTTTCCAGAAATTTTCCCTTTATCTAGACTCCTCCAGTCCTTTTCCTTCTCTCTTCTTCCTTCCCATTCAACCCTTGTGTCTGAAGAAGAAGCCACTGGCTCCTAAAGCTTGCCAATTACAACAGTCTTTTATGTGTGTGTTCTGCCTCCATTTGGTGAGTAATTTTTTTATCTATCCAGTCAAGTAACTTTAATGATTGTATTAAAATGTTTTTGATTTTGTCAGTTGTCATAGCTGCATAAACTAATATAAGTGTAATGTGGGAAGGCGACAAAAATTGTCAGCCAAGCAGTGGCAGTGGATGCACTGTCCACTCAAGCAAAGTGATATCCTAGTTTTGAAAAAGTCCCACAGCCTTGATATCCACGAGGGAAAGGTTTGTAGCCATAAGGCACAATGTCAGCAATAACATGGACATAGGATAGATACCAAAAGCATAGTATTAGCTCAGAGATGATGATAAAAATTGATTGTTCCCGAAAAAATAAGGTCAAGGGTCAACACTCAGTACTCATTTTGGAAACTGGCTTTGTGGAGAATGGCAATCAAGGGCAACAAAGTGACTGTGCTTGAGTCACAGTTATGGAGCCATTGGACAGTGACTGCACAGAGGAACACCCCATGATAAGCCAGTAACATGTCACACATCATCATCGGGCCTGTGATCTGACTGGATAAGTATTCAGCTAAGTAGTATTAGTTAATCTAATAATAACAGAGATCCCAATGTGCACATAGAACAAGAGACATAAGTGGTAGCAGAGATTTGACAGAAGTAGAGCAAACGTGAGCTGCTTTTGTCTCTGCTGTATAATTAGGCAGCAAGCCAACCTGTTGTAAGACACCTCCACAGATAACAAAAAATGTTTCAAGACATACATACCGTTCACATGCTGTCAGCAGAATGGCCTGTTTTGCCCAAGATAAATTCAAATCAAATAGGGGTAATGCAGGAGTAGGTTTAATAATGAATAAAAAATATAGGAGTGCGGGTAAGCTACTACAAACAGCATAGTGAACACATTATTGTGGCCAAGACAGACACAAAGCCTATGCCTACTAGAGCAGTACAAGTTTATAAGCCAAATACCTCTGCAGATGACGAAGAAATTGATGAAATGTATGATGAGATAAAAGAAATTATTCAGGTAGTGAAGGGAGACGAAAATTTAATAGTCATGGGCAACTGGAATTCGACAGTAGGAAAAGGAAGAGAAGGAAATGTAGTAGGTGAATATGGACTGGGGCTAAGAAATGAAAGAGGAAGCTGCCTGCTAGAATTTTGCACAGAGCATAACTTAATCATAGCTAACACTTGGTTCAAGAATCATGAAACAAGGTTGTATATATGGGAAAACCCTGGAGATACTAGAAGGTTTCAGATAGATTATATAATGGTAAGACAGACATTTAGGAACCAGGTTTTAAATTGTAAGACATTTCCAGGGGCAGATGTTCACTCGGACCACAATCTATTGGTTATGAACTGTAGATTAAAACTGAAGAAACTGCAAAAAGGTGGGAATTTAAGGAGATGGAACCTGGATAAACTTAAAGAACCAGAGGTTGTACAGAGTTTCAGGGAGAGCATAAGGGACCAATTGACAGGAATGGGGGAAAGAAACACAGTAGAAGAAGAATGGGTAGCTCTGAGGAATGAAATATTGAAGGCAGCAGAGGATCAAGTAGGTAGAGCTAGTAGAAATCCTTGGGTAACAGAAGAGAAACTGAATTTAATTGATAAAAGGAGAAAATACAAAAATGCAGTAAGTGAAGCAGGCAAAAAGGAATACAAACGTCTCAAAAATGAGATCGACAGGAAGTGCAAAATGGCTAAGCAGGGATGGCTTGAGGACAAATGTAAGGATGTAGAGGTGCATATCACTAGGGGTAAGATAGATACTGCCTACAGGAAAGTTAAAGAGACCTTTGGAGAAAAGAGAACTACCTGCATGAATGTCAAGAGCTCAGATGGAAACCCAGTTCTAAGCAAAGAAGGAAAAGCAGAAAGGTGGAAGGAGTATACAGAGGGTCTATACAAGGGCGATGTACTTGAGGACAATATTATGGAAATGGACGAGTATGTAGATGAAGATGAAATGGGAGATATGATACTGCGTGAAGTGTTTGACAGAGCACTGAAAGACCTAAGTCAAAACAAGGCACCGGGAGTAGACAACATTCCATTAGAACTACTTACAGCCTTGGGAGAGCCAGTCATGACAAAACTCTACCAGCTGGTGAGCAAGATGTATGAGACAGGCGAAATACCCTCAGACTTCAAGAAGAATATAATAATTCCAATCCCAAAGAAGGCAGGTGCTGACAGATGTGAAAATTACCGAACTATCAGTTTAATAAGTCACAGCTGCAAAATACTAATGCGAATTCTTTACAGACGAATGGAAAAACTGGTAGATGCGGACCTCGGGGAGGATCAGTTTGGTTTCCGTCGAAATGTTGGAACACGTGAGGCAATACTGACCTTACGACTTATCTTAGAAGAAAGATTAAGAAAAGGCAAACCTACGTTTCTAGCATTTGTAGACTTAGAGAAAGCTTTTGACAATGTTGACTGGAATACTCTTTTTCAAATTCTAAAGGTGGCAGGGGTAAAATACAGGGAGCGAAAGGCTATTTACAATTTGTACAGAAAGCAGATGGCAGTTATAAGAGTTGAGGGACATGAAAGGGAAGCAGTGGTTGGGAAAGGAGTGAGACAGGGTTGTAGCATATCCCTGATGTTTTTCAATCTGTATATTGAGCAAGCAGTAAAGGAAACAAAAGAAAAATTCAGAGTAGGTATTAAAATCCATGGAGAAGAAATAAAAACTTTGAGGTTCGCCAATGACATTATAATTCTGTCAGAGACAGCAAAGGACTTGGAAGAGCAGTTGAATGGAATGGACAGTGTCTTGAAAGGAGGGTATAAGATGAACATCAACAAAAGCAAAACGAGGATAATGGAATGTAGTCAGTTTAAGTCGGGTGATGCTGAGGGAATTAGATTAGGAAATGAGACACTTAAAGTAGTAAAGGAGTTTTGCTATTTGGGGAGCAAAATAACTGATGATTGTCAAAGTAGAGAGGATATAAAAAGTAGACTGTCAATGGCAAGGAAAGTGTTTCTGAAGAAGAGATATTTGTTAACATTGAGTATCGAGTTAAGTGTCAGGAAGTCGTTTCTGAAAGTATTTGTATGGAGTGTAGCCATGTATGGAAGTGAAACATGGATGATAAATAGTTTAGACAAGAAGAGAATAGAATCTTTTGAAATGTGGTGCTACAGAAGAATGCTGAAGATTAGATCGGTAGATCTCATAACTAATGAGGAGGTATTGAATAGAATTGGGGAGAAGGGGAGTTTGTGGCACAACTTGACTAGAAGAAGGGATTGGTTGGTAGGACATGTTCTGAAGCATCAAGGGATCACCAATTTAGTACTGGAGGGTAAAATCGTAGAGGGAGACCAAGAGATGAATACACTAAGCAGATTCAGAAGGATATAGGTTGCAGTAAGTACTGGGAGATGAAGCAGCTTGCACAGGATAGAGTAGCATGGAGAGCTGCATGAAACCAGTCTCAGGACTGAAGACCACAACAAAAACAACAACAAATTCAATGGCAGTCCGTTTGCAGAGAATCATATCATTTTGAAGTTTTCTCTCTCTTTGGAGGAAAGAAATTTATGACACACCTCTACAGCAATAAATCTGATGTTAAAAAGCTTGTTGACTGATTTATGGTGTGTTTCCACCAAATACATGTATTACTCTTAGGAACAGCTAAATCATTAAAACACTTCAAACATATTTATAACTGTCTCTTTACAATGTTAATGTACAGTGGTGGTCAACTTGAGATCTAAAAGCTATAAATGAATTGGAAACAGCTACTGAAATATTTTTGGGTCTATCCAAAGTGTGTGAGGGAATTGTAGGTATTTCAGATTATTCAGTTAGATCATGTTCTACTAACCAGAAACAAAAAGTTGTTCTTAAAGATGACACAACCACTGGAAAGATAAAAAGGACAACATATTCATCAGAAAACTCTTTGATAAAATATGGTGAACTGCAAGGATCTACGTTAATGCCAATCCTCTTTCTCTTACTGATGCCAAACAGAAAACTGTATTCACAGCTGACTGCAGTACTTAGTGAAAGGGCTAAACAGAACTAACACACTTTGTTCGTGTGTGTGTGTGTGTGTGTGTGTGTGTGTGTGTGTGTGTGTGTGTGTGCGCGTGTGCACGTTAAAAACTAACACTACGGCCATGAACTTTCACATGTGCCGTCAAAAGGAAACAAATGACAAATCGTTAATAACAAATAACAAAAGCTTAAAATTGCCTGAGTATGAAACTCTTAGGTATATATCTGCTGAATGATTTAAAATGGAATACATGTCCAATCTCTAGAAGCTAATCAGTCATCTCTCTGCTATATGCTACAGTTACTGAACATAAGCTTTAACAGAGAAACAGTGATACAGATGTAACATGCATATTTGCAGTGTGCGATCATGTATGGAATAATGCTTTGGGGTATCACAATCTGTGGTGAAACTATATTCAAAAACCAAAAATGTACCATCAGAAGCAGACGGAGCTCATGTAGTCATTCTTTTCTTGAACTAAAGATTCTTCTGTGGCTGTCTATAGTTATTTTCTCTGTAACCAAATTCCTCTACCAATTAAGACGAATTTGTAAAACTTAAAATTTCCATCATATTGTGACCTTGTATTTTGTATAATAATTATCATAGTGTCAGTTTTATTTATCCAAAGTACACTAATTAAGTATCTGCTGTTTAACAAGCACACATACCTAATTCAATGTTGTGAAATGCCTAAAATATTAAACAAGATAAATTGTATTATTGTTGTGATATATATCCAACCTTAAACTGTGAACTGCCTACAGTAATCATTGTGCAATTGTATTAATTTTATTTATTTAATCGTTTGGGTAGGGCCCGTCTGTCGGGCAGGCTGTTCGCCGGTTGCTGATCTTTCAATTTGACGTCACTTCGGTGACCTGCAGTCAGTGAGGATGATAGGATGATGATGAGGACAGCACAACACCCAGTCCCTGGGCGGAGAAAATTCCCTGACCCAGCTGGAAATCAAACGGAAGTACAGAGGCAAAGATGTTGCTGAGTGACAAGTGATGTACGAGGGGCAGCAACTTGAATTTAGCGGCCGCCCCTCGTACATCACTTGTCACTCAACATCTTTGCCTCTGTACTTCGGCCTCGACTGACATCTCTGCCCAAACTCTTTGCCTTTACATATGTCTGCATGTGTATGTATATGTGCGGATGGATATATATGTGTGTGTGTGTGTGTGTGTGTGTGTGTGTGTGTGTGTGTGCGTGTGTACACCTGTCCTTTTTTTCCCCTAAGGGAAGTCTTTCCGCTCCCGGGATTGGAATGACTCCTTACCCTCTCCCTTAAAACCCACATCCTTTCATTTTTCCCTCTCCTTCCCTCTTTCCTGACGAAACAACTGCCAGTTGCGAAAGCTCATAATTCTGTGTGTGTGTTTGTGTGTTTTGTTCATGTGTCTGTCTGCCGGCGCTTTCCCGCTTGGTAAGTCTTGGAATCTTTGTTTTATATATATATATATGCTGGGCCACAGCAGGTCTGGAGACTATGTATTACTGTTGTCAGTAACACCTGCTACTTCTTGCTTCAATGATAGTCTTGTTGTAGTCCTTTATCTATGTCTGTTAATATTTAAAAGGTAAAATAATATTGGGCATTTAATAGTCTTACCCACAGCAGGTTTACCTGGTAGATTACGGCCATCAGCTGTAGTATTCTGGGCTTGTTGCTTGGTTGATTACATTTTTCTAGTTGTATGCATGTACATACTGTTTAAATCTTTGCAACAGGTTTGAGAATTAACCTATCATTATTGAGAATTGTGCCCTGGCTGTTGGTTTGATTGTGTAGTGACCATAATTTTGGTATATCCTTTTATATACATTCTTACAATTTAAGGCTTGGGAAGACAAGAAAAGTCGGTATTTATGACCATTGCAGGGCCAACATTGGTTTCTGATGTTCTGCACCCAACCATGATCTTGTACCCTGTAATTTTGGCATGTATTTGCATTGAAAGAGTTGCCTATTCGGAGGCGCACCACTCGCTATGTCTGTCAGAACCTGTATTGCTTCATCCCCTGGAACTTGGCCTAGCCCTCCCACACCCAGTCCTACTTAACAATAAATCTAGACTAGAGTAGGACCTAATCAATGGTAGCACAGCGTGGTTTTTTCCGGGTTACGAGTGGAGCATGTTGGGTTTTTCATATGAGCATGGCCACCAGGAGCTGTCCAGGGTTGTCATACTTAAAAATTGACTATCTGCATTATGAGCTCACCATTCATCAACAGACAACCCAGGGGACCATAACCGAATTAGTAAATAGGTTGCAGGCTACATTAGATGAGCTAATTGTTATTTCTCCTGATATCCTGGGGAAGGTTGACCAAGTTATACCTTTGATTGAGCAGGCTGTTGACCAGCTTGAGCAGAGCTTGAATTTTTTGGTGAGTACACAAGTCACTCCTAAACAAAGGGCAAGAATTCAGGCCTAACTTTGTCACTGGCAGGCTAGATCAGGTGATCTTAGCTCCAGGCAAACCGATAAGCAATCCATGGAAGAGAGAGACAATTTAGCTAGCAGAATTATTCAGTTATAAGCCAAAGCCAGTATTATTGGGATAGAGGAAGAATTCGAAATTATGCAGGTGTACCAGAGGGAGAGGTGACGTTACAATTTTCCATATTGCCCAACCCGGTCATGCATTTTCTCCGATATGTTACCCGGCTCGCCATTGACAGTATTGACAAAATTCAACATTTTATCTGGTTGGTCATGTGTCTCCAGTTACATGCTGACGCGTTAGGGGTGCCGGAAGCTACCATCTTGTGTTTGTTGTATCTGCTAAGTGTGGGGACCCTGTCTGGGATCTTCTTGTAAGTACTGAGAGAATGACCTACCCTTAACTACCTCCAGTGGACTATTATTACATCTAAACTTTCACTGCAACCCCGTAACAAATTGGAGTACCAGTATTATTGACGCATTCAGGGACCATCTGAACCGTTAGTACAATATATCGACCGAGTTCGTACTGCTGAATGTGCCTTAAGTATGGAGGTTATTCTGCAGGGGATGAAACCTGAGGATCGGTCAAGGGCTCAGTTCGCAGGGAAGCCTACTACCTACTCCCACTTATCTGAGATGGCTACCTCCATAGAGGCCCTTAGGGTTGCTGATGAGTGGAGAGGCCTTAGTAGTACCGCAATCAGGGCACCTGAATTTTCTTCTGAGCTAGCACAATTGCCTCATCGGAGGTGTTTCAGGTGTGGATCTGACACGTCAGGACTTGCCCCGAGCAGCGTGGGGCCAAAAGAGGTCAATGGCGCCAGAGGAAGGGGGGGGGGGGGGGGGGGGGGGTATGAACAATTGTTCTAGGTTACTGAAAGGCTGTGCTCATGCCAGAACAACTGATTCCTCGAAACTTCCCTTTGTCTGTGCTCTACTCAATCAGGAGCCCGTTTGTGGTCTCCTTGACTCCAGAAGCGCTGTGTCCCTGCTCGATCTGGACTGGTATCTTGAATGTCATAGGATCTGTAAGTTGCCACCCCCATCTCTCACTTTTCAGAGGTGTCGAACAGTTTACGGACAAAGGCTGCCTCTGGTGCGAGAATTTCAGATCAAGTTGTCTGTGGTGGGTTTTTCCTGTCTGGTACTGCTACTCTTGGTGAGAAAATTTCCTGTTACCCTGTTTCTTGGCTGCTATTTTATTCAGAACACTGGACTTATCCTTAACGCCAACAGCAGGACATTTTTCTTTAAATTTTGCCATGACCACAAAATAGGGTTTTGTTCATGTGAGATTAGTCAGCAGTGTCCCTTGCTGGTCAACGAGGTTACATCTGAGTTTCAGCTCAGTGACCTCCAGAGGCCCAAAGCTCAACAACTGTTCGAGGTGCTCCAATGTTATCCTGATGTTCTTACTGGCAGATTGGAAATAACCAGTAGGATAGAGTATAGAATTCACTTGGTTGAAGAGGCCCTGTTGCGCCAAGCCCCCTATCGGGTATCCACTCTTAAAATGCGGATCCTATGCCAGAAGGTCGAAGCTATGTTGTGTCATGGGTTTATCAGAGCATCTACCTCCCCTTACACTTTCCCAATGTTCTTAGTCCCAAAGGCTCAGAGATGAGAGTACTGGTCTGTTGTTGACTGCCGGCAACTTAACCAGAAGGTGGTTCTGGAGTCTGTTCCCCTTCCTGACCTTCATAACCACTTCACCTGGTTTGCCAGTGCTAGGTATTTTACCGTCCTTGACTTGAATCAGGCATACCATCAGATTCCATTGGTGGAAGAATCCAAAAAGGCTACCAGGTTTTGCACCGACTGGAATCTTTTTGAATTTAATCGAAGGCCGTTCAGATTGTTAACTGGAGCCACTGTTCTATCACACCTGTTGGACGGTGTATTTGGTGATATCAAGTTTGAATTCCTTTATAATTATTTGGATGATGCTATCATCTACAGTAAGACCGTTGATGAACATTTAAATCATTTGGAATCCATTCTGGAGAGATTTCAGTGTGCTGGTCTGACAGTTAAACCATCCAAGACCACCTTGGCCAGAGAACACATTTCCTTCCTTGGGCATTTGGTTTCTCATGGAGGAATCTGCATCAATCAGGAGTGGACCACAAGTCTTAGAAATTTTCCCCCGCCCACTGGGCGTTGCAAGTTTTATTGGGATGACCAATTATTTCAGGAAGTTTGTGCCGAATTTTGCTCAGCTGGCTGCCCCACTTAACAACTTACACAAGAAAGGGGTGAGCTTTATTTGGGCAGAGAGCCAACAAGCTGCCTCTGATGCCCTGAAAATTTCCCTCACCAAACCCCCAGTTTTGGCCATCCCTGATTTCAGTCACCAATTCATTGTCCAGACAGACATGTCAAGCACCGGCATTGCTACCGTCCTGCTGCAGCAAATTGAAGGGGATGGACGCCCTGTTGCCTTCGCCTCTAGGTGTCTGTCCAATTGAATTGAAGTAAGTACTCTGTGTATGAATGTGAAGCTCTGGCTGTTTTGTTCATCCTCGAGAAGTTTAAATTCTATCTTGAGCATAGGGAGTTCGACCTTGAAACGGATAAGCAGGCATTAAGCTGGGTATTAGCCAGGCCCAGAAAAACTGGGCATATTGCTAGGTGGGCGATATGCATATTGGCCTTTCCTATTAAGATTCATCATATTAAAGGGGCCGAGAACCATGTCACCGATGCACTGAGTCGCATGTTTGAGGAGAAAGGGGAAGATATCAAGAAGGACACCTGCCAGAATTTTATCCTTATTGGAACTGTCCTGTCTGAGATCCCTGAACTATTTGTTAACCTCAAAGAGCAACAGTCGCAGGAGCCCATCTTGGGGCCCTGTTAGGTGGGACATGTTGAACGGGGAGGAGGTCCACTGTTGTATCTTACACAGAGGAGTCCTATGTCGGTGGTTTGGCAGGTCCGATCAGAATAGGAGTTGCTTGCCCCAGAGTGCTGTTCAGCCCACCTTTAAGTATTTTCATACTTCACTCCTAGGCGGACATTAGGGGTGGCCAAAACAGTTGCCAAAATAAGCCAGTATGTCACCTGGCCCTCGATGTATAAGGATGTCTGTCAATTAGTTAAGCAATGTGAGGCCTGTAAAACTGGGAAACCAGGAAATAACATTCATAATGGATTATTGCAATCCGATCAAGAACTTACCCCATGGATAAGGTCTTCTTCAATCACGTGGGACCCTTACCCAGGACCAAGAATGGGAACTGCTATATTATGGTCATCGTGGATGCCTTTAGCCACTTCACATGGCTCCTCCCTCACACAGTGAGATTATGATGTGCAGCACAATTAACCATCTTACTAAAGTTTTTACCCTCCTTGGTCCCCCTAAGACCCTGGTTAACAATAATGCACCTGGCTTTATTTCGGAAGGGTTTTACAGGTTCTGCTTTAATAATGCCATCAAACCTGTTACCACCACTTACTATCCTCAGCCTTCGTTTGCTGAGCGTTTTAACTGAAACCTAAAGGCAGCCTTAATTATTTATCATTCCAACGCGCAGAGCAAGTGAAATTATTCATTGCCATGGCTCAATCTTGTTTTTAACACTGCTCAGCATGAGGCTTCCGTTGCTACCCCTGCCTCCTGCATGCTTCCTTAACCAATTAATACTCCCTTAGCCAATCTGTGGAATATCAAAGGCCTCTTACCAGCAAATTTGGATCCGCATCAAATTAAGCACAACTGGGAGAACACTAGGTGCAATATTAATCGAGCACACCTCTAACAAGCTCAGCACTATTACCTCGGTAGGGTCCCGATCTGAATAAAGGTAGGGGATCGGGTTTTTGTATGTAACTTCAATGCACATGAAACCAGGGGAGCACCTAGTGTTGGTAAGTTAGCTCCCCATTTTATTGGTCCATTCCATGTCTGCAAACGATTGGGTCCGGTCAACTTCCTGGTTAAAAACCTTGCTAACAATAGGTTCATTCAGGTGCATGTTAGTCAAATTAAAGCCTAAACTGCCATTCCCCCTGTAATATTATTGGATTTCAGATACTTCACATATGAGATATTTGTCATAAAAGAAAAGGACAGCCAATGAGCTGTAGTTCGTAAAAATGCTAAGCATCACAGCATGAAAATAAAGAGATGAAATATATTTTTTAATGTGTACCTATACCAAAACATGTGTCCAGCATTTAAATACCCTAAATAAACACTAAGACCTGCTGGGTGCAGAAATTTAAAATCATTGCTGCAGCACTTGATAGCAAGAAGCTGCGAAACAGAGGAAAGAAAAATCTATCACTTGTTAAGAAATATTATAGAGACTTCATTATCCCTTGTACTTTTGGTCACTGACATGTTAAGACGTACTACATAGCATTGCCACAAGATGTATTTTTATTTTGTGTAAAAGTTATGTGAAATGTCGAACAAACATTTCGGTAACTCAGGTGAAGATATAATGTACTTACATGCACGCAAGGACATTTAATTTTAAGAAGGAATGGACTGACAGAGCAACGATTATTGGACTGTGCCACATACAAAATAAATATCAGATGTAAGTCATGAATTTATTGTGTATTTGTCAATGTCTAGAAGTTTAAAGCTAATTTGTTCAAAATATATTAATATTTTATGCTGTAGTAATTTTCTTCTTATTCTTTTCTTTTACTAACCAAAAATGATATTCAAATGTATATGAGCTTTGTTACAGGTTCATTCTTTATCACGGTGTCTCAATTGTATTTGGGAGACCACTAGTGTGTTTAATTTCTGATCTGTTAATCTTTTTCTTGCGAAATTCCACTAATTTGCTTTCTTTTCCATTTTCGTATTCAAATAGGTCCCTTAGGTATTTTCATCAAAGATTCTGATTGTGTGAAGGCAATCTGGGTCAAAAGGTCAATCAAGAAAACCCCTTCGCGTAATCAATTTGTACATCTCCTGAAAACAGTCGAGAACTGACTCATCGGTGATCAATTAATAATCTCTCTCTCTATTCAAGTCATACTGAAAAATGGCCGCGCTGGATAGCAATCTAGTGTTAGGTTGCACTTTGCTAGTAAATAATACCAACCAACAGTGACAGCATCACTATTATTATTTACTACTATTCCTTATACAGAATAAGGAAGTTCCTAACATCAGAACCACCCCTCCCACTTCATTTTTGGAGGAGGAGATTGAGCCGTGCCCTCCTTCCTTTGGCGCATCACCAGAAGGGGTCATTTGTGTAGCGTACGATCGCTGGCAGCTTTTGGAGGTAGAGGACGTACTAGCATGTGGGCAGTTGGTTGCAGGTGGCTTGCGTGGATGGCCACATTTTGGGAGTGGGATTGCTTTGCTTCCTGGTAGAGTGACACTCACCATTTGACAGTTTGAATTTGCCTGTGGTTGTGGGTGTGTGTTCACCATTAAATGGTATATTGTCAACTTGATCTGCAAGTTCGCATCTTGGGGATTCATGTCCTGGCCTTCTCATACTGTTCCCCGAATTTTCCTGTTGTTGTTAAAATGCACCATTGAATGACAATTTGTTTAATGGCAAGCAACAAGAGGAACCCTTTGACAGGGCGACATTTAGTGTTCAATGAGCATACAGTTGAAATTACTGTTATTACAAAATATGTCATTGATCTGTGATTATTAATAACTTGGCAAGATTACATACCTCTTGACAGAGCCACCATTGATATTTCCTGTTGTTATTAACATGCACCGTTGAATCACAATTTGTTTAATGGCAAGCCACAAGAGAGCCTTTCAACAGAGTGCCGTTGAGTGTTCAATCAGTGTGTAGTTGAAAATAACGGTATTACCAAATGTTTTACAGCCACTAGCAGATGTACTCTGTGCTTGCGACTTGGATGATTACATATTTTTAGTTTTTTTAATATATATTGTTGTAGTTTAAGCCCGTTTTGTGTATGTGTATGTTGGGTCGCAACAGGTCTGTTTGTCAGTGAGATAGTTACACCTACTACTTGTTGCTTCAATGTTTAGCTTGTTGTAGTTCTTTATCTATGTCTGTTAATATTTAAAAAGTAAAATAATTCTGGGCATCTAATAGTCTTACCTGCAGCATATTTACCTGGTAGCTTACAGCCATCAATTGTAGTATTTTTGTTGATTACATTTTTCTAGTTTTATGCACGTATGTACTGTTTAAATCATGTGTTTGGTCGCAACAGGTCTGAGAATTAACCACTCCCAGTCCTACGTAACGATAATCCAGGCTTGAGTGGGACCATATCATGTCTCACCTAAAATTCAGAAAATTGCCCCCAGTATGCCCGCCCCCCCCCCCCCCCCCAATATTTTTTGTAAGTTGGCACCCCTGCAAGACAGTATTAGTCAAAAGGCACTCCAGAAACTTCTAAAGCATTACTTAATTGAAAAAGAATTTTATAATGTAAAGGAGTATATGTGTAAAGAATGTTGTTGTTGCGGTCTTCAGTCCTGAGACTGGTTTGATGCAGCTCTCCATGCTACTCTATCCTGTGCAAGCTTCTTCATCTCCCAGTACCTACTGCAACCTACATCCTTCTGAATCTGCTTAGTGTATTCATCTCTTCGTCTCCCTCTACGATTTTTACCCTCCACGCTGCCCTCCAATACCAAATTGGTGATCCCTTGATGCCTCGGAACATGTTCTACCAACCAATCCCTTCTTCTGGTCAAGTTGTGCCACAAACTTCTCTTCTCCCCAATCCTATTCAATATTTCCTCATTAGTTATGTGATGTACCCATCTAATCTTCAGCATTCTTCTGTAGCACCACATTTTGAAAGCTTCTATTCTCTTCTTGTCCAAACTATTTATCGTCCATGTTTCACTTCCATTAAGTGTCAGGAAGTCATTTCTAAAAGTATTTGTATGGAGTGTAGCACTCCATACAAATACTTTTAGAAATGACTTCCTGACACTTAAATCTATACTCAATGTTAACAAATTTCTCTTCTTCAGAAACACTTTCCTTGCCATTGCCAGTCTACATTTTATATCCTCTCTACTTCGACCATCATCAGTTATTTGGCTCCCCAAATAGCAAAACTCATTTACTACTTTAAGTGTCTCATTTCCTAATCTAATTCCCTCAGCATCACCTGACTTAATTCGACTACATTCCATTATCCTCGTTTTGCTTTTGTTGATGTTCATCTTATATCTTCCTTTCAAGACACTGTCCATTCCATTCAACTGCTCTTCCAAGTCCTTTGCTGTCTCTGACAGAATTACAATGTCATCGGCAAACATCAGAGTTTTTATTTCTTCTCCGTGGATTTTAATACCTACTCTGAATTTTTCTTTTGTTTCCTTTACTGCTTGCTCAATATACAGATTGAATAACATTGGGGAGAGGCTACAACCCTGTCTTACTCCCTTCCCGACCACTGCTTCCCTTTCATGTCCCGCGACTCTTATAACTGCCATCTGGTTTCTGTACAAATTGTAAATAGCCTTTCGCTCCCTGTATTTTACCCCTGCCCCCTTCAGAATTTGAAAGAGAGTATTCCAGTCAACATTGTCAAAAGCTTTCTCTAAGTCTACAAATGTTAGAAACGTAGGTTTACCTTTCCTTAATCTTTCTTCTAAGATAAGTCGTAGGGTCAGTATTGCCTTGATCTTCCCTGAGGTCGGCTTCTACTAGTTTTTCCATTCGTCTGTAAAGAATTCGTGTTAGTATTTAGAATAGGAATGCTATTATAACTTGTGTATATTTGCTGTAATCACTTGAAGATATTGTAGTATGTTATTGACTTTAAGATCTAAATGTTAATCAAGAGAAATATGTACCGTGTGCATTGTATGTATGTATGTATTGTCAATTTTGTGCTTTATATTTAACATGTAGGTCAAATATTTTAAGCTATTAGTTTAAGTTGATCTGTTGTATATTACAACTACACACTTTTTACGTAACATGATCAAATGGGACCAAATAAAAATCAGTCAGTCCATCTATTCATATTGATAAAGTACCATCAAAGGAGAGACTTGAGATGGCAGGGTAACTTGCAACAGTTTAGTAGTGTTTTGTTTTGTTTTGTGCTGGCAACAATGGGTGGCCATAATTATGTTTTTCAACTTGAGCAATATTTACTTGATAATTTGTGGATGCCCTCAAATTAAAGGATACAATTTGTTATCAATGTAAGTACTAGCTTAAAATATTTAAAAGTGATCAGAAAATTTGCAAAAAATGCTATCGAAATAGGAGTGACCACTAATTGTTGTGATTTAATAGTGTAAACCTGGTTTATTTTTAAATTATAACTTCTCTTATGTCTTCAATGACCACTAAACAACGAAAGAATTTTGGACTCATGTTATGTATTGGAAATATTGATTTTCAAATTCACTGTAAAGTTGGGGTCACTTGAGACATGTTGTTGATTGTGCAGAAACATTACATTTTGCTGACTATAGAGTGTGTGGTGGTATTGACCCCTGAAATTGATATAGACTTATAGAATTGACACATACAACAATGCACAAGTGTGTCTCTTTGTATTGATTATTGTCTTTATATTCCTGTTTCATTGTGTCTTGCTGTACACTCTTATGACTGAAGTCTTGTATTTTTTTGTGTGGATTTGTATTAATAAAGAGATACAATTCACGGTGACACTATCTGCATACTCAGCACTGCGAAGTTCCCACATTCATGACTCATGACAACAATATATTTTCTATGAACTCACAAAACAAGCAGCACTACCTTCCCACTGAGACAATGGATATCACCATCAAAGGTTATTGGGATCTTTCACCATTTTTGATTGTGCTTCTCACAGACTGCAAATATGGAGTCACCCAAGTATGAAGCTGCTAGTCAAAATGGCTACAACCTTCTTCTCACAAATGTAAATGGGTAGGTAGAATCCATATGGTGACTAGGGCTGTTGATATTTTTAAAAATATCGGGAATCCGATATATCGATATCTAAAAATAAAGTCATTATTGGCTCTCAATATATCGAAAAAAAGGATCAATATATCAACCAAAAACATATCGACGTACCAGCCTATAAAAATATCATCTGCACACTGTAAATATACTACCAGTTTTAGTGCTGTACATTTAAGTATTGATTTATTATTAGATATTCTGTACATCAACAAGCTAGCAGCCTGCCTACCCTTCTTAGAGCAATAATTTAAAGGAACATGATACACGTTCATGCTTGGCAATAACCACTTTGTTACCAATGGCAATCACATGTAAGTGGACAACAGAAGCCATTCAATGGGTCCATCTTTTAGTTTTGTCACATATTGGGTTTGTCCAGAACACTTTATGTCAACTTCCCTGTTTTTTTCATTTCTGTCAATGCCAGTGACCTAGCAACTGCAGTGCCAAAATTGCATGGTAAAGCTAAATGCTGTTGTTTCTGTTGGTACAGCCAAGTGCCAATTATGTTAGCATTTCCCCTAACACGTCTCCACCCTCTGCAAAGAGCACTCTCATCATCATTTAGATTTTTGTTCACCATTTTCGATAACTGTTTTTTAAGAATGCCACTCTAAAGAAACAGCACACTAGTTGTGTTAAAAAGTTTTTTTCAACACAACTGGTGTAATAATATTTGTTCACATCAGAAATCTTCTTATTCCATTCACACTGTCACACTCCAGAGCAATTGGACTACTTTCTTTGTGCTACATGTACTTGATTCACACAGTTAAAGAGAAAGATTGGAAATGATGAAAACTCAAAAAGTAGTAAGACTCCGTCACACAGCAAAAGTAAAATTATGTTCTACTACAATGTCAGAAGAACAATGTTAGATATTTACCAAAAATTGTGAATAAATATATAATCTAAAATAAAAATATCAGTACTCAATATTACCATTTTTATAACAATATATTGCATATTGCCAATATATATCAATATTTTTTGGAAAAAAATATGATATTTTATGTACAGCCTTAATGGTGACATTCTGTGTTGCCTCCCACAGATCTGATTGACTAACCTGTGGCAGAGAAGCAACAAAGAGTGATACCGGTGTGTGCTACAGGACATTTCATTCAATTCTGCATGAGCTTCTGCTCTGGTTTTGAAAGTGATGATTCCATTCTTACCCTAGGTGGAGCTTGGCTGGCTTAACCACACCAGAAGATTTCCATGTCTTTTACCTCATCATGGCCAACTGATAGGGTTATGCCCAAAAGTAGCCCCAGACAACTCAGTTAGTGCCAAATGCACACTTTTCCAGCAATGTTTCTGCTGATCAGCATGTGTTATTGAAACCACAAACCTGGTTCACCATTGTAAATTTGGTGTTCTCCAATCCCAACATTATTGAGAATACAGCAGAACACTCTGCATTACTGTGTCACATGTGAGAGTATTCTTTTGTTATCAGTGATGTTATGTTATCACCACCTGCTTTTAACAAATCTGAGACAGACAAGATAGCATCACTTCAAAGACTGTGCAAGTCACATGAGCAACAAATCCCAGAGCACAGGAATGGACAGACACCCTCACAGTTTTGGTGCCATCAACGAATTCTGATGGATCCTACATTAATATCAAACAATTCTGAGCAACTCAATGAGCAAGTATACTGCCTCAAGAGGTTCAAGTGCTCTTAATGTGTAGTGGAGGACTCACACCAGAGACTAAATTACAGATGACAGACAATGTTTTCATGTTGCAAGACGAATACTCTTGCGACCCAGCAGTCACGAATGGAATGTGTTCTCGGCAACCATATTGTGCTTCAGCATAGCAGGCAACTACCAAGCACAGCATAGTGCATCCCGTGTTTCATAACGTGATACCTACAGAGCTGTCTAAGGCATCTTGATGTTCACCACAGTGGGCAGTGGCTGAGCAGGACTGGAGGCATCTCAAGACTTCCACTACTCCCACCACACATCGGTGACTCCTGGCAACTTAAATGCAGCACAATCAGTGGACAAAAACAAACTAACCATCACCACTCACCATTCAGAGTGCTACCAGTACCAATAGATCGCCCGATGGTGCTGGTTCCAAATGTGATTCAGAGCTGCCGCACATTAAGTAGTCTGCTCCACGCAAGCACCAAAATGCCACTCGTGATCTCCATCAGGCATCATAGTTTGTGATATTATGAAAGTAAGCCAAAACTCCAACCATGTGAATCAAACTAATTCGCTTCCAACATCTGACTTCAATCTGGAACCGTGCTGCTGCTACAGTTGCAGGTTCGAATCGTGCCTTGGGCATGGATGTGTGTGTTGTCCTTAGGTTAGTTAGGTTTAAGTAGTTCTAAGTCCAGGCGACTGATGACCCTAGATGTAAAGTCCCATAGTGCTTAGAGCCATTTGAATCAACATCTGTCCACAAAATTCGCCTCTAACTTGAGTACTAGTACCAACCAATATTTTTTGGTTGACCCAGATGCCGAGATCAGCAAGATTCGAAACACCTTTATCCTTCCTCATGCTGCAGATCTCTCACCTCAAGTGAAGGTGACAAATCATTTGATTATTTCAACTTATAGCTCTTCTGTACGCAACATTGACGTTGGAAATGGTCAGACTCTTATGTGGACCCCCATGCAAGCAGATGAGAATGAGGCCCTGTTAGGGGCAGTTTTGGGAACTATTTTCACTTGTGTCATTTGAGAGAAAAGGAGTGCTCTTCAACAGTCAGTGATAGCATCAGAGTATGATCAGGAGACCTTGTTTAGGACTGTTCTACAACTTGCAGAAGAATTTAGATCCCCTGTGTGCAAGCTACAGCATTTACAGTCCTCACCTAATGATCAATTGGGTGCAACTAATGAACTACACATGGACACCAAAAGGAAAAGTCTTGGATTGCAAGAGATACTGAGCGAAAAATGCATCAAACTGGCAGATATTAAACATCAGTTTCATCATTAAAAACTTCATATATTAACTGTCATTAGAGGACTTCATCCGCATTGGAATTTGAGGAAACACGAGGAACCTACAGATGAGGTTAGGAAACTTCATTAACAATTGCGAGGATGACAATGAATTTAGATATGTTGATGTGTTGCTCACCCAGGCTTTATTGGATTTAGACTTGGTGGATCCTAAAGGTGATGAGAACACATGCTGTTTTTAAAGAGAAGCTTTGCAAATTGTCCAATACTGGGTCATTCAGCTGATATAATCATGGGTGATGCTTTACAACAAACTTCCCTCTGCATCAATGCTGTGCTAAATTTTTAATCTTGAATTACTTATTTTTGAAGAACTGTGTATACTGTGTGAAGTGCAACTCTTACACACAACAGCGTACCATGCTCAAAGCTACGGATTGGTTGCACTGACGCGTGGTGGCAGCATTGATGTGTCACAGTTAGCAAAGGACTGAAGCATTACCATCCAGACATCACATTACTCACATCTGTATGCTGCCTCATCATGCTTACAGTGTAAGGTGAGTTTTCATGCTTAAGGCATTGAACAGATCTTCTCCATCCTATTTAATGATAAATGATCAATAGTCTACAACTAGCACCTTAAGCCAGCTTGGATACTGGGGGACCAAGAGTAAGAGGACAACTGGCAACTGCATTCGCCTATACCAATGTGGCCTCACAGGCCAAACATCCGACCTTCACAATGGAATTTGATATCTAGTCACCTGCTTAAAGTATTGCTACAGCAGGCCTCTCTGCCCTCCAGCATCCCTGCAAGATTACGTTCTGGAGTAGGACGCCCCTCCCATCCAGTCCTTGATGCTCCACCCTCTGTGGCATCATACTGACTACCAAAATTGATGTGGCCATGCCAAACTGATCTTAAGAGCAATAATGAGTGTATCTCTTCATCTTTCTATTTCACTACTGTCTTACTGTGCACTCATGACTGAGATGTTTGTATTGTATTGTGTACTGGATTTGTGTTAAAAAAGTGATACAATTTGCGACAAAAGTACCTGCATTTTATTCTGCATGCTCACTGCTATGAATTTTGTCTTCCCCTTACTCTGCTCCTTCCTCACCCACTCTGGGTTGCTGCTTACATCCTACGTGATGTTGAAATCCAGTCCAAGATGCTGGAGTTGGTGACTGTGTGTGCGTGAGGTCTTGCTTTGTGTGTGTGTGTGTGTGTGTGTGTGTGTGTGTGTGTGTGTGTGTGTGTGTGTCCTCTTCATTGACAAAGGCTGCAACCGAAAGCTACATGTGAGTGTCTTTTAATTGTCTCTGTGTGCAGCTTGACATGTCTTCTTTATGATAAGTAGCAACCTATCTTTTTCTACATTGTTGATATTTCTATTTGGAATTTCCACTGTTTGATTCCATTAAATTACTGTAGGTTAATATTTGAGATTACTATGCACAGCTTTTTTCAGTATAGTGTGTTTAATTCTACATCTTCAAGAAAATATTACTGTAAATACCTACAGGGAAACATATTCAGTTGGTTCTTGGTCAGATTTATTATATTTATTATGTCAGGTTTATAAATAATATCATTCAACTTCATTTTTGCAAAATATTTGGTTTTTGCCATTTTTTAAAATAATATTACTGTAAGTATCTAAAAGAACACATTTTCTGTTGTTTCAAATGTCTATTAAGGAAGTCGGTGGCAGACCTTATCAATGCTATAAGAGGGAGAGCCTTGAAAACAGATGTGGCTGATGTTAATGCAAACATTTTGTTGCAAGAAAATCAGTTAATAAGTATGGAGTCTCCAAGAGCTATTGTAGTGATTTGAGAATTTCTGTCTAAATTCTAGAACCACTCAGCCTTCTACTGTCTTGCACACACGATATTCTAGATACAAGTGTGGGATGGTAAAATTCTACCTACTGCAGATCACATGTTTGTGTGTGTAAGTTTAAAGTCTGCCACGAGAAAAAAGTAGACACGACGTTTGAACGGCACCGACAAGTACTTGTCGGGCAATCCATAGATGTTTTAGAGGAAGAACCATGGAGTTTTTATGCAGCTCTGTGCCTATTGTGTCTCTCACTATTGTTATGTGAAAGAAGAACAGTTGAAAAAGTAATCTTGTAAACTCTTAATCCAGCATTGGTAGAGGCAAAACCTATTTTATGATTTGTATGAAGTAGAGTCTTATATCAATGTAACTAAATTTGTTTCTGACATTGGAGGGAGTGAGTGACTTACTGGAAGTCATATATGTATGTGAAAAGTAAGAATTTTATTCTGTACGGAGTTCAAATATACCATTGCTTTATGAAAAGTAAAGTTTGCATGTCTACTTATTTCACAAGTAAAGAGAGAGGCTTAAATATACCAGTACCTAGCATCATTCTATGGAGATGAAGTCAAGAGAGTTTACCACGAGCCAGCTAGCCAGCAAAGAAGATCGTCTGGGAATCTAAAGTAAGTCACCTCTATAAAAGGAGTGGGAACTTTGAACGTCTACTTCACACTTTAAATTGCCATCAAAAACATTAGAACGCGGTGACCTGTGTGAAAGGACCAGAGAAGGTGGGAAATATAAGTCAAAAACTAGAGAAGAAGTTGTTACATGTTATCCAAGCAACCAAACATAACATGACAAGGCATTTACTCTGAGGCATTGGAATATGTTCAAGTATCCAATGAAGCAAAATTTGAATGAAAAATAGTGAAGACATGGAAAATTCACAACTATAAAACAGCAAAGAATATTTTGACGCATTCGTGTAAGAAGAAATACACGTAGAACACTTCAACCAAGAAGATCCAGTGCGGCGAGTATACCACTCTCGCACACATTGCGGAGACGCAGACGTGGAAACCAAGCACATCTGACGCCGCCGGTGCCAGCTGCTGTTCACCTGTGCTGACCTGCGTCTATACCTGCTCACTTACACAATGAGACTTTTATGCTGGGTGAGCATGAAACAAAACTTCATTATTTTGGTTTGAAGTGGTACATCCTGTTGAGTGAACTTTTATTGTGTAATTATAGTATCTGACGTTAGTTTTAAATGCTTACTAGGGCTAAAGCCTATAAAAACATGGACAATATACAACAACAAGTTGAGGACACTCTAGAACCCCCTATGGCTATGAGACTTAGCAAAGAAACACCTGACTGGGCTGAGTTGGTTAATTTAATCAAAGCTCAGAGTGCGACTAAGTTTGGTAAATTCTCAATTAAATGCTCAGAATTTAAGTTAAACTCATTAGATTCACAATTAAATACAAAGAGTGAAGTTTTGAATGCCCAGAATGAAACTCTATATAATCAAGCGACAAATATAGGTATGCTAAATGCCAAAGCCAACTCGCAAAGCAAAGAATTTAGTAATCTATGCAAAGGCATGGGTGCTCTTAAGACTGAATTTGATGCCTTAAAAAGAAGAGTAAAGAATTTAAAAATAGATTTAAAGAATGAATTGACTAATTCCTTGACCACTCATGTAAATCAAATGTTTACTAACCTTATTCAGAAACAGGATGACAATTTCCAAAGTTTATCAAAAAAGTTAGAATTTAACATTGAGGACAGATGTACTAATGTGGAATCCGAAATTAGTGAAAAGTTAGGATCCTTTGAAAATGAGTGTAATGTTAAGTTTATTGCTGTAAAGCAGGGATTGAATACTTTGAAAGAGAGTGCAGATAAGAATAATGGATTAATACTCATTATTCAGTCACAAATTACAGGTGTCAGTACATGAGTAGATAATGTAGAAAGAAACTTCAAAGAGAAAATAATGTACTCTGATGTCATATATGGAAATAGTTTGGAGGAACAATTTGAAGAAATTATAGATCGAAAAGTTGAGAATAACCTCTGGAAA
Organism: Schistocerca gregaria; assembly: GCF_023897955.1. NCBI lineage: Eukaryota > Metazoa > Arthropoda > Insecta > Orthoptera > Acrididae > Schistocerca > Schistocerca gregaria. The sequence goes on from NC_064922.1 coordinate 205,074,492, forward strand.
CGTACTGCTTATTCTGTCTTCCGAACTTGGTGATACCAGGAAGGGTATAGACGACTTGCGGAGAGAATTCAAGCTTATTCAGGATAAAGTAGAAAAAAGGTTAACATCACTAGTGAAGGTGTGACTGATTTACAATGGGGGGCTAATTCTGGGTTATCTAGACAATTCTCTAAATTTAAGCTGGACGGAGATGTACATGCAGTGTCGCCCTAACCGCCGTCTGCTTCACGTCTGCTGTGCAGCGAGCTACCTTAATTTAAATATTAACTGTATTTTTCTTACTTGTCACTTCTTCTTCTGCGTGTTTTTGCTTTTAGGAAGCTTTAATAGTCGAGTGCTATTAAGTGTTCCATAGATCTCATGTTTGTTTTGAATACAGTCAGAGAGAGTCCCTTTAGTCAGCCATAGTGCCAGTAGTGTCAGTGTCGCCCTAACCGCCGTCTGCTCCACGTCTGCTGTGCAGCGAGCTACCTTAATTTAAGTATTAACTGTATTTTTCTTACTTGTCACTTCTTCTTCTGCGTGTTTTTGCTTTTAGGAAGCTTTAATAGTCGAGTGCTATTAAGTGTTCCATAGATCTCGTGTTTGTTTTGAATACAGTCAGAGTGTCCCTTTAGTCAGCCATAGTGCTAGTAGTGCTAGTGTTTGTTTTGAATACAGTCCAGAGACAGGTAGTGCTATTTTCCTTGTTTTCTACAAGAAGTGGTTAGCAATCACAGTTTAGTCAATAATCAACCACCTTTAGTGAATTAGCAGTCTAGTTAAAAGTTGATTAACACTCTATAGTAAATTGATTTCTTAGGATGGATAGGATGTGTGGCTGCTGTGTACGGACGCAGGAGGAGCTGGCCACTCTTCGCGAACAGCTGAGCGTGTTGATGGCTGCGGTCAGCCATCTTCAGGCTGCTGCCTCGGAGTGTAGCGGCAGTGGGGAGTCTGGTGCGTCGCAAGGTACACCCCAGGTGTTACATGCTTCACCCACTGTCCCTGCTGTCGAGACATCTTCGCAGGTACCGGGTGCGGTTGGGCCACCCTCTCCCCAAGGGGAGTGGCGGGTTCAGCGGCGTTCGCGGCGCACGAGGCGGAGGGTCAATGTGGAGGCTGGCCGTGTGGCATCGCCCGCTCTGCCTGTGAGTGGACATGTGGCTGCTCCTTCAGCAAGGTCCGAGCAGGCACACGGGGGGAGGGGTTTATTAGTTATTGGGAGCTCCAACGTTAGGCGGGTGATGGGGCCCCTTAGGGAAATAGCGGAAAGGTCGGGGAAGAAGGCCAGTGTTCACTCTGTCTGCTTGCCGGGGGGTCTCATCCGAGGTGTGGAGGAGGCCCTACCAGCGGCGATAGAGAGCACTGGGTGCACCCGACTGCAAATTGTTGCTCATGTCAGCACCAATGACTCCTGCCGTCTGGGTTCAGAGGTCATCCTCAGTTCGTACAGGCGGTTGGCGGAGTTGGTGAAGGCGGAAAGCCTCGCTCACGGGGTGGAATCAGAGCTAACTATTTGTAGTATCGTTCCCAGAACCGATCGCGGTCCTCTGGTTTGGAGCCGAGTGGAAGGCTTAAACCAGAGGCTCAGACGATTCTGCGGAGAGCTGGGGTGCAAATTTCAGGACCTCCGCTATCAGGTGGAGAAATGTAGGGTCCCCCTGAATAGGTCAGGCATGCACTACACGCTGGAAGCGGCTACGAGGGTAGCGGAGTATGTGTGGAGTGCACATGGGGTTTTTTTAGGTTAGAGAATTCCCTCCCTAGGCCCGACAAGACGCCTCCTGAGACACGGCAAGGCAGGAGTAGGCAAAATGCAACAAGGAATAACAATATTAATGTGCTAATAGTAAACTGCAGGAGCATCTATAGAAAGGTCCCAGAACTGCTCTCATTAATAAACGGTCACAACGCCCATATAATACTAGGAACAGAAAGTTGGCTGAAACTAGACGTAAACAGTAATGAAATCCTAAACTCGGATTGGAATGTATACCGCAGAGATAGGCTGGACAGTGAAGGGGGAGGCGTGTTTATAGCGGTAAGAAGAGCAATAGTATCGAAGGAAATTGACGGAGATTCGAATTGTGAAATGATTTGGGTGAAGGTCACGGTTAAAGCAGGCTCAGACATGGTAATTGGATGTCTCTATAGGCCCCCGGGCTCAGCAGCTGTTGTGGCTCAGCACCTGAAGAATAATTTGGAAAATATTTTGAGTAGATTTCCCCACCATGTTATAATTCTGGGTGGAGATTTTAATTTGCCGGATATAGACTGGGAGACTCAAACGTTCATAACGGGTGGCAGGGACAAAGAATCCAGTGAAATATTTTTAAGTGCTTTATCTGAAAACTACCTTGAGCAGTTAAACAGAAAACCGACTCATGGCGATAACATATTAGACCTTCTGGTGACAAACAGACCCGAACTATTTGAATCAGTTAATGCAGAACAGGGAATCAGTGATCATAAAGCAGTTACTGCATCGATGATTTCAGCCGTAAATAGAAATATTAAAAAAGGTAGGAAGATTTTTCTGTTTAGCAAAAGTGACAAAAAGCAGATTACAGAGTACCTGACGGCTCAACACAAAAGTTTTGTCTCAAGTGCAGATAGTGTTGAGGATCAGTGGACAAAGTTCAAAACCATGTGCCAAGCAAGATCGTAAGAGATGGGAAAGAGCCACCGTTGTACAACAACCGAGTTAGAAAACTGCTGCGGAAGCAAAGGGAACTTCACAGCAAACATAAACATAGCCAAAGCCTTGCAGACAAACAAAAATTACGCGAAGCGAAATGCAGTGTGAGGAGGGCTATGCGAGAGGCTTTCAATGAATTCGAAAGTAAAGTTCTATGTACTGACTTGGCAGAAAATCCTAAGAAATTTTGGTCCTATGTCAAAGTGGTAGGTGGATCAAAACAAAATGTCCAGACACTCTGTGACCAAAATGGTACTAAAACAGAGGATGACAGTCTAAAGGCCAAATTACTAAATGTCTTCTTCCAAAGCTGTTTCACAGAGGAAGACTGCACTGTGCTTCCTTCTCTAGATTGTCGCACAGTTGACAAAATGGTAGATATCGAAGTAGACGACAGAGGGATAGAGAAACAATTAAAATCGCTCAAAAGAGGAAAGGCCGCTGGTCCTGATGGAATACCAGTTCGATTTTACACAGAGTACGTGAAGGAACTTGCCCCCCTTCTTGCAGTGGTGTACCGTAGGTCTCTAGAAGAGCGAAGCGTTCCAAAGGATTGGAAAAGGGCACAGGTCATCCCCGTTTTCAAGAAGGGACGTCGAACAGATGTGCAGAACTATAGACCTATATCTCTAACGTCGATCAGTTGTAGAATTTTGGAACACATATTATGTTCGAGTATAATGTCTTTTCTGGAGACTAGAAATCTACTCTGTAGGAATCAGCATGGGTTTCGAAAAAGATGGTCGTGTGAAACCCAGCTTGCGCTATTCGTCCACGAGACTCAGAGGGCCTTAGACACGGGTTCACAGGTAGATGCCGTGTTTCTTGACTTCCGCAAGGCGTTTGACACAGTTCCCCACAGTCATTTAATGAACAAAGTAAGAGCATATGGACTATCAGATCAATTGTGTGATTGGATTGAGGAGTTCCTAGATAACAGAACGCAGCATGTCATTCTCAATGGAGAGAAGTCTTCCGAAGTAAGAGTGATTTCAGGTGTGCCGCAGGGGAGTGTCATAGGACCGTTGCTATTCACAATATACATAAATGACCTGGTGGATGACATCGGAAGTTCACTGAGGCTTTTTGCAGATGATGCTGTGGTGTATCGAGAGGTTGCAACAATGGAAAATTGTACTGAAATGCAGGAGGATCTGCAGCGAATTGACGCATGGTGCACGAAATGGCAATTGAATCTCAATGTAGACAAGTGTAATGTGATGTGAATACATAGAAATATAGGTCCCTTATCATTTAGCTACAAAATAGCAGGTCAGCAACTGGAAGCAGTTAATTCCATAAATTATCTGGGAGTACTCATTAGGAGTGATTTAAAATGGAATGATCATATAAAGTTGATCGTCGGTAAAGCAGATGCCAGACTGAGATTCATTGGAAGAATCCTAAGGAAATGCAATCCGACAACAAAGGAAGTAGGTTACAGTACGCTTGTTCGCCCAATGCTTGAATACTGCTCAGCAGTGTGGGATCCGCACCAGGTAGGGTTGATAGAAGAGATAGAGAAGATCCAACGGAGAGCAGCGCGCTTCGTTACAGGATCATTTAGTAATTGTGAAAGCGTTACGGAGATGATAGATAAACTCCAGTGGAAGACTCTGCAGGAGAGACACTCAGTAGCTCGGTACGGGCTTTTGTTGAAGTTTCGAGAACATACCTTCACCGAAGAGTCAAGCAGTATATTGCTCCCTCCTACGTATATCTTGCGAAGAGACCATGAGGATAAAATCAGAGAGATTAGAGCCCACACAGAAGCATACCGACAATCCTTCTTTCCACATACAATACGAGACTGGAATAGAAGGGAGAACCGATAGAGGTACTCAGGGTACCCTCCGCCACACACCGTCAGGTGGCTTGCGGAGTATGGATGTAGATGTAGATGTAGATCCGACCCATTTCTTAAAAAGATTACTAAAAAATTAGGAAGATTCTAAGAAAATCGAATTTTCTGTGGGGTACCTTCTAGGGGAAGCCTCAGAATGGGCTACAGCACAATTGTCAATATTGAGAATTTTTCCTCTTGGGAGGTCTTTCAAAAGAAATTTAAAGAGAAATACTGGCCTACCAGTGCCCAAGAAAAGTTGATATCAGATCTATGGGACCCAAAAATATCACAATAATACTTGGGCTACTATGAGGAAATATTTCAATTGACAATTAATATGAGCAAAGTATTTAGATAAGCCAATGGAAGAAGAGGGATTGGTATGTATTTTAATTAGACAATTGCACATCTATGCGAGAAAAGACATCTTATGTAGTGGTTGGAAAATGATAGATGAGTTGTTGTCTTTTGTAGACACACTTGATGTTATAAATAAGGACCGCAACAAAACTATACACCAAGGTGAAAGTTCAAGCTATATAAGGAATGGCGGGAATAACTTTAAAAAGCAAGAGACAAACATAGCAAAAGTACATCAGTGCAATAAGAAAGTTGTAACGGCTATTATCAAAAGAAGAATCCACATTGAAATTTGGATCCAGTAAATTCTCAAGAATTTGTACCAAGTAACCAAAGAACACAAAAAGGGAAAGTATTATCTCGTTTCGGTAACCAATCTGTAATTGGTAGTAATGAGGGAAGCATTGTTCGGCCTGGATCCAGGGCTGGGGCCCAGGCCGTAGAGATACATTAGGATGCCTTATTCCATATAAGTATGTTAATTTTACACACAGAATACCCACAAAGGAATGGTTGCTACTTGAAGAACCAATCTTAGCCGCTAATAACCCACAGCATATAATAGCAGGGACAATGGAAACTTCCGAGGTTAACATATTTATAGATTCGGGAAGTGAGGTATCACTCATCTCAAATGCATTTTTTAACTCGCTGCAGAATAAACAGCACTTACTGTTATTGCCAGTGACTGGACTGTACATATTCAGTATAACAGGAACAAAAGTAAACTTGTGAAATATGAAACTCAAGTGAACTGCAGTATGGGAAATATATTATTTCATCAAACACTATTAATAGTTGAGAATATTAATAGAGGTGTATTGTTTGGCTTGGATTGGTTATAAGAGTTTAAAGTCATCTCAAACTTTGACGAAACTTTGGTAGAGGTGACAGTAGATGTTGGACACCATTAATGACAGATAGTTACATCTGAAAACAAACAACTGAGTTTCAGTGTCTACGATTAACAGCTATATAACAATTGTCAACAAATATCAATAATGTGGCCCAAGGAACACATCGAACTGATATTTTATTTTATTTCATTTCATTTATTATCATCCTTTGCATCATGTACATGATATAAGAATTTTCATAATACTGTCCAGAATATGCACAGCAGAAAATTACAAATTTCTATCAGACACACAAAATTAACATTATATAATATGTTGAAAATCAAAACATTGAATTAATGGGTTGTTCTTTTACATGCTGTTTTAACATGTAGGCACTTAATGGGGCCCCTTAGGGATATAGCAGCAAGAGAGGGGAAGAAAACCAATGTGCACTCCGTGTGAATACCGGTGGGGAGTCATTCCAGATGTGGAAAGAGTCCTTCCGGATGCCATGAAGGGTACAGGGTGCACCCATCTGCAGGTGGTCGCTCATGTCGGCACTAATGGTGTGTGTCACTATGGATCAGAGGAAATCCTCTCTGGCTTCCGGGGGCTATCTGATTTGGTGAAGACTACCAGTATCGCTAGCGGGATGAAAGCAGAGCTCACCATCTGCAGCATCGTCGACAGGACTGACTGTGGACCTTTGGTACAGAGCCGAGTGGAGGGTCTGAATCAGAGGCTGAGACGGTTCTGCGACCATGTGGGCTGCAGATTCCTTGACTTGCGCCATAGGGTGGTGGGGTTTCGGGTTCCGCTGGATAGGTCAGGAGTCCACTACACGCAGCAAGCGGCTACACGGGTAGCAGGGGCTGTGTGGCGTGGACTGGGCGGTTTTTTAGGTTAGATGGCCTAGGGCAAGTACAGAAAGGGCAACAGCCTCAAAGGGTGCGGGGCGAAGTCAGGACATGCGGGGACCAAGCAGCAATCAGTATTGTAATTGTAAACTGTCGAAGCTGCATTGGTAAGGTACCGGAACTTCAATTTTCATCAGTTTTTCAAAAATGTTTGATAAAGATGAAAGGAGGGATATAGGTCTATAGTTTTCTATCTTATGTGTATCCCCATTTTTGAATAATGGTGTAACCTTAGAAATTCTCAGCCATTGGGGCAACACACATTCGTTGAATGATAAATTGGCAATATGTACCAGTGGTTACAAGATTTGTGAGGTGGCTTTTTTCATTGTTGTCATTGGCACTTTACATCCAGACATTTTGGGTTTCATACCGTTAATTACTTTCAATATTTCATATTTATTAGTGGGACTTATTATGCTACTGACTACTTTTAGTGTTGTTTTCCCTTCTTTGGTAAAGCTCTTCCTTAATTTATCAGGCACACTTACAAAGTAGTTGTTAATGCAATTGGACAAGATTTCCTTCTTTATTTCAATGTTATTACTAGATTTAAGTACAATATCCTGATCTTTAGAGCTTTTTCCTATTTCTCTTTTAACAATTTCCCATGTGGTACTTAATTTATTGTCTGACTTCCTAATTAGTCTATCATTACTTAATACTTTTGCTAGATTAATTACCCTTCTATATAACTTTTTGTAGTTACTAACATATTTTTTTAAAAATATTATACAAAGTTAATGAATCCCAGGTATTAACCGATCAACAAAGGCAAGATTTATATAAAATTTTAATGGAGTATGAAGTACTGTTTTCTGTCCAGGTAACATCAGCGACTGTATCCTGTAAGTTCAAAATTGAAGATGTCACTCCATTCTTTTGCAAACCGTATCCAATACCGCTGAGTTTGAAGGAAGCAGTTTGGGATGAGATTAACGAAGTGATTGATAATAATATTATAGAAAGAAGTTCAGGTATGATGAATAATCCTATGGTCATGGTAAAGAAAGCTACAGGCAGTGTATAGTTAGTCTTAGACACTTGTACATGGAATTGATGTATAGAGACGGAGAGCGACCAACCGATTAATATTGATGAATTGTTGTCCAAATTTGAAAAGGCAAGATCCTTTAGCACAATGGATTTGACTATGGGATACTGGCAGATAAAATTACATCCAGAATCCAAAAAAACATACAGCCCTTTTATTTAATGGAAAATCATATCATTTCAACGTATTGCCATTTGGACTTAATATCTCTATGTCTGTATTTATATGCGCATTAGATGAAGCACTAGGAAGAGACTTATTGAACGATTTGTTAATGTATGTAGACAAAATTCTAATATCAGATACTTGGGAAGAAGATTGTCTAACTTTATGCAAGATTCTGAAAAAATTTAAAGAGAAAGATATTATGGTGAAGCTGTCAAAATCGTTTTTTGAGCACCAAGAACTTAAGTTCTTGGGGCATATTGGAGGGGTAGAGGGAATTAGACCAGACCCTGAAAGTGTAAAAGCTATCAAAGAATGTCTGCACCCCAGAAATTTAAGACAATTAAAAAGATTTATAGGTATGGCTGGATACTATCAATGATGTGTATGGGGGCAAGAGTTAAATGACCCAAGAATTTTATATTTATTAATAAAGGGAGTACCATGGACTTGGGATGAAGGTGCAAATGATGCATTTGAAAACGTTAAAAGAGCGCTTGTTGAGGCGCCCATATTACCTCATACAGTTATGGGCAAACCATTTAAAATTTCAACAGATGCATCTGATTACAGTATTGCTGCCAAACTTTTCCAAGGAGAATGGGATCTGAGTAATGTAGAACACAGAACCATAGCTTTTGTTAGCCATAATCTAAATAAGCACAAACTAAATTACACAGCTACTGAAAAGGAACTATTGGCTATTGTGTGGCATATTCAAAAGTTTCAAACATTAGTATGGGGATCAGAAATACATATTTATACAGATCATCAAGCTTTATCCTTTCTGATGAGTAGTTGATTACTACACAGTAGGCTAATGGGATGGACGCTTTTCCTACAGGAGTACGATATTAAGATACAGTACGTAAAAGGTTCTGAAAATAGTGTACCTGATGTTTTGTCTAAGCTACCCATAGGAATGGAAGAATTGAAACGTATGGAAGGACCTGATGTTATTTTTGCTATTAATTTTATGTCAGCAGAATATCCGATCATCAGAGTAAAGGAAATGGCTCAAAGAATAACAGAAAATATCTGTCATGATCGCTATTTCACGGAAATATTTTCTGTGTGTATCCAGAACTCATTACCTCCTAATCAATTAGGAAAATGAAAAATTATAAATCGTAGCTTGTTTTGGAGAGACAGCGTAACACCACAGCATTGGCATTTATGTATTCTGAAGGTAATGGAAGACGAACATCAACGGTATGTTCACACAGGGTATGAACACTTTGGAATCAAAAAATGTATATCCCATATGAATAAGTTTTATTACTGAATAATGTTCATGTGAAATACAAAATATATCCTATTATTCATAAGTCATTACATGACCTCACAGCAGCAGCAGACTTTTGTGGACCAATTCCACAAGGAAAGCGAGGAGTAACATATATTTTGGTTTTCATAGAATGCTGGTCAAAATATATTAAACTATATCCCGTTAAAAAAGCAATTACACAAACAGTTATACACTGCTTACAACAATACTTCCTAGAAGTAGGTAAACCAAAACGGCTTCTTATGGATAATGGACCACAATTTGTCAGTAATGAATTTAGAGAATTCCTAGCATGGGAAGGTATTTGACAAGTGTTAATATACAAGTATAACCCATCGTCAAACCCATGTTAGCGAGTAATGAAGGAAATTGTAAAATTATGTCGTACTTACTGCCGTGAAAAACATACTTCGTGGGCAACAAAAAATGAGTTACCCCATTTATCAACTGGGATGACACGTTTAGAAGTTATAGACAAACCTTTTATAGGAGAACCTCTAATTAAATATTTTAATTGGCTTAAACAACCGGGTGTCAATTATGAAGTGAATTAGAAATAGTTTCCAAGAATTTAGTTGAGAAAGTGCAACAAAGAGTAAATAAGCGTAACGAAAAAGCTGTAGAATCTCAATACCAAGTCGATGACCTGTCCTTATAAAACATCTTCAAAGCTGGACTCCGAAGAAAGAGACCCAGAAGTTTTTCCAAAAATATGAGGTACCATACTGGGTATAAACGGTGATCCATCCTAAGACATTATTTTTAGTAGATCCTACAACTGGATCAGAGAAGGGGAAATACAATATAAAAGATGTAAAATTGTATACCCCCAGGGATGTTAACATTGAGTTAATGGGCAGAGTGATGACTGTCGGATCCTGAGTTGTTTTCGGTGTTTCTTCCAAAATAGTCTTTCTGCACCAAATTCCTATAAAATCTTAAACTATTCTGTCATCTATTCTTTAAAATGTAGAACTACCCTAGAGTCTTATTACTTAGAAAACAGAATATGACTATAAAACAGAGAACAACTTAAGAAAATCACTGAAAAGAAGTGATATCTAGACAACATAAGCCGAATAAATTATTATATTTATGGATAATATAATATGATGTGACTAGTTAAACAATGGTGATACCAAAATGTATAGCTTTTCTATTTTGTATAGAGTATTTTATACTTTTTATGAGATGTGATATAGATGGGAGGGTTTGTATAAATTTTGAAAGAGGTGGGTATTGTAGATAACGGCATGATTTATCTGTTTGTGTAAATCATGACTAATACAAAACACACAGTACACCTTTCAAACAACCCTCATAAACAAATGTGCCTGACCCTTCATCATTTGCTGTATCCATAGGCTTGCTAGGATTTCCTTCGGGGACCTCGATGGTGAGGTGGGACAAGTCCATTCAGTTGGAGACTATTTAGCACCAAACCTCCTTCAGTATTTCACTCAAGTACCTGAGAAGTAGGGATTCTGGGGAAAGGGGGACGGGGGGAAGGGTTTCCTGTCTTTGGGGCTATCTTCTTTCTCTTCATCGATCCTAGCATCCATATCTATTTTTGCCTTTCTTGCTTCTCATTTGAGGACCAGTCTATTTTTCCCTATTTCCATAATCATAAACTTCTATCATTGAAGTCCTTCCTTATTTCCATGGTTTCTAATAACCTACATCTTATCTTTAGATAAGAAGGTCGAAGAATCAGACTACATGAACACACATCTGCATATACACAAGTACACACTTAGACACAAACATACAATTACAGACTAGAAAGCCTGTCACAATATGAGTACCGCCAAGTGTTTTAGAGGAAAATGTGGGTAAATCTAAAAATATGCACACCTATATAGCAAGCTATGACAGTTCTATATCAAATATACATAAGAAAAGATGTATCTAAAATAAGAAAGAGGCATGAGCAAAGAGAGAAAATGGAAGCAGGAGAGAACGTTAACCATGATTATCAATAAGAAATGTCAGTATAACTAATACTCTAATGAATTGAAGGACAGTAGGACATGAATAGTGTATGTTAACATGATATCTATATAAAGTATAGAAGTTAATAAGTAGAGGAGGACTCTAGGGTGTAAATGATGTATTAAATAATAAATGTGAAGCTTAAGATAGATTTATATCTTTACCAGAAAGTACGTAATTATGTTATACATAGAAATGTATACTAACGTAATGAACCATGAGGCCTACTCAGAAAGGATAAGGGGGGCATACCCAGCATTCACTAAGTATAAAGGGCAGGCATACCTATGTGGAGATAGGACGACCTGTGGCCTAAAAAAATAGGGATGTTTTACAAGGGGCGTACCTACCAAATGGAAAGAGGAAGTGCTTTCATAAGGTCAACCCAAAAGTAAGGAATAGGTGCTGATCCTAGGAGAAGGGGACAGTATTGTTACAAAAGCCACAAATTTTATAAGAATCATAATGGAAAGTATACATTCTATGAATGATTAGCATTATTATGTTTTGTAGAAGTAAATGAATGTCAAAAGAACACTGTTATATCACCCAGAGTTCCTCCAAGTAACAACTAATGAAAATAGTACATACTAGGAAAAAGGTAGTGCAAAAAGATAAGAATGGAAAATAGATTACTCATGCGTCATAAACACCTGAAGTTTTTGATTGAAAAAGAAAACAAAGAAAAGAGAAAAAATCCTCATGATTCCTAAATATTAGAAAATTTGACTAAAACCTCAAGTGAGTGCTCATGTCTTAATATTAAAGTAAAATAAGAAAAGAATAGAGAAACAATAGCAGAAAGATTGTTGTTATAGAAAGGAGAGATATGTATATAAACCTATATAAAAATGTTTATTGTTAAGATATGAAATGTTATTATTGATGATATTACTTGCATAATGATTATGTATAAAATATCGCATGCTCGATCTGGCGGGGGGGATGATATGTAGTGATTCGAGAATTTCTGTGTAAATTCTAGAACCACTCAGCTTCTATCATCTCGAACACATGATATTCTAGATACGAGTGTGGGATAGTAAAATCCTACCTACTGCGCATCACATAGATGTTTTAGAGGAAGAACTATGGAGTTTTTATGCAGCTCTGAGCCTATTGTGTCATTGACTATTGTTATGTGAAAGACTAAATACCTAGGAATTACAATTATGAGTAACATAAATTGGAAAGACCACATAGATTATATTGTGGGGGAAGGCAAAACAAAGACTGCACTTTGTTGGCAGGACACTTAGAAGATGCGACAAACCCACTAAAGAGACAGCTTACATTACACTTGTCTGCCCTTTGCTGGAATATTGCTGCACGGTATGGGATCCTTATCAGGTAGGATTGACGGAGGCCATTGAAAAAGTGCAAAGAAGGGCAGCTCGTTTCGTGTTATTGTGCAAAAGAAACTCTTGATACAGCCTTGGACTCGTTTGTAGCTAATAAACTCCTGTGTAACACTGATGAAACCCAACTCCAAATGGAATTGTCTAATGAAACAGAAAATAAGTCAGTAAAACTTTTAGGTATTTACATTGACTCCAAACTCCACTGGGAGGAACATAACAATCGCATATGTGAAAAAAAAACTTGTGTCTCACACCTCACTTTGAAGCTTAGGAACCCATGAACGAAACGTCAGAGCCAAGGCTAATTTAGATATACCAAGGCACAGCGTAGTAAGAACTCAAAATTTTCAACAAATTACCAATCTATGTTCAGTCTATGGATCTAAAAGTTTTTAAAATTAAATGATACACATGAGTATCAAATCACCCATTTTACAATATTTAAGAATATTTGAGATGCCTGAGGGGGATATTAGCATTTTCCTTTAGTCCAGTGTATCATAATTGCTTTCTTTATGTCCTACATCTACATCCATACTCCGCATCCATACTGACGGTGTGTGGCGGAGGGTACCTTGAGTACCTCTATCGATTCTCCCTTCTATTCCAGTCTCGTATTGTTTGTGGAAAGAAGGATTGTCGGTATGCCTCTGTGTGGGCTCTAATCTCTATTGTTCTGTACAATTATGCTTCTACTATGTTCTGCATACTCTATCCAGTTATTGTCACACTGTGTTTGTACCATACTACATCCACAAGTACCGATTCCAGGGGGGCTGAGCGGGAGGGGGGAGGGGGGGGCGGAGCCCCACCTATAATTTAAGAAATTTATTTGTTACATTATGCTTTGTAAAATCACAAAATTATGTTAGAATTTTTTATTTGCCTTGTCTAATGATAGCTACCTTTTAAAATACATTCAGTAATGAGCTAAAACAAACAATTATTACGGTAGTAAGCAGTTTAACTGAAAATGAGTGGTGTGGATCATGATAGTGTTATGGAGCTGTGGGCACTCTTAGAATTTGTCCCGGTGTGCGAAGCTTCGGTTAAGTCTGGCGTCGGCGGACCAGCGCTGCGGCCATGGCGACATCAAAAGGACTGCAGCAGAAGCGCCTGCACCCCTCCGCCTCGCGTCGCCTTGACGCTTCGAGACATCACGACGCCGGGGCTATATAAAGTACACCCTGCTGTCGCAGTCATTCACCTCGCGTACGTCCTCAACGAGATTAATCGTTCCCGCGAGTTCCCAGCTTGCTGGAAACATGCGGAAGTGGTCACGATACACAAACCAGGGAAAGACCCTCTATTCCCGCAGCACTACAGGCCGATTAACCTCTTTCCAACTCTCAGCAAACTCTATGAGCGCCTCCTGCTAAGACCCATACAAGAACATATTACCAGAGAGCAAATGCTGCCGGATTTCCAATTTGGGTTACGGCAGAACCGCTCTGCCCCACAACAGATCATGAGAGTGGTCGAAGCAGCTACAGAGGGCTTCAACCACAGAGGCTACTGCGGGATAGTGCTACTAGACGTAGCCAAAGCCTTTGACTCAGTATGGCATAGAGGGCTACTCTACAAGTTGTACACACAAGGGTTTCCCGGGAGCATAGTTCAGCTGATCAAGAGCGATATCCCGAATAGAACTTTCTCCATCAAAGTAGAAACTGCCACCTCCACCAGAAGGCGTAATCGTGCTGGGGTGCCACAGGGGTCGGTCCTGGGGCCCGTATTGTGCAGTTTGTGCACTGCGGACACTCCAACGGCCCCACTGGTGCACAATGCGCAGTTCGCGGACGACACAGCCTTCTACAAGAGAAATGCGAACAAGGACCTGGTCATTCGTAGGCTACTAAGGGTTTTAGACGACACAGAAACCTGGGCCCGTCGCTGGCGCATCACCATCAGCTCTGAGAAGACGCAGGCAATGCTGATTACACGCAGGCTCGGAAGGCGCGAACCTCCTCAACGTCCCCCCCCTCCACCTTCACCTAAATGGAAAGCGACTCCCCTGGCGCAGAACCTCCAAGTACCTTGGCGTAACCTTGGACTTTCGTTTTACGTGGAAACCCCACATAGACGAGGTCCACAGGAACGTCTGCGCCAGAATGTCCATCCTATACCCTATCCTGAACTCAACCAGCTCCCTTCCCTGCCCAGTAGCAGTAAATGTGTACCAGGCCCTGATCCGGCCAGTAATGGAATATGCGTGCCCTGTCTGGGGATACGCGGCAAAGCAGCACCTGGACAAACTCCAGATTCTGCAGAACCGCGCCCTCAGAAGGGTACTGCATCTACCTCTTGGATTCCCCACAGACAACCTGCACGCCGCAGCTGAAATCCCATTCCTCGGAGAGCGTTTCCAGGATCTGGCAAGGGCCTTCTATAAGGGTTCTTACAGATCTGGAAACGCACTCATCCACTCCCTAGGTCGGTATGACATGTCCCGCTATAAGCACAAGCGCCCTATGACGATCTTCGACGATCAAGTCGAAGAGAAAATCCCAATACCCAATCCCTAATCCTGTTCCTTCCCATACAACACCAATAATCTCGCCTACCTCAGGCAAGTACCAGATACATTCACAACAATCATCACATATCACAGACACCAATAAACTATAGAAAAATCACACACACGTACACAGGGGAGTAAAACCCGAAAGGCTACAAACTCCCCCTCACACTTCCCCAAAGAGGGGAAAGTAATAGATGAGAGCAGCAGCAGTCATTCAGTGTTGATAGTTCCGATCAGTGCATGCTGCAGATGTGTTTAGTGTTCCGACTTTAATGTCTAGTTGACTATTTTATATGGCTATGTTTTATTCGTTTACTTTAGTCTTTTATTGTTCTGTGAATTAAGTTTGCAATGGATAAATTTGTTACCAAAAAGGTGCGCTTGGAAGTTGATGATACTGCAAGTCAGCCACCAACAATTATTGTGTCGTCAGTTGCTTTGTGGTCTTCAGGCGAGAACCGTTCACAGCTCAAACCTGGAAAATCCGGTCAGGGAAGATCATTTCAGAAGTCTTGGTTGATCAAATAAACGTGGCTAGAATGTGAAGCATCTATGAAAAAGGTTTTTGCAAAACCTGCAAAGAGGCAGATGCTAAAAACCTATTACAATATTCTTCAGAAAAAGAAGATGCATTTGCTTCCGTAGGGTTTTATAACTGGAAAAAGTGTTTGAAAAAATTCCGTCTTGATGAGAATATGTTTATGCATAAAGAAGGTGTTCTGAAGCTACATTCTGTCACTAACCTAAGTGTGACGTCCCAGTTGAATGAACAGTTAGATCGTGATATGAAGAAAGGCCGTTTAGCTCTTGAGACAATGTTTACTACTGTGCGATTTCTGTGCCGACAAGGACTAGCAATTAGAGGGCACGAAGATGTAAACTCAATTTTTTTTCAATTGTTGGAACTCCGAAAGAATGACATAGCTGAGCCCATAAGTGGATGTCCCACGATATTCAAAACGAGATCATTTATCTACAAGGAAAGTCTGTGTTGAGAAAAGTATTGACTTCAGTAAAGAAGACAACATTTTTCTATTCTGGTTGACGAAACAAGTGATTCTTCGCTTCACAAACAAGTGTCATTTTGTATTTGTACTGTTGATGATTCCTTAATCATCAACGAAGAATTTATTGGTTTATACGAGACCCCCAACACTGAATCACAAACTCTGTTTAATATTTTAAAAGACGTTTTAGCTCGTCTTGATTTGTCAATGGATAACTTAAGAGGATAGTGCTTTTATGGTGCCTTGAATATGAGATGTAAGTTCAAAAGACTAAAAAAGTTAGTTTTGGATATACGACCAAAAACACGTTATGTACGCTGCACTGCTCACAGTTTAGACTTGGCAGTTGTAGACAGACTTAATAAACACCGTAAGGGAATCCAACAAAAGGATGGGACTTCTCAGAAGCATATGCTGTGAGAGCGCCAACGACCAAGCTGGTCTACGATCCCTTTGTCCGACTCGATGGACTATGCAATCTTCTAGTATCTTGAGAATATTGAAAAACTTTGAAGAAATTCTAGAGCCTTTTTGAAACATTTTCTGCAGAGTACAAAGCAGAGGCAGGTTACAAATGTGCAGGCTACCTTGAGTCAAAGTTACAGTTCAAAACTTATTTCTTTTTACGTCTTTATTGCCATGCAATGAACCCAGTAGAGGATGTCAATGAAAAAATTCAATGCCCTCATCTAAGTGTTGCTGATCTGGAAAAAATATATGAGGTCTCGATTTATATAGTGAACAGAGGACGTGATAGTTTTGAACGCTTTTGGGAATTGTGTTTAAAAGAAAACCTTCACAAGTTGATGATCCTTCGCTTCCTCGGAATCGTAGTATACCAAAGAAGTATGAAAACAATTAAGCCAGCTCACTGCACACTTTCAAAACCCCAAAGGAATGCTACAAAGCTATTTACATTGACGTTTGTGAAATGGTGCAATCTTGCACGACTGAGCGGATTGCTTCAACTGGACTCACACAGGTCATTGCAGTTGAACAAGGGTACTTGTTTCTAGTAAACAAAGGTGAAACAAATTTGGAGAAATCATCTGAGTTTTTTGAAAGTGACCTAGACTGCACTTACACTTGAATATGTTTGCTGACATCGCTCATAAAAAACAACAACTGGTCTTAAAAACATGCCTGATGTAAGAAAGTATATAAACAAGAGCCTACAGTTTCAAAAATGTTATGAGAAGTAATGAAGTGCATTAAGTTTCGCCAAGTTGTTCCAATCACAACAACAGCAGAACGGTCATTTAGCGGCCTTAGACGTGTAAAGTCATATCTCCGATCAACAATGGGACAGAAGCGATTG
Organism: Schistocerca gregaria; assembly: GCF_023897955.1. Lineage (NCBI taxonomy): Eukaryota > Metazoa > Arthropoda > Insecta > Orthoptera > Acrididae > Schistocerca > Schistocerca gregaria. The sequence goes on from NC_064922.1 coordinate 205,091,840, forward strand.
AACAACTTGGCTGTTCTTCATGCCCACTGTCAGCAATCCAGTTAGACGGTAGACATTTGTACCTTTGTAGACACTCAGCCCTAATAATGGCATTTAGAGCAATATTAAAAATCTTTATAAAATAGAGAATTAAATATATACACAATGTTAAATTTTCAGTTCGAAATATTAGTACTAGTTTACTACTGTATTACTATCGTACTGTATTAGTTATTTTTAAATACTTAAATATTTTTAGGGTGTAAGACCCAATTAAACCCCACTATTTATATACTTTTTGACTGAATGTATTAGGCATACTCTATTAACTTTATTAACTGTATTAAAGCATTAACTTTCAGATATTGTTTTTATATAATTTACCCTGAGCCTTATTCAAAGTAAGCTTAAATTAGCTATTCCACTTATTAATCAAAGTGCTATTACTGTGCGACAGCAATATTTAATGTTTTATTCTTTTAATGATAGTCTAGGGTTAAATTAAATATAATTTCAGTCTTTTCAGAGCTATATATATATATTAACTGCTCTGTAATAGTCATAAGCATGATTATTACTGTAAATTAAAGTAGCTTTTTACGAAAATACCGTGCGTGTTTATGTTTTCTTTCTTTTTTTAAAGTCAATGTGTCTGGCTTGTCGAGTTTCTCGGAGTGTCGAATTATCGAGAGTCTAGAGTTCGGGGTTCTATTGTCGATCATATGACTCTAAAATCCTTCAAAAAACTTTAAAACTCCCAATTTTTTCTTCTAAAATTTAGAAAGTTTCCCGGGGGCCCCCAATATTTTCTATAATTCGGCGCCCCTGACTTCACACCTATAACTTACAGACACTAGTTCTTGCAATTCTTCCCCTAGCTTATCTTATTGTTATGGTACTTATTATGTATACTACAGTTAATTGACATTAGTATATTTTGTTATTATATATCCATATGTATGGCTACATCCTGTATGATACAACAATGACGAAGTCTATTTCATTGTAAAATGATCAGTGATGAATAAAAATTATTTATTTCTTGAACATGCTCCATCTGGCAACAGTGAGTGTAAGAGATGGTCATGTGCAGATGACTAATATGGCCAGACGTTTGATGGCAGTGGATGACGATGAGTGGTGTATACAACCGCTGAAGAGGTGAAGAGGAGAACGGAGCAGGCTGCCTTTAACTGTAGGTGCTGAGCGAGAGGTCTACAAGACGACACTTGGTATTGACATTCGACACAGGGCGGCGGCGAGACGGCGGACGACTTGGCACACAGATGGCAGCACGGGTAGTAGAAGACACACAGGTGTTGACAAACAGCTTGATTGATTGATTGATTGATTTATTCAGCAGCCATTTGATGTAATACATTTGATACATGTTGTATCTTTACATATAGGCATTGTCATGTTTTACATTGAAGTTGAGAATACATTACAATTTCACATATACATCTTCAAATTGATACTATTATAAAAAGTGATAATGATACATGTTAAAATCCCATAGGTTAATAATCATAATAGTCTACAATTATACAAGTTTATAATCATACATTATTTATTCATACTTTTGCTGTAGTCGAAATATCCCTTTATTGAATGAAAAGGGTTTACTTATACAGCTTCAAATTAACAATATTATAAAAAGTTAATAATAACACATGTTAAAATCACCTAAGTTAGTAATCATGATAGTCTACAATTATACAAGTTTATTATCATACCTTATTTATTCATACTTTTGCTGTAATCAAAGTATTCCTGTATAGTATAGAATGGGTTTTCTGTCAGTATTGGTTTAATACCTTTTTTAAATTCATTTATGCTCTCTGCTTTTGTGATGACATTTGGTAGACAGTTATAGAGGCGCATTCCTATGTATGTAGTCCCTTTCTCATATCGGCTGGTTGATGCTGAATTGCCCTTAGTTTCCAGCAATTCCGGGTTTCATATTGGTGTACCTGTTCGTTCGTTTGGTAGAGATTAATGTGTTTTTTAGTGAGTATTAGAATTCTGTAGATGTAGACATTTACTACCGTTAGGATATTTAGTTCTTTAAATTTTGGTTTGCAAGTGGCTCGCCACTTTTGTCTTGTCATTATGCGGATTGCCTTTTTTTGTATAATAAGGATCTTTTTCATATTTGATGCACTCCCCCAAAGCTCAATTCCATAGGACATAATGGAATAGAATTGTGCAAAGTAATATTTTATCAGAGTTTCCATATTAACAATTTCACTTAGCTTCCTAATTGCAAAACAAACCGAGTTAAGCTTATGACATACAGCATTGATGTGCTCTGACCAAGACAGTTTGTCATCTATGTAGAGACCTAAAAATTTCGCACTTGTTACTTGTTCAAGACTGTTGTCATTGATTTTTAATCCTATCAAATTTTGTTTGGGTCTGTTATTTTTGAAACAGATAAAATTAGTTTTCTTGTAATTTGGTACTAATCTGTTGTTGCAGAACCAAGTATCAAGATAACAAAGAATCCCTTCAGTGTTTGGAGCACATTCTTCTAAGTTTGCACCCTTTATCACAATATTGGTATCATCAGCATAGAGGATGGCCTTATTTTGGATGCCACTGGGGAGATCATTTACATAAATCAAAAAGAGTAGTGGCCCAAGCACGCTTCCTTGTGGTAAACCATGTGTAATTTTCTGTGTGTCAGAGTAAAATGTATTTCCTTTTTCATCAGATATTTCCACTTTCTGATATCTATTTGTCAAATATGAACTCAATAAGTCAAGTGCCGTGCCTCTGATCCCATAGAATTCTAATTTCTGCAGAAGCAATTCATGATTTACTAGGTCAAATGCTTTGGATAGGTCACAGAATATCCCTATTGTAGTTTCTTCCCTGTCAAAAGCATCTAGCACATAGTCAATAAGTTCCTTTGTAGCAGTAGTGGTGGACTTGTTTTTCTGGTAACCGTGTTGACTTCTGGATAATATTTTGTATGTTGTAAAGAACTTCATCAACCTGTTGTGCAGAATACGTTCAAAAATTTTTGCTATTATTGGTAAAATACTCACAGGCCTGTAGTTTTCTGGTTCTTTCGCATCACCCTTTTTATATAGCGGTATTAATCTTGCTATTTTCAGGCTTTCTGGAAACACCCCCTCTGCCATTGATTCGTTGAATAATTTAGCAAGTGGCTTAGCTATAAAGGTAGAAGACATTTTCACCAGCATATTTGAGATCCCGTAAACATCCTGTGTCTTAGTGTTTTTCAGGTTGTTTATGACTCTAATTACTTCTGTTTCACTCGTAGGAAACAGGTAGATTGAATTACTTAATGACTGATTATTCAGCTTTAACCCATTTAAAGCATTATTTGCTGAAGTTCTGATATTGTCTGTCATATGCTTGCAGATATTTACAAAGTAGTTATTAAAGACATTTGCTATGGCATCTGGGCTTTTTATTAAGGTGTTATTCCATCTAATTTCTTTGGGACAGTCCTTTTTATTCCTTCTATGACCTGTTTCTTCATTTAAGATTTGCCATGCTGTCCTAGCCTTATTTTCTGAAAGGCTGATGGCCTTCTCAATAGCCTTTTTCTTGGCACATTTTATGACTTTTTTATATATTTTTTTGTACCTATCATAATACATCTTAAGATTTGAACCCTCTGTTTTGTACTTAACTAATCCATGCAGCTCTTTGAGCCTATTACTGGATACCATAATGCCCCTGCTTATCCAGTTATTTTGTTTTGTTTTACTAAAGACACATTTGTTTTTGTAGGGGAAAGCCTCATTGATGTATTCACAGTACTTTGTTATAAAAATAATAGCATTGTTTTCATTGCTTTTATCTAGTAGTTCAGTCCAACCTTCCTTAGCCAGATTGGTGGTAAACTTATTTATGTTTTCTTTGTGTATTGGCTGGTACTTAATATTATACTTTCTGTCCTTTAGGTTTTGATTTATGGTAATTATTTGTTCAGTATGGTCAGATAAATTGTTTTCAGCAATGTTTACAGTATAATTCTCTGATTGAATATTTGTGACAATGTAGTCAATTGAAGTGGCACTGTTAGCAGAGACTCTAGTCGGATCTATGATTGTGTTGTGCATGTTGAAAGATGTGAATATTGATTGGAGTTCTTGTTTATGTTTAGAATCCTTGAGGTAATCAATGTTGAAGTCCCTGCAAAGTATTAGTTTGCATTTAGACTTAATAACCTTGCTTAATACTTTATCTAAGCTATTGAAAAATGTGATTAATTTACTGTCAGGTGATCTATAAACATTAATGATTACATATCGTAGATCAGAAAGCACAATTTCAATGGCAGAGCATTCAAATTCTTTTTCAATACTTAACTTACATAAATCTGCTCTACTTTTTACCACATCCCGTAGCCCATTTTGCACATAAATGCAGCTACCTCCATTTTTATGGGTTGTCCTACTGAAATATGAAGCTACTGTATAGTTTTCTAGATTGAAAAGAGGTATTTCCTGTTCCTTAAGCCAGTGTTCGGTAACACATATGATAGATGGGTTGTTCACAGTTCTTAATAATTCCTCTACATTTAACAGTTTATTTCTAAGTGACTGAATATTTTGATGTGTGATTATTAGTTTTACGGAAGGACTGATTTTGCCATGCTTGTCCATAAAAAATCATTGCTTCGGTTACTCACTTTCCTCCTCCTGCTGGACTCACGTGTTGCAGATGACACTTTCTTGCCAGCTGGTGTTGTCGAGTCCACAGTTGCTGTTGTTTTAGTTGAGGGGGGTGGTGGTGGTGGCATTGCTTATAGTATCAAGGATTCCACTTCTGTCAGTACTAGAGGTGATGAAGGATCTGCCTGATGACTGGTTGCTGTTGCTGTTAGTTTTGTCCCTGATGCTGGTTCTACTGCTGCTACTTCTGCTTCTTTTGTTGATTCATCTGTTGGTGATGATGCTGCTGATGATTCTGCTGTTGTTGTTAGTGCAGCTACTGAAGATTCTTCTCTTGTTATTGGTGCAGCTGCTGGTGGTTCTGCAGTTGTTTTTGGTACTGCTGTTGTTATTGATTGAGCAGTTAGTGCTCCTTTTGTTGATTCAACTGTTGGTGATGGTGCTGCTGATGATTCTGCTGTTGTTGTTAGTGCAGCTACTGAAGATTCTTCTCTTGTTATTGGTGCAGCTGCTGGTAGTTCTGCAGTTGTTTTTGGTACGACTGTTGTTATTGATTGAGCAGTTAGTGCTGTTTCCACTCTTGCATCAATTAGTTTCTCCTCTCCTTCATTTTGACATGGCATTAGGATTAGTTTATGGCTATTTGACTGCCTTGAGTATTTTATTGCTTCCAGTAATTCTTTGCACATCACTGTTTTCCCAAAGTTGTTTCTGTGCAGACCTTGCTTTGTGAAATGGCTTCTAACTGAAACTGTGGCCTCAACATATGTTACGTTATTGAAGCTACTACAGATTTCTTTTATTTTTTCTGTTTGTACTAATTATCTCTTGGTTTACGCACGAAAACTCCAGCAAATCGTGCCTGTGTGGGATGTTTAGCACAAACACTCTAGAGTGTGGTACTTTTTCCAAGGTTTCTTTCAGCGCTCTAGTCGCCCTGCTGCTCTCATTCTTGTATACATCGTTTCCTCCGACGATTATGACACATATCGAGCCTTTTTTAACTAAGGTCTCACAATCTTTCAATACTTCACGCAAAGGGGCGCCAGGCTTCGTTATTCCTGTTACTTTGTAATTTGATTGGTTGTATGCCATTATACTAGCTAAACCTCTTCCGTGGCTGTCTGAAAAAATAAAAATTTCGTCCATCACATTTTTCACACCTAATGAATTATTTCGTAGAGGACTTTCTTTTGAAACACTCTTTGTAGTCGTAAATTCTTTCGTAGTTTTCAGCTGTTTGAAAGCACCTTCGGCACTTACTAACGTTTCAAAATTATTTGACGTTTCAATTTCATAATTTCTATTGTTTTGATTTGTATACCTTATTTTAGGCCTAGTACACCGTTGATTTTCATTGTTTTGCTCTTTTTTAATGTCACTTATAATTGTTTCCAGATGATTTAAGCGTCTTTTCGCTATCAAAAGGTCCTGTTCCAATGTAAACAGTACATTTTCTTCCCGTATAGCGGCACGTTTTGCTAATGACTTCCATCGCACATCACAGTGTATTACACCACATTCACATAGTGGGCTTTCCGTTTCACAATGTGCGAAGCACTTTAAGTGTATCCACTTTTGAGTCGTTAAACACAGCCTAATACCATTTATGACTTTTTCTAAACACATATTACACTTTATACTCGAAAAATAAACGTTTTTCCGGGAGTCACTTACTACGACTTCCACACTGTCCGCCATCAGTGACGGCGGAGAGAGAAGATATACATGCTATTAAACAGCGGCGGGACGAGACGAGCAGTCAACAGACGAAACACGAAGAAACCGAAATTTTTACTTAATCCGTTTACACAGACAGAGCTGTCCTGGGAGTGTACTTATGACTATGTTCATCATAAGAATAAACCTGACGTAAAAATTACGCCATGTATTCTTCCGTGTTTGCTTGAATCTCATTGGATTTCTTTTCACGTGGAGCGGAAGCCAAGATGTGACCAGTACAGTGAAGTACAATCGTAGGTATGCGTGTTGGCTGTGTTACACGCATATAGACTGAGCGATAACGCGGGACAATAGCTTTACCGGCGCATTAAACTTTAACAGCAATGGCCAGCCATCGGTCCAACTAACCTGCAATGATGTGAGAATTTGGAGTTCAGACGTAAAAAGAGACGAGCAAAGAAACAATATGATGCAATAGCATACTGCAAGGATTTCACAGTACTGTTGAATACTGAAGCCAATGAAGGTATTAATTACAGTCAGTCGTCAGGTAAACTCTTAGCTCCTTCCTTAACCGAATCCGAGAAATACATCTCAGTTCTGGAACTGTCATCTGCTACGTTGATAACGAGTCGATCAGCAATAGAATCCTCGAAGCCACCCAGGTGCCGCATTTTGTCCTCTTCTTTAATGAGATGCTGTTCCTAATCCCGCCAGTATTCGGCAGTGATATGCGAAAAAGCTGTCTGCGTTAGTTCCAGTATGTTTGGCAGCTTAACAGTCTTCTTATTTCTCGGGCCAAATCCCTTAACTTGGCTACAGATCAGTCCTGTTAGAATGCAGCATTTGTATGGTGTGCTCGATGCTGTGAAAACGATTGCTTTCTGTGTTTCTACAACACTTATGTACATCTGTGGTACAAAACAATGGACACAGTCCAAATAAAGAGTATTTAGTTTTTCATTTTTACCTTTAAAAATTAGACAGTGATGTCTTTAATTATATTTGACAGAAAATCACAGAGTGAAATACGGTATATTGGAGTAAGAATAACTTATTGCTCCTTTCTTTATTGCACCAAAGGTTACACTGTATATATAACAACAAACACAAAAAAACAAATGTCATGGTTTTATAAGTGTGGCAACGAATATATTTGGTTTAACTTCAAAATGGAAATCAATTTGTTGTAGATTGTAAAGAATGTTGTAGGGGAGATAATATCTGTGTGTGTTTAGACTTAAAGGCGGCTCCACATTAACAAATACGCTTGCTCAAGCGTTATTGTCCGAACGTGCTTCAGAGTGTTTAGGATAAATTTTGGCAACCATCAGGACTACAAATATCTTGATTGATCGAATCTGTGACAGCATTCAAGAGTGTGTATGCTTGAACGTGTGTACCTAGAATAGGGAGGGTTATGGGCTGCATTCTACATCAAGGTCAGGGGCAGCCACGCTGGTGCGTATCTACTGCAGTAGGCGTTGGTTTCGCGTAGCCAGTGGGCTGATGCTTTGACATAACCAACGAGAGGCGAGAAGAAAGGCAATGTATTTCTAGCGCTGAAATTGAAACCATTGTCTTTTTTGCTAGTTGTCGAAGAATTGGTGGGTTTGGAGGGAAATATTTTGTGCCTATGGCCGAGTGCTGTAAAGCGGACTGGCGATGGTGCACGTCTCATGGATTAATTGCGGTGCACATCTCATGAATTAATTGCTGGTTCACAAAAATGTATCAAATGTGATGGTGAAATAAATAAGGAATCGATCTGCACGGACACACTGAGTAAGTGGATCAATGTTTTTTGATTAAAACATGAGAGGAGGGCAGGTGGATTAATGTGTATTCATAATAGAGTCGCACGGTCAGTATGTTGATAAACCTCCTCCTATGACTTAATTTTTAAAAAAATATTGATCCATTTAGTGTGTTCACGCAGATCGACTGCATAGCAACGCAGAGCAGTTAAATATTTCACTGTGTTGTGTTGCGATGCTATCCTTGATTTGCAGATAAGAGCACAGTTTGAACAGGCGCGACTCAAAGAAGGAGTAATTAAATTTATACTCCCCGTTTACAACAATGTTTCACACTTTCCTCCCCATGTATTACTTCAAAACACATCGTCTGCCTGACGCTGTCTCATTGGCTGCGTAACACAAACAGCTGACCATGCAAATAGGACGAGGAATTCAGCTTTATGCAAGACACCTTTTCACTTTCGTTTTAGCCAGACATATTTCAGCACTTTTTTTTCTGTCTTCTATGGGTTATTTTATTTCCTTACTTTACATGATGCTATTGGGTATTTATGTTGGTAGCTATCTGCTACACAATCTCTAACTTGTCATGGCTGATGTAGTGTTTCCTCATGTTTAGGCGAGGTGAATACGCTGTTTGACAACACACTTTCTACGAATTTTCAAACATGGGCCATGCACTTTCTACGAATTCTCAAACATGGGCCATGTTTGAAAATTCGTTGAAAGTGCGATGTCAAACGACCACAGGCCACAGAAATCAGCGCATTCACCTCGCCCAAACATATGGAAAACTGCAACATCGAAGCCATGACAAGCTGTAGATTGTGTAGCAGACTAGCTACCAACTTCTTGTAAAGTAATAAAAATAAAACAACCCACTGAAGATAGCACAAAAAGTTCTGAAATATGTCTGGGTAAAACTAAACTGACAAGGTGTCTTGCATAAGGCGGAATTCCTCGTCTTATTTTCATAGCAAGCACGGACATAAGAATAACCGCTACACCACAACATGATCAGCAGCTGACTCACCTTCATTTGTTCCCATCATACCACACGGCAAGCACTGGCAACATTGCTGCACGAAACTCGTAAGTACGTCACTTGCCCTATTCTGGACTTATAGCGGGTTGTGCAAGCATTTGTCAGTGATCTGGTGTGATATAATTTTTATTTGATCCCGTTAAATTACATTCTGTACAAAGGTTGTACTGTACGTGGATACAGTTAAGGAATACAGTATAACATGGGGAAAGAAAGAAGAAATTCACCAGAACACTCACTGTCGTAAAAGTTGACAGCTGGAACTCACTAGCGCTCCAAGCAGCGATAAAGGAGAACGTCAGACATGCCTAAGCGTAATGTTTCTTTTGCATCCCTTTTCTACTTGATTTACGAAGTATTTGAATTGGTTTTTTGCCTCCAAGAGTTTGTGTAATATCAGAAGACGTAGATGTTTCTAAAAATGATTCTAAAATAATTGCAAATAGGGATAAAAATCATGAATGTAATGGCCAGCTACAACACATTCGTGAAGAAACACTTGTGACGCTGGATAGATCTGCAGCTTACCACGTTGGTATCAAAAGAATATAAACACACAGATTCACACGTAAGAAGCACAGAAATGTACCTCTATGTGCAAAACGGATCTAAGCCCCAGTTGTCGTTACGTAGGCCTACCGCGCTGTAGCCGCTGTCGCCTATTGCCACAAGTACGACCTTCATCTTTATGTTATTCTAAAAGTGTGACAAGCAACTGCCAAATAGCGGAAAAATATGCTGTGCTTGTAAACCCAAAGTCCTCAAAGACAACAACACCGTCAGAAGTGCTGTCGTATGTTAAATTTTCCATTAGAGACACTTCATCCAATGACACACCGGTATTCACTAGTTTATCATTATCGGAGAAATGCTGTACCTTCTGCTTTAGAAGATGGAATATATTGTCTCTTATCCCACATTTTATTTGTATGCCTTCCACATACCTCTGTAATGCATGCACTGATGGAAGCATAAAACATTCTGACAAAACCTGTATGCATGAGTGCTGTAACATATTCGGAGCAAACAGCTTATTTTCGTCTTTCCATGTTGTAGCACGTTTCCCCTTCAATGACATGCTATTCTGGCTTAACAACATGTCAAAGAGTTCTCTTCTTAAATATCGGGATCCTGTAGTCTTCAAAATTTGTTTGTTCTTCCTCACATGATCTTTCGAATACAGATTCTGTTGCTGTCTGTACTTCAAATGATAGGCACTTTCTTTGTCCCGTAATAGTTTTGCATGAAGTCTAGCTATCTGCACTATCTGACACCTCACACGCTTTTGCAAGACATAAATAACTGCACTTAATCTGACCACTTCATCCTCAAAGCAGGTCTGTGTTGACGATTCAGATGAATCTGGCACTGATATATGGAGAGTTGAACTGGCTGCTTCTGTGCCACAGAACTGTTTTACAGCTTTAGACGACTTGTCAAAAATTTGTGGCAGGTCCATTCATCGTCAGTTGAGGTGGCGTATTAGGGATGTCAAACAGTGCGGGTACTACAATCCACACAAGTTATTGTCTGCATTCATAAACTGGTTTGGTTCAAAGTGTAGCGATCAAACTTAACATTATTATAAAGGTAAACAGCATCTTCTCGTTTGCTGTAAACTAGCCATTTTTTCCTCCTAAAACGAAATATGAATCATTGATACACACGTTGTTTGCAAGCGAACCCTGACGACACAGTTCTAGTAACATACCTCTCAGTAAACCTGCGCTACAGACGCTCCTGTCTGTAAACGCCATTGTACAAACCAAAATAAACCATTACTTTTCGCTTTCACGAGCGCACCGAACTCAACTGTTTTACTTTCTGCCTACTAGCTACTTAGCGCGCCGCTGGCGTAATGAGCAACAAAATAAAGGCGAAATGTCGCGGTTGTTATGTTAGACTGTGGTGTCTACCACAAGTAGTCAATACAGGAATAATGTCTTCGTTTCCTTAACCATTCGTTACTCCACATATCACGTTTTATCTTTTGTTCTTCAATAACATAACCAAAAAGGCTGCCAAAGCCAGCACAGTGTTGTCTGAACTCGACATTTTCCAGTAAACAAAGTAATTAGGAGCCAATAATTTATGCGTTCTTGTTCAAGCACGCATGTTTGTCAAGCATACAATTATGTGTGTGGCCGCCTTAGAGAAATGATAAGCTCGGTGGCGAAGACGTTGTTGTAGAAATAAATGAATCCATTTAATGAAATAAATATGGGAATTAAAGTACGCGGGGATGGTTATCGACGTCATTGAAATGTTTCTTTCGCATCGTCCAAGAGAAGTGGAATTATGGATTTCTAAATTTGGTGAAAGATAACCTCTTATTGGGGACACGAATAATATCAAATGTTTTTAGTTCGTTGCAGTTCCTGTCTGATACAGGACTCCATGACTTCACCGTAAATAACAATCTTCATTTTATGAACACACCTGCAATTGAATATACTAACAGCACTGCTACAAAAATAAATTTACGAAGGATAAGCAGTGTAAATAACTGCTGAACTCTTGTTTATTTAGATATATAGTATATATTCAGAGAAGAAAAATACTTGTCCATAGACGTAATGAATTGTGCACTTCGTGTGTCCACCTTGTTACATTAGTTTAATTTAATGGTGACATTAAACACTGAGAAAATATATTCTGTCAGCTCTATTGCTTTTGAACCATTTATGTGTCAAGTGAACGCTAATTATTTATTGTGATTTCTCTGAAATACTCTAAAAACACTATAGATCCTATACTCCACCATCATTTACTCGTAGATCGACTTTGGTCGCGATAATGCGTCAATGCGATATTTGCTGTTGTGGTGTAGGTGGCAGTGGTGGTTGTTGAGATTAATGCAACGTGGAATTGATGAAAAAAACAGATTCATTGGAATAAGTGGTTGAGACGGGTGTACATAATCGATGGCAAGAAATAAAATATTGAACGAAAATAAAAATCAAGAATTTGTCATTGATTTATTTATTTTTATTTGGTCCCATTTTATTACATTTTGTAGAAAGTGTAAATTACAAAACAAAGTTATAGGCAATTTACGTTGCAACATTGGTGGTAGGTGTCAAAAAGTGAGATTGCAGCTGTAATTAAGTTCAATCCATAATAATACTCAAAGTAGGACCGATAAGCAGACACACTTGAAAGAAAATTTGCAGCAACGTCCAAACTTGAGTGCTCATACCTTCGTTATATGGGCAGTTGATTGTACGTGTTGCCTTTTTTTTTTTTTGTTAGGTAAAGAAGGAGTCAGTTTGGATAACTTTTGTTAGAAAACCAGATTGCGATGAGATGTGCATTTATTCATAGTTGTCGCATGCGTCCCATGCGGGAATTCGGTCGTGATAACTGATTGTTGAGTTATCAGTCACGGCCTTTGTACATAACGTTGAGGCTCGTTTGTGGATTACATGTTAGGTATGTGGTATTGTGAATGAAAATATATACACGTAAGAAATTGTCAGCGACGTGTAAATGCATGATTCCTCAACCATTCCCATACCCTAGCTTACCAACGTTTTTACTGATGGTGACAATAGATTCACGATGTAAATTAAGATACACTATGTTCAAATGCAGACGTTTCTAGTACTATGTGAGAAGAAAAGGTGTCAATGGCAAAGGGCTCGTTGTATCTGCCAGCAACGATTTCATTGAGCACAAAACAACGAAGTGCACATTAGAATTCTTTAATTTGTGTAAATGGCGTAGAATGCATAGTTTCCTTAATATTTATGAGAAACTGAACTAGGTACCGTGAAGTGTAGCAGTCTGCGCAAATAATTTATCAAACAGGCCGACCTGTACTCAAACTCCAACTGTTTCAATGCATGCTGTAACAGTTACTAAGTGCATAATTCCGCGATGATATGCTGACTGACTTCTTATTATGTTTCGATTTACATTTTGATTTCTGCTCCATTATTTTAATAACATTCTATTTGAAGAGGGCATAATATTCTCTGTAATTGTGGTGTTGAAAGTTTACAGGAATTAGAAGCAGTTCATACCAAAAGTGTTGGTTTCAGCAATCTAGACTTGTGATGAGTCAGGCATAAACCTGTACTGAATTAAAGATATAATGATGTGCACACATTTGTTGGTGGATGAAGTGTTATTCATTTTGCAAACAAAAGAAGAGAGAAAAAATTTAATAGAAACAGAAACACAGTTATTTAGACGGAGTTGTTTACAGCCATAAATTACATGAGAGTCTTTCCAAGTATTTCCTGGGATAGCAACTGCAAGAGGTAGCAAGAGGCGAATAGAGGGGAGTTTAAATGCTAAAGGGCGGCAAGATTTGTAAAGGTGTGATAGACAGTCATATAGACGTCAAGATCTATTACTCACATTTACTATTGTGGTTCATGACTTTGTGCAGGTTCATCAAATGTAAGAGTATTTATTATGAGTTTCTTAGTGTGTGCTCTCCTATGTTACCATGATGTTTACAAAACAACTGTGCAAGCTTTTCATTGTCCAAATCTCTGTTTCATAAAATTGTTGATATTGCTCCTTTCATAAGGGCCATGTGATTACTTGTAAGAAATGATGGTTATTCCTCCAGCACACTTGGAAGGCGGGTCCATAAAGGGTAGGAAGCTGAGGGGAATAGGTCAGTGTGAAGTGCAGTGCTGTTTATAGTTCGTATGGCTTCAGCTTAACATGAAATCCGTTGATGAATACATAAGGTTTTGCAACATATCATCTATCGGAGAGTATTTCAAGTTTAACCTATTCTTCAGCTGCAACTACTGATTGAAGTGTATATAGTGAACTGGAAGAACAGAAGAATCAGAATCCATCTGACAGCACAGTAGTAGAAGCTTAAATCAGAACTGCTCAAAAATGCATTTTTGAGGACTATCAGTTCCATTAAATTTATGCATTTATATTTCTTATCAAGACCTCCAGTTATGATCATATGAGGATAGCTGTGGTCTTGGGCTGCAGTGTTTATCATTCATACCTAGACAGCATATGAGAGATTTATGTTCCATTCTGCAAATATTCTTAGTGCACTGTTGGTGTTAAAGGTTTTTCTAAATAACATCAATGTTCATAACCGTTATATTTTACAGGAATTTTTCAAAACAGAGCTCATTGGTGGATGATAGTCCAAACCGTGCAATTAGCCTATGGTTTAAACAAAAATATTAATTTACTGTCACACAGTTCTTATGCAGAGTTCTGGCCCTAAATTTTGAGAAAACAGTTTATACTATCCTGTTCAGTAAATGGCATAACTGCATTGATAAATATAGACAATGAATGGAAGTCTGTTGCTAAGACAGAATACTCAAAATTTCTGGATGTGTGCATTGATGAGAAACTGAACTGAAAGAGAGACATAAATAATCTGCTGAAACGGTTAGGTTCAGCTACTTATGCTATTAGGGTGATGCAAATTTTGGTAATAAACATATCAGTAAATTAGCCTGCTATGCCTATTTTCATTCACTACTTTCATATGTCATAATATTTTGGGGCAATTCATCATTAAGAGAGTAGGTATTCAATGCACAAAAGTGTGTAACAGAACAATAGCTGGAGCCCACCCAAAATCACCTTGCAGACATTTATGTAAGGAACTTGGGATATTCACAGTATCTTCACAACACATATATTCACTTATGAAATTTGTCATTAATAACCCATCCCAATTCAAAAATAACAGCGAAGTGCATAGCTACAATACTAGAAGAAAGGATGATATTCACTGTTGTGGATTAAATCTCACTCTGGCACAGAAAGGGGTGAATTATGCTGCTACAAAAATCTTTGCTCATTTGCCAGATAGTATTAAAAGTCTGGTAGATAGCCAACCAACATTTAAAAGAAAATGAAAAGAATTTCTGAATGACAACTCCTTCTACTCAATAAATGGATTCTTAGATATGAAGTAGTGATTGTAAAATAATAATAATTTATTAATTACCTTGTGTAAAGAAAACTTATGTCAAAGTGACACACTCCACATCATTATGAAATGTCGTATTCATGATCTATGAAACAAGGATTAATATATGTATGTAACATCATACAGGCCTTCAACAAGCCGTAGCAAATTACAGTTCAGTTTGTGGAAAGGGCTATTCATTGCCCAACCTCCAGATGCAAATTACATACCTTCAACAATATCTAATAGCAACCCTCTACTTTGACTTGTTCAATTGTTTCTGAGCCTGTATTTGAAATAAGACCATATTTGTACTTGTTCTTAAAAAGTTATTTAACTCTGTGTAATTCACATAGTTTAAGTTACTATGACTGTTGAAACTTAGTATAATATAATTCAAGATTTAAATAGTAAAACACTGCAGCAGTTATGTTTATTTCATGCAAAACACAACACGTGTCGAGAATGTATTCTCATTATGAATAGCAAGTATTTACATTCGTATGTTATGTGATGTTTATGTTCTGCCTGTCTTGCCCTCCAGTCTTTGTGGGGCAAGAGAGGTACAACAACATAGCATTTAATTTAAACAGGTAGCTGTTAGCTGTCTGTATACTGACAGTGTCAAATCTGTTTAATAGAAATATTGGAGTTATGTGGAATGTACATCCCCGAGTCCATATGTTCTTTTAAATTGTGATAGGAATGAGTACTGGAGTTATTCTTTTACTTTGTTTCTGAATGCCTGGTGGTCTTCAGGTTCCTCCTTCATGTCTACCAAGAATATCGTATATTCTAAACAGTGATTCATAATCTATATACAAATTATTTTTTCTCAGTATTATGGTTATGATGTCAGAGTTCATCCTAAATTCACTTTAGTTGTTATCAGAAAATACAGGTAGACATTAAAGAAGCAAAGCACTTAACTGAACCACAATTTTACAACATGAACTTAACCCTTTTTACATTAAAGCATACTGTTTATTCAAGATAATCTTTAAAATAGTCATTTATTATAGAATGAAGCTTTCTCACTGAAATGGTCTATTTGAAAACCTTTCTGAATGTTTGAGTTAAAGAAAAATTCGAGCAAAAATTTTCTTCACATGCGCCCAATTATCTCAAGATTTTGACGTAACTGGACTCAGCCAATTCTTAACTGTATAAATTGTGTCAGTATGATTTGGGATGTATGTACCTGTTGACAAACATTAAATCTACACAGAATAATCATACTTACTTCAATAATTCCATTATTACCAATGACAAAGAAGGAGTTGCACAGAGATTGATGTTTGCAGTAATGAAACATCAAGAAGATGTGTAACATAGATGGTGTGAGGTGGCAGCTTCATGATCGTAACTTTGTATCCCTAACTGGTCTGGACCAGTTTACCTAAAATATAACTTGTGTACCCATCCAACATTAATAACACAGGCATTCATGAGACAATACTGTTTTAAAAATACTTTTGTGAACCACTTGAAAAATAGTGGGGTCTCCTCCCATCTCATTCACTAACTGAGAAAGCAGTCTGGGTGAGTGTGTGTGTCTGTCAATCCATTATATACTTCCCTTAAACATGCAAAGGATGTGGCATTTTTATCATCAGTTGGTGAACAAAATACAGCTCTAGTATTTTCGTCCATAAGAACTAGGCTTACATTTCCTTTTGATGACAACAACTCCACTTTTAGAGTGATCATGACAAACTTTTCATCCCATTTATGTATTTGCCCTAGCTTTTCCCATAGATTTAGTCCTCTCACAGCTGAAATCATTAAAATTGAGCAAAGCTCCAGGGCCCTATGGAATCCTTGTCAGATTCTATACTGTATATGTGGCGGAGTTAGCCCCTCTTCTAACTGTAATATATCATAGATCGTTTGAACAAAAAACCATGCTCAGTTCTTGGAAAAAGCCACAAGTCACACCCATCTATGAAAAGGGTAGTAGAAGTGATCGACAAAACTACTGTCCAGTATACTTGACATTGATTTGTTGTAGAATCTTAGAACATATCAGAGCTCAAACATAATGAGGTATCTTGAACAGAATCACCTCCTCACTGTCAGCGAGCATGGATTTCAGAAACATTGATCACGTGAAACCAAACTTGCACTTTTCTCACGTAATATTGTGGAAACTCTGGATCAAGGCAGTCAGGTAGATTTTTTAATTCCATTTGACTCAGTACTGCACCTACGCTTATTGCCAAAAGATGATCAAGTGAAATTTGTGACTGATTGAGAACTTTGTGATTGGGAGGACACAGTATGTTATCTTGGATGGAGAATCATCAGATGTAGAAGTGAATTTGGGTGTGCCCCAAGGAAGTGTGTTGGGACCCTTGCTGTTCATGTTGTATATTAATGACCTATCAGAAAATATTAATAGTAAAATCAGGCTTTTTGCAGAGGATGCAGTTATCTGTAATGAAGTACTATCTCAGAGAAACTGCAGAAATATTCAGTCAGATCTTGATTTCAACATGGTGCAGAGATTGGCATCTTGCTCTAATTGTTCATAAATGTAAAATTTTGCACTTTACAAAATGATGAAAAGTAGTACCCCTTGACTGTAACATCAGTGAGCTGCTGTTGGAATTTTCCAACTCGTACAAATGTCTGGGTGTAACATTTTGTAGGGATATGAAATGGAATGATCACATAGGTTCATTCGTGGGTAAAGCAGGTGATAGACTTCGATTTATTGGCAGAATACTGGGGAAGTGCTATCAGTCTACCGAAGAGACTGATTACAAATAACTCTTGCGACTGGCTCTAGAATATTGCTCAAATGTGTAGGGCTCATGCAATAGGACTAACGGGAGGTGTTGGATGTGTACAGAGAAGGGCAGCACGAATAGTCACAGGTTTATTTAACCCATGGGAATGTGTCACAAAGATACTGAAGGAGCTGAACTGGCAGACAAAAGCAGACGTAAACTTTCTTGAGAAAGTCTTTTAACCAGGTTTCAAGAACCGGTCTTAAATGATTAGGGATTTACTACAACCCCCTAAATATCGCTCACATAGGGATTGTGAGGATAAGATTAGAATAATTACTGAACACACAGAGGCATTCAAACTCACTCTTTTCATGCTCCATTTGTGAATGGAACAGGAAGAAACCCTAGTAACTAGTATAATGAGACATACCCTCTGCCATGTGCCTCACGGTGGTTTGCAGAGTGTAGATGTAGGTGTTTTTTTTTTTTAAAAAAAGAGGAAGATTTGCCCAAAAGCTTTTTAAAATACATTGATATTCCAACGTGGACTTCCCATTGTTTAATTTACATAAATGATGCACACAACAATTAATTTTGGGCTAAATTACTGTGTTGTTTATGCATCTTTTAGTTAATTCATCATTTTTTTATTGTAACTGAACAGGTAATGATTTTCTGGATTTTACTCTTTTACCTCACTGCTTAGGTATTTGATGTTTCCATAAGTTGCATGGTTGCCCATTTTAGTTAGTGGACATTATGTCTGCCCTTGCATGGTACAGTTTATCTTTGTACCAACTTTTGCGTTGGAAGCTTTTTAAAGTGAGTCTTATAGTTGAAAACACCAAGTAATTGATTTTTGACCATTATTATTTTATTGCTTGGTATCTTTCTGACTACTATGGATTACATAATTGTCAGTTGGAAGTGATAACTAAGTATTGGCAAGTGAAAGCAATTCGGAGTATTTGTATATCTACCTGCCTTCCAAGTGATTTTACTGCAATATCATAAGGCTGAATAAGTAAGTAATTGTTACCTGACATACACAGTGTTTTAAAATGGTAATGGCTTAATGTAATTGTTTTATTTGTTGTTGAAAGTGTGCTGCGTATAATTTTAAAAATGGAAGTTTTGGTAATTTTATGTAACATAAGGGCCTGTTTGTTTAAAGGCCTGTTTATTAAGTATTCAGTTTTATTATTTTCACATTTATTTATTTTTATTTGTTCCAGTAAAACTTTTTTGTTCATTATTTATACATATGATATAGAACAAGTCAGGGATAACATAATTAATTTATAATTACAGTAGACATAGTCAATATCAATTCAGGCAGGCTAGTAAAAAAACTTACCTTCATAGTGTCAGATGTTATTGAATTTTGCATATGTTGAAATGAAGGACCAAGTAAGGAACATGTATTTATTTGTGTTCCCCAAAAAAATTTCTGTTCTGAGATACACCATCCAAAGACGATACTGCACATACCATTCTGAAGATGCGAATTTTGGAAAAAAAATTTAAAATGCTGTATCTGTGGAACAGTTCTAGAAATTTTGCTGTTTTTTTATTTGAAAGATGATTGCTCTGTGATTACAAAGAATTCCTGCATTTGGACTTATCTGTCAAAGTTATTTTACTACAGCAGTCTGAACTTTTTTATAATTTATGGTTTTTTTTAATGCCAATCCATAAAATTTGTTTTTTTGTTGTTGATTAGTTCTACATTCCATGAAAACAAGAGCTTCCACTTTTAGGTTGAACAGGTTTTATAAACAATTGAAATTTTTGCCCTACATAAAACCTGTTTTATTTCCACATTGTCGCATAACAGGCTCATAAAAATCAAAACCTAGCCATATTTGAGTAGGACACTAATTTTTTTGAGCATTTTAAATGGTTCCAAAATGTATGTGGAAGATCCAAAGACTTAAAGGTTTCAATTTATACAACTTCTGTGCACTCTGTTTTGTACTGAAATTAGCCAGTCATTGAACTAAAAATGTGTTCCACTGCTTCAGTATTTTCCTTTGATATAGAGTGATACCTTCCTGTTGAATCAACAGGAAACGGAGCACTTACTATCTTCAAAACATTGTAAACAGGAAGTGAGCACTGGTGGCATTGTTGCTGTCCTTCAGCTGTAAACCTATATCCAGCATCTGGTCCATGCTGTAAAAAAGTTCACTACAATTTTGTTTAACTCATTACTGGTGTCTATTATCTCTGCAATTCACCAGTCACAGTCATACACACATGCCACAAACATCCCCATTCTCAGATTGTGAATCTGAATATTATCCTGCTGTTTCTGAGATGTTGGCAGAACAAATGAGATTTCTTCTTTCTTGCTCTTTAAAGTGTGTGCAATATGAGTTCACCCATCACTTTGAGTCCAAAAATGTGTCTTCTGAATTCATTTCATGGGAGTAGTTTGTTTGGACCATTCTTGTTTTTTCTGCTCACAGAATACTACGATTTCCTCTTTGGACAAAAGAATGAAGGCTGTGAATGTGTAAGATTTCATGACTCTTGTAAAATCATCAGCATTCTAAATCACAGCTGTATGTAGTCTGGAAAGATTATGTTTTGTAGCATGGTGCTTCAGCAGGCCTCCTACATGATCACAAGGCCCCTTCCCATGATCAGTAGCACTGTATATGATCAGTAGCACTGTATACCCAGTCAGTTGGCACAAGCGACTTACTCAATTCAAACAACTGGTAACAATTTTTAAAATGACTAGGAGCACCATCAGAAATTATGATGATCTTCTCTGCCCCTGTTTGCAGTTGAAGAATTTCGCGCATTGCTCACGAAGCATATTCTAAGTCATGTCCTGCGTCATCACTTATAACTCCAACACTTTTGGTCTTGTTTCAAAAATATGCTATTCCTGTAAAAATTGAAACCTGATAATTACTCCAATGATACTCTTGTACTTCTTGTGGGAGAATTACAGACCAGTTCTCAGCAAAATCACAGTGAAGCACTAAACATAGTTCCTCAGCCTGCACCCAGCCTTTCACTTCTGCAATGTGTTGTTGTTGCAATTTCTTCAGATGCTGGTGCGTTACTGCTTTCACTGACCATTTACCAAGTTCGTCAATGAAACTCTCAAAGGCAATAGTTTACTTAATTAGTTTCCTTTTCCTCCCATGTTGCATATGTAATATCTGCAGAGTTACACTATGATATCAAAAGTATCCGGACACACACAAAAACATATGTTTTTCGTTTTAGGTGAATCGTGTTGCCACCTACTGCCAGGTACTCCATATCAGCGACCTCAGTAGTCATTAGACTTTGTGAGAGAGCAGAATGGGGCGCTCCGTAGAACTCACAGACTTCAAACATGGCCAGGTCATCGTGTGTCACTTATGTCATACTTCTGTACTTGAGATTTGCACACTCCTAAACATCCTGAGGTCCACTGTTTCCAATGTAATAGTGAAGTGGAAACATGAAGGGACATGTACAGCACAAAAGCATTCAGGCCGACCTTGTCTGTTGACTGACATAGACCGCCGACAGTCGAAGAGGTTTGAAATGTGTAATAGGCAGACATCTATCCAGGCCATCACACAGGAATTCCAAACTGCATCAAGATTCATTGCAAGTACCATGACAGGTGGGAGGTGAGAAAACTTGGATTTCACGGTTGCTCATAAGCCACACATCATGGCGGTAAATGCCAAATGATGCCTCGCTTGTCATAAGGAGCGTAAACAATGGACGATTGAACAGTGGAAAAATGTTGTGTGGAGTGACAAATCACGGTACACAATGTAGTGATCCGATGGCAGGGTGTGGGTATGGTGAATGCCCGGTGAACATCATCTGCCAGCGTGTGTACTGCCAACAGTAAAATTTGTAGGTGGTGGTGTTATGGTGTGGTTGTGTTTTTCATGGAGGGGGCTTGCACCCCTTGTTGTTTTGCGTGGCACTATCACAGCACAGGCCTACATTTATGTTTTAAGTACCTTCTTGCATCCCGCTGTTGAAGAGCAATTCGGGAATGGCGATTGCATCTTTCGACACGATTGAGCACCTATTCATAATGCATGGCCTGTGGAGGAGTGGTTACATGACAGTAACATCCCTGTAATGGAGTGGCCTGCACAAAGTCCTGACCTGAATCCTATGGAACACCTTGGGGACATTTTGGAATGCTGACTTCATGCCAAGCTGCACCGACCGACCTCTCCTCAGTGCAGCACTCCTTGAAGAATGGTCTACCATTAGCCAAGAAACCTTCCAGCATCTGATTGAACGTATGCCTGTGAGGGTGGAAGCTGTCATCAAGGCTAAGGGTGGGCAAACACCATATTGAATTCCAGTGTTAACGATGGAGGGCGCCACAAACATGTAAGTCATTTTGATCACATAGTGTATCTGCTACATCTTCCAAGCCAAGTGTCTGTAAAGACAGTCCTCCCTTACCAGGGCAGTCACCACATTCTTGAAACAAACAAGTCTCTCGCTTTACGTCACAGATTACTAATGACTTCACACACCCTACCAAGGTGTCATATGTCATGTGCTCCAGAAAGTTTTTCAAAGTTACCATACAAAGTTCAAAATTTGTGCAGTACACACATAAACAGACATCTCTAGGTAGGTGAGGAACTCCCCACTTAGACTGCAGTGCATAAAATTTTGATCTTCCAATATGTGATGTTGTATAGTTGCTCTTATACATTGAAAAAGTTTCTTTAATACTGTGAGTCGAGTACCTCTTCACTTTCACAACTTTTTCACCTTCAAGTTACAGGTATAGTGCCCTTTTTGTTGGCACTCTGGCAAGAACAGATTTATCTCCCAGATAAAATGACTGCACTATTTGAGCTTGAGCTGGTTCAACAGGATGACCATAATAGGGATCTGGTCTTCCAAAGACTCCTTTTACAGATCTCATATATCTTGATTTGTCTGTCATGTATTTTGATACTAATGGAATGTAGTTAAAATTGTTTTCTTTGAAAATGTTTCTGGAGTAATAGTTAAAACTTGCACCATTTCATTGTAGGCTGAACTGAATTGATATTTGTGAAAAATGCCTCGCAAGAGGTGCAAGAGTGCTTTGGTTCATTTTCTTCTGAAGACGGAATTTCTACTTTGAAGAGTGTGGTCAGTTTTGCTGTAGTGCATTCATCCAGAGCTTTAGTAATTTCTGTGCACTTTCTTGATGCATAGAGTATATGATTCGACTTCACTGACCACAGTTTCTTAACAGGACTAACACCTACCTCCATAGCTGACTAGTTCTGGGTATTTAATTCTTCCTCTACTGATGCAAAATGTGCATCATCTGCACCATGGGAGGCTTCACCTTGTTGAGATACTATCATTGTTGTTATTCGGTCAAAACATTTAGAACACAAAAGGTCATCACCGGAAACATCTTCACTTTGAAACCTGAACAAAGTGGTTTTTTTTTTTTTTTGTTTGTCTTATATATCACTCTTTTATGGATATGCAAATAGTCAGCACACTTCACTCTCATGTGGCCATGGTCAGAAGACATTTCAAACAGTCCTTTTCACAAAACACACTGCAACTGTGTCAACTGGCAAATTCCTCACAAAAAATGCAGAACTCACTGGAAGGTCTCAGATTTCTTAGAAGCCTCTTCAGTGAACAAATCAGCACTGAACGATTACAATACAGAAACTTGCAGTGAGCAACCACGACAAAGAAACTGACAAGAAACTACAATGAAGTGTAAGAAATATCTGCATCAATGAAAGTGAAAAGAAATAACTACATCAAAGAAAGTGATAAGAAATAACTGCAGCAAAGACAATGGAAATAAACATTATAACATTAGTAAGCAACAATCTCAGTGAAGACGTACGTTGCCCTTGAAAGTTAAAAAAAAATCATTTTAAAAAAAAAAAATAAAACCTGTCCAACTTAAAAGTGGAAGCTCTCCTTTACAGAGAATATAGTACTACATGGTACTTATCAGCAGAAGAAATCTAACTTTTCTGGATTGGCATTTTTGGGAAAAAAAAGTTTTTCTGTAAATTATAAAAAAATTCAGAAGGCGACAGTAAAAGAACTTTTAGGATATGTCAAAACAATACCATTGTAATCATAAAGCAATTATCTTTCAAATAAAAAAAAAACTCTTAACAAAATATCTAAAACTGTTACAGAGATACAGCATTATAAAATTTTTTCTGAAATTCACATCTTCAAAATGGTGTTCACAGTGTGATCTTTGGAGGCCTGTATCTCGGGGCAGGAATTTTTTTGGAGAAAACAAAAAAATAAGTGTTTCTTACATACTCCTGAATTTTAACATGTGGTAAATTCAATAACATCCGAGACTATGAAGGTAACCCCCCTGCCTGAAGTGATATGGATTATGCCAGTACTTATTAAATGTGACTACAGTATTAACACAATCAATGTAAATAATAATATAAAGTGACATAATAGTAAAAATCATTCTTTATGAACTGTTGTAGGACAATATCACTAGAATATACATCATGCAATACTGTATGCCAGATACGTTACATAATGGGAGAAACATCATAAGTGTGAGGGGGAAAAATGTCATATACATGTACGGCACTTTACATTCAGAGTAACAAAGCTCACGATTTGAATCTGATAGAAGAGCACTTTTTGATAGTTAATAGAACTGTCTGTATGCAATATTATTGATAAGATGGAAGTGCAAAGAAACTAGGTCAATTTCCAACTGCTGCCAGCCCTTAATTAACTTCCCTTTGTTACAATACAGTAATGTGGTGCAGCTGATGTTGAAGCATAGTGTTGGTGACTGCCGATCAGTGACACCAGTCTCTAGTGGATATGACCACTGACAGAGGATGATGTAATGGATTTTCTGTCATGTCAGCTGTGTATTACATACATCATCACACCATAACTCACATGTCATGTTACATGGATACCAACAGAAAAGTGTCTTCTGTTATGTGAACCAAGTCCAGAAGATCTCAGTAGAGAGAGACAATTCTAACTACTTGTACAGACTTCTTCGAGACTGATGACCAGTAATTGTAGATTCCATGTGTAATATTAATCACTGACATTATCTTTACATCTTTTATATTTAAAATATTCAAACATGAACATCACAAACATCAAACCAAGTACTTTGAGTAAAAGTGTGAAGTATTGATGAAAACACTAAATTAATGAAGTTGATGACAAACTGGCTGAAATGCTGAATGGGGAAATGTGTAATATTGGCAAAGAAAGTTCAAAAACCATTGTGCTGTGTAGCTGAGATTGGCACTGAGTGGTAAGAAAGAAAGTATGGTGGAGATTGAGCTTTGAATATTTAAACCACTTATTTCTTCTTCCATCATGTGACTGTACCTCTAGTACCATGATAATTTTCCTTGATGTATTAATATTGTTCACATCATCCTGTACTCTTCCTAGTTAGTGTTATCTACATATTTCATTTTCTCACTGTATCTGCAGAACACCTTCTCATTTCTTTCATCGCAGTCCAATCAATGTTTGGCATTCTCATAAATTTCTGTCTTAAATTAAGACCTATATTTGATGCTGTTGGCTTGTTTTTGTGAGGAATGATCTCTGTACCTGCGCCACTCTGCTTACTATGTTTTCCTTGTTTCATTTATCATGTCATTTTGCTTCCAAGGTAGCAAAACCAATTACTGTGTCTACTACAGGGTCCCCTGTTTTAAGTTTATTGCTAATATCATTTCTGTTACTCTGCAGTTTTTTTGTTTCTTTGATTTTCTCTCAATCTATATTCTGCACTCACTGAAGTCTTAATTTCATTCAGCATGTGCTGTAAGTGTTCCTCACTTTCACAGAGTGTAACGGTGTCTTTCGAGAATTGTAAAGTCTCTTGTTTTGTATATTTTAAACAACAAAATCACATGAGCAATTCACAATGCTCTGGGGTCCTGACCACTCATCTCGTATAGGTGCCTAAAGGATGCTGCGTTCTCGAAAATCTATACAATAATTCAAGCAAATCACATTAATAGTTTTTATTACAATGAAGAAGATAGACAATACTTAACTTTGAATTTACAGAGGTGTCTGAAGCAATGGACGACATGCAAACAGTTAAAGTCCTTTGCTGTATACAAGGTCCGTGTTAGCACTTGGTATGGATCACACGTCACTGCTATTTTAGTGCTCTCCTAGTACTGTATGCATACTGTCCCGAGACTGCCAGGAGTGGCGCTTATATTCTCTTTAGGTACAGGGCGCTCCTGTTGCGTTGCAGACCTAATCATCGCTCCATGGGCTGACGTCATCTCACCGCCTTCTTCGTCTTCATTCTGGTGCTTGTGGTTATGCCAGAATGTTCCTCTGCCCCAAAGCAATAGACCGTCATCATGTAGGGAGTGCGACCATGGTGGGGAAGGTGGAGTGCGCGCGTATCGCAGGGCTGAAAGCTGTGGCTGCAGGGGATGTCAATTTTCCAGCTTGTACTCTGGCCAGAACTTCCCCTGGAAAATGATCAGAAGGGTACGCGTCCACCTCTTGATGCCATAAACCAGATGAAGGAGGTAGCAACTGCTGTGGAAGTGAGTGCACCTAGCTCCATCGGTAGGATGAGAGGAGGCAAAGATGATTTTGATGGCGGTGCTGCAAGCCATCTGGACCTGAAAGAAGATACATGCCAAGTCATTGGACGATCTCACCTCGCGCCCACTATCAGCTTCCGCTAAAAACCCTGTAAAAACAATGTCACATGGGTGAAGCAATACTTGCGGCCTTCCTTTGGTGCAGGATGCTGAGGAGGGTGTAGCAGGTGGAGCAGTGTCCGATGGCAGCGGCAGTGAAACAAATCTCATGGGTGTAAACAATATGAGGTGAAAAACAGCCACAGTGCTTGATCCCTGGTGTGCACAGAGCGAAGTTTGGCAATCTGCTGCTTGAATATCCTGACAAACCGTTCTGCTTCACCGTTTGACTGTGGATGGAACAATGCACTAGTTAAGATGCTGTATGCCATTGCGTTCACAGAATGTTTCAAATTCATGTGACATGAACTGAGGACTGTTTTCAGACACTATGACTTCAGGTAAACCTTTGAGGCAATAAATTGATAACAACACCTGAATTTTGTTATGTGACATTGTCGAGATCATTGGCACAGCAAAAAGAAACTTGCCATATGAGTCGACCACAATCAACCGCCGAGTGTTCCAAAAGATCCCGCCAAGTCTGTGTGCACACATTGCTATGGTGATTGTGACTCAGCCCGAGCAGAGAATTTTTGTGGTGGAGTGGACTGATTTTCTGCACATGGATGACACTGTGACGCCATATGTTCTATTTTGGGTGTCCATATCTTGCCAAGTACAATGTCAGTGCACTAACTGTTTCGTAAGAACAATCCCCCAGTGTCCTTGGTGAAGTAACTGCAGCACTTCTGTTTTCAAAGCTTTAGAGGTCAACACATGTGAATGTCCACTGTCATTTTGAACAAGGATTAAACCTTTCTGTACAATGGGGCTATGCCGACATGCAGAGTATTGGTGCACTACAGAGCTCTTTATGCCAAGCAAACAATGAGTCCAAGAAGTGCAAAGGTATTTCAGCAAAATATTCAAATCTGAATCAGCTTCCATGGACTGTGCGATTTTCTTGTAGTTCAGTGGAAAAGACCGAAGCAATTCAGAATCCTGAGCATCTATGTTACAACAAGATGCAGCAGAAGCATCAAAGTCTGTGTCAGGGTCAATCGGGAAACGTGAAAGCGTGTCCGCGTTACCTTGTTGAGCTGTCAGATGATACACAATCTCGTACTGGTATTGAGACAACAACAAAGCCCATCTTTGCAATTTTTGGGCAGTTTGTACAGGAACCAGTTTTGTTGGATGAAACAAGGACTGCAAAGGCTTGTGATCCGTTACTAAGTAGAATTTTCTGCCATACAAATAGTGGTGGAATTTGGTAATGTCATACACAATAGCCAAAGCCTCTTTTTCAATTTGTGAATAGTTACACTGAGCTTTGGACAACACTTTTGATTCAAAAGCAAAAGGCCTGACTTTATCACCAATTCCGTGTGAAAGTACTGGACTGATTCCGTGATAGGAAGAGTCAACTTGCAATACAACTGGTTTGCAGGATCAAAGTGAACTAAGCATCGATCTCTGAGCAATGCATCTTTAAGTTTTTGAAAAGCTACTTGGCACTCATCACCCACACAAAGGGGACATTCTTGCGATGCAATGGAGCCAGTATTTGTGCAGCATTCTGTATGAACCAAATATAATAGGCCTAGTTTATTTTCCTTAAGACTGACGGCAATTCTGTGTTATTTTGAGGAACTGGTAAATCTCATATGGCTAACAAATGCGGCTGGAGAGAATTTACACCTTGACTGTTTATGACCAAGATACTGCAACTAAGGTTTAAAAAATTCACACTTGTTCAGTCTACACCTTAGTCCTGCCTCAGATAAGACACGAAACAAAGCATGTAAATTTGCAATATCTTCTTCAGGTGTATGACCTGCTATGACAATATTGTCCAAATAGTTTGGCACTTGCACAGTCAGCTGTTCCAAATACTGTTGGAAAGTGGCGGGTGCGGAAACAGTGCCAAAAGGCAAATGCAAATATTTAAACAAGCCCAAATGAGTATTTACTACACACACTTTTTGAGATTCTTCATGAAGAAGATATGCATCACGCAGATCAATTTTTGAAAAATAACGTCCAGTGCCTAATTTGTCCTTGAGATCCTCTAGGTGTGGCAACGGATAAGTATCAGTTGCTGTTTGTGGGTTGACTGTAGACTCATCAACACAGAGGCGAATGCGACCTGAAGGTTTTGGGAGCAAAACCAGTGGACTTGACCATTGACTAGCTGATATGGACATAGTAACTCCACTATTTTGCAATTCTTAAAGTTGAGCAGCGACTTCGCCCCGTAATGCAATGGGAACAGTTCTGGCCCTGCAAACTTTTGGCTGAGTATTGTCTTTCACAGTAATAAGTGCAAAAAAATTAACTTTGTGTAAACTTTCAGAAAAGAGTTCCGGGAATTGTTTTAGCAAGCTAGCTACACTGTCTTTTCCTGGGATACAGATACTGACAACACATTGTCCTGAATGTTAAAGCCAAACAAATTGAAAGAATCAATACCAAATATGTTCTCACAGTCGTGTGATTGTAGCACTGCAAAAGTCACTGTTCACGTATACGAGTGATACGTAACAGGCAAAGTACATGTTCCAAGAACAGGAATGTCTTGTCAATTATAAGCTGTCAGTTGTTTACTAGTTTTAGACAGGGGTGGGGAGTGTAATGGTCCATATGTGTGATGATTGAGCAGTGTGACAGAGGCATCCTTGTCAAGTTGAAGTTTCACACATTTCTCACAAATAAGTAAATGAACAAAATATTTGTTTGACTGGTGTATCGCTGAAGAAACTGCTCACATGCCAGTTTTGCAAATGACATGGGCGTTGTGACTAGATTTTTGTGAGTGGGCCGAACTCTGCTGTCTGTTCCGTTGCAAGCATACGGATTGTACATGTCCTTTCCTACCACAAGCATAACATTGAGCTTGTTGGGAGGGGCAGTCTTGGCGTTTGTGCCATGAATATCACCAAGGGCAAGACTTAATTCTGTTCGCCTGTGTAGCTGCTTGTTTAGCGAACTGCTTACGCAACGTGGAAGGTTGTTTACTCAGCATGGCAAGCTGCTGCCACTGCCGAATGTGCCGATCGCAACTAAGGGACTCAACCCGACAAATAGCTGGCCGCTCAAATGTATGAACCAACAAGGCACCGGAATCATCCTGGTTAAGTATTTGCAGTGCCTGCTGAAATGATGGATCAGACTCTTGCAAAATTTGTTCTCTGAGTTTGACATCAGATACATTGTACACAATTGCATCATGCAACATAACATCTGAATGTAAAGCACCACAAACACATTTGAATTTGCATTTCCCTGTCATACCCTGCAAATCTGTTACCCACTCACGATAAGTTTGTCCTGGCTGTTTTTTACAATTAAAGAATTGTTACCTAGCTGCTACCACATTCACTTGTTGCTCTCAATAGTTTGTTAGCAAGGCCACCAGTTCATCATAAGACAGTTTACTCGGCGAGGCAACAGGGAAAAGTTTTGTGATTAGGCAGAACACTTCACTTCCTACTGTTGATAATAGATATTGGCTTTTCACAGTAGCTCGTACGTTGTGAGCAAGGAGATACGCTTCAAACTGTGACAACCACTCAAGCCATTCCTCGTCTTGTTCACTAAATTGTTGAAAAGGTGCTATAACAGTAGGTGTTGCTGCAGGCGGTGCTCATTCCATTGGGCGCACAGTGTTGGCCAGTAGCTGCTGCACTGTATTGAGTAACATGGAGATCTGTTACGTCTGGAACTGAAACATCTGCGTTAGCTGTGTGGCGTCTAACGCTTGCGGCTGTGGCGCCTGAGCAGGGGACAGGACGGGTGGGGTGGGCATGTTGGAAGTCACAAATGCAACAAACAGAGAAGGCAAGCAAGCAAAAAAAGCAAAGAAAATTTCTGCAATTCCCTCCTGAAAACAACAAGAAACTGTTAAAGCACGGAAACGCCCCTGCAAAGAAAAGAAAAGAGAGAATTAAAGCACCTGCAAAAACAAAAAAAAAATTCCGTGGCCATCAGGTGCTGTGTTTGTTGTATTACTGTCACCAAATGTGGGGTCCTGCTCACTTGTCTCGTATAGGTTGCCTGAAGGGTACTGCATTCTCAGAAAGCTATACAACAAGTCAAGCAAATTACATTAATAGTTTTTATTACAATGAAGAAGATAGACAATACTTAATCTTGAATTTACAGAGGTGTGAGAAACGATGGGGGACATGCGAACAATCAAAGTCCTTTGCTGTATACAAGGTCCATGTAAGCAATTGGTATGGATCACATGTCACTGCTATCGTAGTGCTCTCCTAGTACTGTGCAAATACTGTCCCGAGGCTGGCAGGAGCGGCACTTATATTCTCTTCGGCTAGAGGGTGCTCCTGTCGTGGGGCAGTCCTAATCAGTGCACCATTAGCCGACATTGTCTCATTGCCTTCTCTGCTCTTGCATTCTCCTTCTTTGTTGTGGTGCTTGTGGTTACGCCAGAACAAATAGCATAACTGATTTTGAATGGTTAGTAGTCATCTTAAGACTAAATGCATATGTTCTTGTTGCATTGTCAACAATACATGCTGCAACAAAACATTTTACTCTTGAAATGCAGCAGGAACATACGTCACCACATTTAGTCTAAAAATTACCACTAACTATCTGAGACCAGTTATGGCATTGTGAGACGCTCATGTGATTTGAAAAGCAATAATGGTTAATAATAAAATCAACATTGTGTGTTTCTCATTTGTTGACTTTTTCTGCCCACATCCTGTTCCTAAACCATTACACATTGAAACATTGCTGTACATCTTTTCTGCAGTCACACTGCCAGATTTACACCTGGTGGCTAAAATTGGAACTGCTTTTTTTTCCTTTTTTTTCACCAGTGGAAATTGGTTTTGGATTATTATGTTAGCGTATCTATCAAGTTTCACTGCAATACGATAATCACAGCCCACTCTGGACCTCTGTGAGTAGCAGCACTTTAATTATAACCACTCAGTATGTCTCTAGTTTCATAGATTGTTCATACTAATTTGGATAATCGTTTGGTTTCCAATTCCCCAAATATTTCAAAAAATTTTCAAGGTTTTTTTGTATGATCCTTCTGCCATGTTTGATCACAAATCTTTCAAAGTTTTGTTAAACTCTAATCCTAATACTGATTTTCCTATGTCTTCCAAACATACACATTTTTCTTATCCTATCACATCAGCAAACAGTTTGTCCCCATCATAGAGGGACGTAAAGTACTCTTTGCACCTATCTGCCCTCTTCCTCCTCTGCATTTAACTGTGGAATTGCTTACCTATTTTACCTGTTCTATATGAATCTGTCCTGTGACTAATCATTTTCTTTTTGATTTCTTCACATTTATCCTGCAGCTGTTTTGCATTATCTCCCTTATATTTCCTTTTATTTAATTTGTAAGTGACTTATATTGCTTTATTACTTTCTTTTTGTATATTTGTCTGTGACTGTTTTTTTTAGAGGTATCCGTTCCACCTCAACCAGCTGCAGCAGTCACAGTGCCTATAGCCACAGAAATCTTTGAACATGCATCGTCAGGTGTGGTTTAAGCTTTAAGCTTGGGGAATCAATCTGAGAAGTTTGCCAGAGGATCCACAGCCATAAGATTTCTGTACAGGACATACCACAATTACTAGTGGACCCTTGAGGTGCCAAGCTGAGGGAGGTGTCAAGTGCAGGATTTGTAGATGGTGTGTATCACAATTACTAGTGAAAACTGACGCTGGTGGAAGTGTAGAAGGGAAAGGGGGGGTGAAGGTCACCAAATAATGAGTCACTTTTGTGGAAAAATGTTCGTCCAACAGGACTATAACGTGATATCAGTTTGTATCTGCTTCTGTTTCTGATTTCAATGAAAAAATTGATTTTTGAAAATATAAGTAATGTTGTTGTTGTTGTGGTCTTCAGTCCTGAGACTGGTTTGATGTAGCTCTCCATGCTACTCTATCCTGTGCAAGCCTCTTCATCTCCCAGTACCTACTGCAACCTACATCCTTCTGAATATGCTTAGCGTATTCATCTGTTGGTCTCCCTCTATGATTTATACCCTCCACGCTGCCCTCCAATACTAAATTGGTGATCCCTTGATGCCTCAGAACATGTCCTACCAACCGATCCCTTCTTCTCATCAAGTTGTGCCACAAACTTCTCTTCTCCCCAATCCTATTCAATACCTCCTCGTTACTCATCTAATCTTCAGCATTCTTCTGTAGCACCACATTTCAAAAGCTTCTATTCTCTTCTTGTCCAAACTATTTATTGTCCATGTTTCACTTCCATACATGGGTACACCCCATACAAATACTTTCAGAAACGACTTCCTGACACTTAAATCTATACTCGATGTTAACAAATTTCTCTTCTTCAGAAACACTTTCCTTGCCATTGCCAGTCTACATTTTATATCCCCTCTACTTCGACCATCGTCAGTTATTTTGCTCCCCAAATAGCAAAACTCCTTTACTGCTTTAAGTGTCTCATTTCCTAATCCAATTCCCTCAGCATCACCCGATTTAATTTGACTACATTCCATTATCCTCGTTTTGCTTTTGTTGGTGTTCATCTTGTACCTCCTTTCAAGACACTGTCCATTCCGTTCAACTGCTCTTCCAAGTCCTTTGCTGTCTCTGACGGAATTACAATGTCATCGGCGAACCTCAAAATTTTTTATTTCTTCTCCCTGGATTTTAATACCTACTCTGAATTTTTCTTTTGTTTCCTTTACTGCTTGCTCAATATACAGATTGAATAACATCGGGGAGAGGCTACAACCCTGTCTTACTCCCTTCCCAACAACTGCTTCCCTTTCATGTCCCTTGATTCTTATAACTGCCATCTGGTTTCTGTACAAATTGTAAATAGCCTTTCGCTCCCTGTATCTTACCCCTGCCACGTTTAGAATTTGAAAGAGAGTATTCCAGTCAACATTGTCAAAAGCTTTCTCTAAGTCTACAAATGCTAGAAATGTAGGTTTGCCTTTCCTTAATCTTTCTTCTAAGATAAGTCGTAAGGTCAGTATTGCCTCACGTGTTCCAGTATTTCTACGGAATCCAAACTGATCTTCCCCGAGGTTGGCTTCTACTAGTTTTTCCATTCGTGTGTAAAGAATTCGTGTTAGTATTTTGCAGCTATGGCTTATTAGACTGATTGTTCGGTAATTTTCACATCTGTCAGCACCTGCTTTCTTTGGGATTGGAATTATTATGTTCTTCTTGAAGTCTGAGGGTATTTCGCCTGTTTGATACACCTTGCTCACCAGATGGTAGTTTTTTGTCAGGACTGGCTCTCCCAAGGTCGTCAGTAGTTCCAATGGAATGTTGTCTACTCCGGGGGCCTTGTTTTGACTCAGGTCTTTCAATGCTCTGTCAAACTCTTCACGCAGTATCGCATCTCCCATCTCATCCTCATCCACATCCTCCTCCATTTCCTTAATATTGTCCTCAAGTACATCGCCCTTGTACAGACCCTCTATATACTCCTTCCACCTTTCTGCTTTCCTTTCTTTGCTTAGAACTGGGTTGCCATCTGAGCTCTTGATATTCATACAAGTGGTTCTCTTATCTCCAAAGGTCTCTTTAATTTTCCTGTAGGCAGTATCTATCTTACCCCTAGTGAGATAAGCCTCTACATTCTTATATTTGTCCTCTAGCCATCCCTGCTTAGCCATTTTGCACTTCCTGTCGATCTCATTTTTGAGACGTTTGCATTTCTTTTTGCCTGCTTCATTTACTGGATTTTTATATTTTCTCCTTTCATCAGTTAAATTTAATATTTCTTCTGTTACCTAAGGATTTCTACTAGCCCTCGTCTTTCTACCTACTTGATGCTCCGCTGCCTTCACTACTTCATTCCTCAAAGCTACCTATTCTTCTTCTACTGTATTTCTTTCCCCCATTACTGTCTATTGTTCCCTTATGCTCTCCCTGAAACTCTGTACAACCTCTTGTTCTTTCAGTTTATCCAGGTCCCATCTCCTGAAATTCCCACCTTTTTGCAGTTTCTTCAGTTTTAATCTACAGGTCATAACCAATAGATTGTGGTCAGAGTCCACATCTGCCCCTGGAAATGTCTTAAAATTTAAAACTTGGTTTCTAAATCTCTGTCTTACCATTATATAATCTATCTGATGCCTTTTAGTATCTCGAGGGTTCTTCCATGTATACAACTTTCTTTCATAAGTAATAGGGTAGGTATAAAAACTGCTCAGCAAGCGGTGGCAGGAGAACACACCTGTAAAAAGGTATTACAGTTTACAATCTTTCGGGGCCAGTGTATCCTTCTTCTGGCAGAAGGATTGAAGAGGAAGAAGGGTGAAGGAGAAGGACTGGCAAGGTTTAGGAAAAGAGGTAGAGTTGGGAAATGTTGTCCAGAACCCCGGGCCAGGGGAGACTTACTGGACAGAATGTCTTTCCTTCTCATCTTGTCCAGTAATTCTTCCCTGAACTGGGATTCTGGCAACTTTTCCAAACTCTACCACTTTTCCTAAATCTCACCAGTATTTTTTCTTCACCCCTCTTCCTTCTCCTTGAACCATTCTGCCAGAAGAAGAAGCCACTAGCTTCAAAGGCTTGCAAACTGTAATACCTTTTTATATGTGTGTTCTCCTGCCAGCGCATGGTGAGTAGATTTTTTATCTATTTCTGATTTCAGTATCTCTGTCTTGCTGCAATGTAATTCAGCTTGTCTCTTTCTATGTCTGTTGGTCTTTCCTAACAAGGGAACCTCCCCATCGCACCTCCCTCAGATTTAGTTATAAGTTGGCACAGTGGATAGGCCTTGAAAAACTGAACACAGATCAATCAAGAAAACAGGAAGAAGTTGTGTGGAACTATGAATAAAATAATCAAAATATACAAACTGAGTAGTCTATGTGCAAGATAGGCAACACAAGGACAGTGTGAGGTCAGGAGCACCGTGGTCCCGTGGTTAGCGTGAGCAGCTGTGGAACGAGAGGTCCTTGGTTCAAGTCTTCCCTCGCGTGAAAAGTTTAATTTCTTCATTTTCGCAGTTATAATCTGTCCGTTCGTTCATTGACGTTTCTGTTCACTGTAATAAGTTTAGTGTCTGTGTTTTGCGACCGCACCACAAAACCGTGCGATCATTGATGTCTCTGTTCACTGTAATAAGTTTAGTGTCTGTGTTTTGCGACCGCACCGCAAAACCGTGTGATTAGTAGACGAAAGGACGTGCCTCTCCAATGGGAACCGAAAACATTTGATTGCAAGTTCATAGGTCAACCGATTTCAACACAGGAAAACACATCTGATATATTCTATACAACACTGGTGACGGCATATGCGTCACATGCCAAGAATATGTTGTCGACCCACCTAACTTGTACACTTGGCGAATGGGTAAAAAGATTCTTCTACCTTGCCCAATTTAGGTTTTCTTATGGATGTGATAATCACTCCCAAAAAAGTGATGAAAACATAAGAGTTTTCACATAAACTGCAACAAATGAATGCAACAGTTTCCCCTGTGCTCTGTCAAAACATATGTTTTTAACTTTTTAAAATTTTTCCGTGTGTAGACCGTCAAATCTTGCATTATGTCCAAGCAAATCTGAACATGTTCTGGAATTTTGGAGAGCGAAGTTGATTGTATGTGAGTGCCTGAACTTTGATAATTGTCTGAAAAAAAAAAAAAAAATTAAAATTTTCACCCGAGGGAAGACTTGAACCAAGGTTCGCTCATTCTACAGCTGCTCATGCTAACCACAGGACAACGGTGCTACTGAGCTCATATTCTCCTTAATGTTGCCTATCTTCAACATGAACTACTCAGTTTGTATATTTTGCTTATTTTTTTAATATTTCCACACAAGTTCTTCCTGTTTTCTCGATTGATCTGTGTTCAGTTTTTCAAGGCCTATCCACTGTGCCAATGTATAACTAAATCTCAGGGGGGTGCATGGGGAGGTTCCCTTGTAAGTACCCCCCTTCCCCTTGTGATTTTGAAACAATGTATTTGCTGTTACTAACAGGAATTTATTGCTGGACTCAAAAAGTCTTTCCCCTCTCTCAATCAATCAATGTCGTGCAATTCACTGGGTGCAAGTCTCTCAAATTGTCGCTACTTTGGCGACTTGCACATCGATGAGGATGAAATGATGATGATTAGGACGACACAACACCCAGTTCCTGAGTGGAGAAAATCTCTGACCCAGCTGGGAATCGAACCCGGGCCCCTAGGATTGACATTTTGTCACGCTGACCACTCAGCTACTGGGGGCAGACTTCCCCTCTCTCATTCCTATTAATGAGTCTGTATTCCCCTGTACCTCTGCCTTCTGTTCCTTCTCCTACTATAGTGTTATTTTCCTACATTATTCTACCTCCTAGCCCACCATTTGGTGTCATTATTATCAGATTATTCTCAGACCAAATCCTTTCCATGCCAATTCCACTGTATTTGCTGTATGCTAGGCGGTACCTGGAAATTGTGTACTTTGAATATGCATCCAGAGCTGCCATTGAACCACTGAAAGAAGTTATTACATTTATATTTAGTTCAAATGCTGTTTTGTCAGCTATGTGCACTGATTGGTGATGGATCTCCACAGAGAGAAAGCTGTGATGAATTTGCTTCTATAGCCTATTTTAATAACTGTCAATGATAGGCTGCTTATGTTTTACAAGATGTCTTCTGTAACAAAATTTCATCTATTACTCCATAATTAAAAATTTTGAAATAAGATTTTTTTCAAATATCAGTGTGCAGACATACAATATGTATAAGTTTCTTACTGTACAAATGATTAAACTAATAATCTCATTCCTTATGTGATGAACTAAACAGTCTAGATTACATATTATTAACTGTTATGACCAGTTCAGCTACATAGGTCATTTTCTCATTAACACTAAAATACAGGAGTGTTAATATTACTGGTACCAGCTGTCATAAATAATTACGACGACAGTGAGCTCTGTTGTAATGGCGCACACCAGCTGGTGCTAGTGTTAGCAACAGTCCTGTATTTTAGTGTTAAATCTAAATCTGGTTGAAACTGGTCACATATTCTGATTAGAATTACTTTGGGGTTTACATTGTGGTGAGTTGAGTGGTAGGCTCCAGCAATCAGGAAAGTGTAGTTCTTTCTTGAGTGCTACCCACTCGTTGTTTTTCTTGTTTTGTCGATGCAGAGCCTTGTAAAGTACGACTGGCTGCATGCCTACAACACTGTCCCCACCACTGGAATTTCTCAGTCACAAGTTGTTTTATTTGAGCTATAAAATTAATGAAATGTGATATACACTGTTTTGTTTATTAAGTAATAAAAGAAGATAACTGAATTCTTCTCTGACAAAATACCACACTTCTGTAATCTCTTTTTAATGAAAATGTGCAATTTTTTGAACAGCAGACCTTTACGAATGTACTGATATGATACTCATAAATGCTGTAAGTGAAAAAATAAAAGGCGACTAAGTGTTAAATGCGAAGATTAAGAATAATGACTCTGTGAAACTTCTGCCTCGTTACTCTTTTATGTGGCGAAGCAGGTGAAACTGTACTGTAGTGATATATGTTGACCTTCATATGATGCACATTTGATACCTTAATGGAAAAAAGTTTCTATGAAACTTAACAAGTGTCTAATCATTATTAATGTCTTCCCAAGGGCACATGAGTTTTGTTAACAAGTATGTTGTTCCATTAACAAACATAATTGTTTTGATCGCTCAGTAGATAAAGAACTTGTATGTCTTAACTATATAGAAAAATCGCACTACTTATTGAAATATTTGGGAAACTTTGTTCTGATATTTCAAGCCATTTATGAAGTACCAGGTGTGTTCTTGGTTACAAGTGACACCATGTG
The DNA here is from genome assembly GCF_023897955.1 of Schistocerca gregaria. Taxonomy (NCBI): domain Eukaryota; kingdom Metazoa; phylum Arthropoda; class Insecta; order Orthoptera; family Acrididae; genus Schistocerca; species Schistocerca gregaria. The sequence continues at coordinate 205,130,089 of NC_064922.1, forward strand.
TGTAAGGAATGCTTAGTATACTCTAATTATAGCTAAAAAAAGATGAATTTGGAATTTTAATTCACATGTACGGCTATACTCTGTGAACCACTATGAAGTGCATGGTGAAAGGTAATTTTCATTCTACTATGTAGAAAGATTCTTTGAATACCTCTGTCTCTATGTTCCCTGCGGGAATAACACATAAGCAGTTTGTAGCATTTTACTAGATTCCTTACATAATACTGGTGCTTGAAAGTTTGTAAGTAGTTTTTTGTCAGATAGTTGAAGTCAGTCTTCAGGTGTCCAACAGTTAACATTTTGCAGGACCCCTTGATGCACTCCCATAGGTCAAACAAACCAGTAATCATTCTTAGTGCCCTTCTATGTATATGTTCAATATTCCCTGTATCCTACCATTGAAACAAAGCCTGCCACATGCTTTACCTGTGGTTAAGCCTATGTTATCATTCTATTTCATATCCCTCCAGTTGTTACACCAAGGAATTTGTACAAGTTTACTAATGCCAGTTGTGACTCATTAAGGCTGTAGTCTTAGGAATCTAATTTTTTTTAACACAATCTTACATTTCTGACAATTTTGAAACCTTATCAAGATATGACAGAATATTTTTGAATTTTTTTCTGCTATTACCTCATTATAGATAAAAGTCTGATTTTGCTGTCAATATTGTCTGCCAGGTCATCAAATATGTACGCAAATGATCAGCAAAGGTCCCAGCACACTTTTATGGGCCATGCCTGCAGTTATTTCTACATCTGTTGATGACTGTCTATCCAAAACAGCATGCTGTGTACTTCCTACCAAGAAATCTTCAATCCACTCACCAATTGTATTCTACACCCATAAGATTGTACTTTTACTAATAAGCATTGGTGAGGTACAGAGTCAAATGTGTTGTGTCCATCAGTGTAATGAGATGGATCAACACTCTAGAACATATCAGACTCTATAGAATTATTGAAATATAAACATATTTATTTAAAGCATGTACAGTGTTAAGCATATATAACTTTGTATCCCTTAATATTGCTGCAGTCCCTCTTCCAACTATTCTGCATTACAATATTCACTAGCAGTCAGAGTAGCAATAGCATCCCGCTAGATTCGTAATATCTCACTCCAAGTCTTCCGTCTTCCGTAGGCTTGGCATGATCTGAGGCTGAGCTCTGAGTGGGCATGCTTTGAAAGATATTTGATCGATTCAAAATTTCAGGCAGTGAGGGATGTGAATCCAGTGTCCACTGGTGGAATGTTTAGCACCACCCAGCTGTCTATGGCAAGCTCTTTGCAGGCATAACTTGTGGCAGATGGTTTAAATGTCTCTTCTGCAAATAGGTGAGTGGTGCACTCCACACTGTGTGAGGTTGAAGAAGACACCATTAATACCACATTCCTACCGCCCTCCACCCGCCCGCACTCTTCAATGTACCCCATCCAGATCCTCCACCATTATCCAAAACATTGTGCACCATTATTTTGTAATATGTGTGTGGGCAGTGATGTGAGGGGAGCCTGTCCCATGGTGTTGCTTTTGGAGTTCACAGTGGCAGAGGGCACCAACCAACTCACATCCCAACATTCACCTACCAAACCGTCAAGAACATCTGCCAAAAAACTGGAGATAGGACTTCCATCCAACAGCAAAGGTGGATGTAGCACTGGCGCCGCTGTGGGCATCAAAGGCTGTAAGCAAGCTCAATACCTGTGACTGACATCACTGCGAATGGCCACCGATGCTGTGGCAGCAGCTGTGGAGACGGCAGTAGCCTCATAGGTGGGCAGTGTTCGACCTCCATGGCAGAGTCTTCTGACACCCTATGTGCCTGAACATCAGGCACTGGCAACAGGTGCTTGGTGGCAGCTGTGTGGAATGCAGGCAGCTTTTCTGAAACACGACGATCTACAACATGATCACAATAATTGCGAAAATGTGTTTGATTTTGGAACGATCAGTGGTTCCTGCTTTGACATGAACAGTATAATGAACTTGGCCAGCCACCTAAGTAACACTACCAGATTCCCAGTTAAAGACACAGTAACTTCCTTCATGTAGGACTCTGTTGTGAATTTTGTGTCTGGCACAGGCTGTTGGGGGCGAAATACTCATAGATGCAGCAGTGTGGTGACGACAACCATGTAATTATTCTACCGGTGAAGAGTCAGGAAAAAGCAGAGTGTGTAGATGCCTAAGCCCTGAAAGTACAAACAAAATATTTGGCTTCATTGTTTGATTTAGGAGAGAATGGGTGCCTTTCAGATATAAAAAAATCCCATTTTGTTGGCAAAATTGTTGAAATTCCACTGAAGAAAGCTGGGGACCATTGAAAAATCAGTTGTTCAAGGCAAACTTTCTAAACAAAAAACAGAAGCAAATGCTTTTCTAGAACTAGCACTAGTTGTCGAATTTATGGGGGTGATATATGGACATCTACTGTACGCATTGACAATAAGACCAGCAAAATCAAAAGTATATGTGTTATCAAAGACCATCAGCTTGAGGTCATTTGAAAAATTCCTGCTACCACAATACCCAGTCATCAGCTCATGTGTGGCAGTGGGAAGTCATCTGTTGTATCTGCTTCTCACACCTGAGCTAAAGATAATGCTGGCACACTAGCAGCTTCGTTCTAATGATTCCCCAATGTCCTCTATGTAATAGTTTCAAAACATGCTGTAGTAATGATGTGGGAAACGAGCCACATTTTTTCGTCATGAGTATGCAATAAAATTATACCATTCTGAAGAGAAAGGCTGTTATTTTGTGCATAGCATTTGCATACTACTGCATCTGATATTGATTCTGGATTACAAGGCCAACCCATCCAAATGTAATACTTCAGCGAGCGTAGTAACTGATCCTGTTCAGTAGCTTCTGGGCTCTGCTGACAATCAGTGGGAAAAGCTTACAGTGCTTGTGAATCAGATTGAGCACTTTCAAGACAAGAAACTTCTGATTGATTTAATTCTGGATCATTTCCCATGGATACGTGAGACACAGTGTTTACATTTGCATGGTGTGTTGTAGGATGACATAGAATTTCAACTGGTGATTTGAAAGAAGTGATGCCCAACATTGTACCTTTTGTACTGTGTGATCAGATACATACTTCGTTGGATGAAAAAGAACAGCCAGCATCTCATGACCTGTCATGAGAAGAAATTTTCTACTGTGCAGATACTGAAGAAATTTTGTGATGCCATAGATGATGGCTAAGGCTACCTTTTCTTGCTGACTTGGACCATGCTCATCTTAGATGCAAATGCTATGGGGCATTCAGTGTTTCCAATCTTGTGAGATAAACCTGGTCATACTCTGTGTGATGATGTATCAACTTCATGCACTACTGGTTTTGGTGGATCAAAATGAATAAAGCATGTACAAATAAGCAATGCATTTTTTAATTTTTGAAATGATAGTTCGCATTCTGTAATCCAAATGAAAAGGAACTATTTTTACACTGGAGATGATGCAAAGATGCAGCAATATACCCTGTGTTCGGATTAAATTTGATATAGTAAGTCAATTTGCCCAGCACTTCTTACAGCTTTCATACTTTTTTGGAGAAGGTAATCTCGGGGTGGTCTCTAAATGCTTAGTCACGGGATGAGTGCCATGTGAATCAAAGAGATACTCCAAATATTTGATGTCAGTATTGAAAAATTAACACTTTTTTAACTTACACTTAAGCAACAGAAATTAGCATAAATTTGAAAAAGAGATTCCATTTTTTTGAAGAGCTGTTTTGGTGTTTGTCCATGCACAATGATGTCATCCAAATAATGTGAATATGGTGGCATTTTCATCATCACTTATTAAAAATAGCATTGAAATAACACAGGAGCAGATGCCCTCTGAAGGGAAGGCACTGGGTATTGATAGAAGTCAACATGTGTATTTACCACTATAATTTTTTTCATTTCCTCATCCAGGGGAAATTCAACATAAGCTCAGCTAAAACAATTTTAGAAAATGATCGCCACTTGCAGGGTGATCCATAAGCTCTTCAGTATGTGGAAGTTGGAAAGAAACAGAAACTGTTAGAGTGTTAACTGATGCTTTAAAGTAGGCTAAAAGTTTGATTTTTTCCTGTCAATTTTCTGGTGATAACCAGAGGAGAGCCCCATTGACTAGCCAAAATAGGCTTCAAAACATCAATATGTTCTAATTTCTTGATTTCAGAAGCAACTTCATTGCAAATTGTGTGAGATACCGGATATGTGCAGTAAATCTTTTATTGACCATTATGCTCAAGCATAATGTGTGCTTGAAAATTCTTTGCATATCCTAATGGGCCACTGAACGTGTGTCCTTATTTTTCACACAGTTGACAAATGCTGGCATGGGAAACTTGCATTTCAATAGCACCCACTTTGTCCTAAATATCTAATCCAAACAAATTAAATGTATCCGTGCCAAAAATATTGGGACTCGAGCATGACAGAACTACTGTGAATGGCACTGACACAGTTGTGTTTCGATATTTTGCTTGCTAAGTGCACATCCCAAGAACAGAGATACGTTCACCATTGTAGGCTTATGGTGCAAAAGTGATGTTTGGAGTTGATGGTGTCCCAGTTGCTTGTAAGTTGTTTGATTGATCAATGTGATCAAAGCCCCAGTATCTAACTGAAGTGGGACAGTTTGATTGTAAATCTGTAAAGATATGAATACTTTATGAATACTTTGCAGTTTTTTTATCTGAACGTGATAGTCAGTTCTGATTTTTGGAAGACTGCTTTTATCTATTTTATGAGAGACAGAGTCATTTGCTTTTTGTCCTTTTGAGGAGAATTAATTTGAATTTGCCAAGTTTTGTGCTGTGCACATTGCTTTGTGATCCATGCTCTTGCGTCTACAGTTCCTGTAAGTATTGGCAGGAGGAGTGGGTAAAGATTCAGGCTATATTAATCTCCATTTTCTCAAATCTAGGTTGAAATGTAATAGTTTTTCTTTGTGCGGTTTTTGCAGGCACTCTTACTTTCTGTGTCCTGACTTGTGATAGTGTCAGCATTCCACGTAGCTGAAGAAGCATGATATAACACCTGACAAGACTTTGAAGTGTATAAATTTGCAATATAAGCAGCTAGGTGTCTCATGCCCTTCTTAGACCATGGTGGCTGTTGTCAACATGAGCTACGCGGGGCAGAGCCCACTTAGAACTAGCCACAGTGAGTGTTGCAACAACAGGCACAGTAAAGTCAATCCCCCCAAGGGGATTCACCATTCTATGGTGAGTTCGTGCATGGCTACTGTGGGTCCCCAGCATTTGCAGCATCTCTCCCTTTCTGTGCAACATGTCTGTCATCTAGCTGTTCTTTTTTCCCTCCCTTGGGGAACATATCTTGAATAGTTTTAGTAGTATTAGTTGTAATGGCAACTGTGCCGTCTCTTCCCACAAATATGCTTTGTATCTTGATGAGCAGACTGCCTAGGAGATCTGGATGAAGAAAGAAGTACCCTACCCTGTGGCTCACAAGTTGTTGGCTAGTCGAAAGCCCTGACTTTAGTCGAAACCCCGACTTTTACTATCTGGCACTTATAGTACCATTCTTGCTATGCCTTGCTCCACGAAGGACATGGCCATGCAGACTTGCAACCTCCAATTCAGTATTGCAATTGTGAAATCACCCAGAGTCACAGTAGCGTCTCTGTCTCCTTCTACAGCTGCCCAAAAAATCACCAAATCTTCACCCTCAGGAGCAAAATCACCTGCTACCCAACCGGCAAGCCAGAACAAACTAAAGGAGTGCTCCCACAATGTCTTTTTATGTCCCTCTAGCTAACAAAGGTCTGAGTCTTTGTCTGCCAACCATAGGGGCTGTAAGAAATCAAATAAAGGGAAACGGTCTTCTCCTTTCCCAACTTGGAGATCCTCTTCAGTGGTGTCATAGCATGATACCCTCACCTGGACAACCTCCATTTTGTCAGTGCACACCAACTTTCATTTTTCTGCACTGGAATAGGCAGGCCAGCCCAGGGTGAATGCTGACACCTCTGTAGATCTCATGGAACAAGATCCTCAAGCCCTCACACCATGTAGCAGTGAATCTTCAAAGGCTGGCACTTTTCATCTGCTGGGGTGACTACCCTTCATTTGTTCTCTCCTCTCCATTCCCCATTACAACTCTCCTCCAGTAGAATATTTTTGGCATTAGATCCGACAAGGAGGAGTTACAGTTATTTCCCAGATTGCAGCATCCACTTGTTTTCTGCCTCCAGGAAATGAAATTACATTCTTGTGACCTCTTTGACTCTCACATTTCCTTCTGGTCGGCTTTGACCCCCTCTCCGAGGACAGCTTTCCATCTCAAGGGGAGTCATGCTGCTCATCTGAGATGACATACATAGCCAGACCATCTCATTCAACAACTGGTTGCAAGCTGTTGCAGTCCACATTTTTCTTCCTCATTTCAGTTTTTCTCTTTGTAATGTCTACATCCCTCCATCATTTGCTGTCACCAGGGAAGACATACTCTGGCTTACTGGTCAGCTTGCTCACACTTTTTTGCTGCTGGGTGACTTTTAATGCCCACCATCCCCTTTGGGGCTCTTTGAGAGGTTCCCTATTGGCTGACCTCTCTCATCTGTTTTAAAACTGGAGCATCCAATTCCTTTCAGACTCCACACACACTCATTTGGACCTCTTATTCTGCACTGCCCAACTTGCCCATTGTCTTGAGTGGTCCTAATCTAATTCCCTCATAATCTAATTCCCTCAGCATGACCTGACTTAATTCGACTACATTCCATTATCCTTGTTTTGCTTTTGGTGATGTTCATCTTGTAGCCTCCTTTCAAGAGACTGTCCATTCCGTTCAACTGCTGATATGATATACAGGGTGTTTCAAAAATAACCGGTATATTTGAAACGGCAATACAAACTAAACGAGCAGCGATAGAAATACACCGTTTGTTGCAATATGCTTTGGACAACATTACATTTTCAGGCAGACAAACTTTCGAAATTACAGTAGTTACAATTGTCAACAACAGATGGCGCTGCGGTCTGGGAAACTCTATAGTACGATATTTTCCACATATCTACCATGCGTAGCAATAATATGGCGTAGTCTCTGAATGAAATTACCCGAAACCTTTGACAACATGTCTGGCGGAATAGCTTCACATGCAGATGAGATGTACTGCTTCAGCTGTTCAATTGTTTCTGGATTCTGGCGGTACACCTGGTCTTTCAAGTGTCCCCACAGAAAGAAGTCACAGGGGTTCATGTCTTGCGAATAGGGAGGCCAATCCACGCCGCCTCCTGTATGTTTCGGATAGCCCAAAGCAATCACACGATCATCGAAATATTCAGTCAGGAAATTAAAGACGTCGGCTGTGCGATGTGGCCAGGTACCATCTTGCATAAACCACGAGGTGTTCGCAGTGTCATCTAAGGCAGTTTGTACCACCACAAATTCACGAAGAATGTCCAGATAGTGTGATGAGGTAATCGTTTCGGATCTGAAAAATGGGGCAATGTTTCCTTTGGAAGAAATGGCGGCCCAGGCCAGTACTTTTTGAGGATGCAGGGACAATGGGACTGCAACATGAGGCTTTTCGGTTCCCCATATGCGCCAGTTTTGTTTATTGATGAAGCCGTCCAGGTAAAAATAAGCTTCGTCAGTAAACCAAAAGCTGCCCACATGCATATCGCGGTCATCAATCCTGTGCACTATATCGTTAGCGGATGTCTCTCGTGCAGCAATGGTAGCGGCGCTGAGGGGTTGCCACGTTTGAATTTTGTATGGATAGAGGTGTAAACTCTGGCGCATGAGACGATACGTGGACGTTGGCGTCATTTGGACAGCAGCTGCAACATGGTGAACGGAAACCCGAGGCCACTGTTGGATCACCTGCTGCACTAGCTGCGCGTTGCCCTCTGTGGTTGCCGTACGCGGTCACCCTACCTTTCCAGCACGTTCGTCCGTCACGTTCCCAGTCCGTTGAAAATTTTCAAACAGATCCTTTATTGTATCGCTTTTCGGTCCTTTGGTTACATTAAACCTCCATTGAAAACTTCGTCTTGTTGCAACAACACTGTGTTCTAGGCGGTGGAATTCCAACACCAGAAAAATCCTCTGTTCTAAGGAATAAACCATGTTGTCCACAGCACACTTGCACGTTGTGATCAGCACACGCTTACAGCAGAAAGACGACGTACAGAATGGCGCACCCACAGAATGCGTTGTCTTCTATGTCTTTCACATCACTTGCAGCGCCATCTGTTGTTGAAAATTGTTACTACTGTAATTTCGAAAGTTTGTCCGCCTGAAAATGTACTGTTGTCCCAAGCATATTGCAACAAACGGTTTATTTCTATCGCTGATCGTTTTTTTTTATTGCCGTTTCAAATATACCGGTCATTTTTGAAACACCCTGTATATATTGATTATATGTACATTTCTTGTCTGATAGCCTCCGAAAGAGTCTCAGAAAGACAATACTGCAGACTCACTGACTGACTGAATCTCTCACTGCCTCTGACAGTTTCTTACTCTTACTACTTCTTCTTCCTTACTGACTTTTTCGCCTTATGCACCACTTCCTTTTGTACAAAACTAAACAACTGAATACATTGTTAAATGTAAGATTTACGAAATAACAATTGAAAGTCATTAGATGATTTTTGTTACTTACATAAAAAAAATGGGCTAAATGTTCTGATATTCAGTTTGGAAACGTTTTCTTAACTTCATACACAATTTCAATGAATTTTTCAGTACAATAATTTAAATTAAATTTTAGTTTATCATCAACAAACTACTTTGAATAAGATATTGTTATCAGTGTTTTGGGTTTGCTCTCATGTAGAGCTATAAACATTGTAGCTTTTCAGAAATAGGGGAAAAGTAAATTTTCAAGAATATGTGGTACAACATGACTGCACAGTTCATGTCACAAAATTTCAGAGTTGGGTTATTAATGAATGGCTCACTCTCCTTAGTTGTTAATGTAAGTTGGGTAACATATTAATGTGAAATTTAATCTGGGATAGTAAACTCATTTGTACTAATTTTTTAAAGGACAGTTTACTACTGGAACTGGATAGAGATATAATATTATAATGCCAGAAAGTTACAAATTCGAGCTAAATTGATCTCTTCAGTGAATGTTAACATGAGTAAGGGATTTCAGTTAGGGATGTGAAGATAGTCCCATTTCATGTCCACTATAAAATAATGTATATGTGCCATGAGTAACACTTAAGTAAATTAGAGCATCTCAGCAGCCAGACATTTATTGGACTTCCTGGCTACAACCATGCAGACTAACAAAACACTAGCAAAGTATCTTTCTCAGGTCCAAGTGACGAAAAAACTGAGACATTCCAGTCCTTGTTTGCCAACTAAATATAGTAGTTATTAGTTGGGCTAAAAGTGATTACATGTCAAAATTTATTTTAAGTAATAATATTGACTTGGGTTTAATCAAGGAAACCCACGCGGCAAATGAAAAAGATCGGTGTAAAAGTGGAAGAATCTACGACTATGAGATTATGATGGTAAGTTGCCATGTTAAAGCTACCTTTGATCACACACTCATAATCTCTGCAAATACAGCTTATAAATCATAATGTTTCAATGAAACTTGAAGAGCTCACTATCCATAATATGTGCAAAACACCTGATGTTGAGTGACCACTAAGTGTTCTACCAAGTATTGTCTATCCATCAATACAGAGTGCTCAGGAATTCGTGTTACAACTTTCTAGGACTTGTAGGGGGCGTGAGCACATCATATTTTGAATAGGAACCCGTGTCCAGAAAGGTACCATTTCTGTTCTGTGACGGTTTCAATTCAGATGTTTAAAAATCATTCACTTCTGCCTAAGGAATTAAGTTAGGCATGAAACAGTACAATTATTAGGTAACAATTCAAAAGGAAAAATAACTAAATATCCATTTTCACTTGAGCACATTGGTTTGTATTAACACTTAAATATTATATGTTTAATTCACCATCATCATCATCATCATTTAAGACTGATTATGCCTTTCAGTGTTCAGTCTGGAGCATAGTCCCACTTATAAAATTCCTCCATGATCCCCTATTCAGTGCTAACATTGATGCCTCTTCTGATGTTAAGCCTATTACTTCAAAATCATTCTTAACTGAATCCAGATATCTTCTCCTTGGCCTACCACGACTCTTCCTACCCTCTACTGCTGAACCCATGAGTCTCTTGGGTAAACTTGCTTCTCTCATGCGTGTAACATGACCACAACATCTAAGCTTGTGTGCCCTGACTGCTACATCTATGGAGTTCATTCCCAGTCTTTCTTTGATTTCCTCATTGTGGCCACCCTCCAGCCATTGTTCCCATCTACTAGTACCTGCAATCATCCTAGCTACTTTCATATCCGTAACCTCAACCTTATTGATAAGGTAACCTGAATCCACCCAGCTTTTGCTCCCATACAACAAAATTAGTTGAAAGATTGAACAGTGCACAGATAAATTAGTCTTGGTACTGACTTCCTTCTTGCAGAAGAGAGTAGATCGTAGCTGAGCGCTCACTGCATTAGCTTTGCTACACCTCGCTTCCAGTTCTTTCACTATGTTGCCATCCTGTGAGAATATGCATCCTAAGTACTTGAAACTGTCCACCTGTTCTAACTTTGTTCCTCCTATTTGGCACTCAATCCATTTAAATCTCTTTCCCACTGCCATTACTTTCGTTTTGGAAATGTTAATCTTCATACCATAGTCCTTACATTTCTGATCTAGCTCTGAAATATTACTTTGCAAACTTTCAATAGAATCTGCCATCACAACTAAGTCATCTGCATATGTGAGACTGCTTATTTTGTGTTCACATATCTTAATCTCACCCAGCCAGTTTATTGTTTTCAACATATGATCCATAAATAATATGAACAACAGTGGAGACAGGTTGCAGCCTTGTCTTACCCTTGAAACTACTCTGAACCATGAATTCAATTTACCGTCAACTCTAACTGCTGTCTGACTATCCATGTAAAGACCTTTAATTGTTTGCAAAAGTTTGCCTCCTATTCCATAATCTCGTAGAACAGACAATAACTGCCTTCTAGGAACCGGGTCATATGCCTTTTCTAGATCTATAAAGCATAGATACAATTCCCTGTTCCACTCATAACACTTCTCCATTATTTGCCGTAAGCTAAAGATGTGGTCCTGACAACCTCTAAGAGGCCTAAACCCACACTGATTTTCATCCAATTTGTCCTCAACTAATACTCGCACTTTCCTTTCAACAATACCTGAGAAGATTTTACCCACAACACTGATTAAAGAGATACCTTTGTAGTTGTTACAATATTTTCTGTTTCCGTGTTTAAAGATTGGTGTGATTACTGCTTTTGTCCAGTCTGATGGAACCTGTCCCGACTCCCACGCCATTTCAATTATCCTGTGTAGCCATTTAAGACCTGACGTTCCATTGTATTTGATGAGTTCCGACTTAATTTCACCCACCCCGCCACTTTATTGCACTGCAATATATTAACCATTTCCTCCACTTCCTCAAATGTGATCCTATTCCCATCATCATTCCTATCCCATTCTACATCGAAATCTGAAACATTACTCATTGTATTTTCACCTACATTGAGCAACTCTTCAAAATATTCCCTCCATCTGCCCAAGGCATCAACAGGATTCACCAGCAGTTTTCCTGACCTGTCCATAATACTTGTCATTTCTTTCTTACCTCCCTTTCGAAGACTGCTAATTACACTCCAGAATGGTTTTCCAGCAGCTTGGCCCAAAGTCTCCAACCTGTTTCCAAAGTCTTCCCAAGATTTCTTCTTGGATGCTGCAATTATCTGTTTGGCTTTGTTTCTTTCTTCAACATACCTTTCTCTGTCTACCTGAGTTCTAGTATGTAGCCATTTTTGATACGCCATCTTTTTCCTTTTACAGGCTGCCTTGAGTGTGTCATTCCACCAAGCTGTTTGCTTCATCCTACCTTTACATATTACTGTTCCAAGACATTCTTTAGCCACTTCTAGTACTGTGTCCCTGTACCTTGTCCATTTCTTTTCCAATGACTGTAATTGCCTACATTCAACTAACTGGTACCTTTCTGAGATCACTGTTATGTACTTGTGCCTGATTTCCTTATCCTGAAGTTTCTCCACTCTTATCCTCCTACATATGGACCTGACCTGCTGCACTTTCGGCCTCACAATACCAATTTCACTGCAGATTAAATAGTGATCAGTGTCATCAAAGAATCCCCTGAATACACATGTGTCCCTCACAGCCTTCCTGAATTCCTGATCTGTTATTATATAGTCAATGACATATCTGGTCCCCCTGCCTTCCCAAGTATACCAGGGAATGTTCTTATGTTTAAAAATGAGTTTGTGATTACTAAGCCCATACTGGCACAGAAATCCAAGGGTTGTTTCCTGTTCCTGTTGGCCTCCATATCCTCTCCAAATTTACCCATAATCTTTTCATACCCTTCTGTTTGATTTCCAATCCTGGCATTAAAATCACCCATGAGCAGAACACTGTCCTTGTCCTTTACTCTAACAACTACATCACTGAGTGCCTCATAAAAACTATCCATCTTATCTTGATCTGTCCGTTCACAATGCAAATATACTGACACAATCCTAATTTTCTTGTTAGATACTGTCAAATCTATCCACATCAGTCATTCGTTTATGTATCTTACTGCAACTACGCTGGATTCCATTTCTTTCCTGATGTAAAGCCCTACACCGCTTTGTGCTATTCCTGCTTTGACTCCTGACAAGTAACCTAGTATTCTCCCACTTCCTCTTCTTTCTCACCCCTTACCCGAATGTCACTAACAGCTAAAACATCCAACCCCATCTTACTTGCAGCCACTGCCAACTCTACCTTCTCCCCAGAGTAGCCTCCATTGATATTAATAGCTCCCCATCTCATTACCATTCGTTTGCCAAGTCGTATCTTAGGAGTCCCTGGTTTGTCAATTGGAGGTGGGGCTCCGTCACCTCCAAAGGTGCGAGGCATATGTTTAAGTTACTCCACAAAAAAAAAAAAAAAAAAAGGACCCCAGCATACTATACGTACTTTGAAACTGATTGACAAATACCGAAAAGGTCCCAACAAGATGAACATGGAACCACTCAGCATAAGACATGATGGTAACATTATAAAAGAATTTTTAATAATTACTACATTTCTGGTGAACGATCAACCCATATTATAGATTCACAGGTAGAGACCCGATGCCATCTCACCCAATGTACCGAATTTGAATTTGTGGAAGTGAATGAGCAGGAGATACGCAGGTCAATGCACATGCTAAAGACAAAAAAATTTCATCTGGATGGGATGGTGTATCCAGTGCTATTACTAAAGCATGCTTAAAAGAAATCTCTAAACCTCTTACTCACCTGATTAATTGCAGCATTAGAGGAAACATGTATCCAACAGTTCTAAAAATGAGTGTAGTTAAACCAGTGTGTAAAAAGGGAAGTAAGGAAGATGTCTCCAACTATAGACCAATGTCATTAATTCCCACTTTTAGTAAGATGTTCGAAAGCATTATCCTTTCTTAGCTAAGTGCCTTTTACAAAAAACATAAACTGCTTGTAGATTCGCAGCATGTCTTCAGAAAAGAGCTATTTGATATGGTAAACCATAGGGTACTTCTTAAAATGCTAAAATATTATAGTATTGGGGATCAAGCAATGAATCTTCTAACCAAATACCTGCTCAATTGTAAGCAAAGCACCAAATTTTAATACAAACTAGATAATAAAAATCATGAACTCCCAGTACACCAGTGAACCTGTATTACAAGGTGTACCACAGGGCTCAATCCTTGGTCCCTTTTCCTTCCTTATTTATATTAACGACATTGCACAACCCATTAACTCCCATTTGTAAGCTATGAATATGACACGTCAATCTTATTCTATGGGAGTGAATCTAATGAGCTAGAATCTCTTGCTACTAGTGGTGTAACGGAAGTAACAAAATACTTCAATGATCAGGGACTCAATTGAATGTCACCAAATCTCAACTACTGACATTTAAAAGAGGCAGTTCTCACCACAACAATATGAATAGTGTGTGTAATATCTGTGCAACAGAAAATGGTAGCTGTAAATTCATGGGTGTGTATGTTGATGAAAATTTGTGGTGGACATACCACATTAATTTCGTATGCGAAAAAGTCAGTAGTGCCATCTATCTTCTCAGCCAGCTCGCAAAGATAATTCCTAGCCAAGCACTGAAATTAGTATATTATGGAACACTTTACCCCTTTCTCAATCATGAAATTGAACTGTGGGGCTGTGCAGCTGATGTACATTTAAAAAGAATACTACTACTACAGAAAAGAGCAATAAAACATATACATGGGGTGGGACATATAGATTCATGTCATGAAGTGTTTGTGCAGCACAAATATCTGACAAGATATTCTCTGTACATCTTCAAAATAGTTGTATTTTTTATAAGTCAACCAACAGAAGCTATCAAGGGCAGTGATGTATATGATCACAACACTATAACAAAGTGTAACTATTTCCATAACAGAACAATGTTAAAAATGACTGATAGAAGTTCATATATCAGTGGTTTGGTTTGGTATAACAAGCTAACAAACTCTCTAAGAACGTACACGGGAAAAGTTTTTAAAACAAAATTAAAATCTTTTCTCATAGAAAAATGTTTATATTCTTTCAACGAATTTTAAGATAGTGATTGTAACATGAGACTTTAGCATATCAGTTGTAATGTGATAAATGTAAAAAATAGACATAAGAACCAACAGCTACAGAATATAGTGTATTTTATAAGTGTAAGTATAACCATAGTATTAAGTCTGACATTAGCAAAAGCCATATTTATGATGGCTCCACGCAAAGAACATGTAAATAAATAAAAACAGTACTGATGCATTACAACAGTAGCTCAATATGGTGACTAGCAATGTTGTTACAGACATCATAGCTAGGAAGCATGTTGTGGTACACACTCTCCGTCCCACCTGATGCCTCTTCAGTTTCTCATGCAGCAGCCAGAACTTATGGTGGCAGATCTTCCTGTGTCTCTATGGGAGACTCATGAATTCAACTTTGTATATGACTTGACAAGAAGTCCTCCATAGGAGTTAAATCTGATGATCGCAGCAGCAGCAAGGTTGGATCACCTTGACCTATCCATCTTTCATCCTATCATCTGTTGAGACATCTCTGAACAGCATGTGAAAAGTGCACTAACCATGATGAAGCCACATTTCCTGATGGACATTCAGTTGCACAGCTACCAATAATGGGTCCAATGTGTTTTCTAGGAAGATCGAGTATTCAGGACCAATTAGCTTGAATGGAAGGAAGTATGGCCCAATCATGTGACCGTCCAGAATACCTATTCACACCTTAATACAGTCAGTGACTAAGGTAACTGTCTGACATAGTACACATCACCCTGTCTACCCTCTTGCACACCAGAACAAGCAACACTGAGACAATTCTCCTTCCCTCAGCAGATGTGGACACAATACACATCTGAATTGAAACCTTTGTAGAATGGAAATTGTATGTTTTCGGGCATAGTTTCCTAACCAAAATATCATGTACTCACTCCACTCCACAAGTCCTACAAGTCTGTAAAGGGAATTTCTGAACACCCTGTGTATGCTGGTGATTTTAACAACCGCCACGAGCAGTTGAAGTATGCATGGACCAACTGTGGTAATGCGCTTGTAGATTGGGATGAAAATAACAACCATTCCTAGTTTCTGATGCAAAGACTTACCAATTCCTACATCAAGAAAAGTTTGACAGGACTTCCCACATAGCCAACACAGACATGTTATTTTCAGTATAGTCTAATCCATCCCAATTGTTAAGTTAGTGCCATGACCTAGATGGAATTTTAGAAAGGCAAACTGACAGAGTTTCACAGACCTCATGGAAAAATATATTTGTTTCATTCCACCAGAACCATAGGACTATAGCTGTTTTGTTGGAGTTGGTTTTGCATCTGCTAAAAAACGTATTCCTCATAGATAAAGGAGATAATGTATGCCAGGGTGGGATGGGAGACATGAACAACTAAATGAACAATTTAATAGAAGTGGAGACAGTGACATTACAAATGAACTTCGCCTTAGTCATGATAATACAAGGAAAGTGCACTGGCCTGAGAAGATAGAAAACTTGAATTTCAAATATTCAAATAGGAAGGCTTGGTCTTTCCTCTGTAAGTTGGGAGGCTCCTTTAATAATTCTGATTAGAAGCCTGGTAGCTTAGCCATTCCTATTGCTAACTATATAGTAAAACCATATGGATCATCCGGGGATAAACAGCACATCTCCAGGATCAAACAAGAGCTAACAAATCTGGAAGCCCTGTCTCCAAGCAATTCAAAACTCTCTTCTCCATTCAACTTAGATGAAATAGACGTAGCTTTAGCAGATTTTAATTTTGTGGGGATCCAAAGCCCCGACATGTTTTGAGAATGTAAACATGGTCCATGTAGGCTGTATTCTTTTTATTATCTGTGTGATCAGCCAGTTTCAACCTTGGGTCATTTTCAAGCATGTATCTTAAGCTTCCAGCTTTATTTTACACTGTAATACATTGCTAGTACATGTAGACAGGAATACATTTTACTTCTGTGTGTATGTATCCCAAACCAATACAGTATTGTACATGGTTACGTCTATTAGCCAACACAAACAGGAAGATGCCATCTCACACTGTAGTCACGGTTGTAGCAAAGGGTAAAAGTTGTAAGGCTCTGGAGTCTGATAATATACATCGAGAATTTTTATATTATCTTGGGAAAAATGCCAAACAATAGCTGAGTTGCTTCTTCTCTATTATTTTGAAGACAGGAACACTTCCCTAGGGACTGAAAAATACAAAAATGGTGGCAATCTTACAACCTGGCAAATCACTGTATCTCCCCCAGAACGTTCAGCCAGTTTCCCTGCTTAGTTGCACATATAAGCTCTTGAAGAGGCTTATTTGCAGTAGATTTAGTGGATGCATTTTAGAACACATTCCAACAGAACAAGCAGGATTTAGGCCTTACCGAAGCTGCATGTTTAGGTACTAGCTCTGACAATTTTCATAGAGAAAGTTTCCAGGAGAAACTAAAAACATCTGTAGCCTTTATCAACTTTTTGGCAGTGTATGACCCTATCCGGAGGGAAGGGATTATTTACAAAATACTGAAGATAATTAAATGGCAAACAACAGCATCTCTTATTAATAACATGATAAGTAGTCAATAAGTAAGGAAACTAAATAATGGTCTGCCATAGGGCTCAGCTCTAGCACCTCTCCTGTTCATCCTTTATATTTCCGATCTTCAAGGTAAGTTTGCTATGCAGATGATATCAGTCTGGCTTGTCAATCAAAAGAGCTTGGCCAGTCTAAGGGAACACAAACATAGAACTTAGCAATCCTTAACTCATATTGTAAAAATTGGAGAATGAAGCCCAGTTTCGGTAAGAGTGAGGTTTGTGCATTTCACCTTAATGATAAAAAAGCTAGCAATGAGCTCAATTTGCAATTTGATGGTAGTACTCTCTGTCACATTAAGTGTTCCAAGTATCTTGGCATCAAACTCGACCACACTATGTTGTATAAAAACGTTCGGAAAACGTATCAGCCAAAATAAATCTCACAACAATATCATTCAGAGGCTGTGGGGCAGAACCTGGGAGGCTTCAATGGAGACTTTGCATACATCAGCTCTTGCACTGGTGCTTTTGGCCTGTGAGAGTATTCTGCTCCAGTGTGGTGTAACAATTGTCATACCAGCTTTATCGATGTACAGTTCAACAACACAATGCACATGGTTACTGGTACAGTCAAACCAACTCCTGTCTACTGACTTCCCCTGCTAAACAATATCTACCCACTCAAAATTTTCAGAACCAAGACCCTGCTTAGAGATTACCACAATGTACAAGAGAATAAGGAGCTTCCCATTCATGACGACATACCTGTCTTACAA
Source organism: Schistocerca gregaria (assembly GCF_023897955.1). Lineage (NCBI taxonomy): Eukaryota > Metazoa > Arthropoda > Insecta > Orthoptera > Acrididae > Schistocerca > Schistocerca gregaria. The sequence goes on from NC_064922.1 coordinate 205,148,062, forward strand.
AGATATAGGCTTCATTCATGACACATGACACTACTGTACACTGAAGAGCTAGCTACAAGTGGCGCCAAAGTAAGAGATCTGTGGTACAAGAACTGCCAACATATCAGAAATTACCAAGAACAGCAATGGTTCAAGGAAATAATTGCAATACTGTGGATCAAATTTAATAGTCTGCATTGGATGTGCTCAGTGCTCTTACTCACTCTACATATGGAGTACTGTGGAGTCCCTGAGTTGAGCCTGTGGTGCACTAAAACAATCGGAGAAGTGTGTCTTATGATGCCATAAGAGGACATGGAATAATTTTATGAAGCCTGTGCCACAGCAGTGGAATGAATTAGAAACCTAGGTACTAATATTCAGTCAAGTTATTTTAGTTTTACGCAATGATGTCCATTGCATATTATAAATGTACTGTATGTTTGTGCCATATGAATGATGATGACTATGCCCCCCACGTTCTTGGTGAGCTCTCGTGGTACATAGAGGCTGCCCGCACATGAATGACCCTATGTCAAAGCACTCTGATATTTCACCAATCACTTCTTCTGCAAATTGCTAGATTCTGTCCAGCATATTGTTGGGCAGGATCTTGCAGCAGATGTTCAGAAGGATGATTGCTCTGTAGTTGATGCAGTCCATTTTATAACCTTCACAGTGTATAGGGAAGATGACAGCCGTCTTCCAATCTTTCGCAGTCTACTCCATAATCCATATCCTCTTTATTAATCGGTGAATTCTCTTATGAGGGCTCTCTCCTACAGCTTGAATTATTTCTGCCTGGACTTTTTGCTTTTTCACTATCAGTGCTAACTACAAAACATGCACATTAGTGCTCTGTGGTCAACCATGAATATTTGGCTGAGGGCACTCTTAATTGTATTATGTATTCCATTTTCTTCCCATTCAATCCATGGATGGAGTTTGGGAAGAAACATTGCTTGTCTAATTTTATCTGCACAATCTGTTCAGGATAGAATTATAGGTGATTGAAGAATACTCAGTTTCTGACCTGAAAAACAGTTTTTATAGTTTGTTAAGCTGGCTGTCGTGAGATGAACAGCATCTTTCTAAGAGTGAACAATTCTGTTACATTCTCTCATCAGTCTTACAAGCCTGTGAGCATCAGCCCTCCACTTTTATGTGCTAGATGAATCTTAGTAGTTCGACATGATGTGGTTCTCGTGCACTTGACCACTGTTAGTGTGAGTTTTACTACTGTTTTGTATGCAGTTTCTTTTGCAGACAGGCTGCAGTTTCCAGTATCCTAACAATGAATCGTAGCTTGGCATTTGCTTTACCTACAAATAAGCTTTAAGCCTGTGTGGTATTTCCATTTGGTATCTCTACACATTGTCCCCCCCCCCCCTCCCCCGTACCCTCCCCCCCCCCCCCCCCTGTCAGGGGGCTTATGACTCTTTTGTGAGTACATGCATGGCAAGCATGGGGCTTCAAGCTATTGCAGCACCTACTCCTTTCCTGTGCTACAGCCTCTCATCTTTTAGTATCCTTCCTTCTCTTACTCTCTTGTGGCAGTTTTTGATGTCTACCTGGTTATTCTGTAGGTTCTGTCTTCCTTTCTTGGAACATTCTTTCATTCATTAACTTTTGTCAGAATTAATTTGTGGTCCCCTTCTGGATTTGGCCTTCATTTTCCAAATTTTTCTGTAGTGTGGACCGACTGGGGAAGAACACCTCAAATAGTGTGCTTAATGCGCGCAGTGTTCGAGGTCACCTGTACTCAATACCAGCATGGGCTGCTATTTGTGCATCAAAGACAACATGTTAGCCAATCTGACATGGTGGAATTATTATGTGCCCTTTCAGTTGAAGCCCCTGACAACTCAGGCTTCACTTTGCTAATGGCTGAGCTGCTAACTCTCCATGCATGCCAAGGAAGAGATGCCTATCATCCTGCGGCCTCTAGACTTGTGCAATGCTGCAGCTGGGTGGCACCTGTGGGAGAGCCCTTGATCAGAGTAAGTGGGAGCAGGACAAACATTTTACATGTGAAAAGTTTAAAATTACATCATAATGATGGCTGTTTTGATCTCACTGCCTCTTCAGGCAGGAATAAAAACTCCAAAGTGCACAGTTACAACACTACTGCTTTCCCTACCCTGGCTCACCATGAGAAGAGAGACAAGCCAGATGTCTAGGGGTGAAACAATTTATCCAATACATAGTACATACTTGAACTTAAGGGGATACTTCCACTTCAACAAAGCCATTATTTGTTTGTGGAACATGTCAAAAACAAACATTTGGGAAGTGTGCAAGGATGCTAGTGTTTAAAGCCATTTCTGCTACACAATCTACAGTTCCTCAGGTGTGTGTGTGTCTTGGTATCATGCCACTGACCAGTCCCTCGCACAAGACTTTGAATAAGGTCCAAGATGTCATCTTGCTCCTTATGCTCCGAACGGGCAAGAAGCTAAGGGCTAATCTTGAGCGCCGAGGCTTTCATTTTGTCCAACACATCCAAAACGGTCCCAAGGGTGATAGAATAGGTACAGGTTCCTTTATCTTAGCCTTTCAAGGGAATGCCATCCCAGAAAAAGAATAGTCATGTTGTGCAGTTGTAATGTGAAACCTTACATGCCAATGTCCATGAGGTATGTCACTTTAGTCATATCTCATCATGCTGCACGGCAGACTATAAAATGTGGTAACTGTGGACAATCACTTCATGAAGGTAGTCCTTGTAGGTAAGCAGCTCCATGTGTCAGTTGCACAGAACACCATCCTCCACGTTCACCAGCTGCCCAGGCATCAAGAAGATTCAGGAATATAAATCTATTGACCGCCTTTCATAACTGAGGCACGTAAAAAATATGAATGTCAAATTTTTCGAAAGTCCCAGCCATCATACTCACTAGCTCAGTTTTTTCTAAAGCAGTTCAACTGCCCTCATTTCTTGTGGTTCCTGCAGGACTGACTTCAGAAAATACTTCTCACACTTGGTCAAAGGAGCAGCTTCCTACTCCATAGTCTACTGGTGACACGATTCCCTCTCAGGACTTCTATTCCTGGAAACTCGCAGATCAGTGGCCCAACACCAGCTAGTAGCTGAAGGAACTGTGAGTCCCAGGGCTGCCCACTCTTCCTCTGTCTCCATGCTTGCCACAGATGGCCCCTCACAAAAGCCCCAGCCACCAAAGGCTTTGAAAACGAAGGAGGAGGAGGAGGTGGAGGGAGAGGAGGAGAAGCAGAACTGGGATGAGGTACTCTGGAGACTCTGGTGGTGCCAGATCACACCACACCATCGGAGTCTGAACCAATGCTCAAATTGGAGTGATTCTATCCCCATTGGTGAAAGGCAGAGGTCCTAGGGTGTGACCAGTCCTGATTCCCTCATGCCTTACCTGGATACCTGACATGTAATCATGCAGTGGAACTATAATATATATTACATTTTGCCTGCTGCAAATGCAACACCTTAATTCCTCTTCTTGCGCAATTTGTATTTTTCTACAAGAAATGCACTGCACTGATGATCATTCCCCAGTGCTCCATGGATATTATGCATTTTGTTGGAACTGTGCTGCCTCCAAAGGGATCTGTACATTGGTTCACACAGATGTGGTCAGTGAATGGGTTCCCTTCACACTATGTTGGAATCAGTTGCAGTGCGAGTACAAGCGACATCAGCAATCACAATGTTTACATACCTCCAACCAGGTCACTAACTTACCTTGATAATTTCAATATGCACAGACCACTGTGGGAGGAGCAATTCGTGTGGTAGGAGCCATCTACTTCACCAGCTTCTTACCAACCATGATATTTCTCTCCTCAATTACAGTACTTCTACCCACTTCAGTGCCACCTGTGGCACCTTCTCAGCTATTGATCTAATTATCTCTTTCCACAATTTCATGCCTTCATTGCATTGGTCACTACATGTTTATGACACTGACAATTTTCCAGTCATTCTGCTGCTTTGTTACCAACAACAGATAGACCAACTACCTCGTTGGGTGCTTCGATGAGCCAACTGGCAGTTGTATGCTGCTGTTGTTACCAACACCCCCTCACTGTCAGATTGCATCAACAATGTTGTGTAAGAAGTTTCTGCGATTATTCACACAACTGGAACTGCTGTTCCCCTTTCTACAGCTCCCTTCCAAAACCAGCAAGCATAGACCAGAGACATTGCAGTAGCTGTTCAGGATTGCTGAAGAGCCCTGCAGTGCTTCAAGTGACAATTTTTGCAGGCCAACCAGTTACTTGTAAGTGACTTCCTGTTAAGGATCGCTATATTGGTTAAATGCATTAAGAAGAAATGCTGTAAGTGCAACTTCTTCTCTCTAGGAAAGTATGCCTCTTTGTCCCAGGTATGGGCCAAGCTCCATAGTCTTCTGGGCCTCCAATGATCAACAACTGTTCTGTGTTTTGCCCTTCAGGATGGTGTTTGCTTATCCTATCACATGTCTACTGCAGAAATGACAAGTTGCAGATTCCCCCTATGTTTAACCCCCCTCCCCTCCCCCACCAAGCCAAATTATTTAATGAAACTTTCACTGATTGGCAACTGCCTCAAACTCTTGCCTTCTCTCATGATAAGGCTGCATACCTTGATTCAATTCATAGTCAAATAATCCAACACCTGAACCTTACTCAAAGACTATATTTACTGAGTGTCTTAAACAATGTGTGGCTTGAAAGTGTTTCCCCTTCAAAATGGCAAGATAGTATTGTTGTCCCAATCCTTAAGCTAGGCAAAAACCCAATGTCTCTCAACAGCTACCACCCGATTAAACTGATCATGCTCTGCAAAGTGCTTTAGAGAATGATTGCCTGCAGATTATGCTGGGTTTTCAAATATTGGGCCATTTGTCCCACTATCAGTTTGGTATCCATGAGGCATAATCCACAACTGACTATCTGATCCAGTTGAAAACAGCAACCTGACAGGCTTTCTCTAAATGCCAGTACCTAACTGCAGTTTTTTTGATATGCTTATGGCATATGATATCGCTCGGCACCATCACATTTTACTTACCTTCTATGACCAGGACTTTCATGGCTCCCTACTGATCTTTATTCATCAGCTTTTATCCCATAAGTTGTTCTTTGTTCAAGATGTTATCAGCTCTTCACAGGTTCAAGAGAACAGTGTGACATGGGGCTATGTCCTGAGTGTCACATTCTTCCTCGTCTCTGTCAATGGTCTGGTGACCTCTGGCCACTGGTCACCCTTGCAGTGTGTGTCAGTGACTTTGTCATTTAATACAGCTCCCATTCACTGGCCTCGACTGAACACCAGCTCCTACATACCATTCAGTGGGCCTCTGTGTGGATCCTTTTCAGGGTTTCCAGTTGTCTGCTGTAAAAATGTGGGTCAGTCATTTTTGTTGTACGTTGGTGAACCTCAGCCAGAAATGTACTTGGACACCCAGAACTTGGAAGTTGTTGCACAGTTCCATTTTTTAGACATTCATTTTGATAAAAAGCTGACTTGGCTGCCCCACATTCATCAACTAAAGTGGAGTTGCATCTGGAAGCTTAACACTCTCTCCTTCTGTGCTTCTTGGGTTGCAAATTGTTGCACTCTTCTCCATGTATACTGAGTGTGGTCTCATCACAACTGGGCTATGGTAGCTAGAGTTATGGCTTGGCAGCACCATTAGCTTTGAAATTATTAAACTCAGCCCATCATTGTGCAGCTCATCTGGCCATTGGCATTGTTTGGACCAGGTCCATAAAAAATCTGCTAGCTGAAGTGGGGATCTTACCTCTTCAGTTCCAATGTTACCAATTCTTGGTCTTTTATGCCATCGCTGTTCATCATTTCCCTGATCATCCAACATATCCACTTCTTTTGCATATGAAGCCCATTGATCTCTTCATACCTACCCTTGGGTGGGATTACCAGTTGGAATGCATCTTGTACCCCTTTCCCAGGACTCCTGCATCACCTTTGTGAAATGTGCTCCTTGTGTTTTCTTGTGCATTCACACTTGGTTCTTACCCAAACCATGAATTAGGACCAATCTATTTCATTGTGTGTCAGTCGTTCCCATGACCTTTCACTGTCTTGTTACGTCCAGTTCTTCAGGAGCTTCAGGGTGCTACAATCTTTTACAATGATGACTCTAAAACCATGAATAAGACAGGATATTCATTTACATCTTGTGATAGTCAGGAACACAATTTGTTGGCAGGCGCATGTAATGTTTTTACAGCAGAGCTGACGTGGTAAACAGAATAATCCATTTTATTAAACAGGCCTATCTTGTCCACATTTTAATACGTAGTGACTCAACGAGCAGTCTTAAGGCCATTGTTTGATATTACTCTTGTAATCTTGTGGTGTCTGCTCTTTATGACCCTGTAATACTGACTGCTCATTTGTCTTTCTCTGGGTTCCAAGTCATGTGGATATCCCAGCGAATGAACCAGCCGACTGTTTGACTTTGCCGATCACAGGTGTGGATTTGTCGGTACAACTAAACCCCCTGCTCGCTTGGAAATGGAATGACATCCAGTTAGCTACTGCCCTCTCTTATAAACTACACACTATCAAGGAGTCTCTTCCTTCCATACCTCCCATAAAGAGCTCACCATACCATGTTGCCTCCACATTGGTCATACCAGGCTAATCCACAGTTTCAAACCAAGCAAGGTGGCGCAGTGGTTAGCACACTGGACTTGCATTCAGGAGGACGATGGTTCAATCCTGCACCTGGGCATCCTGATTTGGGTTTTCTGTGATTTCCCTAAATCACTCCAGGCAAATGCCGGAATGCTTCCTTTGAAAGGGAAATGCCAATGTCCTTCCCCGTCCTTCCTTAATCCAATGATCTCGCAGATTGGTCTCTTCCTCCAAACAACCCAAACCCACAGTTTCAACTCTGTAATGACATGCCCCCACTTTGTAGTTGTGGAGCATTACAGACAATAGATCATATCCTGGTGGAATGCCAACTCCTCCTGGCCCTCTGTGCTAAGCATGGCCTTCTGAATTCTTTGTCTCAGATATTGGCAGATGATTCACACAGAGTTGAATTAGTTCGTTTTTTTCTGTGAAAATTGTTTTTATTTTCAGCTGTAAAATTTTAAGCTACTTTCAGGACAGGGGTGGGGCTAGTGGTATTGCGGCATCTCGTGGTGAATGTTGGGTCTGGGGACCCCTGATCCTATCTTCTTGACCAGCTCACTCTTCCACCCTCTTTTACTCTGTTTTAATTGTTTTTAAATGTGGGTGTCTCATTTTATGCCACTCTCTGTTTCCTGATTTAGAGGTTAAATAATACATAATTGATGCTCTTTAATGCCTTGCCTACACTGTAGCAGGCAATGGGAGGTTAGCTGTGAGTGGGATGACCGCCATTGCATGTAGCGCCCCAGGGATGCCATCCTGCTGCTGTACCTATTTCTCTCCCCTCATTTTCATTACTGATGGTCCAACTGATGTCCATTGCAATTTTAGCTTTCTCATTTCTACTGTTCTGAATCTGCCAACTAGAGGACATTCTTGGGTTTGTAACCATCTTCGTCCTAATTTGAGCTGTCAGGGGCCAGGTACGGGGTAGAGCTTTTCTCACCATTGGGTGAGTCTTGGGAGACCCGTCGTCTGCTCTTACCTATCTACTGGCCTTGTCCATACACTTATCCATAAATTTATTTGTAGCTCTGGCATAAGTATTTCCTTCAGTGCCTTGATCTTACTGCTCCTATATACTTTCATCATAAGAACACGTACTCCGTGGGCGACACTAATTCCGGATGAAACACTCCTGGATTGAGGGACTGATGACTGGGCTGTTTAGTTTGGTAACCCCCAATAAATCAACCAATCAGTATTGTTCATCCTAAATATTTGTACTCCTATGGGGGAACACCAATTTGTGTGTAGCCTTCTAATTGATTGGCTTCTCACATACCATGATCTCTGCCTCCTCAATAATGGTTCTTGTACCCATTTCAGACCACTCATGGTACCTTTACAGCTCTAATGATCTCTCCACCAAATCTCATAGTTTCACTATGTTGGTCACCACATGATGACATTCATGACAGGACTAATTTCTAGAGATCCTGTCATTTCCTTGCCATTGCCAGACAGACCCCCTACCACAGTGGGTAATCCACAGAGCCAACTGGCCTGTGTATGCCCCTGCTGTTACATTTGTTGCCTCTCTGTCAGATTATGCTGATGAGGTTGTACAAGACTTCTCAGTCATGATCACCCATGCTGTTGAAATTGCTGTTCCCCTTTTTACAAGTCCCACTCGCCTACGAATCGTCCAGTGCTGTGGTGGACCAAAGATATTGCAGTAGCTATGGTTGCCTGCAAATTATCTTGGGTTCTTGAATCTCAGGGCCTTTTGTGCCCCTGTCAGTGTGGTGTCTGGGAGAATCCACAACCAACCATCTGCATAGGTTGGAAACTGCAGTCTGACAGGATTTTTCTCAGCACCAACATCTTTGACCTGCATAAGATCTATGACACCACTTCGCATCATTGCATCTTACTCACCCTACAGGAGGAGGGGTTTTGAAGCTACCTACTGATTTTTGTTCATCAGTTTTTGTTCCATCAGTTGTTCTGCATTAGTCAGCACTTCACTCAGCTCCTCAGCAGTGCAAGAGAATAGTGTCTCATGGGTTTTGGTGTTTAGCGTCAAACTTTTCCTCATTATCATTAACAGGTGAGTGACCTCTGCTGGACCACTAGTCACTCCTCAATTGTATGTCAATGGTTTTTGCATTTTGTACAGCTCCTTCTCAGTAACCTCCACTGAACGCCAGCTCCACAGTGTCATCTGGTCAACCTGTGTTTCTCTTTCCCATTGTTTCCACTTCCTTACTACAAAAGTACAGACCATGAATTTCTGTCAGGTACTATGGTCCATTCTGGGCTGGAACACTACTTAGATACTCAGCACAGGGATTCTGTAGCACAGTCTTGTTTTTTGGTCCTCCTTTTCGACAAAAAGCTGACCTGGCTGTCCAATATTCATTACCTGAAGACTGGCTCCATACAGAAACCTAACACTCTCTACTTCCTTGTCCACACATCTTGGGGTGCAGATTGTGCTACTCTTACCCACATTTACTGTGACCTGATCTTGTCCCTACTGGACTATGACTGCCAGGTTTATGGCTTGGTGCCTCCTTCAGCTTTAAAGCTGTTAGACCCAGTCTACCATCATGGCATGCATCTTTTCACAGGTGCATTTTGGACTAGTCCCATAGACAGTCTCATTGCCAAAGCGGAAATCTCCCTCTTTGAATTCGACGGTACCAGCTCTTGGTCTTCTATGCAGTTTCCATTCAATGATTTCCCAATCATCCCACGTATTCCATTATTATTACGTATGAGGGATGGCGTCCTCCTGAGACTTGCCCTCAGGTGGGACTACCAGTTGTAATGCACTACTTCCCTCTATCAAGATTTCCATCTCCCATTTTTGAACTGTGCTCCACATGTTTCCTCATGAAATCCCCCTTGGCTGGTGCCCAAGCCATAAATTAGGGTCAGCCTGATTCCAAGTCCTAAAATATTGATCACCCCATGACCTTTCAACATCTGTTATATCAGCTCTTGAAGACTTCCAGAGGGCTACTATCTTTTACACCAACAGCTCTAAAACTGTGAATCGGATGTTGTATGCTTTTACACCTCCTACCAGTGTGGAACGACATTTGCTGGTGGAACCATGTAGTGTCTTTACAGCAGAGCTGACTGCCATTAGCAGAGTCATTTGTGTTACTAAATAGCCTTCACTTGACCATGTTTTAATATGTACTGATTCCATGAGCAAACTCCAGGCTATTGACCGATTCAGTTCTTGCCACCCTTTGATCGCCACTATTCATGACCTCCTCGCTGACCAGTGTCATACTACCAGCTCAGTTGCCTTCATCTGGGTTCCAAGTTGTGTGGCTATCCCAGGGAATAAACTGGCCAGTCATTTGACTAGAGGAGAACTTCCTTGCTCTTCATTCGCTTTGTTCACCCAGCTGCAGATTTGTGGGTGCACATGAGATCTTTGCTCACTCAGAAATGGAACAATATCTGAGGGCTACTGTCCCATCTAATAAACTCCACACAATCAAGGAGAATACTGCAGCATGGTGCTCTTTCTACTTCTTTGTCTGGAAGGAATCCACAATGCTTTGTCATCTCCAAATTGGTCACATGAGGTTAACCCATAGTTTTCTTTTGTATAATCAGCCCCCCCCCCCCTCCCCTTACAGAAATTAGGTTATTTCTTGGTGGAATGCCCCTTGGTATTACATTTGCTGCAGTAGCTCTTTTCAGGGCGTACATATAAACCAACTTTGACAAGCGTTCAATGGCCACTAGCACGCAACACCACCTTTTACTCTTGCCAAAGGTCCTAAAATATCAAGTGCACATAAGTCCCGTAGGCCTCTAAGTATTACAGGAAAATATGTTACTTTACCTCCTTGGCTCAGGTCCTTCTCTCAAGGCATACACTGATGAGCCAAAGAAACTGGTACACCTGCCTAATATCATGTAGGGCCCCTGCAAGCACGCACAAGTGCTGCAAGACGACATAGCATGGGATTGACTAATGTCTGAAGTAGTGCTTGAGGGAAATGATACAATGAATCTTGTGGGGCTGTCCATAAATCCGTAAGAATATGAGGGGGTGGAGATCTCTCCTGAACATTAGGTTGTAAGGCATTCCAGATATGCTCAATAATGTTCACATCTGTGGTGGCCAGTAGAACTGTTTAAACTCAGAAGAGTGTTCCTGGAGCCACTATGAAGCAATTCTGGACATGTGGGGCATTGATTTGTCCTGCTGGAATAGCCCTCGTCCATCAGAATGCACAAAGGACATGAATTGATGCAGGTGATCAGACAGAATGCTTACGTACAAGTCACCTGTCAGCATCATATCTAGATGTATCAGGTCCCATATCATTCCAACTGTACATGCCCCACACCATTACAGAGCCTCCACCAGCATGAACAGCCAATGCTGACAAAGAGGGTCCATGGATTCATGGGGTTTTCTCCATACCTGTACACATCAATCCACTTGATACAATTTGAAACATGATTCGTTGGAGATTTGATGTTTTGCCGGATTCCTGATATTCACGGTACACTAGTGAAATGGTCGCACAGGAAAATCCCCACTTCATCGCTACCTCAGAGACACTGTGACCTATCGCTCGTGCACTGACTATAATGCCATGTTCAAACTCACTTAAATCATGATAACCTACCATTGTAGCAGCAGTAACCAATCTAATAACTGCGCCAGACACTTGTTGTCTTATATTGGCATTGCTGACCGCAGCACTGTATTCTGCCTATTTACATATCTCTGTATTTGAATATGCATGCATATACCAGTTTCTTTGGTGCTTCAGTGTATGATACACTGTCTAACATTGTGCCTTACTAGCCTTCCAAAGTTTTCACAATGGTAACATTTATTCAAGTGATGTATACATTTATTTAAGCCAAAGTGGCCATAACCCTGGTGAATATATGAGATTAGCTGGTCTATTATCTACCAAGAAATACATATTTTCCTCCAATTAGTTTGTATGTTATCTCTCCAAAACAATACGGCCTGAACTATTAATCAATGATCATAGTTATCTTGTGGCCATCTATCCAACTCCAATCCATGAAATATTTGTGACAAACAGGGATCCATTCTCTGTTTGATCATTATCATTAGCACTAGGGTACATTCATTCACATTTTTAATTTGATCCTTCGTAAAACAGACATGAAATATTTTCTCTGCATTGTTATTAACCAAATCGCCATCCACACCTACTGGTGATTGTGAAAGCATATCAACAATTATATTTTGTTTTCCTTCTACATGCACTATGGAGAAATTGAATTCCTTCTTTTTAATCTCTCTTGCAACAATTTACTGTTAGTTAGAAATGACAATGCTTTGTAGTCTGAGTAAATAATTGTTTTTTTCCAGCAAGGAGATAAAAGAAAATTTTGAAACTTGAAATCTCCAGTGATTTTCTGAAACCCTAAGCTCATCTTGGAAAGTGTCATGAGATATCCCATAATATTATGCCCCTGTTGCCATCTTAAAGACTTCTCCAGATTTTAGATGCTGTAAAATTCTATCCTGAAACACTCCCCTTCTTATTTTGTCAAATCCTCCTTAATCCCTACCTCCCCATTTCCATTTTTGGTCTTTCTTTATTAACAGGTTTATTATGTCATGCTGGGCAGCATTTATAGCCCTGATAACTATAGCATCCTACCAACCCTGGGAAAGACTTCAGCTGTTTCCAAAAAGTTGGAGGAGGACAGTTTGCAGTCATTTCATTTCTCTTGGATCCAGTTGTATACCTGTCCGATTAACACTATACCTCAAGTATTTCACCTCATTCACTGCAGAGGACGATCTTCTCAATTTGACAGTAATTCCTTTCACTTAAAATATATCCTAAAATTTACCTGTTGTATTAGTTTGTTTTGTTCATCCCAAGTTGTAGTTACAATCAAAACCTTGTCAACATATATTAAAAGTTTTTGTACTAATTGTGGTTCCACTGCTTGGTCTAGTGCCATCATGAAGGCACTAACCAACACTTTCAAACCAAACGGCAAAAACCATAAAATAATGGAATCTACCTTCAGATAAAAAAAAGGCAGCTCTTAGTTTTGTTTAAGGATGCAACACCACCTGCTAGTATCCAATGGTGAGACTGATACAACTTATGCACAGTTCTCCTAATTTTACTAAAATCTCTTCAGTGGGAATAGGGTGATCTCTTTCTACTTCTGTATATTGATTCAGAGACTGCACATCGAGGACTAACTGTACATCACCAAATGCCTTGTTTAGCCCTAATAAGAGATCATTACAAGAGCTCATTGATGATTCAGTTACTCTTTCTGTAATCATTTTATTAATTTTCCTGCTCACGGGTTCATTAAAAGCAAATGGAATAGGATAGAACTGTACAGAAAAACTGTTTTTGTGATTTTAATTGTAACTGCCACTCATAACCCTGAATCAACACCAGGTTGACTGGAAAATACCTTTTCATATTTCAAAAGGAATCCCAATAATTCTTCATTTTCCGAATGACTTAACAGTGGGCTGCTTTGCACGTTTCCCCGTAACTGCTATTCCACTTCTTTCTTCGCTAATTGATTACCTTCGTTACTGTTGTTAATGTCATGTTGTGTCACTCATATGAACCAGAAAAAACTTCCCTGGTTTCAACTGATCTTCTTGTACGCTTCACTCCCTATGAAAGGAACTGGTAATACGTAGTTCTCCTGAAGTATAATTAATCAATGGCTGCAAAAGTCTAACACACCTGTATGTTTTTCTAACCAGTCAAGTCCCAATAAAATTTAAATAAGGCACCATTAAAATTTTTTGATCTCATTCCCACTATTTGATTGCCACAGGTAATAATACTTCCTCCCTAAGAGGATTACCCCAGTAATACTCACTACAGGCACTCCATTTAGATGGTACATAGGATATTTTCTCTCCCTGTGTAACCTTCATAAAACTCCTGACTTATTACTCTAATGTCACTTGCAGAACCCAGCATTATTCTTACTTCGCAGCCCCCTACACGGTCTAAAATTACAAACTTATTTATTCATGCACTGAATATTCATCATCATAATCATCATCATCATCATCTTCTTCTTCTTCTTCTTCTTCTTCTTCCCCCATTCTTATTTTAATAAATCTTCTCACATTTGCCTTCTTGTTGTGTCATGGGCCTGTATTTTACATCTCTTGGTCCTGTGGAAAGGCACCTTCAGTAGGACCCTCCTTGTTTCCCACGTGTTCAATCACTGTCATGACTTGCTGCTGATTGCTGGATTGGCTACACCTCTCTTGATCATGCCATTGCTGAAGATTCTGATTTCTATTACTCCTAAACATATTCTGGAATCTTTTTCTTTGCTCTCGTAAAACTGACTGTTAATCACTCCTGGTTCTCTCTTGTAATTTCTTTTATTATTTGGAACCCCATTTCTATTCTTACAGGTCCATTATTCCTCTTCCTTTACATGTAAATTATCAAGCTGCCCTAACTAATGCAATAACCAACCAGTTTTAGCACATGCTTTAGACACCAATTGTGTATGCATGGAAATAGGTTGGCAATTGGTCAATACTCAAACTAATTGCTCTTCATCTATTGGTTTATCCAAGAACTTTTCTTGGTCTAAATGTCACTTAAAATGTTTTTTGTACCCTCCCCATCTCTGACTATATGATTTAGGATCAGACAACTCTTACTTCAGTTTCTCCTGGTCACCTGCATTCCAGTATTCTTTCTTAAACAGTCTACAGAACTCTTGCAGATTTACAAACTCCTTCCTAATAAGAATTTCCCATTCCTACACCCCTTCCTCCGACTTGTGTAAAGCAAACTCTATTTTCTTGTGATCTCTCCATGACAAAGGTACTCTTCCATCAAAAGATTTTAAAAGTAAGACAGTATGAACCCCTTACCTGGTTTAAAGTTGGTACAATTTTAGCTAACCTGCTCCACTTTCCAGACCTCCATTCCTCTAAGAGGTCTTTTATTGAGCATGAGGACTTTCGTTTCCTGACAATTGTTTCATTTTTGGCAAACCTCTCATGCAAAGTACCAACACCACTTTGTTAACTTGTACTCTCTGCATTCATATATTGATATATTACAGTCCTTTAATTACAACCACATGAATTCAACACCAATAAGAATTACAGGTGACTCTCAGACATGTATTGACCATGTTATTACAAACTTAAGTAAGGAGGACCTTGTAGTTGGAACTGTTGAGAACCACATTTCGGATCATAGAGCATTAGTCCTAGAGCTCAATACTGACAAAGAAATAGTATCTCATAAGGAACAATTTACTTATAAAAGAAAGTTTGACTGTCATGCATTAAAGGAAAAACTGGCACACATAAACTGGTATCAGGTAGGCCTATATGCAACAGAAGACATTAATGAAAAGTGGGAAATATTTTATACAACATTAACCCATTGTCTAAATCAAGTATGCCCAAGGGTCAAAATACTAAAGAAAACTGACAGTTCCAGGAATCTTAAACTCCCCCCTAATATGATGAAATTAAAGAATGACATGAATGATCTATATATTCTTTTTAAAGACCCCAAATTGCAGTACTTTCAGTCTAAATACAAAGCCTGTAGAAAATCCTATAGGGAAGCACTTACGTCGTTAAAGGCACAGAAGTTTGCAGAACAGATGAGTCAATCCTGTAATGTTAGTAAAACAGTGTGGAATATAGTAAAGAAGGCAAGTGGGGGGAATGACAAGGCATTGTGTAACAACATAATAATAAGGGGCAATGAAAAATTGGTTAGTGACCCAAAAGAAGTATGCGAGAGATTCATAGATCAATTTAGTAAGGTGAGTAAGGAGGATGTGATCAACCCACCACAGGTGCTAAATCCCAGTAATGTCAGTAATTCGTTCTTCCTGAGGTGTGTTACAAAACAGGAAATCCTGAGAACCTTTTCAAACTTAAAAGCAAGTACATCCAGTGGCTGGGATGACATCTCAGCCAAATTTCTGAAAGAATGTGGTAATGAGTTAATGAAGCCACTGCAACATTTAATAAACAGCTCTTTAAGACAGGGGTCATTTCCTGACTTGTTAAAAGTCACTGAAATAAGACCAGTGCATAAAAAGGGAAAAACTACTGATGCACAAAATTATAGGCCTATTTCATTGACATCAGAACTTAGTAAGTTGTTGGAAAGGCTATTTCTTGATCAAATGGAATCATTTTTCTCTTAGTACAATATATTAATAAGTTCTCAACACGGTTTCAGGAAGGACAAGTCTACAATAACAGCCATTGCCACATTTATTCAAGCCGTATTGAATAAACTTGATGATGGAAACAAAGTTAATGGCACCTTTCTAGACCTATCTAAGGCTTTTGATACTGTAAATCACTCCATTCTTCTACATCTACATCTACATCTACATCTACATGACTACTCTGCAGTTCACATTTAAGTGCTTGGAAGAGGGTTCATCGAACCACAATCATACTATCTCTCTACTATTCCACTCCCTAACAGCGCACGGGAAAAACGAACACCTTAACTTTTCTGTTCAAGCTCTGATTTCTCTTATTTTATTTTGATGATCATTCCTATCTATGTAGGTTGGGCTCAACAAAATATTTTCGCATTCGGAAGAGAAAGTTGGTGACTGAAATTTCGTAAAAAGATCTCGCCGTGACGAAAAACGTCTTTGCTGTAATGACTTCCATCCCAATTCGCGTATCATATCTGCCACACTCTCTCCCCTGTTATGTGATAATACAAAACGAGCTGCCCTTTTTTGCACTCTTTTGATGTCCTCCGTCAATCCCACCTGGTAAGGATCACACACCGCGCAGCAATATTCTAACAGAGGACGAACGAGTGTAGTGTAAGCTGTCTCTTTAGTGGACTTGTTGCATCTTCTAAGTGTCCTGCCAATGAAACGCAACCTTTGGCTCGCCTTCCCCACAATATTATCTATGTGGTCTTTCCAACTGAAGTTGTTCGTAATTTTAACACCCAGGTACTTAGTTGAATTGACAGCCTTGAGAATTGTACTATTTATCGAGTAATCGAATTCCAACAGATTTCTTTTGGAACTCATGTGGATCACCTCACACTTTTCGTTATTTAGCATCAACTGCCTCCTGCCACACCATACAGCAATCTTTTCTAAATCGCTTTGCAACTGATACTGGTCTTCGGATGACCTTAGTAGACGGTAAATTACAGCATCATCTGTGAACAACCTAAGAGAACTGCTCAGATTGTCACCCAGGTCATTTATATAGATCAGGAACAGCAGAGGTCCCAGGACGCTTCCCTGGGGAACACCTGATATCACTTCAATTTTACTCGATGATTTGCTGTCTATTACTACGAACTGCGACCTTCCTGACAGGAAATCACGAATCCAGTCGCACAACTGAGACGATACCCCATAGGCCTTCAGCTTGATCAGAAGTCGCTTGTGAGGAACGGTGTCAAAAGCTTTCCGGAAATCTAGAAATACGGAATCAACTTGAGATCCCCTGTCGATAGCGGCCATTACTTCGTGCGAATAAAGAGCTAGCTGCGTTGCACAAAAGCGATGTTTTCTGAAGCCATGCTGATTATGTATCAATAGATCGTTCCCTTCGAGGTGATTCATAATGTTTGAATACAGTATATGCTCCAAAACCCTACTGCAAACCGACGTCAATGATATAGGTCTGTAGTTAGATGGATTACTCCTACTACCCTTCTTAAACACTGGTGCGAGCTGCGCAATTTTCCAATCTGTAGGTACAGATCTATCGGCGAGCGAGCGGTTGTATATGATTGCTAAGTAGGGAGCTATTGTATCAGCGTAATCTGAAAAGAACCTAATCGGTATACAATCTGGACCTGAAGACTTGCCCTTATCAAGCGATTTGAGTTGCTTCGCAACCCCTAAGGTATCTACTTCTAAGAAATTCATGCTATCAGATGTTCTTGTTTCAAATTCTGGAATATTCCATTTGTCTTAGAAGTTAGAAACTTATGGGGTCAGAGGAGTGGCATTAGATTTGTTTTGTACCTTGCTGACAGAAGACAATATGTTAAGTTGTATCATACAACTGGGGGACTTATACAAACAGTAAAATCATCTTATAAAATTCTTAACTGTGGAGTCCCTCAGGAAGGCATTATTGGGCCTTTTCTATTCATTGTGTACATCAATGATATAATAATTCCAAAAAATGCAGACCTTGTTAATTATGCCGACGACACCTCCTTCATAAGCTGGGGCCCTACAAAACAGCTAGCAGTGCAAAATAATATGAAGAACACTAACCTCATCACAGAATATATGACTAAAAATAAATTGGCATTAAATAAGGAAAAGACAATTCTAATGGAGTTTTTGCTAAATTACAAATCAAGACAAGTGGATACTGAGCCACAGTTATCAATTGAAACAATTGATAAACATAAATTCCTGGGTATTATAGTTGATTAACATCTTACATGGAAGGAGCACACCAGCTACATGTGTAAAAAAATCTCGTGTAATACCTACCTGCTAAAACGCCTTTCTAGCATAATAGCGTCACCAGTCTTAAGACAAATCTATTTTGGTATTATACACTCCCACAAAGCTGTATGTGGATAGGGCTTTTAGAGCCCAGAAGAGAGCAATTAGGATAATAGCGAATATTAGTAAACGTCAATCCTGTAGAGAATACTTCATTAAGTATAATATACTAACAGTGTATTCATTATATGTTCTAAGGACTACACTGTTTGTAAAAGAAAATATGGAGCACAGTTTAATAAATAGTGATATCCATAGTTATAATACAAGGAAGAAAGAGGATTACCACATAAAATTCAGAAATAAAAAAGCAACCGATCATAATCCATTTTCTGCTGGAAGATTTTTTTACAACAGAATGCCAAATACCATAAAAATGTTAAAAGGAAACATATTTAAAATAAAATTAAAGCAGCTGTTAATTGCTAAATGTTTGTACTCCATCAAGGATTTTTAATGTTGTATGTACTTTATTTCTACTACTAAAGTATTACTATTGTTCATGTATGTTCTGACTGATTATGTCCATGACTGTAAAAGTTATTATGGACAAATAAACCATTATTATTCCTGTCTCCTATTCCTATTCTGTTTTCCATCTTAACACTTTTGTTGTCTACGAGATTCTCCTTGTTCTCAAAAAGAATACATATGCCCCACCTCATTTCGCATAACTTCAGAATCAAGCCTATCACTTTCTCTTTGCAATTGTAAATTTTTGGCTTGTCCTTGTAACTGATCAAAACTGCCCCCTAATTTCTCCATATTGGATTTTTGTACCCAAATACAATCAGTATTTACATTGTCTTTAGCTACCTGGACTCCTTCCATTATATCTTGAACTCTAACATCTACTGATTGATTGTTGTACTTTACTAAATTTTTCTTTTAGGTTATTCTCAGAAGACATCTTAAAACTACCAAGCTGTTTTGCTAAGTTTTCTGGTTTATGAGCTCCTTTTGTAATGTTCATATATATTTTCTCAGAGAGTACCCCTTTAAACTTTTATAACTAAGGTTAAATAGGTTCTTTCTCTAAACTTGGCTCACTGGTATGTGCTTCTATCTTATGATTATAGCTAAATTCTAAATTTCTTCTTGCTGACTACTATTTAGTTTTTCCTCTACCTTTAGGAAACTGTCATTCAATGTTTCATAATTGGTGTTACAGGTAGGTACACTACTGTTTACTTTTAGAAAATTACTACCCAGCCTACCTTCTATTTCTTGTAAACAACTTTGTGTTTCTTGTAAGCCACCATTTATTGGGACCAATATTTCCCTCAATTCCTTCATCATGTGAGTATAATTGGACATCGAGCCCCTAGTCTCCATTATAACAACTTAAATCTACTTCTTGTATTATAATATTGACTACAATTATTGCTAGTCAATGCCTGTTTAATGTTACTCTCTCTTTAAAACCTCCATGGTACATCACTCTTATAATTCTATTCAGTTGTCTACAGTCCAATTACTTACTACATTTATAGTTATCCTTAAAATTGCCCATTGTCCACAATGACCAAGACACTAACCACCATCAAGAACTGAACTCATCCACAGTATACACTCTGAAGATAATTCGCCAACCATAGTTGATGCTAAAGGTAAGAGAACCACACTGGTGAGGTGATACAGCAACTCATGGTGGTGGGTACACAGCATGTAGATGCAGCTACCATGAACTTTCAGCAGTGTGATGTCTCATAAATGCTGCATGGGAAACTGCGCCAGATCTGAACTGTGTCAAAGGTATCTGGTAGGCAGTGTGACACACTTGATAGGCCATCTCCATCTCCACCTGCACAAACAAAATTCCCTACCCTCAAAATCTTTGTCTTTTTCTCTTGGGGCTTCATAGATGTCTTGCTCTTCAACTTCTTTTTGCCCTTTGTCTCTTCTAGATATCTTCAGTCTTCTGTGTGGATTTTTCTTTAGAGATGACTTTATTCAGGTGCTCTTTTTCTTCTTCTTTCCCATGCTACCGGCCCTTTCACAGTTGCCACATATACAGGGGTACAATTCATTGACCATGTAGTGTAACTGCATTAGCCTATTGGTAATTTGTAGCTAATCTGTCTTGCTTCCTTTTCATGTTGTTTACAAGTTACATTTACATGAGGTCATACTCCTGCTGTACCAGAAGTAATTGTGTATATTAGCAGATTTGTGTTTGTCTGCACAGATCTGACTGTGGGAAATGAATTCATTCTCAGTACCAGATAACTCTAGTATGTTAAAAGCTTTCAAAATTCAGTGTTCTTCATTCTCCATTGATTCCCTTTGCTCTGTCAGCCAGCAGTGATCTCTTCATAATTAGCTTTTGATATGTTACTGGTCGATGTTTAATTGGTACAGTAAATCTTTTTAAACAGTCTGTTTTTTTCATTGCTTTACCAAAATTAAGTGATTCATGTCTAGTAAACTGATGTAAAAAATAAATGGCTTACACACAAGTGTAATTTCACTTCACCAGAGATGCTCTAGACTGACTCTTAGTTGACAATTGTTATCTTTGAGAAGCAATGTTATTCATTTGGCAGAGTGTAGAGAATAATTAAATTCTTATTTCGTGTTATATACCCACTGTAACTTGTTGTCTTCCAACACCTTTAAATGTGTTTGCTCATCTCCATTACTATACAAACAATAACCCAGTGTTTTTATAGCATTTAAACTTCTTCACACAAAAAAACTGATGTAAATTCAGTGCACCAGAGAAAATCACCACTTCATAGTCATTAAACTCTATCACCTGTGACCAACATAACCATAATTCTAGTTTAATGAAAAATCAAGTTTAAGATTAAATTTGCTTCCCCTTTCATCTTTAAAGTTTTTTGCCACAAACTTAGTTGCATTTTCGCAAAATAACCCTTGAATATTTGTTCATTAGACTGTGGAATATTCTACCATGAAAGATCTTCTTGCACATTTTCCATCACTCAGATTTAACATGAACTGTGTTTCCATTTGGCGAGAAATTCCTCCAATATCATCTTTTCATTTACATAATATGTACATCATATACATCTACACAATACACATTTCATATATACTTGTCTGAAGTAAGTACAGAACTGAACTTTTCAGAATTAGAAATTCATAACTCTGTTATTTTTATTGTTAAAGTATAAAGGCCATAGAGGGCTCAGTGCTCCAAGTATCTTATTTCGATTGGCAGTTGCCGACTAGAAGATGGAACTGTCTAATTGGTTTTTGTTTGAGTCCTTGCAGCTCTGAACACACTCATTACTGCCAAGTTGTTGACATTCCACTCACAAATCAAAGAAATAAGAAGTTGTGTAGACACAATTTTGAATACTTGACATGTTATTTGCAAAAAAAATTCCAGTTGCCTTAGCACACTATTATGTAAACAAACTCACCACGTATCATTGACACTGGTAGAACCAGTAGTGACTTTCATAATATATTCTGGGTCACTACAAGATAGCTTCTGGTAAACCTTTTGGGATGTGAGATCATGGTCCAAGAAATGACCTCACATCCCGAAAGGTTTACCAGTAGGAATATCATCTGGTCATGAAAGTCTTCATTCTATGATCACTACAAGATGTCTGCTACAGCAGGGGAGAGAGAGGAACCTGTAGCTACATTGTCTGTCCATTCATAGAATTCCCCTTTCCATTTGAAGTAGGTGGTTGTTAAACAATGGCAAACAAGCTTCCAGCCATTGGGTGCCTCTAAGATGTTCACATGTCTGATGCTGGTAAATTTGTGAATAAAGACTTCATGTTGAAGATAACCATCAGAACCATAGCCAAGATATACTTTTCTTTTAAAAGTGCTACAAAATGGATGGAATCTTTAACGTATGAATCTGTGTGACTGGCCATGTACTGAAGCTTTGGGGTCAGTTCTTTTGCTAGTCTGTAGGTCAGTGAATTAACACTGTTCACTATCAACCACAAAGGAAAAGACTCTTTGTGGCCCTTTGGTACACTATATATCCTTGGTGCTTTCATTCCTTTGGTGAGAATTAGGGTGGCTGCATTGTTTAAGATGTGACTGGAGTGGCTAAACACTGTCTGTTGAGTGTCCAGCAGCAGTCCTTCCTCCGTAGTTTTCTGCTGTAGTTCCTCATCTGACGGATGGTGGTGTACTCACCGAACCTTGTGGGTTCTTGAAAGGTAAACCTGTTGACATTCTCTCCGTCATCCATAACCAGTTTTCCAGTCAGGAAGGGGTGCAGTTCACATTGTCACAGGACTATGTGCTAGTGTGCCACTGTTTAATGACCATCTGTTCCAATGAAAGTTTTATGAACAGATGGACAGTTTAGATATGGGTTCCCTTCTCTCCCTTATTGCAGCAGACATCTTCATGGAAACATTTGGAGAATAAGTACTCGAGTCCACACCATTATGCCAAGAATGCTGGCTTTGATATGTTTATGACACCTTCATTATCACCAAATGAAGAAGAAGAGTTACTGAATAAATCCAGAGGAGGGCTGCTAGATTTGTTACCGACAAATTTGAACGACATACAAGTGTTATTGAGATGGTTCCGAAACTCAAATGGAAGTCCCTGAAGGGAAGGTGACATTCTTTTCAAAGAACACTATTGAGAAAACTTGAAGTTGACTGCAGAACGACTCTACTGCCTTCAACATACATAGCATGTAAGGAGGTACTTAGAGAATTGTTTTTCTAATGCTCTGTTTGTGTGCAAAACAGGAAAGGAAATGACTAATTGTGGTTCAGTATTGTGGCTTGTGGATTGTCTATGTAGGTGTTGATGCAGATGTAGGTGTCGAACTTGTAACAGGCACCTCAGTCAGCAGCACAGCAAAATCCACTTCACTACGGAGATACAATGAAGAGCCAAAGAAACTGGTACACCTGCCTAATATTGTATAGGGCCCCTGCGAGCACACAGAAGTGCTGCAGCCCAACGTGGCATGGACTTGACCACTATCTGAAGTAGTGCTGGAGGTAACTGACATCATGAATCTTGCAGGATTTGTGAAATAGTAATATGGGAAAATCCCCACTTCATCACTACCTCAGAGATGTTGTGTCCCATCACTCGCATGCCAACTATAACATCACGTTCAAATCAATTAAATCTTGATAACCTGCCATTGTAGCAGCAGTAACCGACTAACAACTTATATAGGTGTTGCCGACTGCAGTCCTGTATTCTGCCTGTTTACATATCTCTGTATTTGAATACACATGCCTATACAAGTTTCTTTAGCGCTTCAGTGTAGAAAAGAATGAGGTGCTGCCTTTCCTCAATTTGGGAGTTTATGGAAGCCTGATGGTAAACTTGACTACAGTGTGTACAGAAAGCACACCATCATGGAGTGGCTCATCTTGCCACCATCACCTTATGCAGAAGAAATCCACTCTACATACTTTAATGAAGAGGGTGCACAGGTTCTGAAGAACATCTGAAGGCTGAACTACAAAACCTGAGGGTCCATTTTTGGTCATTGGATGAAGATGATAGATAAAACTATGGCAACATAGGGTGGAGGCAGTAGGGAAGTGCAGAAGGAAGCACAAAACATTGTTCTATTATCATATGGTCAAAGGATCCCTGAACATGTGGGCAAAATTCTCCTCCAAGCAGGTACCAACCGAATTTTTTGAAACAGGTACAGAATAAAACATGTTCTTGGCTCAACAAAAGATGTAACTGACAAGCTACCTGCTGCTGGAGTTGACAAAATAGGGTGCGAGTGTGGACTAGTATATGTAGGTGGGGGGGAGGTGACCATATAGCACACTGATATCTGAACTTGGAAGATATATCCATCAAATACAACACAATAGGCCAACAGTAGCAAAACACCAGGATGAGTGTGACGAACAGAAAGAATTTTGAGAAGGCCGCGTACTGGCAAAACAGCTACTTACTTTCAGAAGGAAAATTAGAGAGGTGATAGAAATAGCCAAGCAACCTGACAAGAGGATGGGTACTGACTTCCAGCATCTCGGCTGCTAGCAGTAATGGCAACTCTTGAGAGACAACACATACTATTGTGTAAAAGGCCACAGTGGCCGCATGCACACAAGTACTGACGCTAAACACTGGCACTAGACAGTGAGTGAGCAGTGTTGCATCATAACTCCCACCCATTTCTCATTCGTCTGCTGCCACTAGTGGCAAGAAATTAAGCAAACACCAATCAAGGACGTCTATTTCTACCAATGACAAGAAATAAATGCAAACACCAATAAAGGATGTATAACACCTCTCCTCCTCATTCTCAGTATCCTATCAGATTATGGTAACAGCATCTTTCACCAATATATAGAACTGAAGTTTTTCTCATTTAGCAGTTAGTGAAAACATCCTGAGGAAAGCCATTTGCAACAGTAGCTGAAACATCAGAGAATTATACACATTGTCTATTTGGTCACCTACCAGAAGAATTTTGTAGACTGTGACAATGGCTGAGGAAGCCTATGCATACATAGTCAGATCTAGTTCTGTACACTGCTTTTGGCTATTATCCTCTCAGCTTTGATTGTTCTGTAATTTGGAAATGGGTGGCAGATTTTGTACTGATCATCTAATAAGAGTGGAACTTTGGTACATTTTTATTTGTCCCTTGCATCATTTTCATTAAATGCCTGTTCATGTGGATGATACATTAGTTAACTGCTAAAAACTCTGATTTAATAGCAATATGCTAAAATTTGTAAAGTGTATTTCTGTTAAATTATAAGACACAATTGATGGCCAGTTCATACCTGTAGCAGGCAAAATATTTAGTACGGTGTGTAGAAATAAAAAAGTAAAAGTACACAACATTATCCTAACTTCTGTAAATATTGGTTCCTTCGTTGGGGAGGGGAGAGGGTTTGGTTGTTAAAGGTTAAGAAGGCTGTTGTTAGGACACGGGTAGGCCATTAATAAGTTTCTGATTTACATTGAGCTTTGCTGACACACAACAACAGTGATTTGTTGTTATGAGAGTTTAGACTGTTTCATTAAGTGTATAGTTACACACAAGAGGAGTTACTTAATTTTCCTTAGGATTAAATAGGGGTTGAAGTAACACAGAAACTTACTTTAATATAGTATTGCCGTGCACTGTGGTGCAAGCAGCGTGGTGTAATGGTTAGCATTGCTGGCTCACATGCTCTGGGTCACCAGTTCAAACCTGACAACCAGCAATTATTTGTTATTTAGTATTTGTCATTTGTTGGCAGTTTTCACAATGTCATGTTTGTATATTCTGGAATATTTGATGCTGCACTCTCCATCCCAGAGTTCAGTTCAGTTCTGTTCTGACTGTACATTGGCGTTTATAATAAATATTCTTTCAGTGTTAAGTGTTGTACTAGTTGAGGCCTTCACCATTACTCCTAAGCAATGCTTGCTGTAGTAATGCTGAGTCCCAGGTAGGAGTTAAGAAAAGTTCAAAGCCACACCCTCAGTCGGTAAAACCATGGCAACAGTCTTCTGGGACTCTGAAAGTTATTTTGTTTGATGTTCTGCTTCATGGTGCAACGGTCAACTCTAAAGTGCATTGTGCATTCTCAGGATATTAAAGAAAACAACTTCAGTGTTTGCCACAAAAATGCAAATGAACTTCTCCTTCTTCATGACAGCACGATACCCTACACAAGTCTTTGTATTTGAGTGGAGCTCACAAAACTTCATTGGACTGTTCTTCCGTACCCATGCTACAGTCCATATCTCATACGTTCTGACTTTCACCTGTTTGGCTCAACAATGGATGCACTCTGTGGGAAGCAGTAAGTGAATGTGTTATTGATGTATCAAGATGCTGGCTCTGATGTGGATCAGTAGAGTGATACAATGTTGGCATACATGCACTGTCACTAAGGTGGCATAATGCCATCACATTGAATCTAGATTATATTGAAAACAGGGTATTTTTTAGTCAAAAGACTGAGAAATAATATTGTGTATTGGAATCATGAAAAAAAAAACAACTACGGAGATAACAGGAAAAAAGTGCTGCATTACTTACTTAATGCCTCTCATATTTCACTATATCAAATGAATGTTCAGGGAAGAACAAAACATTAGTGTAGGCAAAATGCATGTATCATTAACTAATACTTGCTTTGTGACTGGTATTAACATTGAAAATACTTCATTTCCATCTTACAGTCACAGGCTCTCTATTGCATATCATGGCATCTAGTTTTCACGTCAACAGAAACAGTAGTAGAAGAACTATAAACTAAATGTAAATATTGTAAACTTTTTATCTACAACACGTCAGTTAAAGATATTTACTGGAATGTTGCCTAACAGTGTTTAAATCTGATGTAGATAACAAGTCTTGTCCTTTGCAAATGAATGATCATAATTTTATGACATACCTTAGCTGTTGGATAAAGTTGCAGTACCTTTTTGTCTCAAAAATGTAAATACAACTTTTTGGTTTTTCTTGCATTTGTGTTCAGAGATTTATTGGCTCATTCTTTAACATGTTGTATCACTGTCTTTTTTTCAGGAGTGCTGTTAACAGAGATATATATCTTTTACATCCTGAAGTGGAATTTATGTATGATTTGGTAGTCATGTGGTAAGTTATGACCATTTATTTGTTTTTGTGTTTCAAGAATTCACAGTTTTTCACTGTGATTATTTGTTTGATGACAGATGAGTTGCCATGATAGAAATTAACTTATTTTATTCAGACCAGAACATAATGGAGCTACCAGTCTTTTGATTAATCTACATTCAGTGAGAATTTTCACTTAGTAAGACAATCGGTCTAGAAAATTAACTTAAAAATATGAGGATAGTTTGAAAAGTTCTGGGAATGGAATAGGAAAAAAGTATTTACACCACTGAAACTTTTTTATTTTGCTCTGTAGTCTCCTTGTAGATTAATGCACTTGGTCCAATGATGTCCCACTGCCTCTATCCCATCTCGAAAATGAGTTTCCTTCAGGCCTGCAAAATAGTTGCCAACTCTGGCTATCAGTTCTTTGTTTGAAGTGAATCTTCATCCACCAAGAAAAATTTTCAGTTTTGGGAAGAGCTGGAAGTCTGATGTAACCATATCAGGTGAATAAGGCAGGTGTGGGAACAATTTGTACCTTAGTTCGTGTAATTTTGCCACAGCGACAGCACATGTGTGCGGACTTACATTACTTCCTTCCTTGCTAAACCTGGTCTTTTTCATGTACTATTTGTTGCAATTTGTCTAGAATGTTAACATAGTATTCTCCATTAATTGCTTGCCCAGTGTGTAGATAATCTACAAATAGAATCCCCTTTGCATTCCAGAACACTGATGCTATGACATTTCCCACCGAAGGAATTGTTTTTGCTGGCAGAGAATCAGCATGTTTCCACTGCTTTGACTCTTTTGTCTTTGGGGTATAGCAGTGCGTCCATGTTTCATTTGTGATTACAAACTGTCGCAAAAATTCTTGTTTGTTTCTCCACAAACGGGCCAAACATTGTTCCGATATGTCCAGCCCCATGCGTTTTTGATCCAGCGTCAAGAGTCATGGCACCCATCTTGTAGATAATTTTTTTCATTTCTAGTTCTTCAGTTAAAATGTGATATATCCTTTCAGATGACATCTGGCAAGCGTGAGCAGTTTCACACACTTTCAATTGGCGATCCTTCATGACCGTTTTGTGCACTTTTGCAACAATTTCTGGAGTAGTGACACTTCTTGGCTGACCACTGCGCAGATCATCATCTAGACTCTCCCAACCAAATTTAAATTCATTGGCAACAGCTGAATATGTAGGAGCAGAGTCCACCAGTGTATTCGGGAAATCGGCATCGATGTCCTTTGCTTTCATACCTTTCTTTACAAAGTACTTAATCACTGCTCAAATCTCCATTTTCTCCATCTTTGCAAATCACTGCACTGGAACAACAGAGCCATGTCACCACCACAGCTCTCTTCCAGGGACACTGACAACACACGTGTTTACAGTCAACAGTCCAATGAATATCATGTGAGTGACTCGTTGCACTAGCATTGACTTTTCGTGATGATTCTGAGAACTTTTCAAACCACTCTCGTACTTTGGTCAAAATGGAATGTAAACAGAAAGTGAGACTCAAGAGTACATGTAACTGTAATCAACCACAAAATGCTTACTAATCAGCAGATGGTCACAAAAATAGAAAAAGCAGACACTGACTCTATAAGTTTCTAGTTTTCTCCCATTTATTCAGATTTTCACGTAATGTGTACTAGATGGGAAAACCTCATCTTCAGTTTTACTTTTGTTCTTAAACAACGTTTTCCACATGTAGTTAAGATTGCTTCTACAAAACTTAATTTACAAAAACTGGAAAAGATTATTGAATTGACTTGTCTGTTCCAAGAGTCTCTTCGTTGTCATTCATAGATCCCATCATGAAGGAGAACATTTAGGGATGTGGAATAAGTCAAGATATATCTTAATAAATCTCCAAATCCAAAGCCCTTCCTTGATGAGTGAAACTCATTTCCAAACATGAGTTTATACAAAACTTACCAATACCCAACAATAACTACACTTTGACAGCTGCCACTTATGCTACATCAGATGCTACCTTTCCTACAGCCCAGTCTTCTGTGGCAAACATATCTTCTCTACCACCAAATCCCTCATCACCCACGCTGGCAACCTCATTCAGACTTTCCTCTCCTACAGCTACCTCCCCCTCTCACCCTCTGGTTAATACAGTTCCCACTTCCAAAAATACTCAGGAGCAGATCCCCCTACCCACATCAATTATTACCACTGAGACCACAGATGCCTCAATATCTTACTCTGCCAACACTATGACCTCAAATCAAGGCCTGAAATGAATTACTTTCTCCCTAAAATACTCCCCATACCAACCACTGCAGCCTTCTGTTGCCATACCAACCTCCTTAATGTCATCCACTTTGTATGCTAACATATGTTTTTCACAGTATGGTGTTTCATGCAGGAATTATACCAACATCAAACTGGCTGAGCCCTTGAATGAACTACCTGTCTTGAGACATCCTGTGCTCACTTGCTAAACATGCTCTGCACATGATGCACTGGCTCTTTGGATCCTCCCACATGATACAAGTTTCCCTGAATTTGGGAGATGAGAAGTTTCTCTCCAACACATCTTTCCAACCTTCTACCATCCTGGACTAAACTCCACATCTTTCCAACCTTCTACCATCTTGGACTAAACTCTGTTAACGTACGTCCTCATGCTCCTTTGATATTATTTATTTAGTCATGCAATTATTTTCTGTATTCCTGTTTTATCTCCATTCTCCTCTCCTACCACCTCCCCCCCCCCCCCCCCGCCCCTCTCTCTCTCTCTCTCTCTCTCTCTCTCTCTCTCTCTCTCTCTCTCTCTCTCTCTCACACACACACACACACACACACATATTCTCTCTCTGTTTTTTCTCCATTCCTTTTTCAATTTATTATTGCACTGTTCACTCCACTTCTCATTTCTATTTTTCTGTCCATCTTTATTTCTCTTCCTCTGCCCTTATATCATCTCCGGAATGAAGCTGCCTCAGTGTGTATCAGTATGCTATCTGTGACTTCCTATTCTCCAACACCTCTTTGTTTGTCTTTTTTCCCTTCCTCCTCACAGCAGATGGATCCTCCCACCCTGCTTCTAATCTTCTCTAGCCTATCCCTCCTTGAGGATGAGACCAATAGTTCTGAGAGCTAGGGTTAGTTTGTCTTTTTGCTTATAGAGGTTAAGTCTAGGATGATAGAATAACAGGGTATCTTCCCAACTTTGGAGCTGATTTCCAGGTGTCTTAGAGAGCATATTCAGCCCTGGAGACAAGGACGTGTTCTCCTGTTCTCCACCATATACAGGGTGTTTGTTTTAACTTGGAGGAGCTAAATATTTTGGAAAAATATGCATTGTGCAACAAAAATGTTCCAGATGAAATGTTAATATTTTCAAGAGGCACATTTGTGTTTGGAAAACTGGCCATCCCCATGAGAGGGTGGGGCAATGTTTTATCTGCAACCCATTTTCTATTGCAGATTCGGATTATGGACCAAAATATACTTAAGATTTATCTGAAACATTTCTTTCCATTCATGGTAGAGGTTGTTGTAGTCGGTGCGAGAGTTATGGCTGTTGGAGAGAACAACACACTGAAATCAGTTACTCCAATGGTGACATTAGATAGGGCACTCCTGATAGTGTGTGGACTCATTGTTATCAACCCCAAAGGGATCAGAATGTTAAATGTAGGTTATTCACCAGATTGTCAGATGCCTAAACATAAAAGTTTTGCTGCGCAATCAAATTTGCAAAATTTAAATATGATGCATCAATTGTTTAGAACAAAGAAGTTAACATTTTTATCAAAAATGTAAAATAGAATCAAATGAGTTGTCACTTAATTGCAAAAACTGAATTTTTTCGATTACAGTGCCATCTACCACAAATGGAAAAAATATTTTTGGTGAAACCTAGATATTTTTTGGCATAGAAGCCTGCCCCCCCTCCTCTCTCCACACCCCAATGGGTAGTTTGAGGGGGAGGAGGGTTGGGGAGGGGTAGTTTTAGCACAGAAAATATTTACTTTTCAAATGGAACTTTTTTTGCACGATGGGTATTTTTCATGATATCTAGCTGTCCCAAGTTAAAACAAACACCCTATAAATCAAGTTAACTCTGTCCTGGGCAGCCTCCAGTGCTCCTTCCCTTTTAGTATGGTTGTGTACATTACTGATAGAGAGTGATTCATATTTTTAAGAAAGATTTTACATTCTACATGTATTCTTCTAAAAGCTTTAAGTCCAAGGAATGGCAACTAATGTAGGAGGGAGGGAAGGAAGGTTGGGGCATCAACCGATATAACATTTGTGTGAAAAAAAATGGTGAGGAGGCTTGTGCCAAATGATATGTTGCATTTGGAAAAATGGAGAGGGGCATGCCAAATGATATGTTACTTGTGTGAAAAAATTTTCTCATATTGGTCGTGGTGGTACCTTATACCTAGCAGTAAATACTAGTGGGCAAGAAATGGTTCCATGCTCAGAGAATACTGGAAGAGAATGCTCCCTGCACCTACATCCTTATTCAGCTACTATTGAAATTGTATATACAGACATATCCAAGATCTTACAAATAAGTCTTTGTATCAGAATGTTTTTACATGTTGTGTATCCCACACCAGCCCAGCCCAGGAACTGAAGGTCAAACTGATGAGTTCTACAACCACATACATGAAGGTTTTGTTTCTGCAATGAATATGAATATTTTACATTTTACTTGTCATAAAATGCGAGTGTACCAATTTGTTCAAGAGATAAAATGCCATAAAATCAAAATACACAGATGAGCCAAAAAATTGTGTCCGCTGCCCACTGTGACGTCATATGCTGTCTGGTGGCACTAAGGGCACATGATGCAGTAACATAAGTGTATGAGGAGAGCAGAGATAAATGAGGAATCATTCTAGTGATAAGTGGCGCAAATGGGGAAACCTGCCGACTTAAGTTAATTGGGACAAGAGGCAGATCGTTGTGGCCCAGTGCCTGGGAGTGAGCAACTCAGAATTGATGAAGCTGGTCGGCTGTCCATGCATTGCTCTTGTGAGCATCTACGGAAAGTAGTTGAAAAATGCTGAAACCATGAATAGACGAGAGGAAGTTGAACATCCATACCTTACCACACAACATATGGTTTGGAGGCTTACCCACTCTCTAAAGCATGATAGGTGGTGATTTGTGCCAGATCTTATGACAGAGTACAGTGCTAGAGCAGACACGAGTGTTTTGGAGCACGCTGTCTAGTGCACAGTGTTGAAAATGGTGTTCTGCTGCAGTGGACCCCTATATGTTCCCAGTTGACCCAACAACATCATCAGTATGATTACCATGGGCATGGGATCATCAAGATTTACTGTTAAACCAGGTCGATAGTTGTATCCAGATACTCTGTCACCCAGGCATACGGCTGCTCGAAACATGCAGCACGCTACAGATGCAGGCCAGTGGGAGCAGTATTATGTTATGGGGGACATTCACCTGGGCTTCCATGGGACCTGTGGTAGTAATTGAAGGCACAATGACAGCTGTGGACTATGTGAACATTATTAAGGACTCCTGTAACCCCT
The DNA here is from genome assembly GCF_023897955.1 of Schistocerca gregaria. Taxonomy (NCBI): domain Eukaryota; kingdom Metazoa; phylum Arthropoda; class Insecta; order Orthoptera; family Acrididae; genus Schistocerca; species Schistocerca gregaria. The sequence continues at coordinate 205,180,213 of NC_064922.1, forward strand.
TATGCTTGATGGCTTCCCCAACAATGATGGCATCTTCAGCAGGGTAACTGTGCATGTCACAAGGCCAGAATCATGCTCCAATAGTTTGAGGAACATGATAGTGAACTCAAATTGATGTCTTGGTCATCAAATTTGACTTCTCTGAATCCAATGAACCCCATGGGGGACACTATCAGGTGCCAGCTCCATGCTTACAAACCAACTGCCTGTAAATTACGGGAAGTATGAAGCATGTGCATAGTCAGCTGGTGGCACAAACCTCTGGAAAGCTATCAAGGATTTGTCAAATCCATGGCATGCAGAATCACTGCTGAATTGCATTCCAGAGATGGACCAACATACAGGTGGTCATAATGTTTTGGCTCATCAGTGTATGTAATCAAACGAATGTACACTGTTTTTGGTTCTAGTCCACTCATTTCTGGTGTCTCGCTTGAAAAAGGCAGTGCTGGAACTTCAGTTTCTACAAAACAATTCATAAGCATTTTGAAACAGTCAATCAGAATTAACAAAAGGGCTACTTGGAATCTTGTTCCTCCATGACAATATACCCACGCACAGAGCAATCAGGTGCAGTCATTTCTTGAGAAGCCCCAAATCCAGATGATTCTGAATCCATCTTAGACTCCAGATCTGCTCCCATATAATTTATTTCTTTCTTTGCCAAAAAGAGGAGGAGGCCATTGGTCATTGGCATACCTGGAAGCAAATGTCTGCCCTCAGATAACTTTCCCAAGAAAACAAATTGTGTAGCCTTTACTAAGTAATTTGAGAATATTTGCTGATGTGTTCTACTCAGAGGAGACTATTTAATGTTCTGGAGGTATGCTTCCTGGAGAGAAAAACAGGAATTTTCATTACTATTTCAGAACTTTTAGTGATTATTTAATAGTAAAGATTGTGTATTCTAATCCCTGTGCTGCACATAGTTTTATTCCATCAAAAACATTAATTGTAGCACAACACGTGTTGCAGATAGTCAATATTCCATTTGGAAATTGTCTGTGGCTGTGGTTAAACCTTTCTCTGACCTATCCTTTCTCCCCGGTGGAGCTAGTGCAACATATCATTAAGAATAACATCTGTGCAGTTTGGCAATTGGAAGAAAGATGACAGGTGATTGAAGCTATGAACTGAGCTTGTGTACTCAGTGAATTAGGGGAATCTTAAACCTACGAACACATACAGCTGTTTGAGAGCATTAGTGACACAGCTGTGATATGTGTCACTAATTTTTGAAGGTGGTTTTAGTTTCTGAGGGGAAGAATGGTTGCAGTCCTTGGAAATTTTAATGGATATTCTAATGTGACACAGTTCAGATTCAGAAAAAATGAATTACATTATTATCTTTTCCTTGAAGTCTTACTTTGTTTTTACAGCAGTATACATGCAACTGGTTAGAGTGGTTGCTTAATATATGTTTCTCATGTGACCAAATAAATAGCTTATATCATCATAAAACATGACCACTTTTAAATTGCAATTCAAATCCCACATTCTCCAACCTTAGTGTTCAACAACATGTACTTCCTTTCACTGCCATCGTAACTATTCTGGTTTAGAGAATAACTGATGATAACATTTCTCTAGTAGTAGCAGTTTTTCAGTGTCATAAACTCTGTATGTATATCAGTGAAATTCAGTAGTTTTGCCAGTGGAGCATCACAGGTTATAGAAAGTGCAGAAGAGTGATGTTTCTTGTATCTTGATAAACTAAAAATCTTGATGAAATATCACATAAAATGCAAACTGATGAATCGGATACAAGTCACAAACTAGCGTGTTTGTGCTCCATAGAGGCCTGCTTGGTTTCAGGTGTGCAGTGGTAGGCGCGCGACTCATCACAAGTGACGATTCCTCTCAGGAAGTCATGCCCTGCTGCGTGTTAAGTGATCCAAACTTCTCGTCATTTGTCTGATCCTTGTGGTCGTCTGTCAGGTTCTTAGGCACCCAACGAACACTAACTTTACGAAATTTGAACGCATCATGAACAACATCTGACACCGCACCATAGCAAATGCTGAACTGCTGCGATAAGGTTCGCACATGCACACAGTAGTTCAAAATTGCTGCTTCAGTGGCTCCGACATTCTCCGGGATTGCAGCTATTACCGACCGCCCGAAGCGTGATGAATCATTAAGGTTCACACTGCCCTCTTGGAAGAATGTACACAATTTGGGGACAGTGCTACAGTCCATACAGTTGTCCCCATACACGCCACGCGTGTCCCTGTGAATTTCACTCGGTTTATGCCCTTCGACACACAAATATCGAATTACACTTCGCTGCTCCTCACGAGTTGATGACAGTAACATGCGTGCCATTTTTACTTCGTAGTTCAGGCGTCTCTCGCTTGTGCTGCACATGAAAACAAAATACGCTCTGTAGCATAAACTTCAAATTAAATCATCGTGAAATTTCAACGTTCCAGCTGCAATACCAGGGGAGAAAAAAAATTGTTTTACGTTACTTTCCGATCCACCCTCATATCTTCAGGCTCGTAGTAAAAACATTGTAATTTACAACGGCAGTTTTTCTCCATCCCATGAGACTTTAATTTAATCTCCGTTTGTCTGAGATAAGCGGCCATGATTTATTCTTTGCTTCGTTAGCTGGTGACCTGCTTCCATACTTTCACTACAGGCATCACTCATGAGCTCACCTTATATATCAACATTTTTACAAAATTGCAGATACTTTAGTGCATTACACAAAAACCTACACATAAAAGCTTAATTTGCCCACAATATACACAATTACAACAATGTTTGATGAAAACTGTTTGTCAGGGCTGCAACCTATATGGTTATTTACTTTAAATACCAGCACTCACCCCCCCCCCCCCCCCCCCCCCCCCCCAATGAACCATGGACCTTGCCGTTGGTAGGGAGGCTTGCTTGCATCAACGATACAGATAGCCGTACCGTAGGTGCAACCACAACGGAGGGGTATCTGTTGAGAGGCCAGACAAACGTGTGGTTCCTGAAGAGAGGCAGCAGCCTTTTCAGTAGTTGCAGGGGCAACAATCTGGATGATTGACTGATCTGGCCTTGCAACATTAACCAAAATGGCCTTGCTGTGCTGGTACTGCGAACGGCTGAAAGCAAGGGGGAACTACAGACGTAATTTTTCCCGAGGGCATACAGCTTTACTGTATGGTTAAATGATGATGGCAACAGATTCAGGATAAAGAAAAACTGTTCCCTCTCTATTTCGTAAACAGTGGATGTTGAAGACGCATGTATACAATGTATGAATAAATTCCCTTTTACGGACTTTGGGGAGTTGTAGTGTGGACCAAGATAGTTCAGTTTAAGGTAGGAACTCATGTGCAGAAAGGTACCCTTTTTCTGCTACGCGCAAAATTCGAGAACACTCTTGCTGCTTGACATCTGTGTCTATATACGAACAGGGGTCAGTGTGACATCAACTCAGATACGGTACGTCTGTATAATGTTCCGGTACAAATGATCCATGGTCCTCCAGCATCCACTGCAGCCATAATCAGTGGCAGGCGGTCTCGCACGGACGCCAGAGAGGTTTCGTAAATCAAGAATTTCATTTGATCACACAAGCAGTAGTCTAGCTGGTTCAAGGCCGGTGAAATGCAAGCCAAGCAATTGGTCTATCATGATTTATCCACCTTTGCCCGCTTCGTTGGTCCAGATGATTGCACGTGAAAAATGAGGTGGTGCACCATCATGTTGGAACCAAATATTTAGGTGCACGTGCGGTAGTACATCTTCCAAGAACCCATGCAGTCACTGTCAAGGAATCACAAGCATGTGGCACCCATGAGATGTGGTAGATGATGGTGCGGTCCAGTCATACATCTATCCAGGATCCCCTGCCCACATGTTCACACTGTATAATTCCTGAAATCAATGGGAGTGCACAGCATGTGGATTTTCACTAGCCCACATATGACTGCTGTGGGAACTGAGATCACCTTCCCTGCTAAACTTGGCTTCATCTGTGTAAAGAATCATACATGGGAAATTGGGCTTGTCCAAACAACGGGCAAGAACCTCCTGCAGAACAGGGCTTGTAACTCAAAATCCTGTGGCTGCATCGCCTACACCTTTTGGAAGTGGTATTGGTATAACTGATACTTATGGAGAACCCGCCAGACAATTTGGTGATCCATGCTCAGTCTACCTGCTATGTTTCCGATACTCGTCGTCGTGTCCTCTTCCACTGCATGAACTACAGCCTCTTCACACTTAGGTGTGTGGCGCTGCCGTTGAGCACCACAGTTGACCCTGCTCGTGGTGAATGTATCCGCCTCGGAGGCCGGCTGGTACTCTGTGGCAATGAGGCAGTATGGAGGTGGCTGGCGGTGTGGAAAATGCTGCACACACAACTAACGAGCAGCCCACCCACTGCACCCAGATTAGCTGTACAATACAATCGTGTAGTTCACCATGGACAACAACACACTGAAAATGAAATGTATGTATAGCGTGGATTCCGAATTGTTGTGAATGATTGCTATTGTACATTAGTCCAGTATGAATATAGTTCACAAGCCAACAGTAGGTAAAAGTCTCTCTCGGCAAATCACAAACTCAACGGAACGGCATGTAAACAAACCTGTAGTGGGCATAGGACGTCAAGTGATAGGCGAAAGACAAGATACCCTAGTCAGTGTCGCTGAAACTGCACGAGATTTGAACGTGTGTTGTGCTCTTTTTCGTGTAGCGAGAAAACGGTTTTCAGACATAAGTGTCTGTGCTAAGCTTGACCGTCTTTGTCTCCACTACAACTCATCAACGTAAAACGGCTTTAGTTACACTCGGTGTAAATGCTGTTTATACATGGTGTTCGGAAATTCCCGTTACAAACTTCTATCTCTTGTAGAGGGGAGTGAGTAGATAATACTCTGAGTAGGAACCTGTGTCCGGAAACGTAGCTCTTCCGTTCTATAATGGTTACAATTAAGATATGTAACGCGTTCACGTCTGCTGAGGGAAAAGGGAAAGTCTCAGAGTTGCTTGTCCCCGTATGCAATAGGGTGGACGGGATTATGTATACAAACTCCTATAGACTTCTTGTAGGGTCGTATGCAAAGTTTAATTTACAAGACTCCTATAAAGACAGAAGAAGATCCCCTGGCACGAGTTCGTACCAGAACGTGCTTCAAGCTACAATGTCTGTAACAACGTTGTTTATCGCCACATCGAGCCGTTTTTGTAAAGCATCACCAGTGTTCTGTACGTACAGTAAGTTAGGTTGTTATTTGTTTTGGAATAATGTAAACACGAAAGGTTTAACTGTTAATAGAAACAAATGTGGTTAAGTGATAAACAAATGTTTCGTTATGTTTCCTTTCGAATTATTACGTAAGAATTGTACTGCGTCACGCATAATTGAGTTCCTCAAGCGGAAGTGAGTGAGTTAAATATCTGAATTGAAACCATTGTAGAACGGAAACGGTACTTTCCGAACATGGATTCCTATTCAAAATACTGTATACTCAATCCCGTCTCCAAGTCCTAGAAGTTTGTAACTAGAATTCCTGTAGTATACAGTGTTAGATGCTAGTAGGAGACAGATTCTTGCTAAAATTCAGACACAAGGCTTCCTTTCCTATGTTCTTTCTTGGGCCTATCGTGATAGAGTAGCATTATGAATCTCATTCCACTTAGGTGCGCGGTGTACCATCTTTGTAGATATTGTGGTTTGGTGTAACGATTTTGCTTTGATATTTTCTTGCAGTGTTTAGAACAACATGCTTCAAAATTTTCAGTTAACAGTTCTAGAAATTTGTTGGTAGATTCGTTTGCACCTGCAGTGGTTATTATTTTATCCCATTTTACTATATGCAATTTACTTATCAACTTGTTTAGCTTTGATTCATTAATTGGTCTTATAATTTTTCTACAGTCAGTGGAAGTTTCAGTTGCTTTACTGTTAAGAGTTTGTCTGAACCATAGTCCCTCATGATCTTAAATGCCTAGTTTGATTGTGCTGAATTCTGTTTTGTTTAGATGAAAATTACAAATTATGTTATCTAGACATGCTTCCTGTCTTGTGGATTTGTCATTTACGCAACTGAAGTTAAGCGATCTTAATGTATATGGCAAGTAATCAACCTTTCTATTCTTAAACCTAATGTCTATATTGATATCACGAAATGTTAGTACTCTGTAGTTTTTGTATTTGAGTAGCAAGAGTATCAGTTTCTCCAGAAGCTCCACAAACAGGTCTTCATTGTGTTTTAGGGGAGGGGGCGGTATACTGAAGCTATTATAATTTCCTGGTTTGGCAGCATTATGGCTGCAGCTTCAAATTTTGCTTCTATGCACATTCCGCTTGCATCTATAACTTTGTTGATTAGATTCACACTATTTTTATCATACACAGATACACCACCGTGCTTAATGCTTGTTCTATAGTAGCTAGTTGCCAATTCATATCCAAATGGTATACTTAATTTTAGTTCCTCATTGCTAAGCCAGTACTCATTTATTGAAATAACAATGCAGTTTAAGTTTTCAGCCAATACTGAAGTTTATTAAGTTTGTTTTTAAAAGAACATTATATTTGTATTTATATTACTGTGGTTTTGCTATAGCCTTTCAGCAAAAAATCATTGAGATGGGATGGGACTGCTGCTTTCCTCTTCCTCAGTATACGACCATTTGATCGATTTTCCAATGTTGACTGCTCCTTCAGATGGCACGGTGATGAAGTTCTTGGCTTTTTAAGGGGATGAGTGGCTGAACATAAAAAACGTAGGATTTGTTTTTTGTTGCATGTAGGGTGGGCAACAGTTTCTGCTGCATGTGTTGATGTTTCAGCTGTCGGTCCTGCCACTGATGATTCTGCTGCTTTTGACGATGATGCTTCTCCTGCTGCTGAGACTGGTCCCATACCGGTACATGGAAGTTTGCTGTTCACTCTCTCCCTGTTCACAGTGATTTCATTTATCATTTTACACACAAAGTTTTTTCCTTCGTAATTTAGATCCGTTCCGTGTTTTGTATGCTGACATCTGTCCAATTTGCCTATATCAAGGACGCTACATTTTCCAAACAAAGAACACATTTGTTTTACTGTAATGTTAGTTTTTCGTATTTCTTTGTTGACTCACGATCGATACATTAGATCTTATCTGTGTGGTAACGTTGCAACTATTGTATTTCGATATTTGTCCTCAAACTCTGTACATGTAGGTTGCAAGTTAAAATCTTGTTTCACATTCATCTTTCCTAGGCCTTCTATGCTGTATTGGAGGTAGAGACCACATAAATAAGCATTCCGCATATTGTATTAGGTTGAATTCATTCAAAATACTTTGTCTTGTTCTAGGAAAGATTGGAAAGGGACCTCCTATAATTTTATTACCAAAGAGTTTAATAGGTAAAAAAGAAAACCAAACACACAAACGAACTTACATCTTTTACCTAACTTTCTGCATAGTCACCAACGTTCTCATCACATTTCTCGCATCGTGGTACCAGATTTAACTTCCGCATCTGTGACAAAGCGTTGGCTGGCCAGTAATGTGTTTATGGGACCCAACAGATGAAAGTCCGACAGTGGAAGTTCCGAACTGTATGGTGGATTCTGGAGCACCTCCCACCCAAATCCAGCGATTTTCTAACGAACAGGAAGAGCAACATAGGGTCAAGCGTTGTCATTAAGAAGTTTGACACCGTCATTATTAAATTTGTGGCGTTTGTCACCAAGGGTACGACGCAACTTAAACAAAGTTTTTATGTACGTTGAAGCATTCACAATGGTCCCGTGTGTAGCAGAATACACCAATAACACACCATGCACATCCCAGAACACTGTCACAGGGCAGTTTCCTAGCAGACTGAATCACTTTGGGTTTTTTTGTACTGGGAAACTAGCGTGTTTGTGCTCCATAGAGGCCTGCTTGGTTTCAGGTGTGCAGTGGTAGGCGCGCGACTCATCACAAGTGACGATTCCTCTCAGGAAGTCATGCCCTGCTGCGTGTTAAGTGATCCAGACTTCTCGTCATTTGTCTGATCCTTGTGGTCGTCTGTCAGGTTCTTAGGCACCCAACGAACACTAACTTTACGAAATTTGAACGCATCATGAACAACATCTGACACCGCACCATAGCAAATGCTGAACTGCTGCGATAAGGTTCGCACATGCACACAGTAGTTCAAAATTGCTGCTTCAGTGGCTCCGACATTCTCCGGGATTGCAGCTATTACCGACCGCCCGAAGCGTGATGAATCATTAAGGTTCACACTGCCCTCTTGGAAGAATGTACACAATTTGGGGACAGTGCTACAGTCCATACAGTTGTCCCCATACACGCCACGCGTGTCCCTGTGAATTTCACTCGGTTTATGCCCTTTGGCACACAAATATCGAATTACACTTCGCTGCTCCTCACGAGTTGATGACAGTAACATGCGCGCCATTTTTACTTCGTAGTTCAGGCGTCTCTCGCTTGTGCTGCACATGAAAACAAAATACGCTCTGTAGCATAAACTTCAAATTAAATCATCGTGAAATTTCAACGTTCCAGCTGCAATACCAGGGGAGAAAAAAAAGTGTTGTACGTTACTTTCCGATCCACCCTCATATCTTCAGGCTCGTAGTAAAAACATTGTAATTTACAACGGCAGTTTTTCTCCATCCCATGAGACTTTAATTTAATCTCCGTTTGTCTGAGATAAACGGCCATGATTTATTCTTTGCTTCGTTAGCTGGTGACCTGCTTCCATACTTTCACTACAGGCATCACTCATGAGCTCACCTTATATATCAAAATTTTTACAAAATTGCAGATACTTTAGTGCATTACACAAAAACCTACACATAAAAGCTTAATTTGCCCACAATATACACAATTACAACAATGTTTGATGAAAACTGTTTGTCAGGGCTGCAACCTATATAGTTATTTACTTTAAATACCAGCACTCACCCCCCCCCCCCCCCCCCCCAATGAACCATGGACCTTGCCGTTGGTAGGGAGGCTTGCTTGCATCAACGATACAGATAGCCGTACCGTAGGTGCAACCACAACGGAGTGGTATCTGTTGAGAGGCCAGACAAACGTGTGGTTCCTGAAGAGGGGCAGCAGCCTTTTCAGTAGTTGCAGGGGCAACAGTCTGGATGATTGACTGATCTGGCCTTGCAACATTAACCAAAATGGCCTTGCTGTGCTGGTACTGCGAACGGCTGAAAGCAAGGGGGAACTACAGACGTAATTTTTCCCGAGGGCATACAGCTTTACTGTATGGTTAAATGATGATGGCGTCCTCTTGGGTAAAATATTCCGGAGGTAAAATAGTCCCCCATTCTGATCTCCGGGCGGGGACTACTCAAGATGACGTCGTTATCAGGAGAAAGAAAACTGGCATTCTACGGATCGGAGCGTGGAATGTCAGATCCCTTAATCGGGCAAGTAGGTTAGAAAATTTAAAAAGGGAAATGGATAGGTTAAGGTTAGATATAGTGGGAATTAGTGAAGTTCGGTGGCAGGAGGAACAAGACTTCTGGTCAGGTGAATACAGGGTTATAAATACAACATCAAATAGGGGTAATGCAGGAGTAGGTGTAATAATGAATAAAAAAAATAGGAGTGCGGGTAAGCTATTACAACCCAATTGTATGATGAGATAAAAGAAATTATTCAGATAGTGAAGGGTGACGAAAATTTAAAAGTCATAGGTGACTGGAATTCGAGTGTAGGAAAAGAGAGAGAAGGAAACATAGTAGGTGAATATGGATTGGGGCTAAGAAATGAAAGAGGAAGCCGTCTGGTAGAATTTTGCACAGAGCACAACTTAATCATAGCTAACACTTGGTTCAAGAATCATAAAAGAATGTTGTATATATGGAAGAATCCCGGAGATACTAAAAGGTATCATATAGATTATATAATGGTAAGGCAGAGATTTAGGAACCAGGTTTTAAATTGTAGGACATTTCCAGGGGCTGATGTGGACTCTGACCACAATCTATTGGTTATGAACCGTAGATTAAAACTGAAGCAATTGCAAAAAGGTGTGAACTTAAGGAGATGGGACCTGGATAAACTGGCTAAACCAGAGGTTGTACAGAGTTTCAGGGAGAGCATAAGGGAACAATTGACAGGAATGGGGGAAAGAAATACAATTATTTGTGATAGGTGCTCTGAAATATCTATATGTTTAATATGTATTGCACTTTGGGTGTGTTGAGAGAAGATGATTTTTCAAGAGAATTATAAAAGAACGTGGTCGTAGCCATCATTACTTGTTTAATCACAAGGGCCACAAAGAGGCATGGCTGCAGGACTGGGATTTATATTGTCAAGGGGTGGGATGTAGGGGTCTGTGTCCAGTTAAGACAATGCAAAGCCTATACTCGTTATCTGTTTATCCATATGTGTCGCCAGTACCAGATTTCGACATGTGCTGCAGTGGCCCTCAGTCCATGATGGTAACTTGTGGTATTTCTCTATGTGGATGCATTTGGCGTGGTGCAGACAGGCACACTTGAAATACTTTGTGGGAGAGGTCTTCCACAATTTTTGCTTGTTTCAAATAAAGACGTTATTATTGCCTTCCTTGCTTCCCACTGTGCCCCATGTGATACAGTGATTTTTTATACATTATCTGGTAAAACATGTGCTATTGATGTTACTTTAGCCATGAGTAATGTGTGTGTACTATGTGTCTGCTCGAGTTTCGCTCAGCTGTTTACAATTCCCAGTAATCTTATAGTCTGACACTACTCCCGGCCAACCTGTAGTGACATCACACACTAACAATGCAGTGATAATTTCCTTGCTAACAATGCAGTGATAATTTCCTTGCAGTGAAAAGAAACATAGCAGGGGTGCATTTTTTGCATTGCACTAATTATTAAACATTAAACTATTCAGATATCAGTGTAGCAGGTTTGAATATTGCACAGTGTCGGTATTTGTTAAATAATAATGGTGTCATATTTTATCTGTGTCTTCTTAAAAAGTGGTAGAAAATTGACCAATTCGTAACAAATTGCTTCAAAACTGTAAATAGCATAATCCATTTACGTACATCTGCAGAATACCTTTGGGCATGGTACTCTGCTGGAAATTGTGAATATCGCCTGAAATTGCTGCTGCTGTTGTTGATTGAGTGACACACAAAGTACGAATGGTAGATTGATCCTATGTTACTGGGTACCCAAATAATGGTGGTGGTGGGCGGACCATTAATAATGCACTATGTTAGTGGGGGATGGAAGGCCGCCATTTTAGGTGGTAAATTATGAGTTAGAAAAGAAAAACCTCATTCCAGCTTGTTTAACATGTACAAATATCTCTTATTGTTGTGAAGTGAATCATCAGACGCTAGTTTATTTGTGTACTTTACTGCAATAATCGGGATTGCTGTAGTAAATGAAGTATTCCTCTGCAACAGTAGGCAGCAATGTATTGTATAATTTAGATTATTGTACACTGGGAAATGTATTTTTGCTTAACATTCTGATACATTCACTCATTAATGTTATTTGTAGCTAGTAGCAGAAATCTGCAATTTGTGTGGTCACTGTACAAGAGACAAAAACAATAACCAAGTAGACTTTGCGTTCTTGCCTGAATATCTTATGCAAGCAAGATTAACAAACAGCCTGCTGGAGACAACTGTTTCATTACAGAATGTAAAATACACTCATTCTTTGAGCGACTTCGTACCTGAAGGAGAATCAGTTGTTTTTCTAACAAAACGGCGTTCTATTAATTGTACGAGGTTTGTGTGTAGCTTCTGCAAGCAGTAGAGTAAAATACTTTAATGACCATAATTTTAATGTATTATGTCAAATTAGTATCAGATAGCGACTTTCGAATTTTAATTCATACTGTGGTCCATTTCACATCCCAGATGATTATCCTTCATTATACTGAATCATGTGTGAACAAATACTACTATAAAAATGTTAATGAATTCCTATGTTTTCTGTCATCAGCCAAATGTAATAACCTCATCCCAGATTAGTAAGCATAGCCCCTGATGATCATATTACTTTCATTGACTTTCACAGTTGCTAAGTATTCATTTGGTGCCATTCATCAGTCTATCAAATCATCCTCCACAGTTCCACTGACCAATGACGGTGTTGTCTGTAGCACTGTAAGCGATATTCTGCATTCATGTTCATGATAAGTGCCTGTTGTGCAGTTTGTGCAGTAGTTCAAGCATGAAAATGGAATCTGAATGTCTGCCAGCGTATCATTGTATAACTGACCTCTTAAAGTAATATGCCATGATGTACTCTCTAATGCATTGCACTAATGTACTCTTATTGTGTGCTTCATACAGTGTGCCTTAGATTTTGATAGATCTTGCCAGTTGTAGTTCCCATGTCTGTCAGAGTGACTGCATTAAGTGCATCATTGATCTTTGCACTTGACATTACATCACAAACAGTGTAGCTTTGTGAGTGTAGCTTCCGTGAAATCTCTCTGCCATAAGGCTTTGACATGTAGATCGCTACAGTCACTGGGACTGAGCGTTCCTTTTCCTTACAGATATTTCTGGGACACAAGATTTAGTTTTCCTTAACTGGAGGCCCATGATAAAGGTTTTTCAGCCCAATAATTATAAAACTGATCAGTGTATTAGGTTTGGTATAGTGTGTCTCCATTGTCAGAAAATACCAATCTATAGTTTCGTAGTAGGTCTCAGAAGTGAGTTAGAAACAGTAGGGTGTGATGAATGACTGAGTGTATTATTTTCAAAAGTGATACCTGTATCCCTATTGAAAAGTGCAGTGCAGTGTCCACAAGAGTATAACTAACCCATCTATATTAGGCTCCTTGCTTTAGAGTTTGTTAGACTATATTAGTTTGTCTATTTCTGCTCCCTAGACTTGCTGTTACGCCTGAAAATAAGAGGAAGTGATTCGCAGTTACACTTTCAATTATTCTTGAGAATTTAATTTTATTTTGCAAGTTCTGTTTTTGTGGAGATATTTTGAATTTTGTACTTAAGTTTCAACGCTTAATTACAAATAATTCTTAGCATTCAGTAGATTTATCTCTTGGATCTTATGCACTAATCGTTCTTTCTTGTCTACTCTATTATAATTCAAACCCAACTGAATTTACAGTAAACACAATTCATATTGCCGTATGAATCCAACTTGTAATCCACAGTATCTTTAGCAAAATTGTTCTTCTTATAAATTCACTCCATGCGTTCTGTTTCTCAAGTGTAATCCTGTCACGATGTAATTGCTCAAATTATTTTATACCAAAAGATACTGATACTGAATATAACTATTTGTGTCTAAATCACCTTGTGTACTTAGATCCAAACCCCAGTCTATTACACTATGTCCTGTTCATGATTAAAATGCCTTTGTCAGGAGTAAGTCAAAGTATGACACCAGTAGCTTTACGTACCTCAGTCCAAAGACCAATCAGCGCCTTGAGTGAAACTGATATCTACAAAATCTTGTATATGTACTCTCTAGTCTTTTAGAAAAATCAGTAACACTTTCCATCATGTGTATATACTGTCAGACTGCATGTATGTCAAATTATTTGTTCTAGCACCTTGTTGCTTTTAATATTGTCATCATATTTTTGCATAGGCCTCTATGCTCTCAGCCGAGAAGGGAGTACCTATCGTTATTAAAACATAGTTCTTCATATTAATTTGAATCCCTGTATTATGGGAGTAATAGCATATTCTAATACGAAAGTTTCTCCATTCTCTGACTTACCTTGATAACATTTATTGCTAGTGTGGGGAATGGTCATTAGCCATAAAAATAGCGAAATGTGTAATGAAAATAAAAAAATTATGTTGCCAGATAACTGTCATTGTAGAAAACAGTCTCCAGAACTGATTCTTTCGTTTCACTTTCTGGAATGAAATCATGTGTGTGTATGAAAAATATGTAGCTTCTTCATTCTTTACTTTATATAATCTTAGACTCTTGTATGGAATTTGAATCAGCTACATGGCATGTTAGAACAGTTGTCATGTGGGAAAAATCTTGGTCTCACTATAAATGCTTAATAGGTGAAAGTACACTCTTTGCAATACTGATGCAAATGATACCTTGTTTGGAGGTGATTATCTAAAATGAACTTAATAACAAATCTTTGAACCAGTTTTGCTAATATCGAATGTGACTTTTTAATTGCTGTCTTTAGACATCCTATGGTTTTTAACATTTCAGAGATGTAGTAAGTATTTCACCTTAAAACATTCACTAATTACATAACAGCAGTACATGATTAAATAAAGGTACTTATGACAGTTGCTGAAAATGTGTTCCATGTTTTTGTGTTATTATTGAACTGGCTGAATTACTCAATGACAAAATTATCAGTCATGGTATTTTTAGAACACTTCTTATATTTGAAAACTGCAAGTAACAATAACTTTGCAAGTGATATTTTACAGCATTAGCTTTGCATTTTAGCTCCTGTATTATATGTTCTTTGAGATTTTGAAATTTGTAGTTGAAATTCTTCACATCAGACTTTTAAGAAATTGCTCTGGTACAATTTTACTTTCCCAGTCTAATTATCCATTACCCTAGAGCCACTACAGCACTGTACTTAGTTTTCTTGCACTATGTAGTCTGAGAGAACCAGTTATGGTTTGGGGGAAGGGTAAAGTGTAGAGAAATAAAATCGAAATTAGCTTGAAAATATATATTTTTGGATTCAGTTAATTTTCCCAGACCAAAAATTGACAGATGTATTGTTCAGAAAATAGGCTCCAAAACATTTTCCAATTTTCCTTTTAGGTTTAAACAGACATGGTATATAACAAAAGCTTCAACGTAGTATGAAACATATAGGCACACTTTCTGTGGCTCACAAAGATGTTCAGATAAAAGAAGTTGACAGTCAATTGTACAATAAGCTTACAAGATTATATAAAAATATACACTAAACCCGTACTCTCTTCAAATCATAAAAAATTGTAATAAGTTAACATATACACAAAAGAATCTCTTTCCACATAAAATATGAACGAGTTGTAAAACTAAACTACTTCTGAAATAATTTAAGACACAATGCTAATCTAAAATAAGTATAAACACTCAAGACACACCTACTTGCACACAGGTAAACAAATGCTCCTCATATTCTTACTGACAGTGCTTTGCACTATGTTTGCAAATGTGTCAGAGCAGGAACTAGGCTATACTGCAGAGGTAATGTATACAAGGCAAGGTCTCTTCCTCATTGACACATAAGAATACTGATTATGGAATGATAGTGTGAAATACAAAAAACCAGTTTCCTGGATATATATTTCATTTTTACAAATCTTTTTAATACTGCCACAACACATCAGCTTTTAGCTAATAATTAACAAATCACATGATTTGCAGTATGTAGATGGTTTCATTAAATAATTTAATAAATGCATGATGAATAATACATTATAAGGAGTGTGACTACTAAGTGAATGAAGTACTATATTAAAAATAAATACATTAATACTTTTCAGCATCGTCATGGCATAATGCTTCACAAGATGCCACCAAAACTTCACTGATAGTGCAATGTCAAAGTTGCTCACGTGGTGAACAAAATAAAGACATTATTTAAAATCATATTCAATATTAATTTTTCAACATGAGATGACCATATTAATTCAATATATATGTTAAGTTTTATCACTATTTCTTCTTCGTTCCTGAGTGATATTTCTATAAGTTTGCTGTAAAATTTTGGAAATTTTATAACCAGATGTTGCTACAACAATATCGAGAAAAACAATAGGTGTGTTACTGTGTGCATTTGCAAATCATTCAGAAACAACTAATAAATAAGTGATTTAAATTATATATGAAAATATGACAGTCTGCATGATGAAATGAAAGTATGATGAAATCTCGTCCAGAACTCTCCATTATGAGCCCACGGATAGTGTACTCACAAAGTAATTAAAACATTAATGATGGCTCAGAGGCCAGTGCATCAACATAAAATCAATCAAACAAAAACAGATCTAACTCTTCCAACATATATTTTCAAAGACTAGAATGTTTCCGTAATTTATCTCCCAGCCTGCAGGGAGTTCTTGTGCAGTCTACTTCTTCCCCAGTATTTCCACCATTTGGTTAAATTTTTCTTCTTCATCAATCAGAAGTAGTGCCTGAAGACAACCTTTGAAGTATGGGCTCTTGAAACAGTCAGATCTGAAAAGGTAAACCAAGACTTATTTTAGACCAAATACAGATATTTTTCAGTCAAGTGCAATTTTGCTCATCTGTCAAACTGTTTTATTAGATTCCATGTGTGAGAATTTCAGAAAATTTTCGCTTTGAGATTTTAATCGTATTTTTCAGTGTTATTTAATTTCTGAACTATGTAACTGAATATTTGACATGATTTTATTTCAGGATGATATTAATTATTGTTTCACTTTTCCGTTACTGACACCACATTGTAGTCTTGATGATGATAAAGATTATTTTTTAACATACTATCTCGTAATGTTAGTGCTGGTTCATAGTACCTCGTAATGTTAGTGCTGGTTCTGTAGATATAAATTAGTAAGAGGTATAGATTTGTAGTGTTTATAGAAGCCTTCAGTATTACTATATAGTTAGTAAGTTATTTAATGAATTTTGATTTTAACTACATTATTTTCAGAAAAACTATTATTCTAGTTAAAGATTGTTTTAAGTAATTACTATTTAATGTTATTTTTGTAGTTAGAAAACGAAAAAAGGAAAAACAAAACAAAACAAAAAATAAAATACCTAAACCCCTGGCTCTGCCCCATGTATTTGTTTTATCCAAGACTGTATCTTATCCATGTCATCTTGGAGAAGTAGAACATCGATGCATCCTTTGAAGTAGTCAGATGTGAAACAGTCTTTCCTGTAATAATCAGACAAGTTAAGAAACACATATAATTTCAATGTTTTTTTTTTTTTGCATTTGTGTGTTTTAATTTTGTATTCTGAAGTGCAGTTAAGTATTGATTGTAATTGGAGAAAATATTATTTACACTAAACGAAATTTATTTTGCAACAGATCTCAAATTATTAATTATTTATTAACTTTATGAAAACATACAATTTCTGTAAAGTTTCATTAAAATATATACTATGAAACAATTAATAACAGAATATTCTGTAAAGAAAAGCATATATAACTTTTAATACAAAATGAAATATATAAATTACAATCAAGAATTTATAGATGTAAGAACTTTATAAACAGAAGCCGGGAGCAATTTCAGAAAAAACAGTGATAACAATGGTTGTTGACTTGAAACAAAAGGCACTACATCAGATTCATCAACGTTTTCTTTTTAAAACTGAACTATAAAGAACTCACTATTAATATTTGAATTATATACGAGGCATCAGTTACCTGCAGTATAAATGTTAATTTCATATTTCGCCCTGTCAGACAGACAACTAGTGTAGGTTGTGATAAAGTTTATGAATATTACGTGGAAAGGTATTATTATTTTTAATTTGGACCACGTTTTTTTCCTTTTGTGATGACACCATATTTTGTTCATTACTAAGCAGAAATAAAAACCAGTTCTAATTAAATTTCCTGTCATTTATAAGAAACGATTTCAATGCTGACAGAGCAGTCTGAATTTCCTGCTGGACAATTTAGATCGATTGTGCGCGTGAATTTTTTTTTACAACCAATTCGAGGCATTCTTGCCTCAGTTCAACCTACCTGCACAGAGAGTGGAGCTGAGGTTCGCGGAATAGGTTGTAGCAATCTTCGCAGATGCGGTCTAGGCGTGCAAAGATGCTCTTGTCGTAAACTCCTTTACACTGGATGTCGAAGAAGGACCTTTTGGCAAGGTGGTGTGGATCCAACGGGCTGGAAGCCGCCGTGGAAACGAGGCTAGCTACGACGAGGACGCAGAGGACGACCCCTGATAACCGCCACTGGAGATGTCGGCACGGAGCCTCTCCCTGCTGCTTCTGCTGCTGCTGCTGCTTCTGGTGGTGCATCTGCAACAATGACATTCCCACGATCAGTGCTTTTGTTGCTAGACGAAATGCAACAGGTGCCTGGCGTTGGCGACACATAGTGCTGAGCAAAACCAGCCACGGATGATTAGTTACGACAAACTGCAGGGAAAGGCACTGTATTATGGGTGGAATTTCGTAGTGGCCGACGTTAGATACCGTTCCTGAAAAACTCTTGTTCAAAAATATTAACTGTCTATGACACCAGCGGTGGGATCAAAGCAAGGACACTTAGAAAGCAACGATAATGTGGATTACTGCACAATTAGTACTTGCTCGATCGCGTGTCTATACACTGTGGTATGGTGAACTCCCGAGAAGAGCTGCAGGGAAATGAAACAACAACAAAGGATACAAAATAGTCATCTGCGTATTTCGGTATAACGGATAGAATCTGCAACGTAGATTCATTCTGCTACCTCATAACTTTCGCAGCCACTCCTTGAACAAATACAGCTGCGAGGCTCTTGTCACAGATTTGTAAATACAAATATCGAACGGATGTTTTTTTTTCGCACAAGCTGTCGCGAGTTTTCCTATTCAGTCACAACAACAAAAACAGAGACGACGAGAGAATCAGTTTGCACACGTCGGTGAATCGCGCGGCGATCCCGGACCGTGATCCTCGGCTACAGCTCTTATCGAGACACTCTGCGACTGGCACGACGACGCGCAGACGAAACGAGCGGAGCTCCTCGCGAGAGGCATGGCGCCCGGCGTGAGGTGTTCCCGAGCCCGCGGAAGTGCGTGTGCGTTTGCGGAGCGGCGAGCGGAGGCGGCCGGAGACCGCGCCGAGCTGCGCTGAGGCACGTGGTGGGACTGGCGCGCCGCTGCGGAGTGCCTGCCCGAGCCGGCCGTGGCCCTGTTGGCCGACCGCCGGCTGAGCCCGCAGCGCCGTCATTCCGCCTCGTTAGCCAGAGGATGTGCGCTCGTTAGGGCCGGGCCGACACGGTGCCTCGCGAGTGCCTTCAGCGCCCACTGCCGGGCCAGCGCACCAGGTTCCCGACACTTGCCGATACCTCACAAAGGAGCTCACAGTTCCGAGCACTTCGTTCGTGTCTCGCCAGCAGATTAGGTCAAGGCGTACGATTTCCGCTGTTCACATAGCACAGAGAACTTGCCCGCCCAAAGACAAAACAGGGCAGTTCAAAAAGAATAAAACGATTACAAACAGCTGTAACTACTCAGTGCATTGCGATGCATCGATAACAATTACAGAACATGTAAAAGAAAATTCGTTGTTTTTATGGATACACTACTGGCCATTAAAATTGTTACACCAAGAAGAAATGCAGATGTAAACGGGTATTCATTGGACAAATATATTACACTACAACTGACATGTGATTTTATTTTCACGCAATTTGGGTGCATAGATCCTGAGAAATCAGTACCGAGAACAACCACCTCTGGCCGTAATAACGGCCTTGATACACCTGGGCTTTGAGTCAAACAGAGCTTGGATGGCGTGTACAGGTACAGCTGCCCATGCAGCTCCAACACGATACCACAGCTCATCATGAGTAGTGACTGGCGTATTGTGACGAGCCAGTTGTTCGGCCGCCATTGACCAGACGCTTTCAATTGGCGAGAGATCTGGAGAATGTGCTGGCCAGAGCTGTCGAACATTTTCTGTATCCAGTAAGGCCCGTACAGGACCTGCAACATGCGGTCGTGCATTATCCTGTTGAAATGTAGGGTTTCGCAGGGATCGAATGAAGGGTAGAGCTACGGGTCGTACACACATCTGAAATGTAACGTCTACTGTTCAAAGTGCCGTCAATGCGAACAAGAGGTGACCGAGACGTGTAACCAATGGCACCCCATACCATCACGGGGGGTCATACGCCAGTATGGCGATGACGAATACACGCTTCCAATGTGCGCTCACCGCGATGTCGCCAAACACGGATGCGACCATCATGATGCTGTAAACAGAACCTGGATTCATCCGACAAATTGACGTTTTGCCATTGCTGCACCCGGGTTCATCGTTGAGTACACCATCGCAGGCGCTCCTGTCTGTGATGAAGCGTCAAGGGTAACCACAGCCATGGTCTCCGAGCTCATAGTCCATGCTGCTGCAAACGTCGTCGAACTGTTCGTGCAGATGCTTGTTGTCTTGCAAACGAACCCATCTGTTGACTCAGGGATCGAGACGTGGCTGCACGATCCGTTACAGCCATGCGGATAAGATACGTGTCATCTTGACTGCTAGTGGTACGAGGCCGTTGGGATCCAGCACTGCGTTCCGTATTACCCACCTGAACCCACCGATTCCATATTCTGCGAACAATCATTGGATCTCGACCAACTCGAGCAGCAATGTCGCGATAAACCGCAATCGCGATAGGCTACAATCCGACCTTTATCAAAGTCGGTAAAGTGATAGTACGCATTTCTCCTCCTTACATGAGGCATCACAACAACGTTCCACCAGACAACGCCGGTCAACTGCTGTTTGCGTATGAGAAATCGGTTGGAAACTTTCCTCATGTCAGCTCGTTCTAGATGTTGCGTCCGTCGCCAACCTTGTGTGAATGCTCTGAAGACCTTATCATTTGCATATCACAGCATCTTCTTCCTGTCGGTTAAATTTCGCGTCTGTAGCGCGTCATCTTCGTGATGTAGCAATTTAAATGGCCATTAGTGTACTTTATACACTGAGGTGACAAAAGTCATAGGATAGCGACATGCACATATAGAGATGGCGATTGTATCGTACACAAGGTATAAAAGGGCAATGCGTTGGCAGAGCTATCATTTATTCTTAGGTGATTCATTTGAAAATGTTTGCGACGTCATTACAGCCGCACGACGGGAATTAACAGACTTTGAACGGGGAATTGGAGTTGGAGCTAGACGCATGGGACATTCCATTTCGGAAATCGTTAGGAGATTCAGTGTTCTGTTATCCACAGTGTCAGGAGAGAGCAGCGAATACCAAATTTAGGATATTACTTCTCACCAAGGACAACGCACTTACCGACCGAGAGTAGCGTCTTTTGCGTAGAGTTGTTAGTGCTAAGAGGCAAGCAACATTGCGTGAAGTAACCGCAGAAATCAATGTGAGAAATTCGACGAACGTTTGCGTTAGGACAGTGCGTCGAAGTTTGTCATTAATGAGCTGTGGCAGCAGACGATCGACGCTAGTGCCTTTGCTAACAGCACGACATCGCCTGCAGCGCCTCTCCTAGGTTCGTGACCGCACCAATTCGACCCTAGACGACTGGAAAACTGTGGCCTGGTCGGATGAGTCCCAATTTAGCTCGGTAAGAGCTGATGGTAGGGTTCGAATGTTTCACAGAGCGCACAAAGTAATGGATCCAAATTGTCAACAAGGCACTGTGCAAACTTTTTCATAATGTGGAACCACACTCATAATATATTTCTTTAAAGTCTGTACCGCCATTAGACTGTTGTTTATTTACAGTGTTACATTTACACTTACACAATCGTGATTTCTGCTTCAAAGTGCCATTATCAAGTGTTTTAAGTGTTATAAATTGCTTAAGATGGCATACGGTCGTATTAAAATACACTATTAGACACATTGTCTGAGAGGCTACATATCTAGCTGAGCTTACTGCTTTGCTTCATTACTCAAGATGGTGTTCGCAGAATGAAACAACAGTCTAATGGCGGTACTGACTTTAAAGAAACTGTGCAAACTGGTGGTGGCTCCATGGTGGTGTGGGCTGTGTTTACAGGGAATGGACTGTTCCTCTGGTCCAACTGAAGCGATCATTGACTGGAAATGGTTATGTTCAGTTATTTGGAGACGATTTTCAGCCATTCGTGGCCTTCATATTCCCAAACTAAGATGCAATTTTTATGGATAACAATGCGCCATGTCACTAGGACAAAATTGTTCGCAATTAGTTTGAAGGACATTCTGAACAATTCGAGCGAATCATTAGGCCACCCATTTCGCCTGACATGAATTCCAATGAATAATTATGGGACATAATCGAGAGGTCAGTCCGTGCACAAAACCCTCCACCGGCAACACTTTCGCGATTACGGACGGCTATAGAGGCAGCATGGCTCACTACATCAGCAGGGCCTCCCAACGACTTGTTGAGTTCATGCCACGTCGATTTGCAGCATTGTGCCGGGCAAAAGGACGCCCAACACGATTGGGAGGTATCCCATGACTTTTGTCATCCCAATGTATATCAAGAACGAGGTCCCCCCGGTCCATGAAAACAACACATGACCTCTAGTACCGTAAGAGAAACTCAATAGATCTAATGAGTAGCATACTGAGTACCTTCTTCGTCAATATCCGTTGGGGAGTTAATGAAATTCGATCGTCGACTCATATCTAATGAGGATGACAGCCCTATGAAGAGTTCGTTTCGTCAACTAAGGTGGGGTTGTTTTGGGGGGAGGAGACCAAACAGCGAGGTCATCGGTCTCATCGGATTATTGAAGGACGGGGAAGGAAGTCGGCCGTGCCCTTTCAAAGGAACCAACCCGGCATTTGCCTGGAGCGATTTAGGGAAATCACGGAAAACCTAAATCAGGATGGCCGGACGTGGGATTGAACCGTCGTCCTCCCGAATGCGAATCCAGTGTGCTAACCACCTCGCTAGGTGTCAACTAAGGAATGGCCACTTTGAGTAGTCTATTTGTGACACCATTACGTACTACGCGAGGAATATATCCGTGATATCTTTCGAGCGTCACTTTATGTTTAATGTGGTTATCTTCCAACCGAGACGCAGATCCGGCCATCCGCCCGGCTGCTTGCGCGTACAACCGGACGCGCAGGTTGGTCTTTCTTGGCCTTTTTTCCGGCTTGCTTCTTTCTGCACGGCCGCCGCGACCACCGGGCAGCTGGCCGAGCACCTGGCCGGCCCGGCCACCCGTGCAAAACGCCCCAGGCGAGCGGCTTACTTTCAAAGGGCGAGCGCCGGGGCTTAATTGTAGCTGCGCGCTCGCTCCGCAAAAATCGCCGCTCGTAATCACGGGCCTCCGACGTTGGCCGCACATGAGAGGCGATTGCCGGCATAATTACAGATCGGCGGAGCCGATGCGATGACTTCATTCGATGCTCGTTTGAGTGGACGGCACTGTGAGTGTGGTCTAGCAACTCAGACTGCCTGGCGCTCCTTTACAAAGCCCACCCCGCGCGCTTCTTCACACTAATTATATTCCGGTTCCCTTTTGCGGGTACTAGAATATAATCTCCCCGTTCCTGTTCCACCACTTATCCGCGGTGCAAGCCTTCTCTGTCGACTTGCTTATTTAAGCTGGTAATGGTTACCACAGGTTTTATTCCGCACCCTACCTTCCTTCCCTGGCGTCGCCTTTTCTTCCACTCTGTTTCTCTTCGCTTTCGCTGTTAATTACCGGCGGACAGGTTCCCCCCGCCGTCCATCACGCTAGTTAGCGGTCTGATACCTGCAGGTGTGTGAGTGCAACCTAAGGAGAAGGCTGCCTGCAGTAAATAGCACCGGAGCTGCCGACAAGTTCTTCCAAATGATCGCCACAAAAACCTTGCCCACATGAAGGAATTGCGATTACAATGTATTTGTATGTGTAATTATGACTGATAAGTGAAACTGACGACATTGGAGCGAACAGTTGCTTATTGCCAGACAATGTCCTAAGAATATTGCTTGCACAAAAAATGTTCGCATTATGTTTCTTGATTTTTGTTTGTTTGACCTCCTCCTTCATTTCTTCGAGGTTTTCGTTCCTTGGAGTATTTTTCGACAATAAAATTTAGATATGATTTTAATGTCCTAAGAGAGGAGAGAAAGAAGATGAGCATATCGTAGTTACATTTTGAAATTTGTGATGCTGTCCTCGTCCCGTAAAAAGTCACCACATCACACACCCATCTAACGGATTAAACTTTATATCTATTCGGTGTCCAGTTGAGAGTTCAAACACACAGTCTTTCCATATTGATAATGTTTGTCCGTAACGAAAGATCACGCTAGGCGCTCATCCGTATTATAACGCTGATAACGTTCATAAATGCCCATAAGTTTTCAGGAGACGGTTGTTGCTGTTTTTATCGGCCTGTAATGCTGTATGACAAATCACTTGCTTTAGTGGATTGGAAATAACAGCTAAGCAGTTGCAAAATACAGGTGCACTAAACCTTAACGATGATTCCGAGAGTTTTAAAACTATCTTCTTCAAAAGGTATTGTATGTAGAATCGCGTATTATATATATCCGATGTGGGAGTCGTCTATTCTGCCCATTTAATCACCATTTAAAAACGTGCTTTTAATCTAGCAGGTCTCTACTGTACGGCTTTGCCTTACGACTTTTTATATTCCACACGTTTTACTGTGGATCCAACAACGGTGTCCATTGTAATGTGTGGTATTTTAAAAAGTTGTAAGAGAAAGCCCCACTTTTAAATTATGTATTTTAAATGGAAATTAAGTGGATGAGATTCACATGTACTGAACACAGTCAACTACTTACCCCACACCAGATATAGATAATATGTGATTCTACGTGCAGTACTTTCTGAAGAAGACAGTTTTAAACTGTTGAAACCATGTTGAAGGTTCAATAAACCTTAATTTTGCAACTGGTTGGCAGCTATTCCCAATCGGTTGAAGCTCTTGCATGCTTGCTGAAGCGCAGCCATGTTTAAAATATGACAAATCACTTGCTTTTTGTCAATTGAAATAAAAGCAAGTTCTGATTTGTGTTCCCACGGCGTACTTCTTTTCTCACCGAATGAGCTGTAGATTTCTCAACGATCTCCAGGTGGACAGAATCTGACAACTTGAGAGAATTGGTTTGTGCACATCCTGCCATAACGGGAACGCAATGGCAATGAGAGCAATGAAGTTTAGAGTCTAATATCATGTAGATATCGAGAGAATGAGATGTGGGATGCTAGCGTACACTGGAGAAGACTGCGTGCCCAGCTGTAAGGAGCTATCCTGACATTGGAGTGATTCAAGAAAATCACCGAAAAACTAAATCCAGTGAGCCAGACACGAATATTGCGTAATCACTGCACCACTGCTCGACCAGGGGAAAGGCACGCATTATGAAACACATTATTAGTCCCTGGCGCACAAAAGACAGCGGCCTTCGTCGAGGAGGAATAAGGACATTGCAGCGAGTAAGGTAGACGTAGATGAGAGTAGGCGAGCAAAGGCCTGTGGGCTGTGCAACTGGCTCGTAACAGACCAGACAGCGCGGCGCGGGGACCACATCTGTATTCCTCTCACGTCCGGCTCGCATTTAAAATGTGGTCCAGAGGCCCGGAACAGGTTCCGAGGCGGTCGCCGTTGGTGGTCCGCCAGTCGATACGTTTCGCACTTAATTAACTAACGGCTCTCCTTCCTCCCGCTTCTCCGTCCTTTGTCCGAGGCGGCCGGACGCGAGAACAGGGCGAGCTCATAGTAACCACTCTTCTCTTTCTCATAGATTCTTCATTATTCTTTATCAGGCATTGCCTGCGTTGACTGGCTCCGACTCCACAAGGGGAAGGCACATGCTGTGGTTCATTTACCCACTACCTCTCAGTCACAAAACTGATTCACAGCTAAATGATTGTTAGTTTCGGCGTTCCTACTCCTCTACAGACACCCAACGCTGTATTCGGTTCTGTTCATTTCGTAGTTATTCTCTCCCGTTCATCTTAAGCTTGGAAGTTTGGTGGCGTATTTATCGCGTTGCACCTGTTACCTCAAGTCCAGTTTTCCAGCTGCGTTCCCTACCGTGGACAGTACTAACTTGAGGTAACTTGATCTCCAAGTATGGACAATATGTGAGGGCTATTCGGAAAGTAAGGTCCGATGGGGCATGAAATGGAAATCACAGTAAAAATTCGATGAAGCTTTGCACAGATGTGTTTGGCTGTTTCTGTAGTATACCCGTCGATCACGTCACGTCGCTCTTTTGAGTTGGAAGCGACCAGTGACCATTTAAAGATGCCTAGAAAATAGTGCCTCCCGCCACGTATAGAGGCCTGGTGAGAGATTTGACCTGATGTCACGCAGCCCACATAACATCTCGGACTCACTCTGCAGGGGCAATGAAGAAGCGCCTGCAGCGTTTTCGATGAGAAGTGTTTGATCAGCTACCATACAACCCGGACTTGACTTCCTCTGAGTTTCACCTCTGCTCACATCAACCGGTGGCTGTGAAGACTACAGTTTAGCGCAGAGAGAAGTTGCAGATTACCGTAGAGGAGTGGCGGAAAGCACAGACGACTGCCTTTTGTGACGACGATATTGGAAAGTTTGTACAGTGCTACGACAAATGTCTCAGTCGGAGCGGTGACTGTGGGGAGGAGTAGCTGGAAGGTGTCGCTAACTGTTACAGATAAAACATTATTGATTGTGACTGTGGTTTCCATCTCGCGATCGATCGGACCGTGATTTCCGAATAGCTCTCGTAAGTTATAAGTTCTTTTCTAAACAGAGGATGGAATATGCATTAAAAATGTAGCTCTCAGTGCTGTTCCATCCGCCAGATTCGGTTGGTAAAAGCCTGATGGTGATGCCGTTGTCGAAGATACTTTTTCCTGTCCCTGTGATTCGGTATAATAATGGCGTGTGATGAGGGCCTCCCGTCGGATAGACCGCTCGCCTGGTGCAAGTCTTTCGATTTGACGCCACTTCGGCGACTTGCGCGGGATGAAAAGATAATGATTAGGATAACACAACATCCAGTCCCTGAGCGGAGAAAATCTCCTACCCAGCCGGGAATCGAACCCGGGTCCTTAGGATTGACAGTCCGTCGCGCTGACCACTTTTTTTTTAAATCTCATTTTGTTCGGTTTCGTTCGTTGCATCTGCTCGGGGCGGACGTCGTAAGACATCCATTTAAGTTCGTTGTTGATCTTTTAACTCAGATTTTTTTATTACCGAGGGAGCTAACCTTCTGACCGAACACGCTGAGCTACCGTGCCGGCGTGAGTTAACATCTATGGTCATCAGTCCCCTAGGACTTAGAACTACTTAAACCTAGCTAACCTAAGGACATCACACAACACCCAGCCATCACGAGGCAGAGAAAATCCCTGACCCCGCCGGGAATCGAACCCGGGAACCCGGGCGCGGGAAGCGAATACGCTACCGCACGACCACGAGATGCGGGCGGCCACTCAGCTACCGGGGGCGGACAGTGATTCGGTGATTTATGCCTATATCGTTAGACACGTTATTTGAATTGTGCTGTTTTCTATCAAGAGAGGTGAACCCGCTTTGGAACAATAGGATCGTAAAAGTTAAGAGTAACGCTTTGTACTCCTGGAGCAGTCAGCTTGCTCCACGGCTATTCTTAGTCCACTCATGTGTGAGATACCTTCACCGATCCTTGTCAGGTTTGAACGAACCCTTTGTCTCCAGTGATATTTCGGTCTCTAGTGAGCTGAACCCTTAGAGCGAGATACAAGATTGTCTACAGTGTAGCAACAGAGCAAATATGACTCGTTCATTTTCTTGAACTATTCCGGAATGTAGTGTGAGGATGCGCGATTGCTGGCTCATTACCTAGGGTTGGGGTACTTCCGCAGTTGCCTCGCCACGGTAACAGGATTGTTAAGCGTGCGCGGCTGTGCGCTGCCCAGATGTTGCCGCCACGATCGACTGCTCACCGCGAAATGAGAATGAGCGTCGGACCGTGGACGCTGGCAAAAACCGGCCCCGGCAGCCGCCTGCCGGCGGCGGTCCAGGTGTAATTCTGGCCGGCCACCTGCCGCGTGCCTGCCTGCCTACCTCTTCTGGGAACCAGGCGTCGCACGTATCCACCGGCGTATTTTTTAAAGGGGCCTCAGCCGGCGGACGGCGTAGGTAGGGGCAAAACCGTAAGACCGGTGTAACGTGGAAGCGCGACAGCATAATCTCACGTTTCAGGAACTGTCTTGTCCATCTCGGAGGTACCCTACACAGTCGTTACTACTGATGCGACGGAAAACGCTCGAGTGACTCGATCAGTGATAAAGTCCCGTGGAAACGTGTAGGTTACGCACCGGGGTGCACAGTCAGCCATTATCTACGCACTCCATCCGCAGATGAAACAGAAAAAGGGAAGACCAATAACGACACGAAGCACACACCATCAGTCACTGTACAGCGACTTCAGAATACTTGGGTAGATGTAGAACTTGTCGCGGATTTGTTTTTTAACTAATTAATTTATTTATTTTATAGGGAGAAGAGAGTTAGGGTTAATGCCCCGTCGACGATATGTGGACGTCTTCTTTTTCAAAAGAACAATCCCGCTATTCATCTTGATGACTTTACGGGACACAAGGAAAATAGCCTGGATGTCCAGAGGGAAATCTGAGCCGCGCGTCTTCCAAATGACAGTCCTTCGTCTAAATTACGGTAGCGCCTCACTGCCGAGCGGTTATAGGCGCTAAGTCTGGAACCGCGCGACCGCTACGGTCGCAGGTTCGAATCCTGCCTCGGGCATAGATGTGTGTGATGTCCTTAGGTTAGTTAGGTTTAAGTAGTTCTTAGTTCTAGGGGACTCACCTCAGACGTTAAGTCCCATAGTGCTCAGAGCCATTTTGAATTAGCATGAGATTTATTGAAAGAAATCCCCAGAAATGAAGTTCACCCAGGAATAAAGTAGGTTACAAAATACTTGTTCGCCCTCTTTTTTTCTCCTCAGTCTACGATTTATATCAGATACAAAATAAAGAATATCGAAATAAAAGTAGGAATTTTCCCCGAAAGATCGTTTACTAAGCGAGGAAGCGTCACGAGGATGATCATCCAGCGCCAGTGGGAAGCGCTTCATGAGAGGAGTTGTCTATTGCATTGTGTTTTACTATCGAAGTTCAGAGAGCGTTTATTGCCAAAAGAAATAGCTGGGAAGCCCCAAGAGACGGATTGAGCTGACTAAATGGAAAGATTTTTCCCTACCCTTTGTGTCCACAGGTACCTTTCCTTCGTGAAGTATGAAAGCTTATCTGACTGGAATAGGTGTGCGGGTGTAGTGAAGTGTCATGTTCGTGTTGAAAATGATGAGAGAAGGGAGAGCGTGAAACACGCTGCCGGCACACAGCCTACCCCTCCCGAAGAGCACAAAGGACGCCGGAAGGATCACCATCGACAGTGTAGCCATGCCCTCACTTCACCAGATACTGCGGAAAAGTTTGGCATTGAATCCAGGACACGTGGCGCCAAGACTGGTGATCAGGGACTCCACGCCACCATCCCTTCTACCGTAAAGGCAAAGGTGAAAATGTCAACAGCGCGTGGTGTAACTGGATATCCGATGGGGCTTAACTTCGGTGATCTGATGGGAAACAATGTATCCACCTCGGCACGACCGTTACTCGCGAAAAGAGCATTAAAGTAAAATTGGAGGCACCATTCGCGAAACGAGGCAGAGGACAAATGATATTCTACACGCAGTACCCTCCGGCATGCAACTTTCGGTAGAGTGCTGAGTCTAGAAGCAAATGTAAATAGACAGTCTTACCTCCCTCCACTCAACGCGCGGGAATCGAATAGTACAGGAAATTCTATAATACTGGTACGACGTAACCTCCGCCAACCAATGTGAAGTGGCTTTTAGATCATATACGTAGATATATAACTGCAGAATATCGGTCCTTTGTTAAATCATCGTCATCACTTACTCGATATACCAGGAAACAGCTCGTCAGATTGCGAACAACGCTATACTCGGTGCAGATACACGATCGTAGCAGGTTCTTAAAACCATCGGATCTTAACGCGTTAAACAGAAAAAATAACTCATCGCGACTGTACAGATCGCAGCGCGAAGGTGTAACGGCGCCTCGGTTTGTGGGACATCCCCGCAGAGAGAGAGCGCCAGCGATGTGCCCTTCCTACAGGCGACTGTAGGCAGGTCCGGGTAACGGCTGCGGGATCGCGGCGCGGCGCAAAGTGAGTCAGCGTTGTGTAATTTCGCACGCGTTTACATGCACAGCTATTCCGGCGGCAGCACGGCGGTGCGAGGGTTTTTGTGCCGCGGCAGCAGCGAGGCCACGGCGGTGAGTCACGGGACGCGGGCTCCGTCGCTTCGTTTCTCAGCCGCGAGGTACTGCAGTCAGTTGCACCTCAAGGTTCGGCGGTCGCCGAGCCGCGCCGGGTAACGCCTTCCGGCCCCACAAGATGAATCGCGTGTCGATTTCTATTTCCGAGCTGCGTTATATCTCTGCACAAAGTATCACTGGTATCTTCGACGTTCCGAGACTGTCAACATAGACACCACGTCTGTCCCAGCTTATCCAACTTGCCTATAAGCCTTACTAAGATGCGACGGAGGAGGAAAACCAGCTCTACGACTAGCGCCAATATATCGCTCACAAGCCTTAAAATGACTTGCTACTGATCATCGTGTAAAGCGTCCTCCGCCGGTAGATGAGTGGTCCGAGATTTTCTCCGCTCAGGGACTGGATGTTGTGTTGTCCTAATCATCATCATTTCATCCTCATCGACGCACACGTCGCCGAAGTGGCGTCAAATCGAACGACTTACACTAGGCGAGCGGTCTACCCGATGGGAGGCCCTCGTCACACGCCATATATATCGTGTAAAGCAAAATCCCTTTGTCGAATACCCAGAAACGCCACTTCGAGCAAGGACATACTGAAGTATCCTCGCTCTATTCTCACGTACTTCTCGTATTTAATTTTACTACTACACGATAATATTTACATAACTAAAATCTCTTCGTCAGGATTGAATTCGGACATCTAAAAAGTTCAAAGACGAGCAGCTCGTTTTGTATTATCGCAAAATAAGGGCGAGAGCGCCATGCGAATTGAGGTGGCATTAAAACAAAAGAGTTTTCCGCTGCAGCAGGATCATCTCATGAACTTTCAACCACTAACTTTCTCCTCAGATTGTGAAAATATTTTGATAGTGCCCACCTACACAGGGAGAAGTGACCATCACATAAGATACGAGAAATCAATGCTCGCACGGAAAGATTTAAATTATCTTTTTTCTCGTACGTTGTTAGAGTGTGGAACGGTAGTCTGAAGGTGGTTCGAGAACCCCCTGTCAGGAACTTAACTGCAAATTGCAGAGTAATGATGTAGATGCAGATGGGGATGATGATGTAGATTGCTTACATCAGAATAAACCTCACATCAAAAACAGCCATTGCTGGCAGCTACTAGTTCAACTTCAATACAGGATCCGAAGTTTTCTATTTATACGGTGGCTAATGCTGTTCAAGTGTGAGCATCAGTCTCGAAATCATATCATGATTTATGGTTCCATGCGAGAAGGGGGAAGGGAAACAGAAATCTCTGTCGATAGTTCAGATAACAAGAGACTGGACAGATAGGGCAGACACAAAGCATTTTAAAAGGCGATTAAAGTTGCTTTTTGTGTACATAAAGATAACATTGAAGATCTCCGTAGGAAATGCTGACATTTTGTCCACGTTATGGACGCTGAAAAATATATTACCAAGAAAGATTCCCCTGAGTTGACGTATATTCGATACCATTATATTGGTAGTGCTTGCAAGGGACAATGGTATTGTCTTTCACTGAAATTTTAAAATGGTAATGAAGTTTCTGCCATACAAGCTGAGAAACCCGGCGTCGTCCGGTCAGAATATATGGCGTGGAATTATGTTCACGAAGAATAATACAAGAGAAGAATACGCGAAGTGATTGACTAAAACGCGCTAAATTATAAAAAGGGTTAAACTAAAGAATAATAAGCAACATGTTTATTCGAAAGTATTGTAGTTTTTTTTTAATTTGTGGTATGTTACTATGGGACCAAACTGCTGAGGTCATCTGTCTCTGTGCTTACACACTACTTAATCTAACCTACGCCAAGGACAACACATACACATGCCCGAGGGAGGACTGTAACCTCCGACGGAGGGATGCGCGCGAACAACGGCAAGGTGCCTAAGACAGCGCGGCCATACCGTGCGGCAGCGTTGTAGTGTACCGTTCGATTGTTCATTTGTAAGTTAGGAGTATTTTTGTCGTTGTGTCTATATGGATTTTTTTCTTTGTGTCTCTATTGATCAAAAACTGATGTATTTGATATAGCGCCTCGTTATCATAGTCTGAATAACGATACACCGCAATCATCATATTACGTCGGACCAATGAAGCAATGAACACTTTTTCACATGTACGGTAATGTTCGTAAATCACAGAGTATATAGCTTTTCCTGAGAGTATTTATTGCTCCATATTTCGCGGTTTTTTGTTCGCCACGCTCACCCACTGCCACGTACCGCGACCAAACTCCCTTAGTAACAGCATGAGACCAACGGATATATACCATCACAACCACGAGTGGGTGGCAGTGGGTGGTCATGGAGAAAAGTCAGTCTGTACGTACGCGCACAAGTTTTCCATATGTAGATATAGACCGCCATTACTCTGAGCACTTTGGCAGGCGCTCTAACTCTATTTCGCTCAGTGGAAGAGGAGTCAAAATAAGAGAATACCTGTCTCGGCCTTTCCGTAAATACGCGATCGTTTCTGAGAAAACGACGGTCAGAGTTTTAGAGGTACTTTGTGTACCTTTTAGCGGATAAATCATTCAGTCGAAGTGAAGGCGCAGCGACTAGCGTAGCGGCTTCACATTTTTACGCCCCGTGTTCGAAACCCGATTGTTACTTTATTTTTATTTTTCATTTATCTACCCGTGTCCGTAGAAGATCACTACACGTATGTTTTCCCGTGTATACTGAAATAATGTTGTCTTTATTTTTCTACTAATTGTATTAAAAATAAAAAAAATAAAAGATGAAGGAGAAACTTGTTTGAAACTGTTTTCGTAGAAATTCCCGTAGCGTATCTACATCTACATGACTACTCTGCAATTCACATTTAAGTGCTTGGCAGAGGGTTCATCGAACCACAATCATACTATCTCTCTACCATTCCACTCCCGAACAGCGAACGGGGAAAACGAACGTATCTTGATTCATAATCAACTGCAAAGCCATTTTTGGTAAAGTGATCCGTTATGTGTGGTTTGCCGCGAAATTATTGCCAACGCGTGAAATCTTGAGCAGTGTTAACTATGTGTCTTTCCCGAGGACATTCATACGAAGAAATGTCACTGTGGCAAATCTAACTTCGCGTGAGGCTATGTTTCGACAGTCTCTATTAGCCAAGGGAATGCACCAGACCTCCTGAAGAGTAAACATAGTAATTCAATAAAGGAACCAATATAAGAGTTGATATAAGAATGAAATATCAGAGAATGGGAATTTGAAAAGAGTGTAATCCGTGAACACATTTTGTGTATAGTAAATATTGTGAAACCAATTAGTAATTTTACTATAAATATAAGGGCCCTCTATCCGTTAACTTGATAAGAAACATTCGTACAGTAATCTTGTACGGTCATCGTAGATAAATGAGAAACGAAAATAAAAGTAATAATCGTATTTCGAACACGGGGCGCAAAATTGAAGGTCCGCGACGATAGCCATTTCAGCTGAGATTAGTGCGCGCTAAAAGGCACCTAAATTACATCGAAAAGTTTGACCGTCGTTTTCTCAGGAACCCGAGGTCCTGTTCGCTTAGTTTGACTGCTCTTCCACTGAGCGAAGTTTCTGAGAATTCGTGTTACGGTACTTGCCGTGTTCTCCTTATCAGCCAACGAATCTAGTAAAGTAAGTTAGATAAGCCGAAGCCAAGTCAAAAAACGATGGTACATTCGTAAAAAAAATATGTAGCGAGCAATCGGAAGCAGCGCGCAGTGATATCAGCAATATCAGAAAATGGGAATTTGAAAAGAGTTTAATCCCTGAACACACATATTGTATAGTAAATATTGTGAAGCCCAGTGTGGGTGAATGTGAAACTGAGACGGCGGATCAGAATGTCATAAGAGGTTTGGTGCTGTGGAAGCAGGAAACGCACTGTTACGGCAGTATGCGGGCACGGGCCTTGACTTTTGCGGGTGTAGTTCCGGCGTGTGGTAACGAGGCGGGGCAAGATTAGCAGAGGCCGCAGCCTCGCCGCCACTTCCGCCCTCTGGCAAACATCCTCGCCACACCTCGTCTCGGGCACGGCTCACCTCGAGCCGCCGGCGGGCCTCCAGCGTACAGTTCCGGCGCCGCTGGCCTCCAGCGGCCGTCTCGCCGCCGCAGTCGCTACTGTTTACAGGAGTTACAAGCACGATCACAAAGGATGGCAGAAGGCGGAGAGAAATGGTGGGCAAGTACAGCACGCAAGTTTGAGGAAGAACTTATCTGCCGCTTGGAACATCCGTCTCGAAATAAGAAAACCGTCATGAAAGTATTTGTTTCATTGTGGCTCATAGGAGGATGTGAAACACGGACAGTTGGAAAACAAGAGAGAATGCGGCTACAAACTCTGGAGATTTTGTGTTAAAAAAGATGTTAAATATCAGCTAGAGAGATAGACTTACCAATGCTCAGAAGAATACAAGAAACCAAAGATGTGATACATGCGGCAGATTATGCGTAATGTAGCGTGTCCTGCGTATGCGGAAATGAAGAAGAAGGCAGACAGAAGTGTGGAATTGCGTGCTACTGCAAACTAGCACCCTAGGCTGAACACTATAGAAGGAGAAGAAATCAGTGTTGCACTTTGGCAAACCGAACGTCTTGTACATCAAATGGCCAGTGTTACGTGGAGACAGTGGAGTACTAATTCTGATCAATACACACATTTTTGTGTGTGCGTGATTTATCTTTGTGGAGGGAACCTTATGGGCGCCGGCCCGGATGACCGAGCGGTTCTAGGCGCCACAGTCTGGAGGTTCGAATCCTGCCTCGGGCATGGGTGTTTGTGATGTCCTTAGGTTAGTTAGGTTTAAGTAGTTCTAAGTTCTAGGGGATTGATGACCTTAGAAGTTTAGTCCCATAGTGCTCAGAGCCAGAGCCTTAGGGGCGTCCAGCTGTATTTAATTAATATATCTTTATTGGATGATCCTTTCGTCTCCTTTATTGATGGTATATAATTCTCATGATCGATTTAGAAAATGTTCAATTTCTTCTTTAGACGCACGATAAGGAAAATGTACAAGAATATGGAATATAAACTCATTAGAATGCACCAGCATACAGAATGTCATCAAAAATATATTACGCAAGATATTTACGATATGAGATAACTTGATAATTATACTTTACAATATGTTGACTATATATGCCTGTGATACAAAACAAAAAATCGGTATTTATGCAGTAAATACCTACACGTCCATATGGCAAGTAAAGCCTTCATGCCATGCGTTGTCGTACTAAATCAGAGTGCAAAAACCGAAGAATTATACTGACAATCAGGTGGCGCCTGTCATTTTCCACTCCTCGCGCTAGATGTGTGCGTCTTCTATACATCAAAACAGAACCTGACAAATCTTAAAATGGCGGGAGAATTACAGTTACATACTTTTAAAATCTTCCTAAGATTCTGTTCCATTAGGCTTGTATTTATAGTTATACTTTTAAAATATCCAAATAAGAATTTATTTACTACATCTCGTAAGTTCCAGTAGTTAGTCTTCCGTTGCATTTCAATACAGAGTGCAAACCATAAAATTAGTAAAAACATGTATACGAACGGGGCAACGGCTTAGTTTGTAATGACTTTACATTGTTCCATTTTGGAAGAAATTTCATGCTTGCTTCAATACCCAGACTGATAAAAAATTAAAAGGATTAACCATAGAGCAAAATTATGTGCCCCTTTGCGTACTTTCACTCGCCGACAACCTCTTTTCGTTATCTCGAACCATTCACGAAATGGCTCACCTTCTGTAACGGCCCTATATAATGAACGTTGTACCTAGCAAAAGATAAGTTTCAGTTGTCAGCATATTATCTAAGAAAGCGTGGAAAAGAGAGCAACGTCGTAAATAAAACCTTTGTTGGTAAATAAAATCCGAACAGAGTTCTGGGTTGCACAGCTCACCGATCGCAACCATTTAATTTTCCTCTAATGGTGACTGATTGTGATAGTATTAGAGTGACAAGCAAGCTTGTGATGTGGGGATTTTGAGAAGCATGCCAGTGGACTAGTTGGTTACAAGCTGGCAAACGGTGACGAAGTGACAGACGCGAAGTCCGCGGGCGTCCGTAATGCTAGACGACCGCATGCTGGCTCGGGTGTCGCGATCGGCTTTCTGCAAGTGAGACGGCTGGCCGAGGCGGCGAGTCGGTTTCCCGTGTTGCACTCCTGGCTGCGCCGCGACTCGCCGTATTTTTGCTAACGCGGAGAGCCGTCGCGACACACATCTCTTCCTTGTTGGCAGTCAAAGGAAATAATTTCGGCACTGCATTTGTTGAAGGATGTAACAGACTCGGCTGGTATAAAGGCAGTGCCCCGTGTCACTGTACTATCACGTGAAACTTACTGGATGTCACTTCAGACCCTCAACCGCCGCTTTCCAAGGGTGCTGTGAGGTACATACATCTTCACACATCATATTTATTGGTTGTTTTGTGACATTTTCATTAATTCTTTACTATGTCTGCATATACCGTCATGTATCGGTACTCATGCAGCACAGCTGATTAAATCTGAACCAACTGGTAGAAAGTTATCTTTGCCTGGGACAATATCTGGAGTTCACGCAGTCGTACGTTGCAGACGCGAAGTAGCGAGTTTGTAGTAGGTTGAGATGTGGACACGTCGATATGTGTGTCTGGGTAATTTTACAATTAATTATTGTTTAATGTAGGAAGATCAGTATTAGATTATTTAGCCGCGTCAGGAAATGTGGCTCAATCGAAGTTTCAGTGTGGAAGAGTGTGGCGTACAGATGCTATTCAGAGTTTTATAACTCCACTGTTAGTGTTCGTGTAATAAACCATAAAAACTAAACGAGAAGTTTATTACCTGTAACTGATTACTCTGAAAGTTGGCCACGTCATCATCCGGTCCTAACTGAAACAATATCATAAAGACAGTAAAGCGAAACCGACACTATAATATGTTGTATGAGAAAGGACAAGACTGGTTGGAACAGGAAAAGAGAATTAATGTAATGTGGCAGTTTTAGTGGAGTTGTTGCAATGTGGTCCATGTTCTAGTTGTTCCAGATTTATTTTAATTTACGCAACATTATACATCGTAGTATTCAGGAATACTTTAGTTCAAAAAATCTGTCACCCTAAGCTTCATTCGCTACCACTACCCTGAATGAAAGCTTTTCTATCAGTCAGCACAAATACGACGATGCTGATGCATTCGCCTTCAAATGATTAAAAGAAGAATGTTTTTCTCTCTATTAACTCTTCCTTCGTTATGCAGACACGTTATTTCTTGATGTTGTTATAAACTTAGGAACGATTCTTTGGTGATTGAGGAAAGACTCTCGTGATGATCTAACTAAACGGTCTGTTATTGTAGCTGACTCGCCACTAGGAATAAACATTCAACTTTTGTCGGAGAGTGTACGTTGAGCCATTTCGGAATGTTTACTCCATGTATATTCTCACCAACACGCGAATATTACTATCTTTATTTCACACCACGAACCTCTCAAAAATCGTTTGGAGCACAAGTTAGAATATTAAGGTATTCCGAATACTATCCATATGTAGCAATTTACCAAATATGAATCAAATCACATTTTTAAAGGCAGATGACAGCAAAGTGTGACATTTGAAGTTTGCAAATACTTAAGAATTTTAATTTACATGCGACACCACTCACGACTTTATTTATTTGGAGAGGAGAGCCCCGAAGGCTCGAGCACATGCACACCGGCGCTATGTGGGTGGCCTACGTAATTTCTTGCAGGCGCCGCGCCTCTCCTAGCAACCTGTACCACTTAATACATACGACAAACGTATTAGGCATTAATTGTTCACTGTCCACCTAACTGTACATGCTGTCTGACAGAAATAACGTTACCGCTACCATGTGCTACTAAAATGAAAATTATTAAACTGCTCGGAGTCTTTTATTACGCTGTAAGATAAGTTCCGTCATTTCCGCCTCTCTTGGTTGATAAAAGGCGGACCTACAATATTTATGTACAACGGTTAATCACACAAAAAATACGATT
This sequence comes from Schistocerca gregaria, assembly GCF_023897955.1. Lineage (NCBI taxonomy): Eukaryota > Metazoa > Arthropoda > Insecta > Orthoptera > Acrididae > Schistocerca > Schistocerca gregaria. Next base: position 205,218,120 of record NC_064922.1, read on the forward strand.
TTATGTAGCGTACAAGTAGAGTTCATTTCTCAATACTACGGAAGCAGCAAAGTCGTTGCGGAGCAAGCAAGCGAAATAAAATTTTAGCTGTTTAAGGCTAACGCGAACTGCGTAGCTACCAGGAATGACCTCTGTTTGCCTAAGGTCTCACGAATTAATACGTCGAGTAACATTTTATTTGTTGACTCTTTTATATAAGAAATGTGCGTGCAGTGGCTAAGTTTGTCAGACGTTTATGCACGCAGTATACATTACCTCATGCAAGAATCTGAGTGTTTATGTTTCTCCGCAACATTTGCGGAGCAACACTGTATGGGGTCTAGGCTGAAGATTGTCTGGTTGAGCAGGAATTTTATTTTGACGTTAGAACACTCAAGAATCATGATTTTTCTTTGGGCGGGGGGAATAGAGGCTCGCTACATAATAGTTTTCGACAGATCGAAGAATTACTAATATCCATCCGTTACTGATATACGTATGAAGGACATTATTTGCTAACCGGGGCGGTAGCCAAGTGCAGTAAGGACTGCATTCTGATCACAGTAAAATTCCATGGACGTGGGCTCACCACGTATTTCTTACTATATTTTCTATTCTGTGTCAATAGTATGAAAACTGCCACGAAAAAACCATATTTTTGTTATTTTGGGCAAAATAAATGTTGTTGTGAACGAGCAGAGAGAGAAAATGGAAGATAGAGATACTATCAACATTAGCGTAACGCTCTTCTTCGCCCTTTCATATTTGAAATTCGTCTTTCAGTTGCTAAAGGATACGTATTTATTTTACCATAAACGTTTCATCGTATTCATTTAAAACATCGTCAGTGGCTTGGAATGACACATATTTATAATGTTGGCGTGTTTGTTACAAAATATATAGAAGAGTGATTTTACTTACAGAATACCAAGAGAAAGAGTAAAAATCACACTTCAGTGATTTTGTGACGAATTTTTTTTTAAATCTATAAGCAAACCAAAGTAGTAGCTATGTTTTATTCCCAAAATAGTAACTATGTTTTATTCCAGACCACTGTCTAGGTTTTAGATGAATAAAGCGAAATGCGTATCTTAAAGATAAATACACATCTGCAGTAAGTGTAAAGACTGATTTCAGATACTTGTAATAATCGATATTGTATGTCTGTGGTATAAATATTGAAGTCAGGATGTGCCTAGGTGAGTGGAACACTGGCCGTAGAATGGGCGCAAGCAAAATTAATCCGCTAACAACAGAAAGTAGCCCGCGAAGCAACCAGAGTGGCACTAATGCCCCGGCGTTCAGAAAGCGGCGCACGTATCTGGCCGCGTCCCAGCAGAGGCCGGTGATCGGCGATTACACGCGCGCCGCCGCCCAAGGCTGGGTTGGGATGCGCGCGGGCGCAAACGCGAACGCGACGCCGTGGCAACAGGTGCGACGGCAGCTGGCAGCTGGCTAGCCTCGCGGGGCAGTGTGCCCGCGCCCGCGCCCGCGCCCGCGGTCCGCGTGACGCACGCCGTCGCAGAAATACGGCTCTGTGCTGTCAGAGAGCCGAGGCAGCAGCGAAGTCCGCCCTCCATTGCGCTGGCCTGGATCTGGTAACCACTGGCCGTTACCCGGGACTCATTTCACGCCTCTTCGTCTGTTCACCGTAACAAATATTCCAAACACAGATATTGGCGGCACGCTGGTCAATGTACTTGACGCCTTCGCATTCGGGATGTGCATGTGGTACAAACCTCACCCCATTCCTCATAGTTTAGGTTTCTTTCGGATCTGTCTTTAATACTTTCTTGGTAAATAAGTAAAATTATCTTCAACTCGGAGGCAGAGTTGAACAGCACAGCGCTTTGCTGTGCTGTATTCATCGTTTTAAGTTTAACCCTGATGTAAACAAACGCTCTCTCACCAAGCCGAGCGATTAGACGGCGGGCGCAGTGCTTCTACACTAGATCGAGGTCCACGAGGAAGACAGGCCGTGGCGCGTACGATACAGCACGTGACACTGCAGGTCTTATCGAGGGCCGACAGCCGTCTGCAGCGGGGAGTGAGTAACTGTTTCAGACGAGATTAATAATTCTTGACTGCGCGTTTAAATGCAAGCAGTCTCCGCATCACACGACATACTGATTTCCTGTAAGCCTAGGGCTCGCGAAGTATAGCGGACGAGACGGCTAATGTGACGTCACAAGATCGTTTCAGGGCCCGTATTTCTCGTGGGCCCCGCGCTAGTTGATGTGATGTCACTGTAAATAGACCCTACTTGCATTAGTTATTTATTTGTTATTCTAGCGGGAATGACGTAATGAGGTACGAAAAAGTGTTATAATCTTCACTGTTTTCGCCAATTATTGTCTTAAATGTGTCAAATCTCGTTGGACAGTTGCTTTCCCTGTCCCACCTGCCCTGCTCATGCGGCCTTGTTCACACGCGCTGTGAAAATGTGTGAGGTGGTTTCGTGTCCTGCAGTGACACATAAGTGCGGAAAACTGTTAAAGAGCGGCGAGAAACAAATTGTACTTAACATCGTCGAAAAGTTTGTAGGTCGCTACTAACACGGCAGACTTCAGAAAAAATCATATGGGCTTAACGGTCTGTGTTGAGAGTTCTAGGTGCGCGGAAGGAAAAACAGTACACAAAGTGTCTGCTCCTAGAAAGACGAAAATTGAGTGTGTTAGCAAAATGAGACGATTTTATGAAAAGTATAGCGAGGTTACAGCGTAAACCGACCGTAATAGTACGCAGCTGCACTCGACAGTGCGTGATTTACCGTCTTTGTCAAGGAGACTTTAATGAGGTAATAATTACAGTCACACTTTTATAAACGACTACGGTAATATGCAACTTTAGAGAATTCAGTATTCCATCGGCACTTGGAAATAGTGTTATTACACCGTATTGTTGGAGAGGATTAAAACGAAGTGGAAAAGTAATCTGCTTGTATAATTCACATGAAATTGGCATATCTAGGTACAAAGTTATTTTCTTGTTTATGTGATGTACTGCTCGGAACTATAAAGTAATTACGTATATCAACAAGAAGCTTTTCCTTTGAGCTAAATTCATTCTCTATTTTTTGGCCGATTTCGGTTAAGTGGCGGAATTATAGGAACGCGATAAATTCTACAGGAAGTGAAGATCTCTTTGTCACGACTCGCTACTGAACCGTTAAAAACTGGTAATGTTTCTCCAAAAACGGCTTTATTGCTCAATGTATCTCTTGATCAGCTCATCTGAAGACTAGATTAACTGACAAAAAAAGTTTCACAAATTCGCTTAGCTTTTGATAACAAGCTTTCCTTTGATAAGTTTATCGAGAAAGCCGATATCTGGTACTGTCATTTATGTTAACATATATATCTTTAGATGGTTCTAATCTTTTTTGCGCATTTACAACGATTACACGCTTTAATACGTGTTCTGCAGGCATTGTGACGGTTTATGTATGATTGTTTTATCTTATCAGAGGCTACTCTTCGTGATGGGTTTCTCACGATGAATTTGTTCGCACGGTGAATGGGATGCTCCTTACGATAACACTACAACTGTTCGCCACACGTACTGTAAGTGATCTGATTTTATGACTTTCTGATCCTTGATGATAGCCGCACGATGTAAAATTTCAGTCGGAAACGTAGCATTAGACATAGCACATAAATGCCCAAACGCTCATTTAGTGCGACTCTTCAAAACTTTAATGAAAACATTTGTTCGCTGACGTAATCACAAAATACAAGAATATGTAGTTTTCCTGTACTTCTTTAGAGAAACGAGATCAGACACCTTATGTGCCATAACATAGTTTCCGTGGATTACTTGCCCACTCCGCCAAGAATTTGTGGAGACTGCTTTGCGGGTATTCCCTGACAGTCAAGTGCCAACATAATGCACTGATGTAAACCGACAGAGCACGCTCTGGCTGCACGAGACAGACCAGTGCTGCCTACCAATAGAGAGACCGCAGTAGCCCGTCTCTCATGGACCAGTTCTGATTTCCCCAACAATACGATTTTTTAGCAAAACCATTCAAGAAACGCTTTATGCCGCCTGGTATTATATCTTCTCTGCGGTGGAGGTAGGTTTTTTCTCAGTCCGCACTTTCTTGTGTCTATCAGTTGTAGCGAATACTACGGAGCAATGGACTTGCAAAGTCCTTCTTACGACGAGCGACATCTTCGGTGCACCAGTTGTAGTGCAACTTCGGTCGAATGCAGAACTTGTTTTTTAAGCGTACCTGTGACCAATTCGTTTTCTGCCCCTTGTTCTTTCGAGCTTGTACAGGTATTCTAATGACATCGATGGTGACAGTATGTTTGACTCTAACCTTCATCTGTGACAACCTGACGGACGTAACGACTAGTAATGATATCTTAGAGCCGTTCAGAGTAAGCTCTTGAAAAGGTGGTTACTATTTACTCATTGAAAGCATGACTAACATTACTTGCCTTATCTTATGGCTCCTTCTTTTTATTCTTCTCATTCTCAGTCTTTATCTTGTTTTTATACAAAAGACTTAGCCGAAACTTTGACATCGCTCTAAGCAAGTAAATTGTATGGCATATATGGAATGGTTGGCTGGTAGAACTCTAGGGGTAGATTCAGCGGAGGAATTGGAAATGTTTTCTTTCTTCATAGACGTTGGTACCTTCCCTTGGCAGAGTGTGGGTGCTGTATAGTGAGCGTACATATTGAGTGTAGGTGACAGTAATGGGTGTGTGGACCATTCGGTAGTTTTGGTATACTACATAAATGGCGTAGCAAATGACAGAATTGACAGTAGTACTGGCAGCATTGGCAGGGAAAGAAACATAAATGAATGCGTGAGAGAGGAACTGGGAGCGGACGAGGTCTCTTTGTATTTGTTTGTTTATTTATTTTACACATAATTAGAACCACACATTATTCAGTGTTAGTCCATTGTGTATTTTATATTGTTACAAAATATGAATTGCGTTTTATAATTAAAAAAATAGCTCCTTACGTAGATTCGGAGTTTCTATCTAACGAAAACAGTTACTATTGATGTAAGTACAGTTTATATGCACAAACACAAACAATTCGATATAATTATTATTTTTTGTTGAGGAAATTTCATTTTCTAGCACCATATGAGAAACCTATGTTTTGTGTATTGTAACAACAACGTCCTTCTATTTCACGTTACAAATCAACAGCTTTAGAATAAAACCTGAATTAAGCAACGACATTTTCAATTTTGCTATAAACATTTAATTTTTAAATAACAGCCGGGAGGATAACAAGGTAGAACAAAAATGTTCCGTAGGTTATGTGGCTGTGTATATGTCCTCACTCAGTTTCTAAACATGTCACCGCTTCCGCTCAAACGCAAGCAAAGTGATCGAAATGAGGTACCGCCCAATAGGTATGCAACACGCCTAACGTACGATTAAGGCGTTTACGAATTTAACTGGCCAAAGCTACCAGGAAAAAGACTACAGTCTACGCTTACTTAGGTAGCCTACAGTAGATTTACAGCTCTAGCGCAGTGTAGCGTCATTTTTGTGTTGTGTGAGGTTGAGAGGAGGGTTGGTGAAACCCGGTATTGGCGCACAGCCTGCTCCTCATTGGTGCCGCCAAACATAACATCCTCGTCCGACGGTCGGATCACCATCACATGTCATCACTCTTTGAGACACTGTGGACAGCTTTGGAATTTATCCCGGGACATTGCCATATATCCTTGCCAGCATAATGCTACCGATGAAAATTTTTTGCACTACCCGGGGTTTTTCTTTCATTTTGTTCGTTGTTGTTCTCGTTATTTGATCTGGGCGGACGTAACATGACACCATTCAAGTTCATCGTTAAATGCTTAACTCAGCTTTTCTATTGCTGAGCGCAGCCAGCCCTTTGACCGAACACGTTGAGTTACCGTGCCGGCTACGACGTCGGCTACAGAAGCGCGTAGAATCGCTTTTTTTTTTGTTGCGTTGAGGGAGACGAGAGATGGACAAACCATTTTTTCCCCTTGGACTCAACGATACAGAAAATATTATCTCGCATTCCGAACAAATTTCCGCCGTTTGGGTATGAATATCAGGACGAAACGTTGTACATTGTCAGTTTGTTGAGCGGCTACGTGATAAGGCAGGACTTTCACTGGGACTGAGAGCGAAGCAGTGCCGCAGAGGTTTTCTAATTCAGAGAAGTGAAGAAGCGGGGGAGCGCGCTTTCTCTGCGCGTGGACGGGCGCCAGCGGGCCGGCGCGGCGCTAGCAGACAGCCTGGCGACGGCCGCTGACGCCGGCCTACCTGTTGCTCCGCCGGAACAGCTCGCCTCACCTCTCGTCTCTCGGGCGCGCTCGGCCTTATCCTACAACAATGGGCCGGACACTTTAACGTTTCCACTCCTATCTGCCAACCGTGCTCTCCTAAGTTGACAATTATTTCCGATGGGAATTAGGCCTAGTGGACACCTGGAAAAATCAAGGACGGTGGAATACGTCCATCTAAATCTACAAATATATGCCGCAGGTCACTATAGAGTGGATGGCGAAGGATACATAATAACAGTGTCACAAGTTCTGTGTGCTATTCCATTCTCGTAGTGAGTGGGGAAAAGTGACACTCTATATGCATCTGTACAGGCCTTGACCTTTCTTATTTTATTCTCATCGTCACTGTCCGAAATGTACGTTGGCGGTAGCATAATGATCAAACAACCCTATTGGCTAGTTCAAATGGCTCTGAGCACTATGGGACTTAACATCTGTGGTCATCAGTCCCCTAGAACTTAGAACTACTTTAACCTAACTAACCTAAGGACATCACACACATCCATGCCCGAGGCAGGATTCGAAGCTGCGACCGTAGCGGTCACGCGGTTCCAAACTGAAGCGCCTAGAACCGCACGGCCACACCGACCGGCAAACAATCTTATTCAAATACTCTGGCTATGAATTGTTTTCGATGTCTGTTGCCATCCTTCTCGGTAAAGTCTCAAAAAAGTGGGACAATACTCGAAAATTGATCGTAGTAGCGACTCGTAGGTGATTTCCTTTTGAAATCCATTGCAACCCTTCCAGCATTTGTAATTCTTCCACTCGCATTCCCTGATGCTGATTTCACGTAATCGTCTCATTTCAAGTCACTTCTTAGCATTACTACACGAGATGACGATTTTAAGACGTTCACGAGTAACAGAGTTCGGTCTCGTCAATCTTCATTAAAATGATCACGTAATTACGCATTCAAATTCACAGTCTTGTTCAGGACTGTGCCGAGAAATACATTTATCTCTTCTAATGCAACAGCTATCTCTGAGAAGAGAATTGATTTGTTGTTGTTGTTGAGTTACATTCTGTATTTTGTCCGCTGAATATACATTTCTTGCTGTTACAATTTAACGAATGAGGTTGTTCGTGAATTCCTATCCTCATTACGATAAACCTTTCATCTACATGCTGCATTCTTCGCTAACTGCAGGTTAATTGGAAATTGTTTGACTGCGTAGAAGAAGAGATGCTTCTTGTTCAGTTTCATAAGTAAACTCCCTTTTGTCCTCCGTGTCGTGAAAACCCCACTATGCAATATCAACATCTACATCTGCATCTTACTCTGGATAACACGTAACGGAGCATGGCGGAGAGTACCCCTGGTACCGGTGACTGATCCCCCATTCCCTGTTCCACTTGCGAATGGCGAGTGGGAGGAATGATTGTGGGTAAGCCTCTGTATTACCTCTAATTTCTCGAATTTTCTTGTCGCAGTAATTTCGCGAGATGTGTGTGGGAGGAAATAATATTTGCCGGGAAGTGTTCTCTCGAAGTTTCATTAGTAAACCTCTACGTGATGCACAACGCCTCTCTAACGTCTGCCATTAGCGATTGCTGAGCGACTCTCTAATCCCTCGCGCAACTAAACGATCCCGTGGCGAAACGCGTCGCTCGTAGTTGGGTCTTCTCTCTCTCTCTCTCTCTCTCTCTCATTCTCTCTCTGTCCTACCTGGTAAAGATCCCAGATAGATGAACAATACTCAAGAAGCGGCCCAACAAGCGCCTTTGACATCAGTTCCTTCGTGGATGAGTGACATTGTGACATTTCATCAATATTCTTCCCATGAATCTCAGTCTGGCATCTGCTTTTCCTACCTTTGTTTTATGTGGTCAGTCCACTTAACGTCGCTGTGGATAGTAACACCTTGATATTTTACGGCAGATAGTGTTTCCAGCAGTTTTCCACCAATAGTGTAGGAAATTAAACGTCTTGTGTCCGTCATCTCCACACCAGCAGAAAGCGTGCATTCGTAGCTTGTTATTACGCCGGAGTCGATACTTTCCATGTTTCATTTTCTGTACGCGGCTTGATATAGACTCATTTGTATGCATAGCAGTGCTACTCTTTTCCGTCGAAAATCATACTCATCAAAAGTGTAGCTGAACTATTTGACCGTCGGTACCGAGGAGATGGCGCAGATTTATATTTTCTGCGACTTTCCTAAATCGCTTAGGCAAATGCTGAGACAGCTTCTTTGAAAGACGACGGCCCATTTCGTTCCATATTCTCCCCCTAACCCGAGCTTTTGCTTCTCATTCGTATATTCTGCTCTTTCTATGTGAAGAAAAATTCGGAGAAATTCCGTGCAGCGCAGTTAATTTCCTTAGAATAGAAACAATCAATTTACCCATTAACGCAGAGAAATCGCATACTCAGCCGAACAGTGGCTCGCTGTGTGTTACTTCTGTTTGTCTTCGGGGGCCAGGTAGGGACGGCGAGCTTACTTCAAATTTACTGACTTTCGGTAAGAATACATACATAGTCTTTCTGATTTATCTGAGTGATTTACGAAAATCGCAGAACGCTCAAATCGGGATTATCGGAAAGTTATGAGATCCTCAGTTAGCGCGGTGACATCAGCAGTACTTCTTCTGTGACCGTGGACCCCATTCATAGTGGGTGGCCGAGCGGTTCTAGGCGCTACAGTTTGGAACGCGCGACCACTGCGGTCGCAGGTTCGAATCCTGCCTCGGGCATTGATGTGTGTGATGTCCTTAGGTTAGTTAGGCTTAAGTAGTTCTAAGGGACTGATGACCTCAGAAGTTAAGTCCCATAGTGCTCAGAGCCATTTGAATGCACTAATAGGCACCGTAATTCAAGAAAGAATTGACTATGCTATGAAATGTCCCTACAACATTACACTAAAGCGTTATTAGTATTTTTAAATTGTGATATGCATGAGATGTTGTGGTTATTATCTTGAGGAGGAACACATCGTAAAGGCAAGAGAGGGAGAGAGAAAGAAATATAATTCTAGTGGAGGAGAGGGCCGCGTTTCCGTCAATTTCATCCTACATCAAAGATGAGAGGCACGTCAAAAGCAGGCGGGCGTTCTGTCAGCGAATGTCAGGTGACACGTGTGTTCACTTTAATGGCCATTTTTATAGCGCTCATAGCCGACAGGCGCGCTTTGTTCCACGTCTCTCATGACTCGGCGAGCTCACAATCGACTAGCATTTGTGGTCACATTGCTGACCAGCTTCCACTTTATAAAGAAGGAAAACATAGAATCAGTTCTTTTAAAAATCTTTATTCGAACAGCTCTGCATTAAGGCAGAGTATTTTTCTGAAAACCGTAACTCAGGAACGTGCTACTTTTCCTCTCGTGCTTTTGCGGGCTTGCCAGCACAGTCACTAATGACCTGAACGAGAGACAATGCGCATTGCTTAAAAAAGCCGCTCATTGTCTGCCGAACAGAGTAGATGCCTATGTTCTTTATTTGCTCAGGGAGAAGTAGCCGTTTCGAGCGAGTCGCTTGTTGTGCGGTCCGTATGCGAAAGACCTCAGAGGAACGGAGGACCAGAGACTACATTATGAAGCGCTGATCTCGATTTCTGCTGACCAGGAAGACTGCATCTGTCCCTCCATGCGCTAAATACCGCAGAAACAATTAGTCGTGAAAAAACAACCTGTGTAACGGATGTAGACAATGAAAGAACTGTACCACTTAATTTAATGACCAGCACGAGAGGCTGATAATATAAACAGCGACGTTTCTTCAGAATGCCAGTTTCTGGGACAAACGGCATTGTTAGTGTTAGGAAACGAGGAAAAGCGAGTTCTCGCTGGTATGCTAGAGCTGCTGTTGCAGCAATCGCTACACAGCGTCACAGACCTCATTAGCGCGTTCTCTGCCACAGGTTTAATTAATGGCGGCAGCTTCAGAATGCAAAAGTGGTGGCTAGCCGACAAGCGGATTAACATCGCTGAGCAGAATCTGCATTGTTAGAGTTGCCGTACACGTGTGTCGCTGTTACCAAACCAGAAACGTTGCTACCGCTGTAGTCACTTTTCTCCCCTATTCGTCGCAACGCGCAACATTCCCGCCTGGCTGTACATAACGACTCCTTTCTCGAGCCTCATAATAAGTAAAGACACGTACAAACACACACACACACACAAAGAGAGAGAGAGAGAGAGAGAGAGAGAGAGAGAGAGAGAGAGAGACGCTTGCTTGTGACCTCGATTTGATTACAGTCGTGTCTGATCCAGGAGAACAGTGACAACTTTGACAATGATTATTTCGTCAGTGCTAGGGCAAAAGGCTGAACACAAAAACAGTGGGTGCGAGAGGAGCGGTCGTGTCGGCTGCAGCGCGCAGCGAGCTCGTCACTTACATCACACGGATGCCCCCCACCGCTCTTAAGTGACGGCCGGGCTCTTTAAAAACTGCGGACGGGCCGCGACTCAGATGAGCCGCAGCGGCCACCCTTACTGCGTCTCCTCCATTCAGTCGTCCTGTGCTCTCTACAGCATTAACATACGAGATCACACCTCTAGGAAAACTCATATCAGGTGAGCACGACAAAGCCACACTCCACTATTCTAACGCCTTTGCGAGCGACTGGAGTGTAGCTGACTCGTAGCATCATCCTCACGTCAAGCCAAACATATAGCAACAGCACGAACATTTTTTGAGATAGAAATGAAATACTGAAACCTAAATATTGCACCATCTTCCAGAGATATTGCAGATAAGCCATTATGGAATTTTTACGATACTTAGGTTCCGCTGATACTACACTTATTTCAGAACTGAACCACTGTTGACAGCTGAGTAGCTGAACGACCTTAAGCTGCGAGGCAGTAAAGCGCACTGCATGAAAGGGGAATACGCCGCGATTAGATGCTGCCGTGACAAGAATTAAATCACTTTATATTTATTTTGTTTTTTTCTGGACCGAATCATACGCGTATCACTTCCTTTATTGCTAAATCTTCCTCAGTGGCCAGTAATCAATTACTTGCTTTTTTTATGTAAAACAAGAAAGTTAAAATTCGAGAAACATGAGCACCAAAACTTAAAAAACTGCAGTAGCGATAAGCATTAAACCATATTCCATGTCTCTGTGGGCTTTTGTGAATTCTGGGGACTGTATCTGCAAGTAAATAAATTATTGTAATTACCCAACATTCTCTGAAGGAGAGCGATCTCTATATCAATATCAAATTGAGTTAACGTTGTTTTTCGGAATTACGTATGATAATTATAAACCTTATAACGTACTTGTAACACTTACAGATCTGAAGGTGGCAATATATCTTTGCTGAAATTAGTAACTAAGATACGTATCAACTGCAATCTGGGCAGTAAAACTTATAATTTGGAAATATTTTTACGTTCAATGAAATACATTTCTGTTGACAGCCATACAAATTTCTCTGCTTTACAGCTAGAGCTTCCCCAGTGGCCCGCACTCGATGGTCTCCTTTATGAAAAGAAGTTAAAACTTCGTTAAACATTGGCGCCAAAACTTATGTACCCTGTCAAAAGAGAGTAAAGCTAAAACGCTTATGTAAATATTCAAAATTACGTCGTTACACCTCTTATTACAGACAGCTGTAGATACTTCAGAAATAAAACAAGTGATATGCGTACGACAGTCACTGAAAAAGCGTTTTGTTTAGTCTCAGAAAGGATTCTCGTGTTAAAAAATCAGACACAAAAGAAATAAATCGTACGGGTGTCGACACACGCTACGCTGACAGTCTTCGCCAATGCCAAATGTGAGGTAAGAGTATTACAGTATGTTGATGATCTTTACTTTTGGACCAGTTACAAATAAATGAAACATAATTTTCGTGCTATTCGAGTGTCGCCTTTATTCTCTGTAAGACATATTCAGTGGCCTGGAATACGTCCATATTTTTGTGCATACTATTTAGTTTACATTTTAGGACGATGGAAATATAGAACAAGTTCAAGAAAATGATATGTATCGTCCCAACATGTAAACTCAATAGTATAAAACAAAAATATGCACATATTCCAGGCCACTCACTGAAGGTGCCTTGCAGAGAATAAAGGCGAAACACGCATGGCACAAAAACGGTGATTTTTTCGGTTGTAATTAGACGGTCCAAAAGTAAAAATGATCAAGATATGAAGATACGTAGCTGAGGACGACAGTACTCTAAAAGTTGAAGATGAGATAAGAGACATACAGGTGAGGTGGCACGAGAGAACTCGATCGAGAATGCAGTCCTGCGGGACTTACCGTGGTGTTCTGCACGAGACGGCTCGAAGTACTTAAAGCGGCGGTCGGCGGGCGGGACGGCTTGCGTTAATGCTCGTGTGCGTCTGTCTGCTCTGCGGCGCGGGCACTCTGTCTCACAATACTGCACTCGTAGTCGCGGAGAAACACACATGCACTCCGTTCGCAGCTCGAGGTTGCTCTATCGGCGACATGCGGACCGGCGGACTGTATATATCTGGGCCGACCAATAGTAGCACGCGCTCTCCCCTGCCCCCGCTTCCCCGCCCCCTCTCCCGTCGACGTCACTAAGCGCGCGGCGTTCAAAGCAAAAACTGGCTCGAGCGGGAAAATCCAGTGACAGCGTCGGCGTGGCGTAGGAGGGGTCCAGGGCGGGGGTGGGGCAGCCGGAGGCTACGGGCGGCGGCGCGTGGCGTGTGGCGCGCTTTCCGTCGCCGGCCGGCGCGGCTCATTGAGGAGAAGAGATCGCAGCCGGCCGGCCGGGTTCCTTGACTCCGCAACCCCGGCGCCGCTTTGCGTCAGCCGCCGCCGGGCACCGCGCGGAAACTTTGGATGTGTGTCAGCGGGGAGGCAGGGGCGCGCGCACCCCCACCTGTTGCCTGCTCTCTCTGTCTGTCGCGGGCACGTCTTCGACTCCTCCAGTCGCCGCGGCACCTTCGCGTTTAAAGCCCGCTTTACACGAGCGACTTGCTAGCCACAAATCGACTACTCGAAGTGCGTGCACTTTTCGTGTCTGCTTGTTAATCAGCAACCATCCACAACGAGAATATGTCTATGACGTCAATGATATATAGATTGTGCCGAGTGTAGAGTTCTGAATTTCCGAGTACGCTGCACAGGGCACATGCGCGAAACGGGGACCTATGGAGGCACCTGCTTCCGTGAGGAGTTAACCTATCTGCCGAGCTCACTACCATTATAGAAATGGATTTCATGCTTTAGTCTTCTTGCGACACATTGGAAAAATTACACCAGGTCCTGATATTTTTTTCCTACTAGTGTTCTCGTACAAGACACGAAACATATGAAAGCAACTGTGTATTTACGATTTACAGAAAAAAAAAACGCTATGCCTAATAAGAACGTAAATAGATAAAAGTGTGTCAATGAAAACTATTTCAACAGTGAAAAAGTCAGAATTAACTAGCGAGAAAAATAATTTTCGATGTTAATTGGCACTTAAGAAGGATAATATAAAAAATAATATAAAAAGGCGCTGGTTACTGTGTTATAGCTATTGTTTGATGTCTTTCCGAGTATATATTTTCTCAAGCAAATAAATGTGTATGTTGTCAAATGTTTGGATGACACTTTTCCTATTATTTCAGTTCTCAGGAGTTTAATGAATTTGCCACACGACCTTGGACAAGAACTTTCATTACGAATCTGCTTTGGTCATTAATAGACTCTCTTATTGCTTGTTCCTGCATTTAGTTATTGTATTTCGATTTGTGAATAAAAAAGGTCGTTCCTAATAGCCTCATTTTCACCGTCGAGATGCCGAACTGCACAGCAGACGACACCACACGCAATTTTGACGCTGACATGTAAACAGACTTGACTCGGTACAGGAATAAAACGCCAGGGGCGCTGCAGTCGACTCACTTGTCTCTTAGTAGTGAACTGAGACCGGAAAGTCGATCGCGTAAAATGGGCTTCACACTTCATCTGCGCCAGAAGGAACGAGACGGGAGATAGCGAGCGAACGGCATTCGGTCCGTGTTAGTACTGGTTCGAGTCCGCTGACAGTCGATCTTTCAGCGAACCATCGAAATAAGTTTGCATGATCTGTGCTTCGGAATCGATGTAAGATTTCGGATAGATTTTAGAATCTGTTTTTCACGCCTCGTATGCCGTTCTGATTGAATGAGAGTTGTGTAAGGGATGGAGGAATTAGAGGAGAATTTATTGTTGGATGCAAGAGAAACAACCGATTTTCTGTTATATCGTTTTTTTTCCCACGCCAGTTTAACCTGACTTTTAAAACCGCTAAAAATAATCGGTTTGTGAAATAACCGATTTTCGGTTTTTTATTCATGTTATTTCCTGTAATTAACGTAGAAAGCGAAGGAGAACTGAAAAATTTTGACTCACAGTTTCAAGACACACAGAATCAAAATATTAAATAAATAGGCAAAAAAAAGAAGAGAACTTAGTCCATCTACCGTTCGCTGCTTTTCTCGAAAAGTGATAAGTGGGCGAATACTACGAAAAATCACCAGTATTCTCCTACTGGTTCTAGTTTCTTGAAACTACTCAAAAATCACCGTCGGGGAAGACATCAAGCATGAAGGGATTCAGGTGGTTCGCAGGTGTCAGCGTGTCTTCGATTACTACCTCAAGTCCCACAGAATGTCTCCCATAGAATAATACTGCTCCCACGAGCCTGCATCAGTGGCGTGCTGTACATTTCGAGCCGCCGTTCACCTCGATGATGGCATCTGTGAAGAAGACCATCGACTTAGTGTAGCTAAAATGTGATTCGCTCTAAGAGCTGACACATTTCCATTGATCGACAGTCGATCCCCGATCGTCGGGTGCCCACTACAATCGTAATTATTGGCGATGTCTTTGGGTCAACATGTGAACAAGCAGTGTTGGTCTGCTGCTGAGGCCCATGTTCAACAATGTACCTTGAACGGTGTGCTCCAAAGCACTTGAGCGTGCGCCACCATTGTCCTCCTTCCGCAGAAATGCCACATATCACCACCTATCCTACTTTACAGAGCAGACGAGTCTCCGAACCCCACGTTCCATGAAGAGTCGTGTAAGTCCAACCACTTAGCGCCTAGTTGTAGTTCCACTATCCTACCTTTTTCCGTAGACGCTCAGGACAGTAGCACGTGAACATTCGACCAGCTTCGCCGTTTTCGAGAGACTCGTTCATGGGCCCCTCGTAATAGTAATTTGCTCTTTCTGAATGTCGCTTGTCCCAATGGATTTCCCCATTTGCAGCCGATATCTTCACCTGGGGGGATCCCCCGTCCGTCTCTGCTCTGCTTACATACTTTAGTTGCACACATCACGTGCTTGCAAAGCCACAAGGCGGCATTCAGCGTCGCGGTGGGCAGTGATAATAATGTTTTGGCTTGGATATGAATGAATTCTTGTTAAGTTTTTTAATTTATTACTCTTATCATTTATTTGTTTCATAGGAACGGTAGACAAATATCTAATCATTTGAGGCAAATGAAGCATTGTATCTCGTTGCTATGCTCTTTGTAAAAATATTTTCTGTCCATGTTTGGTGCCATTCTTCAATACGACGTTTGTACGGCGACGACAGCGAGAAACTGTTGCACAGACGAGATGGGAGTAAGTCTTCTACAGTGAACGTACACGTATGCCTTAAGCCACGACACACGGCAACACGGAAATTATTGTCTCAGGAATAGTGTACTAATTCTTACGCCATGTATTTGTTGCTCGTTTCTATCGATATTGTTATTAAAATAGCACTGATCGGTTTTTCCATTTTCTGTAACCACGCAATATTGCAAACCAATACAGATTTCACGAATAAAAATTACCCCTTAACAAAATGTTTATTTAAGTACTAGAAAATAGGACTGCTGCTATGACTGATTGATATTTCGGCTTTTTACTCGGTTATTAGGAAAAAATAAAAAACAACTGTTATAGCTAAGATCGAATAAATACCGAAGAGTACTGTTATTCACAACTAAATTACCGGTATCGTTTTTAACCGGCCGTTCTCCCCATCCCTAGTTAAAACACGCAAATAAAGTGAAGCCAAAGCCCGTGGCACACTGCGGCGGCGGCCTGAGCTGCCGTTCACACAGGACGCCAACAATTATTCGTAGCGGCACAGTTTTAAATATGTCGTCAATTGAGATGGCTCGGGAAGTTTTTAATGTTATGTATATATATATATATATATATATATATATATATATATATATATATATATATATATAATGTATGACATTCAGGGCTGCCTATTGTGCAAATAACGTTTCTTTTTAAAGCCCTGTAAGTTTCACCTCATTTGTGCCTTCATTATTGGATATCTTTATTCAGGTCTGTAAAATGCAAACATAATTTATGTAGTAACGATCGCGATCGGAATGAAAATTAGGCGTAAAACATTTGGTGTACTTTACAATTATTACCCTGTTCGCTTGAATCTTAGGTTTCGTTAGTCTTTCTTTACAATAGAATATAGATTTCCATGTACAACGAAATGATGTGATTGTGAGATAGGTTGACAGGTTAAATAAAGACTTTATAAACTCCTGCTGAACCTAATACACTACAGATTAAGGTAATAATCACTATAGATATATCATGATTTTGAGTCTAATTTCCATTCCAGTAATTATTACTTAAAAAATGTTAGCATTATACTTATCTGAGCAAGAGTATCCACTGATGATGGTACTAATGGTCCGAAATATGTTTGAACATTTAAAAGAATAGTTATTTGCATAATAGGGGGATGCGAATTTTCTTGATTTAACCTACAACACCTCTTACAGTACAGCTTCAAAACCAAACAATGATAATAATAATAATAATAAATAATAATAATGATAATAATGTCCAACAGGAAATTGCCGAAATACTCAGTGTCTCCACTAGGGAAATGAGAAGAAGATAATTTCAAAACTTGCTTCCTGCAGGGGGAAGGAGTGAAAGGAACACAAATTCGGAAATCGGTGGAATACGAAATGTCACCAGTTGCTAAGAATTAGATTGCTTTCACTGCTCGTTGGTAGTTAGTGTCTTGTTTTGCAAGTTTTCTAGTAGATGCAATGAACAGCTCCCGAAAATTGTTGATATTTGTCTAGAACAAGCCTGAGAAACTTGAGCAGTAAGTTAATGATAAAAGTTCTGCGACACACGTTTCATGGGTGCGACAGATTTCTAACATCGACATATTTTTCCTGCGCCGCTTTGCTTGCTTCATCACCAACAGAGTTTTCGCCGTAGCAAATAATTATTTCTGAATATCACAGTTTTGTATCGCTACTATAACTAGCGTTGTACTGAATGAAATTGGTGAGCCAATGATTGTATGACAAAAACTCGCAGAGTTCGTAGTGACGTACGCTTCGATACTCGTTCTTCGTGTTCTTTTCTGTTTAGTACAGCATAAACTTTTGTTCATTGGTACAAGGCCATGGTAGTGAGCACCGGGGAATTGATACGTAAATTTGTGTTAGTTTCTGTTCGCCCCGTTGTGAGCGAGGCGTCACTTCTACCGAAGTGGAGACGTTGTTGTACAACTTAACGCGCAACGTACGGTGAAATGTAAAACGTAGATAAAGCGTAGATAAGTGATGTTTAATGGAAAGAAACAGGCGGGTTTCTGCGTTCGTCATACACAAAGATGACATTTCTTAGAAACAAAGTGAGTTTCGAATCTGATCCAGTTCTTCATTTCTCCGTGTCATATGATCTAGGCATTGTGGCACTAGTGCTATTCATGAGCAGCGTTTCAGTAGCCCCTCAATTTGCGGAAGTTGAGTCTGGGTGACGGGCATTAAACTAATTGCAAACATGTGTTCTTTCAGTTACTGGCTCAACTCGGAAGTTAGATTATCGCATTAATTCTAGATTATTTTGTGACTGTCGTTGTCAGTGATTGGCGATCTCTGCAACTAATAATTGGATCATCTGAAGGGAAATATTTGACTGCAGTAAGCAAATCAGATATAAGCCTGTTTCTGAAACGAGTCTCGGCATAGTGTAACGAAAGTACTTGGTTGCCGTACTTCGTAATCTTATTTAATACGCAACCACGGTGCTGAGCCACAGTTAATGTCGTTAACGATGACAAGAACGTGTGCACGCCTTTCTCCTGTATCGATATCTCTAGACAGATGATCGTGTTAACCGCTCTGTAGAACCTATAGACGTTGAAAGGCTAAAAACAGGACAAAACACAACCTCGCATTGGAAATCATCCTGCCATTCGCAATAATCTATTCGGAGAAAACTTGAATGCAATTCTTAACAACTTCTCTAATAATTCAGGTATGCAAACAGAGAAATTTGTTATAAGCTTACTGTTATCGCAAAACTTAGCGCCATTCATTGAGAACGTGCGAAGAAGAGGAAATAAAAGCCAAGTCACATTGAAATCCGAGCTTTCAGTGACACACCGTTATTGCCTTCCGTCAGAGGAAGATTTGTAGGACGGAATCCTGAAAGCATACGATGAGGGCGGTTCTGAACTTTCGTGTGATTTTCTTTCTTATAGAACGTAAAAAAATATTTATTATCTTATTATTTTAGCTCTAATTATGAATATCTGCATTGATGTCGAAGCTCTACAGGTTCATATTCAGGCATTTTTGGTGTGGTTGTGTTTGTGACATTGTCAGTATGTTCCTACATCTACAGTGCGCTTGCGACCTTACCGTGTGTGATGGAGGCTACTTTGTGTACCAGTGTCGCTTCCCTTTTTCTTGTTCCAGTCACGACTGGTTTGCGGGAAGGGTGACTGCTGGTAAGCCTCTGTGTGTGGTGAATCTTTCTAATCTCATCCTCATGGTATTTTCGCAAAAATATATTCGTTGACTCTTCTAGAAACGTATGCTCTCGGAGGTTTAACAGTAAACCATGCCGCGATGCAAAACTCCTCACTTGCAGCGTGTGCCATTGAAGTTGCATGAGCATCTTCGTGACGCTAGCCATCTCTGTGACGCTTTCGCGGTAACTAAATGAACCTATAAAGAAACGTGCTGCTCTTCTTTGTATCTTCTCTGTTTCCTCTATCAGTCCTACTCAGCGTGTTCCAGTTCCATTAGGACTGTGACTGTCAAACGTAAAAGTCAATTATTGTGTTCACAAAATCATTGTATTTATTCAAAATAGTCTCCCCCAAATTAGTACACAATTAAAATCATTTTAAAAGTGTTTGGAAACAGACACTATAGTTCGTTTTTTAGAACTGCATTTAGTTCTGCAGTACAGTTTTCTTGGATGTCCTCAACCGCATCGTAATTGTTTCTTTTTATTAACTACTTCAATTTGGGGAACAAGAAGTCTGCGGGTGCCAAATCAGGCGAATATTGTGGGTGATCGAGGACTGTGATCCATTCGCTGGTCGAACTTTGTGGACTGGGTCATTGTCGAGAGGAGCGGCCAGGATCCAGCCTGTCTGTTTTCGGGTCGAATTCGATGAATTCTCCCCCACAAACGATAGAGGAGTCAAAAAATTTGGTGTTGCCCCGCTGCTTCACCGCCA
Source organism: Schistocerca gregaria (assembly GCF_023897955.1). Lineage (NCBI taxonomy): Eukaryota > Metazoa > Arthropoda > Insecta > Orthoptera > Acrididae > Schistocerca > Schistocerca gregaria. Next base: position 205,237,827 of record NC_064922.1, read on the forward strand.
TTTTCCACAAGTGTCGGACACACCTGTTACATTAGCATTCAGGATGCCTGCTGCAGTGAAGCTCTAGCACTGTGAGCTTCTGCACGGATATTATTGAATCTTCAAGGATCGTAATGCCACACCTCGGCACGAGACAGGGTTGCGATTTGTGCGATTTGGAATTTCCCACAAGTAGTCCTAACGGTTCTCAGAGTGATAAGCAGTGTTCAGGTACTGATAAACCGAGTGTTTAGTAAACTGCTTCCTTTGTTGATGGACTACATTTCCTGAGCATTCTTCCACTGAATCTCAGTCTGGCATTTGCCTTTCCTGCGACTGGTTTTATGTAGTCGTTCCACTTAAATTCGTATATATTTATTCAAGTGGCCGCTTTCAGTAATTGTCCTGCAGTCATGTAATTATCAACAAAGGATATTTGCATCTACAGATTCGCAGTAGCCGATACTATCATTTTGATGAATAGCAAAATTCTCAATTTACAGCTGAGTGCGGAACTTCTGGTATCGAAAGTTTTGAAGTTTTCCCCCAGGATCTAAGTGAAATGCAAAACGTATGCAGCGCGAAAGCGAGGCGTTGGCGGGCGGCCGGCGCAGGGCGGCGTGTCGTGCCTATCTGGGCTGCGATACGGCCTCGCGGGTCACGTGGTCGCCCACGCCCTGCCACTTCATTCAGGTCCGCAGGCAACGCGGGGGTAGCTGCCGCACAACCAGTGCCTGCTCATATCACTACCGACTGCGATACTAGAGTAATGTGTTATTCACGGGAGCGACCGCTGTCACAAGCGAATGTTGAGTTCTACCACTGAAGTTCCCATCGTCACACGAAAAGATAGATGTACGAGGGTCGTTCCGAGAGGGTTACAATGGAGAAGCGTGTATTACCGAGAGCCTTACAAAATTCCGAGGTCCCATGACCCGATACGAGTCAGGAAAGAATACTTCTTCTCACCTACCAAAGATGAATAGAAGAAGAAAAGGGACGATTCTGGAACATTTTTTTAACAGCACAGCTGAGTGTCTATGATGCTTCCTGTTATACTACATTACAACACTTCTCTTTTATGATGATGTGTAGTAAGTTTCCTACGGTAGATGCGACAGCGTTGTGGCTGTAAGTAAAGATCATTTCCAGTGGCAGGCATGCTACAACTGGCGACAAATTTTGCTGTGGTGCCACACATATGATTTGACTCTTCATAATAATAGTAATATAGAAAATGAAGTCAGTCACATTCTAATAAAGAGCTGAATATTATCGAAAGTTGATTATTCAGTCTACGCAACAGCACCAAAACTATCATAAAGGTTTTCCTGTAATTATATTACTGACCTTTATTATGGCTGTTTTCAACAGGTTTAAAGGTGATTTTAGGAAATTGGCATAAAGTATAGTCAGTTTTGAACTGGCAGAGAGCATGAACTTCGCGTTACGTGACGAGAATAACACTCCTGAGCTAGCGAGACGTTGGTGGCTGTAAAACCCTCTCAGTCCTAGTTAGAATGCTGACTAAGACACATCGTTCGCATCGTTAAATGTAGCATATTCTATCGAATCGAAAGTGTCAGGACGTCCCTATGTAATGCGGAATTGACCTCTAGGTATAACGAGAGGCGGATCCCTCAGTATAAAGGGAGGCGAGATATTGTGTTGCCAGTAGAGAAGCAATAACGGCAGGAAAGCTCAGTGATTTCGAATGTGGACTAATCATTGGTATCAAATCCACCAAAGACATTTGAACCCTTCTAAAGCTGCCGAAGTCGACTGTTGGTGATATGACTGTGAAGTTCAAAAAATGTTCAAATGTGTGTGATATCTTATGGGACTTAAGTGCTAAGGTCAACAGTCCTTAAGTTTACACACTACTTAACCTAAATTATCCTAAGGACAAACACGCAGACCCATGCCCGAGGGAGGACTCGAACCTCCTCCGGGACCAGCCGCACAGTCCATGACTGCAGCGCCATAGACCGCTCGGTTAATCCCGCGTGGCACTGTGAAATTGAAACGCGAAGAAACAACCACAACAAACCTAAAACCACGCAGACCTCGTGTACTGACCGACAGGGACCGTCAAGCACGGCGGAGGGTGGTCGTAAAAAAATCGCATGAAATCAGCTGAAGGAATCACCTGAGATTTGCAAAATGCTGCCAAGATTCCAATTAGTATAGTGTCTGTGGCAAGGGAGTAAAGAAAATTGGGGTGCAGTGGCCGAGAACCTCCTCAAAAGCCACACGTTTCTGCAGTCAGTGCTAGGCTACTCTTGAGGTCGTGTATAGAGCGACGCCAGTGGCAGTGGACGACTGGAGCCGAATCATTTGGAAGGATGAATCCCCTTATACCCCGTGACAATCCAACAGATGAGTTTGGGGTGGAGGACGCCTGGGAACAGTTCCTGCCATAATGTACAATGCCAAGAGTGAAGTACGAAGGAGGTAGTGTTACGGTACAGGGGTGTTTTTTGTGGTTAGGGTGTGCTCTCCTTATTGCGTGTGAGCAAATGCTAAATGCAGAAAGACATGAACACATTTTACAGCAATGTGTGCTGTGCAAAGTTAAGGAACAGCTCGGAGTCGATAATTGTTTGTGTCTGCACGACAGTGCATCCAGTCATAAAGTATCGTCTGTGAGGCAATGGTTTGTGGACAATAACATTCCTGAAATAGATTGACCTGCCCAGAGACCCAACTTCAACCCCATGGAACATGTTTGGATTGCGTTAGAACGTCAACTTCGCTTCAGACCCCAGCTTCCAACATCTCTGCCTTCCCTAGTTTTGGTCCTTGAGGAAGAAGGGCTCCTATTTCTGCGCAGACATTCAGAAACCTCATTGACAGTGGCTCCACCAGAATCCAAGCCGTCATAAAAGCGAAGGCTGAGCACATCTCACATTAATTTCCACTAATGGCGTCCTCATACTTTTGATCAGATAGTGTACATACAGAACAATATTACTGGAGATAAAAAAGTCATATTTATTACACCAGAATCACATCTTAAACAAGACTTATTCACAGCGTTTCATCGAGTTGGTAAGGGATTATCAAATGAATTTACAGCATAATTTAATACACATGCTTAATTATACGAACGCACATTGTGGAAATTAGGTTTTGGTGTTATACTTGAACGATATAGTACAGGTTATATTATAAATAACTTTCGAGACCGCTCGACGGAACTGCGGTAAAAGGAGGCTAATGTGATAACGGCACGATAGCTGTCGGCTATTATGCTGTTTTTAAGTGCGAAAGTAATATCAAATTCGTTGGAAACAGTGGAGTATAAAACTACGAAAAAGATTGATTGATTGCTTTCCCTCGTTCGAGCAAACGCTACTTCACTGCGCAAATTTTCGTCGTACGCCTTTTTTTCACCAGTTAGCTTTAAATGGTTGTGTTTAAAAAAAATCTGAACGTTCTGCTAACACACGACCCTTCGTTTCCTCTCCCATTTAAGAAACATATTTCTTTCGTAGTGGCGGCAGGATTGCTATCATGATCGAGCAACTTAAGAAGAAGCGGATGATGGAAGTTCGGTTCCAAATTCCCCAGTGTAGCTTCCTGGACAAGCCTAAAAATGAACTACATGACTGAAGAAGCAGCAGTGCTTGATTCATGTGCATCTACGCAGTCTTGTCGGTTTCTTGTGACAATATGCAAATAGTAGAAGAAACAGAACCTGTAGCAACGTCTATATCGAAAAAAAACTGCACTGGAGTGTGTGGCAATGGGTACACATAGTAGAAGCAAGTGCCAAAATAGCTCCACACTTAGTCATCTAGATCCGAGACTGTGCGTTTGGGGAGCCGGGGAGTGCTATCTGACATTCCTCGCTTTGTGGTAGGCCGGGTTATCTTCCATCCGACAGGAGAAGACCATCAGCGTGTATACTTTTCTGTAATCAGCAGGAATGGCTTTAGAAGCGATTCAGACCACAGCGGCTTTCTTACGGATGGCTGGGACCGAAGAATGTTACGAAAACGTACTCAGGCGACAATGTTGCAGTAAGCACCGAATGAGCTGCGAGACGTAGCTTCTGTGTGCCTCTTCTGCGCCGCTTTCCGTCTGATACGTAAACGGCCACCCTGTCGATGAAGCGGAAACATGACTCACTGGAGATGTCTGCCCTTCGGCTCTCAGCGGAAGATGAAATCTGACTTTGGCGTTCCTACAGAACGTGACCAAAGACTTGCTTTGGAGACCCTTAAATAGCATTTATTGAAGTTTTCTAATGAGCTCACACTGGAAGCCCTTTTCCATCACTTTGACGCTGTGATGTTACGCTGTTCTTGGTGGATCCACATAGAGGAGTGTAGTTTAAATTTGTCACCCGTGGTTTTCCCAAATTACTTCAGATGTATGCCGGAATGGTTCGTTTAAATAGACCACGAAAAATGTAATGAATATGTCATGACAACTGAAAATTTGTGGCAGATCGAGACTTGAGCCAGATCTGCTTTACACAAGCAGCTGTCTGAAAATTTAGCATACCTGAGCGCGCTTCCAGGACTCACCTAAACTTGCATTGCTACTGTTTTTTCACCTATGATTTCCGATTTCTACCACCAAAGCTTCCTTTGGGTAAGTGGAGATAGGATCACCTGGTAAACGAATCTGATGGAGAAAGCCGGCTTGCCCTAGCACAAGGAATATAAGCGTATTTCAATTGAACTGCCATCTCTGAATTCGAATGAAAATAAGACTTTTTTGATGAAATCACTGAAGATGGAATGACATGCTGTCGTATGTGGAAACATCGTTGACAGTGGAAGTTTGAGTCGGGGCTGTCAGTATGGGAATTTTAAGAAAACTCTCTCCTTCATAATACGTTTTCTAGAAACATCGGTTTTGTACCCTGTAGATCTGATGGTGAATAACTTATGAAATTACAGAGTTGAACACTTATCAATACCGACGTTTTTCTGCTTCAGCCGACATAATTTCAAGTTTTTTGTGATTGCACAATGTAACTGAATACCGATAAAGAAGATTAAGGATACTGTTTGCGTATATCTGGGTTCCTTTTTCTATCAGGCACATATTTTCATTTGTCATGACATACTTATTAATTCTACCACCAAAGCTTCCCTTGGGTAAATGGAGATAGGATCACTGGGGAAGCGAATCTGATGGAGAAAGCTGGCTTGCCATAGCACAAGGAATATAAGCGTATTTCAGTTGAACTGCAGTCTCTGAATTCGAATGAAAATGAGACTTTGTTGATGAAATAAGTGAAGATGGAATGACATGCTGTCGTATGTGGAAATATCATTGACAGTGAAAGTTTGAGTTTGGGCTGTCAGTATGGGAATTTTAAGAAAACTCTCTCCTTCATTAGTTTTCTAGAAACATCGATTTTGTACCCTGTAGATCTGATGGTAAATAACTTACGAAATTACAGAGTTGAACACTTATTAATACCGACGTTTTTCTGCTTCAGCCGACATAATTTTAAGTTTTTTTATGACTACACAATGTAACTGAATACCGATGAATAAGATTAAGGATACTGCTTGCGTATATCTGGCTTCCTTTTTCGATCAGGCACTTCCCAAGTTGTAAACTTGTCCGCACACGAGATACGTTGGTGGTCACCGAACACAAGGTACTTCATTGAGTTCAGTTGTTTCAGATGTATGACGTGATAAGTTCGAAGCTGTTTCCCGGACGAGAAAATTTCATCTGTTAGGAAAAAAAACCCTGGCTCTAATTAAAATTAAGATTTTTTTTATTTTCTATCTTCTTGATATTGGAACACTGTGGCACCTATCTGCAGACAGTATTTGTTGCTAAAATGTTACAGTTTCGGACTTTGAGCGTCAGAAGTGATTTAGTGTTGACGAGGTGTTAAACCTTTCTGTTCTCATTTGTATAATGTACTTGTTAGTAATTAAAGCATAAATTGTGAAGACGGAGCATTTGTAGGATAGGAAGCGTCATGCCCCATCCGCTGGAGTGGCGGGTAGTGGGGCACGTGCATCGGCCTTATCACCGCCCATGGCCTCGTTCCCATGCAGACGTGACGTGACGTGACATGACGGGCAGCGCGTTATCGCCGCGGCAGTCGGCGCTGCAAGCGTCTCAGGTAGGCCGCCGATTCACCGCCTGCAACCCAGCACCTCCACACCTTTGATCCGACACGCGCTGCGCCTGGACACGGATGCACCGTGTGTAACGACTCAGCCGCGTTTCTCTTATCGCTAGTATCTCCGGCGTCGCTGTTCTGACAGCTACTTTTAGAACTACGAGTCACGCATTGTTCTGACAAGTCTCATGTGCTCCAGGACTCAGAGCGCCCGTGAAGCGTATGCAGAGTGTCTGTCACCTGCCGCTGTTGACCTCATAACCCAGTGATGGCTCCTCAATATGGCACGATTTTTACTCCACATCGACCACCCACTCTAGCCCGCGGTGAAGTGGCAGTCGATGGGTAGATGTTCTGTATTACAAAGGGATATATTTTCTCCGTACCACGGTTTTTCCTTACACTAGCATAGATTCTCTTCCTAGACCAACTCACACTTAATGTCCAGGCCGCTTACTGGAACACCGTCATCATAGTAAATTAGCTATTGACAATGCTTACTTATCTGTTCAACTTACAGTAGTGCCATTAATTCTGGACTGTTTATAAGGATTCATCGAGTATTGCATTCAGTATTTTATTTTAGTTTAGTACAAATTTTCCGAAAACGTGCCTTAATGTCCACTATTTGAAAAATTAAAGTTCAAACACAAAAAAATTTAATGAAAAGTTTAAAAATTTAACAGAATACTCACTACCCGACAATTTCAGAAAGTTACAAATTTTACTTGTCCCAAAAGTTATTCCAATATTTCTTAATATTTTGTGGGATATCTCTTTTATTTAATCACTGCCGCAACTCTGCGCAGCATCAAGTCCTCCAAATGTCGAAGATCTTCTGGTTTGATCATTCTGAACAACGAATTGACGATGGCCTCTAGGAGCTCTTTCTTGTTACTGGGATTCCTCCGTGAAACCATGATTTTAAGCCTCGACCACAACTCCTCAACTGGACTGGGGTCGGCACTGTTGCCAGGCCTAGGCAAGTACTAATTTGATGGTCAACGAACGAATCTTATTGATTTTCGCGGTATGACATATCGCACTGTCTTGGTGAAAGATGCACTGATGACTGTTACCTTCAAACAAATCGGGAATAGGGGACACCAGTTTCAACACTAACGCTTCCTCTTGATACTTTTTTGCGGTGTTGTTGCTCTTTAGAGCTCCACACCATGACACTGATCTGACTTTTCATAGTGGAACTAGTTTAATGAAGCAATAAGTCTTCGCCTGGTCGACGACGAAGGAACTTAGCTCCATCGCTTCCAAAGATGCTAATGTTAGCCTCAGGACTCCCAATGATTTTAACACAGTGTGTTTGCGTCCATTCCCTGTGTCTAATGCCCATTTCACGCGTTTCTGCCTCTGCATTTTGTTCAGATAAGTATTCTTCCTTTGTTAGCATTCGCAACAAGTGATTTTTACAGGGAAAGATTGTTAAACCTCCGCCCAACCATTTGGGGTGGTTGCCTCTTACAGCTCGCCAGGTAGTTGGTTCCATTTTCAGGGGAACATCCTTAGCCTTTGTAGATCCCTCTACTGACTGTAAGGCAGCAGTTGATGGTTGGGGGCTCCTCTGCCTTAGTAGTATTAGTATTGTAGTAGTAGGATTCTTCCTTAGTATCATCGCTCACAAACCATTTTAGCTGAGTTTCTGTCTGACGGTTTGATCAGAAGCTTCAATTCCTGAAGTCTTCAGCATTCATTTGTGTTTTCTGCGGTACGCCGACAATCTTGTAAAGAAAGATGGCAGATTCTACGACAGTCTTGATTAGTGGATATTGGTTTTCTGCCGCTTCTTGGAGCAGTTTTTATTGATCCAGTTTCTTCACACCAGGTGCAAACTTGTATCATATCCGACTTAGTAGTGCCTCCACTCAATCTTTTTCCTATTTCTGTAAATGTTTAACCTCCGTTTCCTTGGTGACCAGTCAGCACGTTTCGATGTAGAAGACACCGTTTTCAATCTGTCATCTGTCTGAGCGCAGCTCACACTGAACAAATCTTACTCTTCAACAACAATATGTATTGCTACTACAGGAGATACAATGACCAGAACGCTTTTTCTCACTGGTCAAAACAATAATAACACGCTTCCACTGAATGACTTGTCGAAACAGAACAAATTGCAAGCAGGTGCGCAAGCAGGTAAAATAGTGCAGTTTCTTAATCGCTGGCAGTTAACTCTGAACACTTTCTCTGAAAATGATAAATATTTAGTAGGATAAAAGCACAATTTATTAACATTAAAAATAAAATTAATTTATTAGTATACCGAAACGGATGAACATTTCAACAAGGTGTCCAAAATTAATGCCACTACTGTGCATGCAACTACTTTTAAAAGTAACGCCATTATCAAACTTAAATTTTGCTCAGTTAGGCGCAGCGCTTTTGCTTTCCTTGAGAAACAGGCGGAGAAGGAGGAGAAAAAAGGCTCTGAGCACTATGGGACTTAACACCTGAGGCCATCAGTCCCCTAGACTTAGAACTACTTAAACCTAACTAACCTAAGGACATCACACACATCCATGTCCGAGGCAGGATTCGAATCTGCGACCGTAGCAGGACTCTCCCAATGAATCTCAACCTGGTACACGCCTTACCAACAATTAATTTTATATGATCATTCCACTTCAAACCGTTCCGCACGCATACTCCCAGATATTTTACAGAAGTGACTGCTACCAGTGTTTGGTCCTTTCTTAACATCGTCTGTGCCTTTGTAAAAATTTCGGCTGAATTTATCTCTGGCTTCATCCAACTTTCTGTACCTATAACGATTTCAGCTTCGGTGCTTTCTATCAGCGCTTGATGTTCCGGTACTTTACCAATGCAGCTTCGACAGTTTACAATTACAATACCGATTGCTGCTTGGTCCCCGCATGTCCTGACTTTGCCCCGCACTCTTTGAAGCTGTTGCCCTTTCTGTACTTGCCCGAGCCCATCTAACCTAAAAAACCGCCCAGTCCACGCCACACAGCCCCTGCTACCCGTGTAGCCGCTTGCTGCGTGTAGTGGACTCCCGACCTATCCAGCGGAACCCGAAACCCCACCACCCTACGGCGCAAGTCGAGGAATCTGCAGCCCACACGGTCGCAGAACCGTCTCAGCCTCTGATTCAGACCCTCCACTCGGCTCTGTACCAAAGGTCCGCAGTCAGTCCTGTCGACGATGCTGCAGATGGTGAGCTCTGCTTTCATCCCGCTAGCGAGACTGGCAGTCTTCACCAAATCAGATAGCCGCCGGAAGCCAGAGAGGATTGTCTCCGATCCATAGCGACACACATCATTGGTGCCGACATGAGCGACCACCTGCAGATGGGTGCACCCTGTACCCTTCATGGCAACCGGAAGGACCCTTTCCACATCTGGAATGACTCCCCCCGGTATGCACACGGAGTGCACATTGGTTTTCTTCCCCTCTCTCGCTGCCACATCCCTAAGGGGCCCCATTGCGCGCCTGACGTTGTAGCTCCCAACTACCAGTAAGCCCACCCTCCGCGACTGCCCGGATCTGTGCATGCAACTACTTTTAAAAGTAACGCCATTATCAAACTTAAATTTTGCTCAGTTAGGCGCAGCGCTTTTGCTTTCCTTGAGAAACAGGCGGAGAAGGAGGAGAAAAAAGGCTCTGAGCACTATGGGACTTAACACCTGAGGCCATCAGTCCCCTAGACTTAGAACTACTTAAACCTAACTAACCTAAGGACATCACACACATCCATGTCCGAGGCAGGATTCGAATCTGCGACCGTAGCAGCAACGCGATTCCGGACCGAAGCGCCTAGAACCGCTCGGTCACAACCGCCGGCGGAGGAGGAGAAGCTTGTCATAAAGAATCAACGTAGATTCAGGAATAACCACTCGTGTGAAAGACAGCTTGCTCTATTCATACACGACATCTTGCAAACAATAAATGAAGTAGAGCATTTAAGAGTCCGTCTGCCTAGAACTGGTTTCGATATCCTGCCACGTAGTCGACAACTAACCAAGATACAGTCGCACGAAGTACGCAGTTGGCTTTGGAGTTATTAGACTAATAGAGTCCAGTACGTTATACTAGGCGGCAAATATTTCACAGAACCGAAAATAACAACGGGTGTGTTTCAAGGAAGTGTAATAGAACCTCTAATGTTCTTAGTGCACACAAATGATTTATCAAATAGGATTACCAGCAGTATGAGGTGGTTCGCTAACGATTATACTGTGTGGAGGAAAGTATCGTCCTAGTAAGGAATTACAGGAAAACTTGGACAGAATTTACACTTGGTGCAATGAATGGCAATCCTCTTTAAATATAAGATAATGCAAATAACAAAGATAAAAAACCGGTAGTATATGAATACAACAGTAGTGGTGAATATGTTCGGGACTTCACAGTACATCAGTATTTAGAGGTAGTAGTAAGACGCCATATAAATTCGGACGATACGGTAAAATCAGTATTAGGGAGTCTGAATCGAAGATAGACTTGTTGGAAGGATTCTGGGAAAATGCAGTGCACCCCAAAAGGGAATTGCAGACAAAACACTAATTCGGCCGATTCTAGGGTACTGTTCAAGTGTTCTGAGACTTTATCAAGTAGGAATGGCAACAGGCACCGAAAGAATTCAGAGGCGCCCTGACAGAGTTACTTTGTAGACAAAACACTAATTCGGCCGATTCTAGGGTACTGTTCAAGTGTTCTGAGACTTTATCAAGTAGGAATGGCAACAGGCTCCGAAAGAATTCAGAGGCGCCCTGACAGAGTTACTTTGTGTTGCTAGAACAAAGTCACCTGCGTAGCCAAATTTCTGAGATGCCTTATTGATTTTCTTGAACGTATGTCTTGATTGACACTTAACGAGCATTTATTAAGCATAGTCTCAGGTAGTTTAGTGAGTTTAACGTATGATTCCACTTATCTTCCTAATGACGCTGAACCCCACTACTGTCATCATGAAAAGAAAGGAAGGTATTTGATTTGACACTGCTGGTACAAAAGCATTAAATAATGTTAATGTTATGTACCTGTTTTTACTCTTAAGTCCGTTAAAGGATTTAGCTGATACTCGTCGACTTGAGATTGACATTCGTCAACTTGAGACTAAACTTTCACACGCCCCAGCTTCTGCTGAACACAATATCTAAATTTAAGATTGTTATGTTGTTCCTCGCAAATAACTTCGTGGCACTGAACTGGAATTTAGATGTAGTGAATATGCTTAAGAGCACCAGTACACAGCCCGCCCGTGTGGCCGAGCGGTTCTAGGCGCTACAGTCTGGAACCGCGCGACCGCTACGGTCGCAGGTTCGAATCCTGCCTCGGGCATGGATGTGTGTGGTGTCGTTAGGTTAGTTAGGTTTAAGTAGTTCTAAGTTCTAGGGGACTGATGACCTCAGCAGTTAAGTCCCATAGTGCTCAGAGCCAATTGAACCAACCAGTACACTGTTAATGTCCCTTCGGCATCGTCACTTCCGGCAACCTTTAAGCATGTCCCCAAAATAATCGCCGTAACTGTAAATGTATATATCCCACTGCGAGACAAGACGTTCAGTGCCATCACATAAATTTTTTGCGGTTGCCTACGGACTCATGATTGTACACAGGCGTACACCTTCTCGTCCGAAGCAAATCGACGGTCGCGAATGTTTTTCTTCAGGACTCCAAAAATATGGAAATCGTATGGGGAGAGATCAGGACTACATGGAAAACGTCTGCAGCGCAGTCAAAACAACCCTGGCCAAATGTTTACTTACATTTATTCTCATCTGTATTGTTTTCATTTCACTGCCGCTTATATCAAAGCATATTAGATTGGTTTTTTGCTCCCATAATAGTTGGATGTTCTAGTTCATGTATGTTTTTTTCCTAATAGTCGGTGATCCATTCATAATTGCTGTTGCATTTACTGCGTTCGTGATGTTTGCAAAGATTTAAAATAAGCAGGAAGCTCTTTTAGTCCATCTATTCTCCTGTCAACTTGTACGCAACCACATTTCATTTTAATTTCGTTCATAATAAAATTTGTACTCCAGTCTCATCACTGTAGATTTTTTCCCGTCTCTAATAGCAATTCGGAATGTGTATAAATCTCCACATTGCTCGCTTAACAACACTTAATTTTTGATCGATCGTTTGCATTAAAAGTACGCGTGTTTGTTTCTGAACTTATGTAATTATTGTTATGACTTCATTGGTGACTTTCATAAACTGCCGAAGAACACCTCGGTCTAGTTCACATTCGTGCGCTGCAAACGAGTCTCTGTGCCTGGTTTACAGCTGACCTGAATGGCCAACTCGTACTGGCAGGCTTACGAGTCCATAAAGCGCCGCAGAAAATGTTATTCGCAGATAACCTCCTTTTAGAATGAACAGCACAGAGATGAGAAGACGCGTTGTTTCTTGAGCATCCAAACGTCACCACAAAGACGCCGCCGTAGGTTCACAGCAGTAGATATATGTATCTGTGGTCCGGCAGATTTGCAGCTTTGGCAGAATACTTTTTGCTATCATAAAGCTTGCCATCCTGTAACAGTTTTTTTATATAATTTTCGGCACCAATCAAAGAGAATTTTACTGTGATTTTGCAGAGTATTACAGAAAATTACTTCGTCTTTCTGGCTTCTCTATATAAAGTATGGAACCCCAAAACCGAAAGGGAATCATGTTGGTAATTCAGCAACAAAAATTAATTGTTGTTGTTAGTAGTATGAATGTAATACAGTTCATAATACTGAAACTGTTCAAAGATCTTTTAAAATACACTGTTCTACTTTTAGCCATATGGACAGCAGTAGAAGTGGCCCGGATTTTAATTGTTCTGACTCATTGACTGTCCGTTTATAGTGAAAGATGTCCAATACGTCCTTTAATAAGAAAAACTGACGTCTAGGAAGATTCCTTCGCACTGTGGGTCGCTAACGCTCAGCCCAGAGAGAGCTGGTTCGATTCCTGATGGTGGAAGAAAATTTCGACATCAATGTTTTTTTTTGGCAAGGGACGGAAAGACGATGGCGTAAAGTTTCTTATCAGAAAAGCTCCTGAGTTCACACCTCTCTGCCGTGTCTCATGCACTGAGGGTATATGATAATGTTGATGGCGACTCGTCCATCTCCTGGGGAACTTAAGCTTAGTGGTCCCCTTGGTGACGTTAGGCGAATAGGACACATACCAAATGGTTCAAATGGCTCTGAGCACTATGGGACTTAACTTCTGACATCATCAGTCCCCTAGAACTTAGAACTACTTAAACCTAACTAATCTAAGGAAATCGTACACATCCATGCCCGAGGCAGGATTCGAACCTGCGACCGTAGCACTCGCGCGGTTCCGGGCTGAAGAGCGTAGAACCGCTCGGCCACCGCGGCCGGCAGGACACATACTAGCCCCAGGTTTCATTTTCTCCCTTCTCCCTCAACTACTCTTTATCTTCGTAGCCGTATGTTAAGCACTCAAACTTCGCGAAGGAAAGGTGCCATTGAGTGCCAAGGAAGAGTAGCTTTCCAGTTAGGTGGCTGATCCTCTACCGTCGGGAAAAAAGGGGAACGGGGATCCAAGCCAATAGTGCTATATAGCGTTACTTTATACCCGCAGAGAGTGCATCGCAGGTCAGAGCATTTTGCTTGTAAGAATCGTGTAGTGAACTGTTTTTAATTATACAGTCACAGTTTCGTCTCATTATCGGCAATCTGAATAGTGGTTGCGCTATGTTATCTTTTATGCTCGTACTACCTTCACGAGGCTAATGTCCTGTAGTAAATTATGCTAAGATATTAAGTGTCGTCTTCCAAACTGGCATTTCCAAAGGAATTTTTGGCTTCTATTTTTTTTGCTTAATTGCGGTGCAGGACGTTTGGGCCACGGACATGTCTCAACCGCGACACTTACTTAGGTTTTTCCCGGTGACGGGACGTCTCGTGAAGTGAGATGGCCTTGCCTGTTATGTAATGCTTCGAAGTCCGCACACAGTGTCTCTTACATAAAACATACCCGACGGAGCTGCTCGTAACCCACAAAGAATACTCACGAGTAAACGTTTTTTGCTTAAACGCAGGCGTCTGAGCTGTGAGAAGCCAGGTGGACGTCCAGGCGCGGTTCATGCTGCAGCCGCCGGCACCGCTGTGGCAGCTGGTTGGTCTCGAGTCTTTCAACATCAGCTTCAAACGGTCACGGTCGATTGTATAACGTTTACATGAACGAGCTGATTAATGAGCCGGTGGTTTCTAGAACGTGAGAAATATTCCGAAAAAGAGTAAAGCAGAGTAACTTGGGGAAGGGTTTTGTGCTAAAATAAGAGCCAAATGGCTTTTCATATTGTCGACATTTATTCGTCAGCGGCAATGACGAAATGAAAGGAATCATCGTCAGTTGCTTTTATCGATGTAGTTTGTGAAAATAACTCTCTCTCAAAACTAAGGTAAATTCTTGTGAATATACACAAATAATTATGATTATAGAGATTTATATGCTCTATAATATTCAGAGTTTACTATGGTGAAGTGCCCTCATAAGCTGTGATCGGAGCCGCTTCAACAGTGGAGGAATTCTAGAGGGCCTGGATATCTTCATGGAGAGTCCTTCTGCACGCGTTTGGCATTGCGGGTCCACGCATTGCTCCCAGTGATTTATGGAGGACTGCGACGAAAAAGTTTCCGACCAGCCACATCCCATTGAGCTTCAGTATGGTTCATATTAACGTGAACGAGCTGATTAATGAGCCGGTGGTTCCTAGAACGTGAGGAATATTCCGAAAAAGGGTAAAGCAGAGTAACTTGGGGAGCTGTGGAAGGGTTTTGTGCTACAATAAGAGCCAAATGGCTTTTCACATTGTCGACATTTATTCGTCAGCGGCAATGACGAAATGAAAGGAATTATCGTCAGTTGCTTTTATCGATGTAGTTTGTGAAAATAACTCTCTCTCAAAACTGCTGAGCGGAGAAGTAGCGGTGGTAGCCGCTCTTCTTTGCTCTACGCATGTGACACTACTTTCATTACTGACTATGCACCAATTGCAATTATAACCATATTGGTTTCTGGATAAGGAAGCTCACTCAGTGGGGAACGTGCCTATAGTCGACGCTGATAGTCGACACCCGTACCAGTGTTCCAGCTTTGAGACAACACAGAAAACTACTGTAGAAGGAGATTACGAGCTAACATCCAGTCGACGACGGGATATTAGCGACGGAGCGGAAACTCGGATTATATAAAAAAGAACATCTGAACTTCAGAGGGAACCATACCGGAATTCGCCTTAAGGCGGAAGACTACAGGAAACCTAAATCTAGATAGCAGGACAAGGAGGGATTTGAACCCCTCAACCCCCCCGCCCCCCCCCCCCCCCACCCCTCACCCGAAATACGATTGCAGTGTCTTACCGCTACACCACCTCACGTAGTGTTCAACTGCTGCCAAGTGAACTACATTCCTGGAAATTGAAATAAGAACACCGTGAATTCATTGTCCCAGGAAGGGGAAACTTTATTGACACATTCCTGGGGTCAGATACATCACATGATCACACTGACAGAACCACAGGCACATAGACACAGGCAACAGAGCATGCACAATGTCGGCACTAGTACAGTGTATATCTACCTTTCGCAGCAATGCAGGCTGCTATTCTCCCATGGAGACGATCGTAGAGATGCTGGATGTAGTCCTGTGGAACGGCTTGCCATGCCATTTCCACCTGGCGCCTCAGTTGGACCAGCGTTCGTGCTGGACGTGCAGACCGCGTGAGACGACGCTTCATCCACTCCCAAACATGCTCAATGGGGGACAGATCCGGAGATCTTGCTGGCCAGGGTAGTTGACTTGCACCTTCTAGAGCACGTTGGGTGGCACAGGATACATGCGGACGTGCATTGTCCTGTTGGAACAGCAAGTTCCGTTGCCGGTCTAGGAATGGTAGAACGATGGGTTCGATGACGGTTTGGATGTACCGTGCACTATTCAGTGTCCCCTCGACGATCACCAGAGGTGTACGGCCAGTGTAGGAGATCGCTCCCCACACCATTATGCCGGGTGTTGGCCCTGTTTGCCTCGGTCGTATGCAGTCCTGATTGTGGCGCTAACCTGCATGGCGCCAAACACGCATACGACCATCAGTGGCACCTAGGCAGATGCGACTCTCATCGCTGAAGACGACACGTCTCCATTCGTCCCTCCATTCACGCCTGTCGCGACACCACTGGAGGCGGGCTGCACGATGTTGGGGCGTGAGCGGAAGACGGCCTAATGGTGTGCGGGACCGTAGCCCAGCTTCATGGAGACGGTTGCGAATGATCCTCGCCGATACCCCAGGAGCAACAGTGTCCCTAATTTGCTGGGAAGTGGCGGTGCGGTCCCCTACGGCACTGCGTAGGATCCTACGGTCTTGGCGTGCATCCGTGCGTCGCTGCGGTCCGGTCCCAGGTCGACGGGCACGTGCACCTTCCGCCGACCACTGGCGACAACATCGATGTACTGTGGAGACCTCACGCCCCACGTGTTGAGCAATTCGGCGGTACGTCCACCCGGCCTAACGCATGCCCACTATACGCCCTCGCTCAAAGTCCGTCAACTGCACATACGGTTCACGTCCACGCTGTTGAGGCATGCTACCAGTGTTAAAGACTGCGATGGAGCTCCTTATGCCACGGCAAACTGGCTGATACTGACGGCGGCGGTGCACAAATGCTGCGCAGCTAGCGCCATTCGACGGCCAACACCGCGGTTCCTGGTGTGTCCGCTGTGCCGTGCGTGTGATCATTGCTTGTACAGCCCTCTCGCAGTGCCCGTAGGAAGTATGGTGGGTCTGACACACCGGTGTCAATGTGTTCTTTTTTCCATTTCCAGGAGTGTATTAGCGGTCATCTAGGGGCGCGGTCAGATGGAATGGACCAATACCCATTTGTTGCTACGCGGAACTCTCTTCCACCTATTTTTTAAAATTTGGTTTCCGTTTTGTAGGCTTCCGACTCAGAGCCCGTACACGCAACTACATAAAAAATTGCTATGACTCATATGTGTAAATATAGGTAATAAAAAACTGCACAACACGGTTAAGCGCAGATTAATATACACTACTGTTTGTAAAAAGTGAAACACCCAGAAGAAATGGTATACAACACACAATGTTAAGAGGGCGTGTAGAACAGCGGAACCACAATAAGTAGTTTAAATGGCAGAGCAGTGGCGTGCACGTAGGCCCGACAGCGTGCCTTTTGTTTGATCGGACAGTTCAGTGTTACGCAACGCTCAGTCGATGCTGAGTTGTCATACGAAGTGGAAAAGCATAACCAAACGCCACTATGCCTCGCTGACATCACTGGGTAGAATATCAGCATGTGGGTGCATTCGAATGGGGTAGAACAATTGGCACGCCTTCCACTGCAGGATGCAGTGGGTGCGTGAATGCCACCACTGGCGAGTTCAGTGGCAAAATGTAGTGTTTTCAGACGAGTCCCGCTTCAACTTGTCCTACAGTGATGGCCGCATACGCTTTCGACACCTTCGTGAAGAACGCAGTCGGGCAGACACTGTTGTTGAACTGCATAGCGGACAAACGCCAAGTGTGACGGTTTGGTGTGTCATTGCCTATAACGCACGATCTCACAGCCTACGTCTTGAGGGAAACGTGAACAGCTACCGCTAAATCAGGGACGTTTTGCAGCCCGAGGGATTACCCCTCCAGCAGGCCGTTCCACATGCCATATCTCAGCCGTAAAACGCTCGGCCGCATGTGGCGACGATTTGCAAGCCTCCTTTGAAGAATGATGGGTACCACTGCTATCGTTCGTGGCCTGCCCATTCGAATCATATGTCACCCATCGAACATGTCTGGGAGGATGTAGTCGTTCGACGCACGATCAAAGGCCCTCCTGCGGCCACAATTGATGCTTTATGGACGCGCCTACAAACCGCGTCACAGAGTATTCCCCAATAGAACGTTCGTGCGTCTCTGACTGCAGCACATGCTGGCGCCTCTCTGTACTAAATTTCCAGTCACAGGGCATGTAGAGGTCTGTAATGCTAATCAGTTGTGTAGCGTCACGTCCGCAATCGGTGGAATAAATGTCATTGTGATCAAAGCTCTCTGTCTTGGATGTTTCACCTTTTCCAAACAGTACAACATAAACAAAAATCAAAATAATTATGTAACAATGTGATTAATTCGTATTTAGTTTTAAACAATGGTGAGTTTACAAAGACTCCTACACTTCATTATTCGACAGCATGTTTCATTGTTATGAAAGAAAAGACATATTGTTTCTGACAATGTTATATGACTTTTCGTTGTTCAACTTTTATACATATTATAAATTAAAGACAGCAACCGTGGTTCTCCGTCTGTATGTGAAATTATTGTCACATGAACTCTTGTAGGGATTTTTGTCAAAAAGGAAAAGCCCAAGATACTGTACCTTTATATGGCGACATAAACTTCATGTCATTGTGTTAAGGAGTGTGAACACAAAAAGACCTTCACTTAAGACTACCGTAACACCACCGTAACATTAATATCTTTATTAATGAAGAGGATGTTGTGCGATTATTTGAAAAGCTATTTTTAATGAAGATGTTACCGTGCGATTAGTTCAAAAAACGTTCATAAAAAATTCCCTTTTCCTCTTTTATGTTTGGCTTAAAAGTCGCGAATCATACATTTCTTTAGACAATTATCGAATTCAAAATATTACTACAAGTATCAGCTTTTGCTATTTCCTTCGGATATTTGCTATCTAATTTTTGTGCTACGCCCGACATCTCATCGCGCAGATGCCTATGGATTCCTTTTGTTAACGATTCGCTGTGTTGTGCAAAGCACGGGTGGTGTCAGTTTGACCAGCAGGGAGTTGGAGGATGAAGGAGGAGGAAGATGGAAGAGCAACGAATGGCGCTGGTTATTTTGAGAGCGAGCAGCTACTCGGTCATTAGCACCTCCTGCGCCAAACCAGGTGCGTTGCCGGCAGTTGCGTGGGAAGCAGTGGCACTTAGGCACGGCCCTGATTCAGGAGTACCGCTTAGTAATAGCTGCGACAGCCCGTGGGCGGCTTATGAGTAAGTGTGGCTACGTTTGTCAACACGCCACCTAGTCTACAGGGCAACAATGCTGTCGGAAACGCAAGAGGAAGGAAGATTGAGGGTTTAACGTTATCATCGACGACGAGATCATTACGGGTGGAACTCGACTTCGGAGTGGTCGTGAGTGGAACGGGAAATCTGCAATGTCCTTTACCAGAGGACCTACCCAGGCATTTATGTTAATCACTCTGGGGAAGTTACAGGTTATACAAAGTTGGATGGCAGGAAGAGAATTTGCCCCATTCCTCCCATGTGCTAGCTAGTCTCCTTCGAAAAAATCTATGCCTTGAAGCCTGACTTTGAAAATAACTTGCATGGCAAGAACCTTTCAATTGTAGATACATGGCGAACTGGCAGAAGGTTTGTATTTGATATGCATTCAATTCGGTTCTCTACCAGACCGCTCCTTCTTCTTCTTCTTCTTTTTTCTTTTTTAAAGTAAACGGGCTACACAGTGATCAACACACTGTAACGTTCACGACGAGAGGCAGAGAACGTGAGATCTAAACGGCAGTAATAATATTTTCCGTTAGCAAGAAATAATAACGCTAAAGTAAAGAAACGAAGAAGAGGGACAAGCTCTTGAGAAATTATAGTAAATGAAATTCATCTAGGGAGAAAGGGGGTATGGGTACTCATAGAAATATCCACCATTTGACGAACGGCGTAATGATGTTTGTGGAAAGGAATGGTCTTGTGAAACGGGGTAGACATTTTCGAAAATTGTACAAACAAACTGCTGAAGCCCTGCTTAAGGAGACTTCGGCTTTCTGCGTGTACTTTAGAACTGAAGGTGTCGGTTCATCCATAGCATCTATCGTATATCAAGACATTTTTCGTTAGATTTTGTGTTAATTTTGGCATGATGGTGCTCGCTAACTCTCGTAAAATTGCTGCCTTCGAAATCCCAACAAGCCATGATCAGTCTAGCCGCAGTTCGATTATAGGCTTTTGACATGCTACTATGCATCTCATGACAACCTGCACTTTGTACTCAGACCTCTTAAACTGAAAGTAGTTGATACCGTGAAACCTGCGCGATACGCAACAATCGAAGCACGTAATTGCGACTTTCACTATTAGAAAGTCTTAGAAGTTTTCCTCAGAACTGTTTAGTTCGCTTAATGAAAAGGAAACACGGATAACAGACTGCGAAAATGAACATGTGCGTGTAATATTTTTACAAGTGGGTAAAGCTCTGCGACATTTTGAGCTAGCGATAATAAAAGTAAGTGATGTGTGGTAAAGATGAAACATGCAGCTTAATTTATAGGCTATGTGCGGAAGAAAGCGAAACAACGATATTATAGTTTAAATTTAAAGGAAACAATACAAGAAAGATATATAGATCAACGGACCCCTCAATCGGTAATACATTGGACATGAACCAGGGAGAATGATCTGGGCTTAGAAATGGATATAGTCTATTACGAACAAGATTGTATGAAGAGGTAATGAGTCACCACTTTATTAGCAGGATTTCCACTCCGTTTCGACGGAATCAGTGCTGACAGCACTTGAGAAATGATGGATTAAAACTGTATACGGAAAGTAAGTGTTCGGCCACCAACATATTTGCGGTTGTTTTTATTTTAGAACAAGAACGTAGGCTGCAATTTTATGTGATTTAGTGCTTGTTTTTCGTGGTAAGAAAAAAAAAGCCATATTGCGTGAAATAAGGACAGAATTTTAAAAATTCTTCAGTTTCAAACTCTTGACAAGCATTCAGATACTCAACAAGAAGTATTCAGACACTTACGATTTAGTCTTTTAAATGTATCTGTGAATCAGTTACAGGAAAAAGTATTTAAATCGCTGACCTCGAATAGGGAAGAAACAAAAAAAGATCAAAAATTAAGCGTTTAACATATCGTCTCATCGTTAAATTTTTAGACGAAGTGTTTCGATTCCATTGGAAGAGGACGACAGGACAGAATATACTGGCGTATATAGACAAGTTGATGGAATGTGTGCCAACGTACCTACTCGCATAAATTTGACTAACACAGTACGTGGAAAAGTGCATGAAAAATGGATGCTGATTATTTCCATAAGGTGCAGAAGGAATAAATTGCAAGGAAAAGAAGGGCAAATTGTTACAGGGACTGAACAGCTTGTAGGCAGTGGGACTCCTGTAGGGATGAGGTGAATGGGCGGAAACCGCGGCATTGTCGAAAGGCGCTTCCGCCCCACCTTTACTACAGCTACAACTATTTAAAGAAAAGCTAAGCTACGACTGGTCTGTTAGAATTTGAACTCAGTTTGTCGTAATTATAACCGATCTACCTACACGGTATCTCTTTGTATATACGGAAATAACAGGAAAGAGCAGACGGTCGTTCACTCATCCTAACGTAAGAAAAATGAATGAGAAAGCATCCTACGCTGAGACAATGAAAATCTTGCGTCGTGTGTTCGGAACAGATGATAGAGACATTAGTCGACCGGGAGGTGGACAGAGCAGTAATGTCGTCGCAGTCGCCACCGTGGCTGGTGTGAGAAGGTGGAATCTATTTATTCTGCTGACGCAGTGCGTTCATCGACCTGCTGGAAAGAAAATTCCGCGCTGAAAGTGAAAGTCTAGCCCAAAGAGATGCTGTGTCGCTCGGCAAGTTCCGCCTCGGGGCACGTTTTCCCGTCACTCGACATCCACTGAGCGGATCTTCCTCGCTCAGTCTGCGGTTAGTGCCGTCCGTAGCAGTTGCTTGGTAGATGTTTGTACACTGAAAAATAGTATGACCTATTTGGATTCTGGGCGCAAAAAGGTTAAGAGTTTTCCACTGCCTCATCCATAACAAAAAGTGGTACACTGTATTAAAAACTATGTTCCAAATTGTTTGTTTGAAACTAAATGTTTGCAGTTACATCCTTCATTTACCACCGTGTCCGCCCCTAGTAGCTGAGTGGCCAGCGCGACGGAATGTCATCCCTAACGGCCCGGGTTCGATTCCCGGCTGAGTCGGAGATTTTCTCCGCTCAGGGACTGGGTGTTGTGTTGTCCTTATCGTCATCATTTCATCCCCATCGACACGCGAGTCGCCAAAGTGGCGTCAACTCAAAGACTTGCACCAGGCGAACGGCCTACCCGACGGGAGGCCCTAGCCACATGGGATTTCCATTTTATTTACCACAGTTTTCACACATTTCCGCTTGTTTTGTGCATCTTAAGATAAGAGGTATTCTGTCAATGGTGCCAAAATATCGATGACTTTCTGTAATGCTTCTTTCAAAGAACGTGGAATTCAACTTCCAGCTCCACGTGTTATGTGCATAATAAGCGAAGCACGCTTTCTTATATCGATACCATACTTATACTCTGCTCATATAAAACCATGTCTCTAGTCTCGTACAGGTACCACTACTTCAGTAAGAGCGGAAATATCTACTGCTGTTAGCATATGGTGCGTCGATGAAAGAATGGTAATAATTGTGTAGATGGACATACGTGCTGAAGTTCAACAGTGGTGGCTGTCAAACACACGTTGCTTTGTGCCAAAATAAGTATAACTACCCCACGACCCCCCCCCCCCCAGAAAAAAAGAAATATGTGCATTGTCTAGGAGCCGAGATGAGTCACAAACGGCACTGACGATGCAGAGAGAATTCTTAAGAAGGCTGACTGTCATTATTAACGCCGTTGAGAGCAGGAAGCGAGCATCATTGCTAAGGCTCGCTAAGAAGTCGACGTATGCGCGACAGGGAAAAAATCATTGTGCTAAAGAAAGGCGTCATAGGTGAGACAGTGTGAGGCTATTGATAGGCGAAATGTTGGTTGACTGGCCTTACTGCAACGACTTCACATTTACTTCTTGTTGTTTATTCTATTACATTTAAATCTTAAGCAAACCCTAGTTCTTTTAGGCTAAAATGATCATATATAATGAAAACAAAACATATCTTTATATCTCTTTCTAATTCTTCGGTTTTACCTGCGCTTAAAAATTAAAAATTTAAAAAAAATGGTACACGTCTGAAAGGGAGAAGGAAGTAACGTAAACCTCTGAGCTTGTGAGGTTATGTGATTTTCTTTCGTTGCTTATAAATGCAAGTTAAATGCAAAACGAATTTGGAAGGATAGGCACACAGTTTGTTTCTTGTTAATAGTATCCTGTATCCCTTTGGGAAAGTATGCCTGCACTGATTCGGTTGGGAAGAATGTCTACATCTACTTCTACATTCATACTCCGCAAGCCACCCAACGGTGTATGGCGGAGGGCACTTTACGTGCCACTGTCATTACCTCCCTTTTCTGTTCCAGTCGCGTATGGTTCGCGGGAAGAACGACTGTCTGAAAGCCTCCGTACGCGCTCGAATCTCTCTAATTTTACATTAGTGATCTCCACGGGAGGTATAAGTAGAGGGAAGCAGTATATTCGATACCTCATCCAGAAACGCACCCTCTCGAAACCTGGCGAGCAAGCTACACCGCGATGCAGAGCGCCTCTCTTGCAGAGTCTGCCACTTGAGTTTGCTAAACATCTCCGTAACGCTATCACGGTTACCAAATAACCCTGTGACGAAACGCGCCGCTCTTCTTTGGATCTTCTCTATCTCCTCCGTCAACCCGATCTGGTACGGATCCCACACTGATGAGCAATACTCAAGTATAGGTAGAACGAGCGTTTTGTAAGCCACCTCCTTTCTTGATGGACTACATTTTCTAAGGACTCTCCCAATGAATCTCAACCTGGTACCCGCCTTACTAACAATTAATTTTATATGATCATTCCACTTCAAACCGTTCCGCACGCATACTCCCAGATATTTTACAGAAGTGACTGCTACCAGTGTTTGGTCCTTTCTAATCACCGTCTGTGCCTTTGTAAAAATTTCTGCTGAATTTATCTCTGGCTTCAGCCAACTTTCTGTACCTATAACGATTTCAGCTTCAGTGATTTCTATCAGCGCTTGATGTTCCGGTACTTTACCAATGCAGCTTCGACAGTTTACAATTACAATACCGATTGCTGCTTGGTCCCCGCATGTCCTGACTTTGCCCCGCACCCTTTGAAGCTGTTGCCCTTTCTGTACTTGCCCGAGGCCATCTAACCTAAAAAATCGCCCAGTCCACGCCACACAGCCCATGCTACCCGTGTAGCCGCTTGCTGCGTGTAGTGGACTATCCAGCGGAACCCGAAACCCCACCACCCTATGGCGCAAGTCGAGGAATCTGCAGCCCACACGGTCGCAGAACCGTCTCAGCCTCTGATTCAGACCCTCCACTGGGCTCTGTACCAAAGGTCCGCAGTCAGTCCTGTCGACGATGCTGCAGATGGTGAGCTCTGCTTTCATCCCGCTAGCGAGACTGGCAGTCTTCACCAAATCCGATAGCCGCCGGAAGCCAGAGAGGATTGTCTCCGATCCATAGCGACACACATCATTGGTGCCGACATGAGCGACCACCTGCAGATGGGTGCACCCTGTACCCTTCATGGCAACCGGAAGGACCCTTTCCACATCAGGAATGACTCCCCCCGGTATGCACACGGAGTGCACATTGGTTTTCTTCCCCTCTCTTGCTGCCATATCCCTAAGGGGCCCCATTACGCGCCTGACATTGGAGCTCCCAACTACCAGTAAGCCCACCCTCTGCGACTGCCCAGATCTTGCAGACTGAGGGGCAACCTCTGGAACAGGACAAGCAGACATCTCCGGCCGAACATCAGTATCAGCTGGAGACAGAGCCTGAAACCGGTTCGTCAGACAAACTGGAGAGGCCTTCCGTTCAGCCCTCCGGAATGTCTTTCGCCCCCTGCCACACCTCGAGACGACCTCCCACTCTACCACAGATGAGGGATCAGCCTCAATGTGGGCAGTATCCCGGGCAGCCACAGTACTGGTCTGATCGGGGGATGCGTGGGACGAGCTGGCCGTCCCCGACAAACCCCCATCCGGACCCCCACAGTGATGCCCATTGGCAACAGCCTCAAGCTGTGTGACCGAAGCCAACACTGCCTGAAGCTGGGAGCGAAGGGATGCCAACTCAGCCCGCATCCGAACACAGCAGTCGCAGTCCCTATCCATGCTAAAAACTGTTGTGCAAAGAACGTCTGAATTAATCTACTGAGAGCACAAACAATTCGACACAAAATTTAAACGGTTATTAAAATACAAGAGTGTCTAGTAAATGCATAATTCTGCTACTTGCGCACTGCTGGTGGCGGAAGGAGACTACGCTATTTTACACTATTCAGGTACTAAAAACGCGATGCTACAACTCTCAAGTACTATAATACGCCCGAAATTTATGAATTAAACAATGCAAGTACCAAAAACACGCAAAGAAATTAAGAATTAAACTATGTAACAAATGAGTGAGCTAGGAGTATACGACTTGCTGCTGCAGCTGCTTATCCAACGGCGGCAATCGTCGTATCCTCTCCTGAACTAAGTTGGCCCACAACTGCTATAACAAGCTCCGAAAGGCAGAAAGAACCGCAGAGGTGTAGGGACTGGTCGTTTACCTGAACGGAAGTCTATACAACGCATTCTGCATAAATGGGCGGAGAGATCCACTATTGTTGCATTACATTTTTGGTGACAGGTAACTGGAAACAGTTGTACTTAGGAGTAAACATCCGGAATGGCCTTGAGTAGAATGACCACATTAAAAGAGTAGTAGGAAAAGCAGAGGCCAGGCTGAAATTCGTAGAGAGACTCTCCAGAAAATGTATTTCATCCTAGAAAGAAGTGTCATACAAAACAGTTGTTAGACCGATTCTTGAGTACTGTTCATCAATGTGAGAGTCTTACCGAGTAAGATTAACAAAAGTGAAAGAAAACATCCAACGGCGAGCGACGTGTTTCGTCACAGGATTGTTTACTCTTCGCGAGGGCGTTATTCTGAGATATCAATTGAAGACGGAGTCTCTAAATGAGTTCGCGACCGTGTTACGGCACTTTATTTGTAAACATCCCTCTTGATGACATAAATTGTACAGTTCACAATTACCGGTTTCGTCCATTGCCATCTCAGATATGTTAAAAATAGAAAACAGTGGTGTAAAAAACTGAGTTCAATTACCCGAATGAGATTTTCACTCTGCAGCGGAGTGTGCGCTGATGTGAAACTTCCTGGCAGATTAAAACTGTGTGCCGGACCGAGACTCGATCTCGGGACCAATTAGCTGAAGGAAAACCTACAACAGGCCTGGTGATACGTAAGAAAAATAAGAAGCTTTATCAACGCCAATATCTGTACTTCCGGCACCGGCCACCAGCGGCGAAGAAAGTGGACCTTCTTCCGCAACCTCCGGCAAAAGTAAACAAAAATGTCCTACATAGACGCCGCGAGATGGCGCCACTTAGGTTCCACTTTGAATGTGTCATCGACAGTTGATATATTAACTGTCATTGTCTTGTTCATTATATTACACTTAAAGTTATGTTTAATTATTTTGTCAAACTGAGAACTTCCGATTTATAGATGTCATCTTACTTTTAAACTTTTTACTTTTACACAGTTATGTTTTATTTACTTTGCCACCTTAGAGGTTTTCTATTACTACTCTTTACACGTTTTAGATGGATTTTAAGTATGCATTTTATATCCACATGTGTTCGTCAGTTAGTGTTTTATTGTCAGACAATCATTTTTCCATATGAGGCAATTTTAATTAATGACTACACAAACTGCATTTTAACTATTGAATTTACAATATCCTGACATTAGTGTCCTCCACTGGCCTCAGTTATGTGTATAAATAGAGGAGGCGCGTAGGCCATTATCAGAACTAACTATCTACCTAGATACGTAGATATTTACGTTGAAACTTACATCAGAATAATTTTATGGTGTGTATGATGGCTGTTAGTCATGTTTGTACTTTTTTCCCCTTATGTATCACTAGCCCTGTTGCAGGTTTTTTTCCTTACACCTTTGTTTTTCTATTTGAAATATACCTGAAGATGGCAGTGGCCGAAAACTGTAATTGTGAATTGTACAGTTTATGTGATCAAACAAAGAGCTCAACAAACTCTAGTGGTAGACGCTGCAAAATATGCGTTATGCATCACGGGAAGGTTCATTGTTGAAATTTCGAGAGCATCTTTCTAAGAAGAGACGCTCAACGTATTACTTCCTCTCATACACATCTCGCGAAGTGACCATGGCGAGGAAATCAGAGAAATTAGAGCTTCACGGAAAATCATTCCTCTCAAGCGCCACTCGTGAATGGAACAGGGAGAGATAGGAAAATACTCTCTGCCATACACTGTGAGGTGGCTTGCGGATTTAGCTGCAGATGTCGATTGAGATATCCTGAATGGCTCTGTGATGGGACTGACGTCTAAATTAGCCCCACATATGTTCTATAGGGAATGGATGAGGAATTTTGTCCTCCAAGAAAGTGTTTCTAAATCAAGCAGACTGTTCATAGAGACACGTCCAGAGTGTCACTTCGTTGAAAGATGGTATCAGTATACTGGCTCAAGAGAGATAACGTATGAGGACCATCAGAGTTCACTGAAGTCGTATCTGATGACTCCTGACGCTATAGGTAACATCGACGAGTGTCTCCACAACATTGGTAGAATGTGTCGTCTACTCACAACGCTGCCATACTCGTAGACGATGATCATCCATTATGGTTTAAACTCGAGATCCATGGCTGAAAATGATTAGATACCATCGGCAGAAGTTCATTCATTCTTCCTGGATACGGCACCAATCCAAACGCAGCTGTCTGTGATAGTGTTAACAGCATCTTCCACGAAGGACGTCGATGTAGTACTCCATCTTTTGCTGTCCTTGACAAATGGAGCGGTGTGACGCGCGGTACTGTAATGATTCCATTACCTATACAAGTGTGGCGGGCATAAATGTGAAAGGGGGACAACGTGCCTGGCTCACAATATGGTAGACATTTTTTGATCGACAGGAACTTTGACATCATGTGTAGCTTTCAGTACGTTTTCGTTCAGTGTAACATCAGGCCACTGTCACATCCGAACATGCAACATACAAAATTTTCCTCCAGGGGATGTTGTGTAGGTACGAAATACCTTGTCCAAGCGAATCGCGTTGCTTATGATAGCTCCTAGAATGTTTCAACTACGAGATTGATTCACATTTTTCTCGATTTGATTGTAGGCTGCAGACACCACCAAACAGTTCTAGTAATTGTCAGATGCACAATAAGCGAGCGAACCGTCAAATACCCAACGCTCCATCAACTTGTGCACGCACGCTAAGAACGCATTGCTACATTTCTGCAATTCCACTGCTCAACGAATGGCTTCCTCTACCCTTGATTTCTGTCTTTGGAGACAAAAGAAAAGAAGTTATTCTTTATCTTGGAGGCGTAACTACGGCCACGATTTGTCACGAATGCGCAAAGAATTTTCAGCCGCGAGAAAGTGTTTTTTTTCTTTTTTTGCGTGTTATTGTAACTGCTTACAACTGGCAATATTCGTATTCGTTCTTTAATTTCGGAACGGATGTAGGTGACATATGGAGATATCAAGCAGAGGGCGGAATAGCACAATAAAAAATTCTTCGGCATTACTTTGACGTTTACTTTCGTCTTAGATGTTCTTACAATAACCTGACCTTCGTTTATTGACTAAATTTGCGTTAGGTGTCGGAATTTCGCTACCCACCGAGGTCAGAAGTTCCCCCGTTAGGTCCATTGTCTTTTCATGTGGTTCTTTTCGGCTGGCGCAATCACTCCTGGCCAGAAATTCCCCTCGTTCAGTTCGGACTTTTCATGCAGTTCTGTTAGGCTGGCGCGATCAATCCAATTATTGCATCAGCTGTGAGTCAGACGTCAGTCTAAAAACTTGTAAGAACTTTTGATGAATAGCTCGCGCTTGACGAAAGAATAAAGCATATCGTATCGTACATCATGTAACGACCATCGGTCGTTAAGGGAAATTGAAACCACACTGAGAAACTTAAAAGTCGTTACTTAGTCATCGATTATGGTATAGTGAGTGCATATTGGAGTGTTTTTGATTATGTCGCGTAAATGTGAAAGGCAGGCCAGTTAAAAATACAACAAACAGATGCAACTTTGGAAGCGTCTTCTGTTAGTATTTTTGACATTTTTCCATGAACTTCGCATTGAACATGGAGAGAACCTGACAATAACTTCAGTTTGCTAATATTAGTGAAACATTAAAGAAGAAAAAATTCTCTGTAAAATACACACATCAAAAAAAGTTTTGCATCACCTCGTTTCCGAGAGGTCGGGAACCGGTACAGAAAATTGGAACAGAGATCATCATAAACATCATTTCCGCCCTTTTTATTGCTCATGAAAACCACACATTGTATGTTATACCACCATACAGCGAGACCTTCAGAGGTGGTGGACCAGATTGCTGTACACGTCGGTACCTCTAATACCCAGTAGCACGTCTTCTTACACTGATGCATGCCTTTATTAGTTGTGGCATACTATCTACGAGTTCATCAAGGCACTGTTGGTCCAGATTGTCCCACTCCTCATCGGCGATTCGGCATAGATCCCCCAGGGTGGTTGGTGGGTCATACGGTCCATATAAACAGGCCTTTTCAATCTATACCAGGCATGTTCGATAGGGTTCATGTCTGGAGAACATGTGGGCCACTCTAGTCGATAGATATCGTTATTGTGAATGAAGTCATTCACAAGAGGCGCACGATGGATCGCGAATTGTCGTTCATGAAGACGAATGTTTCACCAATATGCTGTCGGTATGGTTGCACTTTCAGTGAGAGGATGGTATTCACGTAACGTGCAGCCTTTACGGCACCTTCCATGACCACCAGCGGCGTACGTCGGCCGCACATAATGTCACTCCAAAACAGCAGAGAACCTCCACCTTGTTGCACTCGCTGGACTGTGTATAAAGCGTTCAGCCTGACCGGGTTGCCTCGAAACACGTGTCCGACGATTGTCTGGTTGAAGGCATATGCGACATTTGTCGGTGTAGAGAATGTGATGCCAATCCTGAGCGGTCCATTTGGCATGTTGTTATGCCCATCTGTGCCGCGCTGAATGGTGTCGTGGTTGCAAAGATGGACCTCGCCATGGACGTCGTGAGTTACTTTGCGCATAATGCAGCCTATTGCGCACAGTTTTTGTCGTAACACGACGTCCCGTGGCTGCACTAGAAGCATTATTCAACATGGTGGCATTGCTGTCAGGGTTCCTCCGACCATAACCCGTAGGTAGGGGTCATCTGCTGCAGTAGCAGCCCTTGGGCGGCCTGAGCGAGGCTTGTCATCGGCAGTTCCTGTCTCTCTGTATCACTCCCATGTCGGAACCATATTGCTCTGGTTCACTCCGAGACGCCTGGACACTTCCCTTGTTGAGAGCCCTTCCTGGCACAAAGTAACTATGCGGATGCGACCGAACCGCGGTATTGACCGTCTAGGCATGGTTGAACTACAGACAACACGAGCCGTGTACCTCCTTCCTGGTGGAATGACTGGAAAACTGATCGGCTGTCGCAGCCACTGCGTCTAATAGGCGCTGCTCATGCATGATTTTATACATCTTTGGGCGGGTTTAGTGACATCTTTGAACAGTCAAAGGGACTGTGTCTGTGATTCAATATCCACAGTCAACGTCTATCTTCACGAGTTCTGGAAACCGGGGTGAGGCAAAACTTTTTTTGATGTGTGTAGTTCAGCATCCTGTGTTCGAGGAGGAGAGAGCGAATCACAGCAGAAAATCGAAATAATTTGTTTCGCTCTAACATATTGAGCGGCAGCTGCTGCCGAACAGAATATTTGCCATTACCAAGATTCAGACATGAGAATTTGATACAGACGGAGATCTGAGATCTGCTGCGATTTAGTGCACACGTAGCAAGTCTTGGTGCTTGTAAAATGTATGTAGCGAGTCTCGCTTCTTATAAAATGTCATCCTAAGCAATCACTGTTGTGAGTCACATTAACGAATTGGTCATATATATGCAGCACTTAACGAACTCATACCAAATGCCTGTAAAATTTTCTCCGTAAGGTCCAAAGTGGTCGAAGTTAGGATATTCGTTTTGAACGGTAACTTTTGGCTATTTTCTGCGGATGGTGACGCGAAATTATAGACAAAATTAGAATTATTAAGGTTTTTCCGCGCTTACTACAATGTCTGTTAGCAATTGCGAACATTTATGTGTTCAACGCTACAAGTATGAGTTAAGTTCAAGAAGATTTTTTCACGCGGAATGCCATGATGCAGGGGTTCAGTTTGGAACACTCCTCCAAAAGTTTCCAAGTTGCAGTTAAGTAGATTAAACATAAAGTTCAGTGGTCGTAAGGACACTCATGTATAGAAAAATATAGAAGACCTTGAACGACTAGAGAGAGGACGTTCGTATTCACAGGACATTACATTAGTATGTTCTGCAGAAATGATTAGCGTTGTCACTATAAACCGAATGGATCAGTGGTAATGGATCAGTGTGAGTTGAGCAGATATGCAGAATGCCTCGCAGACCTATGCGCAAACCGAACTGTGAATTCAGTGCGAGGGCGCATTATTGACGTAAAGGAATGTGATGCAGTCATCTGGGAAATTGCAATTCATGGTGACGAACTGCAACGGGTTTGTGTCGAATGGTTCACTGAAGGCCGAAGAACACTTCACGGAAGGCTGTAGAACACTACGTGATGTGCCAGGTCGCACGACCCAGACCATCCGAATGTCACTGCAGGACAGATTTGCATCCTCCTTAGCTCTGACGCAACAGTGGAACAGTGTGACACATCCTACACTATCAGGGGTGACAGTCCGTCGCCGTTTATTATGGCATAGGTGACGTACGCGTTGTCCACTTCACCGCCTACCTTTGACGAATGTGCAGAAACATGCTAGACGGCAATGGTGTATGGACGACGTCACTGGGGACAGGAATGATATCAGATACTGTTTCCGGACGTATCTAGGTTCTGTTTGCTCGAAAATGATGGCACATTTTGGTTCGCCGTAGACTGAGGGTTCGGCATCACAGCGACTGCATTTGCACAAGACATCCAGCGCCAACTGAAGACCGTACAACGTTGAGTGCTGTTGGGTATAGCCACAAATCACAGTTCGTGCTTGTCGAGGCCACTGTGAGCACGGTGACGTACGTGAGTGGCATCCTGTGCGACACGAAGCCCTACCCGTTCTGCATTGCACCCAAGACGCCACTTTTCAGCAGGACAATGCACGACCCCATGTTGCTGCACCACCACACGCTATCTTGGTGTCACAGGATGTCAGCCTTTCGCCTTGGCACACGAGATCACCAGACTCGTCGCCAATCGAAAATGTGTATGATACGGTGAAGCGACGGGTGCAGCTCTGTGACCCAGTGCCAACCACCATAGGTGAACTTTGGAACCTGGTGAGTGCAGCATTAATGGCTACACCAGAGGACGTCATTCGTGCCTTATACGCGTTGATGCCTTCATGCATGGAACAAGTCATCAGGACCCATGGCAGACCCTGTACCTACCAGGCAACGGGACACATGGTGAACCGATGTGACTGAAATGGTAATCACTTCTGTAAAACATACTACTGTACATTTTATGTGAATATGAACATACTCTCTCTAGTCGCTCAAGTTTTTTTTGTAAACATAAGAGTATTTTGTTATTGTCGTAAGTGAAAACTCCGAAATAACCAGCTCATTTACCCTCCTCGTAAGCGAAGCACTTGATCTATTTCCTCTAGCTCCTGCGACGGATCTATGAGATTGCGAATTCCACTTTAACGTTTGTCTTCTTTAGCTGACCGTGTGTAGTTCTTTATCCCTGTGAGGGAAATTGTTTCACCCAGTTATGTTAGTGCTGAATAAACTAACGAAATAGAACAGAAAATCGCTATATATGTATGAAGTACCTCCCCATGCATCGTGCAATCTCTCACGAAGTATACAAGAATTATTTACAACTTACCACATGGTTTAAAAGAACTCGAGAAGGACAAAGTGATACTGGCCACTTCTGGCATAGAAAAGTCACATTAGCTGCGACTCATGCTCGCCACGCGACTTTCTGCCTAAAATCATCCTTGAATATTAAAGACCAATTGTTCTTCCACTTACAGAATGCAAAATTGATATTTGTGTTAATTTTACCTCATAATATTGTGAATTTTAACACCATTAATTGTCAGTTTAATCGTTTTGTTTGTCTGGCCTTCTTTGACCCTACAGTGCTTGCAAGGGTTAAGTGTAGATCGAATTGTAAACGAAATTAGCTTTTGTATAATGTGTACAAAACTTCTTTTTCTTTCGTTTCCTTCACGGAAAAGTTTAAAATAATAATGTTAACGAAATAGCCGACTTACCCGGTGGCGTCATAGAGCGAGAGGATACAGAAAATCTTGCGCGGCGCGCATGCGCTACATCTTAGGTGGGTTTTGCAAGCCAGTTTCAGGTTTCTTCCCGACTTAATAGACCGCAAGTGTCCTATATCAAACCGTTCGTCTCGACTTCCCCCACACCTCTGTGGTACGTTGTGAACAGTTATCGTTTCCATCCTGTATATGTACATGTAGATGCTTCGGAGTGCCAGCTGAAAGACTATCGTGATTTCAATAACAACACACAATATGCTTATTGCGACGGTCCTACCTACTCCATTTGTTGCATGTAAAAATCACTCCTTCAGTTGACGTTCGGATGAGATGATCAACTCCAACGAAATATTTTATCAAAGCTGGGTACTAAACGCCACAATCTTAGCGTTCTTTAGTTACTACGTAGTATGCACGCAAAACACAGGAGAAGATTCTCGGTAATAAACATACATCTCCCGTTATTCTTTGCGTCTGATCTCTGCCTCAGAGATTTCGAAAGAAAAGAAAATGTTTTACATTTAGGACATCATAAAGACAACTGAAATACTGAAATACTGAGAAACAATGGTTTGCAAGAAGGGAATCTGTGAAGAAAAAAATGTTACAGCAATACGTGACTAATATTACAGAGAAATGGGATACGCTTAGTCTCAGCGGCGTCCTCTCTCGTGTATTTGGAAAGGACAATTTACGCCAAGATGAGTGCAGGGCTGTTAAACCAAGTGAAAAATGAAATTAGGTGCCTAAATGATTTATAGAACTTAGAGAACGCAGTATCAGCAGGTTATGATTTTGTGTTCAGGTTGTGTCGCTCAAATGAATTTCGAGAAACCATAGATATACTACAAATATTGACAATCGAGAAATGAAGTGCATTAAGCTAGGCAGCTTGAGACCCGAAAATACCGTCTATAACATAAGCAGCTGTGTACTATGGTGTGATGCAATGCAACCATGTTCAGTACTCTAATGGTTGCTGATGAATCCTCAGATTTGAATAGGCCTATTTTCTGTATGTAAAGCCCACATCTTACTGCCACAAGGTAACACTGTCAGTATACACCGATTATCAGTATCCCTTTCCAAACACATTGGAAACTTGATTTTGAAAACTGACTTTATAGTTATCAGTATTTGTCGTCAGTAGTTAATTCTGTTAATTACTTTTTCTTGTTTTGGAAAATGTAAAAGTTGATACCTGAGTTCTAGGAGCATTTTCAGATAGAGAAATTTAAACTAAACCAGAATTTCTTGACTCCATATTTTGTGGAATCGTTAGTGTAGAGTATAAATTGTTGTCGGTGAATACCTTAATATTACCAGTTCTATTCATCACAAGTTGCAAGTGTGGAGATAGATTATGGGGTGTGATTCCAAGGAAAGCAAACTCATGGGAGCGGATGGACTTGGATCGCGCCTTAACAAGAGCTTTGGCTGAAACCAAAGTGGTTGTGTCGAAAGATAGAAACATTCAGCACCAATCGCCATCTTTAGCATTTGGTGGTAATTGCTGGAGTTTATATCACTAATAACACTTTGTTATATGGATGTTGTGGACTTCCTCTTGACTTTTTTCCCAGGATTTATCTTTCTAATATATTTTTACGAAGCTGTTAAGCCAAATTAAGTATCCAGTTTTTCTCCTGTGTGTCATGTTAGTCAATATCCTCTGATCTTTAATGACAAAAAAGGTTTTGTTACATGCCAATCTTTTCTGGCGGCATTGGTTGACAATTGGCCGTTGAGGGTTAACAGACTTGGAATTCAAAGTCTCATTCAGCAAGTGCTAGAGTAGTGAGTTTATACACTCGTAGCAATACGAGTCATGGAGACGCAGTATTGGAAGGAGGATATATCGCCTATGCGACAAACTCGCAGGCACTCTTTGGAGAGGAGGGACCTACGGAAGATTGCAACGTCGATAAGTGAGCAACCTTCACTCGTGCTGGTTTCCTGATGGTCGCTTCTAGTCACTCTGCATGCATCCAGAGAGCGCGCTCGGAAAGTTCCTACGGTGCGCCGGCCGACTCCCGGAGGACTGTCGTGGCGTGCCAAGGCCATGACTCACGGCAACCAAGCTTCCCGCCATCTCTGCGGGACGGAGGAAAGTTACCCACTCAATGGCTAACCACTAAATCTTCCGTCCTTCCGCAATAACTACGTGTACTGCAACTTTCCCGCCGTTCTGAACTGATTGTGTCGCGACACTCCTTGGAGCATTCTCCGAAAGAAGATGGAATTGCGCTGTAGGATTTCAGCACCAGTTTCCTTCCCTTGGATCTTTGCAGAACTAAGGAAAGCTACCAACTGAATGGTCTACTGCTTGCCACCAGTATTTCTTCGGCCCTGTCGCAATAACTACAAGCAGTGCACATTCCGGTCATTCTGAGCAGATACATAAGACTCCTCGGTGTTCTCAGAATGCAGCATGAGTTGCACTTGTATCTATACCTTGCCATAAGGCTTGCTTTCTAGTTGTCACGTAACGTAGGCTTCTTTCCGCCATAAAAACTATTCCGCTTTTATTGAATTAATAGACCTGCTTAATAATATCAATCTTTGTGCACTAGCGGACAGTAAACGGAAAAGGAATTAAAGTTCAGGGGGTAGAAATAAAGACTTTAGGGTTTATCGGTGACGTAGTAATTTTGTCAGAGACTGCAAAGGATTTGGAAAATGATGAATGCAATGGATAAGGTCTTCAAAAGAGGTTATAAAATGAACAACAACAGAAGAGCATAATCGAATCAAAGTAGGCTATGCTGAGAGAATTAGTCTAGGATACCATAACGACTTTTGTTATCTGTTCTAAAGTACAGGCTGTCAATAGCAAGGAAATGTTTCCGAAAAAGAGCAGTTTGTTAACATCGAATGTATTTCAAGTATGAGGGGATCTTTTCTGAAAGTATTTGTTTGAAGAACTCTCTCAGCGAACGATAAGTGGTACTAACAACAATAGAACAAAAGATTTTTAAATGTGGTGTTGAAGAAGTATGTTGGGTGTTAGATGGCTAGATCGACAAACTAATGAAGAGATAGTGAATCGAACTGAGGTAGAGTCTCTTGGGCCCATCTATAAGTGGCAGGTTGATAGCATACAAAATGCGACCTAAGGGAATAGTTAATTTGGTAATGGAAGGAAGTATCGGAGGTAAAATATTTTTGAGGAAGAGCACTCCGCCGACTGACGATTACGACACCATAAAGATCAAAAGTTTTTCTGGCTCGATCAGTACTACGAGTAAATGTAGAAAAACGGCAGACATTATTTAGTAATATTTGCAACTCCGAATAGTTACAGGTATCTAGGCTGCTAAAAAAATAGCTTAGCGAGTGTATTTGATATCCTCATGAAATGTTGTGCTTATGCGTTTTGATGTCGCAGAAAAATTTACTTTTAAGAATAGTTCAAGATTAAAACGACTCTGTAGGTTTGTTGCGGTAGAAGAAGTTTTTATCTATATGAACACCCAACCCTACGAATAATGGACCTTATTCCCTGTATGCCTAAAATCCAAATTCGTTTGGGAAGTTTTACATTCCTTTTCAAGGAATTTCAAAACCAAATTAAATTTCTTGATTTCTGGTATTTTTGTGCCTTTAGTAATGGATTTTTAATTAATCACTCCAATTGATGATGTTGGAAGGGGAAATATGTAGTTTGACTAAACGAGGAAATTATTCCGGAAGTGATTTGGCGTAAGACACAACAGATGTAAAATTGCTGCACTTGTAAACCATTTCATTCTTACTTATTTTTCTAACCTCGTTAAATAAATATTGATGAATGTAACTACTGTTGATGATAGTTATACTATTAATACCCGTAAATACTACTTCGAGACTTCAGTGTTTGACTAATTTTCGTATTTCTTGCAAGTGATTCGAATTATGAATGATGATCCAAAAATAAGTAGTGCCACATTGAAACGGGAAGAATGCTTTTTTTGTCGTATCTCGATCTTATGTCCAGTAAAAGAACATCTTTATAAGTAAGACATTTTCGTCAAATTAAATGACAGAAATTTTATTAGTCTTAAGAGAGCTGAACTTTCGTTACAGGAAGTTTAGAATTTTGCTAACTTCTTTCGGTGTCATTTGGAACTATTCGCTCTCGCCTAGGGCGGCATGAATAAATTAATTAATTTGCAGTTGCGACAGTTTCTCCACCTCCCCACTTCTATCATTATGTTTAATTACTAAATTAATTTTTTTTTGGTTTCGTTATTTTGTGTTTCGTAACTGCTCGTAATTTGCCCACATTACTTTCATGTCGCAGTTCAGGTTATTTAGTTTTAGGTAGCTATTTCTTTTTTGTATGCTTGCCTGTCAATACTTTAGATGTGAGTAAAATGTGACTGTATGTTAGCTGAGGATACAATCTGATGCGAATCGTAAGATCAAACGTGCATATAAAACTCCAAATTAATTGAATATAGTAGGTTATTAGGATGAGGAAAACAAACAAAAAACAGAATAAGACTTACTATAGATGTATCGTTGATATTAAAAGTGTTACTTGAACCATCTTATTTCTCACTGTGAGTACAAGCTGTGTCTTGACGTAACGGAGAACAAGTTGCTGTCTCGGCGGAGACAATTGCGTGATGCACTGAACTGTGAGTTTAATGGTATTGGTTCAGACGTGGTGTCAAACGTAACAGACATCGTACGACATTCTTAACCCTGGCTCTCTGTCAAGTGGCTTGAATAAGGACGGTAGACGGATGTTGCAAGGCACAGCGCGTTGTCCGCTTTCGTGTGTCACACGCTGAACGGTCTTGTGGGCGAAAGCGAGGTCCTCTCTCTTCTTTTTTTAAGTAAGAACAGTTAAATTTTACCATAAAACTGTTAGCTTAATACATGAAGAATTGTAAATAATAGTCGTGGTTGATTATGAAAAGGCGAAATTACCCGAGTGACTATTTTCATCCTGTTGATGCGCATTGATTCACGCCATACGTTACCGCAGCACAAGACCAATTTCGTGTTTATCCTGGTGATAATATGTTATATCCCTTCTCAGGTGATTATTTGTATAGTAATTTTAATAAAATCAACTGGTGAACATCGCTATTGTAGAAGAGCGTGCAGGAGTTCTTGAAGATGGTCCATGATTAACGAACAACCTGAGAAGGAGACAAGCCTGTTCCCCTAATGAGTCTTCACGAGTTCGGCTTTAGGTACAAGTAATTATTCAAACTGTCAAACCGTAGCATATAATCTTTGTACGAACTGTATCGTTGGTATCGATATAATTAAACAGAAAGGAAAATTCAGTGACACCTCTTAGAGATACTCCAGTTACTCAACGTGAACAGTTTAAAGAAGAAACTAAATAATTACATTTGTGTTCATATAAACCGTTCTAACAATTTTTTTCATGCGGAGTATATCAGAAATCGTTAGCCGCAGAAAACCCTCAACATTACTTCATTTGTTTTATTGAATAATGAAAGCACTCATAAATTACTTCGTTACAGTGTGTCCTGATAACGTGGCTTCGTGATGTAACAAAATAAAAACTGCAAGTCAGGTTAAATAAAACTTGTATTGACGTCTGTCATGATAACACAGTTTTTTTTAAAAAAAATGTAGATTAAACTCTCGTCGGCTTTGAAAGCGTTATATGTAGAAGTCGATAATTTCTTTCTGCCCGGGGCTATTTTTTACCTAAGAAAAGTACTACGTGAGTGCAGTATTTGTCATTTTGAAAATTTAAGTTCATGAAAATATAGTGACATTTTAGTGTCCACCAACCAGACTGGCATTAAGAATGGAAATAAAATTAGAAAGAAACAAAATTTGGTTTCTTTTTGTTCAGTTCATACTCAGTGGCATTATGTATGAAATATGAATTCATTTAATAAGTGCTACGGCTGACTTTGACGGACAGTATATGGTAATAAATTCAGTTGTCGATGATTGTGGCACACAAATCCGATTGTACATACGACGAACATCTGTGGGAGATTTACTACCCCCCCCCCCCCCCCCCCCCAAAAAAAAAAAAAAAACAGACTGGAACGGTATACGGTACAGTCTTTTCGCAAATTAAGCAATAGCTTAAGTTGGTAACGTATAATAAAGTAAACAAAACTCTCGGATTAGGCCTTCTTCGGCCTGTTCTGACTG
Source organism: Schistocerca gregaria (assembly GCF_023897955.1). Taxonomy (NCBI): domain Eukaryota; kingdom Metazoa; phylum Arthropoda; class Insecta; order Orthoptera; family Acrididae; genus Schistocerca; species Schistocerca gregaria. The sequence continues at coordinate 205,277,385 of NC_064922.1, forward strand.
CCCGACTGCTGCCTACGAGGTAGTACGAAGAGCCGTGTATGCTAGTGAGATACATGATCAGCATGCCGCGAATTCCTCCAGCCGTTATTGCCAGTAGATGAATCTCGATGATACCGCTGCTTATTTATGTAAGCTAGCTACGCTAACATTTTTTCTTCGTTCTGTTTTTTTTTTTCTGGTCATTTTTCGTCGTTAGGTCTGTGCGGATGTCGCATGACACCTCTTCAAGCTCATCATTGAAAACTTTATTAAGGTTTAATTTTTTTATTTATTTATGTGTAGCCAGCCACCTGACCGAACATGCTGGGATACTGTGCCGGCCCATTCGGCTACAGACGCGGCCAGGTGGTACCAATTAATCACAGAAATACTTCGAATTGTTATAGTCTAGTGGAGGCAATCTCTGTGGCAGGCGGATGTGACGTTGGCGCTGGAAGAGCCCGGCAGTGCATGGAGACGATCTATTCTGTTTCGCTTTGTATGAGATCCACAAGTATAGTAACCCCATATATTATTTTAATAATCAACATTGAGTGGTAAGGGTACTTTTACTTTACCCTATATGAATATCAGCTAACAATTTAATCTATGTTAGGATAAGTACATTATCAGAAGTTTTCGTTAGCGAGTACTTTTACAATAATTTATTGACCTCATGGCAGAAGATTTAAATCTAAGCTCGACATCAGCGTTTCTTGAGAACACTTTGCTATTTAAATCCGTTCTTAGTAAAATTTTTCTCCTTATCGGCATTTGCCCGTATCTTCTGGAGTCACGGTACCATCTTCGAAGCCCTTGGGGCGCTTATTAATTTGGCTTCTCTTGTATTTCATTTATTGGCATAAAACGGTTATATAAACCTATAAATAAAGTATTAAACGTAATTTTTCAGTGGAAAGGTCTTGAAATTGGGAGAGATTTACATCTGAATACGAATTGCATGAGGGAATTATAAAAGTAATATCTGCTTGCAGAGCTAGATATTGCTCTACACTTGGTTGGTGACTACTGAATATAAATATCAGATGAGGCATGTAAATGAGTACGGGAGACTGTTAACAGGCTGGCGCCGACTCATATGCAACACTTGCTTAATTAGAATACAGTGTAGCAGAGCGAGAAAATAAAGAAATCACAAGCGGCTGGTTAAAAGTGGGATCAATTATCTTCAGTTTCTTAGTGTTTAATATTAAAACGTTGGAACGTTCTCGCCAATGTTAGAAGTATAAATAAACTCTTAGTAATGTTGAATACTTTCGATAATGTTAGCAAAGCTAAACATGGTTTTGTGTGTTAGTACTAATTACAAATTATGTAAGGAAATCAGAAGTTGTTTGAGCATACTTTTTGTTTTTCTCAGTTGTTCGAATTTCAGTTTTGTGGTTAACATTGCAGTCTTCAGAAATTACCATTTTTGTACGTGAGGTAATAGAGTAACTACACAAAAAGTCACAACTAAAACATAGTTCGCCATATCCGGCCTTACAGAGAGTACTCCTTACTTTTTTTTACAAAAAAAAGTACGTATTTACTTAAATCAACCTAAGGGTGTCCACGGAGGAATGGTCAGTTTTCAGGGATATGACGGCAACGATCACTCGAAGCACCGAGCGAGGTGGCGTGGTGGTTAGCACACTAGACTCTCGTTCGGAAGGACGACGGTTCAATCGCGCGTCCGACCATCCTAATTTAGGTTTTCCGTGATTTCCCTAGATCACTTCGGGCAAATGCCGGGATGGTTCCTTTGAAAGGGCACGGCCGATTTCCTTCTCTAATCGAGCTTGTGTTCCGTCTCTAATGACCTCGTTCTCGACGGGACGTTAAACACCAATATCCTCCTCCTCCATTCAAAGCAAAAATGTCTAGCAAATGTGGGAGGAAGTAATGTGGACGAAAAGAAGCAAAAATTGTGAAGTAAACACGAGCTCTAAATTGCTTGCCTTAAGAACTCGGAACACCTTTTTTAGTAAAAGAGCCGCGTTTCACAGTGGTGAGGATGAAAATCTGCTCACAGGTCTAAGATATGCACTTTAGAGCGTTTGTTTCTTGTTTTGGCGCATGCTACAACCTTTCAAAAAATGGAAAGCAAAGAGCTTGCAGTAGAAAAGATTGTTTCACAGTATCAAAGATGAAGAAGTGTTCATGGATCTTAAGGTATCCGTTTTAGAGCCCACATTCACTAGACATGATCGTTCTTATCCCTGTTTGTTGAATATTCATTCTGGGACGCACTGTGTAACAAGGACCGTGAAGGAATCGAAATTACGATGTAATAAAAATACGGAGTACATTGGTTAGAGATAATGACAAATCTATTGGTATACAAGAGTATTAGGACAGATAATTTTACTAGAACAAGCAGCATTTATTGCTAGTGGGTTCGGTACCTGAACAGTCACCATGTCTGAGTGCCACGCGGACGAGCCGTGATCGATTCCTGGCGCTGCCAAGAGTTTTTCTTTGGAGCAGTGTACCTCATAAAACATAATGACAAGAGGGACAGTAGACAAGAAAATAACTCACTTAAGGATTAGCCATTAAAAGCTAGGAGACTGGCGTGTAAAGAACGTCTCACAACGGATACTGCCGTCCAATAACGCTTTAGGCTAATGGTGAAGAAGTAGCGGTCAGTAGTGTCGCCTGATTCCATAGGCATGAGCGCGGAGTTGGGCGTACGTTAATGCACTGATTAAATAATGTTTTACCCAAAGTGCTTAAAGGTTTCTCACCGTACGCCCACAAAAAATGATTATTCTAAAGCTCATTCAATGACGAAAGTGACGACGAGGGGCAGTGTTGGTGCCATTACCCGGGAGCATCAGGATGTACCGAGATGCCTACGGTGTAACCCTTGGTCATCTGCTTGCCGGCTGAACACTTAGTAAGATCCATCGACTCAGCGATGGTGAGACTTACTCACTGCGACGGAGCGCCGACGCCAGCAGGTACACCGTGGCGCCGAGGGGTATGTAAGCCGACGATGCGTTGTCTCATCTCTCGGAAGCTTGTCTCATATGTCGGAAGCAGCCTTCTGCGAATCTTGCAGCGTGGTAATGTGTAAGGCGAAACTGATGATTCGCGGAGTTAACCCTCTCGCATTTTTCTCACAGGTGCAGTTTTTCCAGGGAGATATCGTCCCAGAATTAAATAAAAAAATATTTCCCATCCCCATTCTTAATGATTTTTTTTCAGTGGGTTACTACTCGAACAGCCCGCTATACCTTTACCGACGGGGAATGGAAAGTATAAAAACAATTATTGCAATTCAAACAAAAGTGTTTGGGAGCGGGTGCCTAGAACCACATTCAGACATTCTCTACCGTTCTACTGTAGAATAGCATTCGGGAAATATGAACACCTAAATCTTGCCGTGCGAGTTTAGAAGCATTTTGACATTCGGAGGAGAAAGTTGGTGATCGAAATTTCGTTAAAAAAATCTCTCCGCAACGAAAAATTCCTTTGCTTTTATGATTGCATCCTCAACTCCCTTTCGTATACGCTATACTCTCTCCCGCATATCGTGATAATAAAATTCGGCATCCATTCTTTTAACTTTTTCCAAGAAAGGAAGGAGTAGAGTTTAAAGGCCCGTCGATAACGTGGCCATTAGAGACGGAGCACATACACGGATTATTACAGGATGGGGTAAGAAATCGTCCATACCGTTTTCAGAGGAATCATCCCGGCATTTGGCTGGAGCGATTCAGAGAAATTACGGGAAATCTAAATCTGGATGGCCGGACGGGAGTTTGAACCGTCGTCCTCCCGAATGAAAGTCCAATGTACTGACCACTCCACCACTTTCTCGATGTCTTTCGTCAGTCCTATCTGCTAAGTAACCCATACCACGCAGGAATGCTCCAGAAGGGGACAGGCAAGCGTAGAATCCGGTTAACATTTGATACGTGATATGATTAGAAAATAACCGTAGCACTCGTGAACACAGAGGCAGATTGTTCCTTCCTGATATTGTCTTAACGATCTGGTTCTCACAGGTATTGGTTGGTGTAGCTTTTCGAAAATGTAACATAAATGCTCAGGCACCTGACTTGGTGATGTATGAAAGAAAAGACGACGTAGTTTTTGCGAAACTTTGTTCGCTGAATTAACAGAGCTAGTATTCGAGGAAGACTGGAAAGTAATCCCCATGCCTCTGCCGTAGAAAAAGAAAACAAAATAGAACAGAACACCTATTGAGCTATACTGTCATCTCGCATACTAAAAGGAAATAGGGCAGAAACCCGCTGAATTGTAACGGAGTACCCCAGCCAAGCACTGTACAGTAGTTTGTGACATGTATACTGAGACTGAACGAAATAACAAGAGCACCGGTAAAAAGAATCAAAATCTTTATTAGTAGGCTTTTGGGACTCTTTTCGTATGAATATAGCTTGTATGCGACATTGTGCGGGAAAATACAAGTAAGGCCCAATAGGCAGAAGGATACATACTCACCATTTCTACAAAAAGGTCGCGAATTTCGAGTGCGTGCTTGGATAAATAAATCGATTGCGTAGTTAGTCCTCCAAAATATCGTATAAAATTTGAATCATATACAGATCAGGGGACAGAGAGGGCGCACGGAACATGTCGTTCTTCATCGTCTACGTTAATTCGTTCTCTGACAACTACGGAAGTGTAATGGAAGCAGTACAATATTCGATCACCAGCAAAAATGGCAGAATACTAACATGATCTCGCTGTGTAACTCGCCCATTGAAGACAACATATGGGCGAAGACCGCGGTGCGACAGGACGTTCAGGAGCATCAGTGAACTATCGCCGCGCTTCACAGTATCACAGAAACAGAAGAAAGTATAAGCTCCTCTTGCCCCAAACACAAACGCGTTCATTGGTCGGGTATAATGTCAGCGACAATTCGCGTAATCAGATGACAGTCTCTCATTTTTTATTGTGTCCAATTTGAATGCTCGCAACATAAGATTCGTCGTTTTGGTGCGCTATAAGGCGATATCAACGATTTTGGAGTAGTCGCTGTGTCGTGTAAATTTGCCACCTGCAGTTCATATTGTATACATCAGATATTTAACTGAACGGTCATCCGTGGGGTTACTGTGACCTTCAGTGTAACTGTGTCGGACCTCTTCTGTAGAAGATGCCACGGCCTATACACAATGAAAGGAAAAAAATCGCTGCAACAAGAAGGTGTTGTGCGACATAAACGAAAGCTGGTAGGCGTCTTTCTACATCTTAAAAAATGATGTCTATTCCAACTTCGCTCCAGGCGCGTAAGTGTGCCGCTAGTAGCCCCAGTATGAGCATGCAAATCAGATTTGCTGTAAAATCACGCTGCAACGGTCGTAAACATTAGTTACGTTTGATTTTGGACGTGGTGAGTTGATGTTAGTCAAGAATGCCTTTACTGCGACAAAGAGCCATTATAAACACCTCACTGGATTTAAACGAGGTTGGGTAATAGGGCTCAGAGAAACTGGGTGTTCCATATGGGATATTGCAGAAAGACTTGGCGGGAATCTAGCCACTCTAAATGGTTGATGGCAGCGGGGGCCACGAGAATGTACGGTCGCAAGAAGACCGGATTCCGGACGGCTACTTGGCACTACAGAGAGGAAAGAGGATCGTGTTCGGCGTGTGGCTCTGGTGCATCGTTCTGCAGCTGCAGCAGCAGCTTGAGCAACAGTTGCCACCATAGTGGCGCAACGAACTGTTACACATTGCTTACTTCAAGGGCAGCTCCGAGCAAGACCCCCTACTGTAGCTTGCAGTCCAATGACCCCAAATTACCGCCATTTTCGGTGTCAAGCGAGAGCTTATTGGAGGGCAGGGTGGAGGCCTGTTGCGGTTTCTGATGAAAGCTGGTTGTTCCTCGGTGCCGGTGTTGGTTAGAAGGACGCCAGTTGATGGCCTGCAGCCGACCTGTCTGCGTGCTAGGCATACTGGACCTACACCTGGAGTTATGATCTGGGATGCGATTTCGTATGACACCAGTACCACTTTAGTGGTAGTCCTACATACCATGAATGCCAATTTGTACGTCAGTCTGGTGATTCGACCTTGTGCTGCTATTCATGAACAGCATTCCAAGGGCGTTTTCCAACAGGATAATGCTTACTCATATACTGCTGTTGTAACCCGGTATGCTCTACGGAGTGTCGGCATATTGCCTTGGCCTCCTCGGTCACCAGATTTATCTCCAATCGAGCACGTGTGGAAAATCATCTGACGACAACTCCAGTTTTATCCACAAAGAGCATTAACTGTCCCTGTATTGACCGACCAAGTGCAATAGGCATGGAACTCCATCCCATAAACTGACATCCGGCACCCTTACAAGACAATGCATTCACATTTGTATGGTTGCATTCAACTTTCTGGCACTTACACCAGTTATTAACGCACCAGAAATTCACATTTGCAGTAGCTGTTCTCGCGCTTACCTTAACCTGTGATGTTTCAATATTAATCACTTAAATATGTTACCTAGAAAAATGCTTTCCCGAAATTTCATGTTTCTACATTAATTATTTTTGGGTGCTGCCTTGTTTTTCGTCAGTGTTCAATGGCTCTGAGCACTATGGGACTTAACAGCTGTGGTCATCAGTCCCCTAGAACTTAGAACTACTTAAACCTAACGACATCACACACATCCATGCCCGAGGCAGGATTCGAACCTGCGACCGTAGCAGTCGCGCGGTTCCGGACTGCGCGCCTAGAACCGCGAGACCACCGCGGCCAGCTTTCGTCAGTGTAGTTGAAGGCTGATAGCTACTACGCGATGTTGCTACAACTGTCGATGGCCACATGCCTGAATGCAAAGTATTAATCTTCCACAACCTATAGTGTTTAATAAAGGACATACTGCAAGAGGCGGTCTATACGAGAAGTAACTATAAAGTTACAATTATCACCTAAAAAAAATAGGTAATTTAAGTTTTGTTTGTTTGGAAGTACTTGTCTGCAGATGTGCAGCCCTAGCACAGTAACGCCCACACGGGTAGAGGAAGAAAACAAGATGAGACAGCTCATTAAAAAGTGGAATATCGTGCGGTAATTCGTTTTCAGCAGCAGCGCAAATGTTACAGCTGTAGTGAGTTGTGTCCGGAGGACTAAATGAGTCATCTGACGCAACTTCAGTGCTTCAGCTGCCACTGAAAACGAATTACACATGATACTCCACTTTATCAGTGGGCTACGCCATGTTGTGCCAGCGTACTGTGTCCGGAATTTTTTATGCGTACCTGTAACGAAGATAAGTATCTGCAAACAAAAAACTTATTACGTAACTTCTTTTTTTGGAGATGTTAATTAAAATCGTTGTCACTACCACTTGCATTTACTGAAGTTGGTTTGTGACTGGAGTCCAGTGCACCTCGAATGAGGGGTTGTGGTTTAACCATTGCCGTGCCGGTATCGCAGTTCCCTGTAGCACCGCAAAGTAAACAAGGCGATTGTCCTTTTTCAGCATCAGTAAAAGAGTAAGCGATTGCAGAAGATGAAAGTGCAGTGGAAATAAGTAGCGACATAGGTAAGATGCACTGCTGGTCTTGTCACTGTGCAGTGGGCGGCGCTGCAGAGAACACACGAGGCGAGACAGGCCAAAGCGTGGCGAGGCGAGCCGAGGTGGTGAGCGGACGCGGGTGTGCGCTCGCTGCGTACACAGTGTTCAAGGCCGGCCGTCATCCCGGCTGGGCCGCAGCTATTTATATCCCGGCCTCTGTTCCGCGCACACCTGTGCCGCTAACGCGCCTTGCGCCTTCCAGCCGCTACTCGCTACTCCTCTGAGTCGTTTGCCTCATTATCCTGCTCGCAGCACGGAATATCGAGCCCTCGGCGGGCTCACTTGCTGCACGTCAACAACAACGACTGAGACCAAATGCTGCTTTTACCATAACCTTGGAATCCAACAGCCTATATCGCCGACGTTAGTCTGTTGTAGAGTTCTGGAACTCGTTTTGTGCTCGAGTATTTTGACCTTTGTGGAGGCCGAGAATTTCCCTTGTAAGGATCGACATAGATTCCGCAAGCAATGATCGCATGGAACCCAGCGGGCTCCGTTCGTCCACTGGACTCAAAAGGCAGTAGATGCTTGCTTGAAATTGTTTCCGTGCTCCTTGAACACCGGAAGGCGTTCGACGCAGTACTGTACTGTCGCCTAATGAATAGAAGACGAGCGTGCGGAATATCAGACCAGTTCTCTGATTAGACGGAAAAGCTCCAGGTACAAAGAAATCAGCATGTCACTCTTAACGGACAGTAACCATCAGACATAAAAGTAACCTCGAAGCGCACCCCAAGGGAGTAGTTTAGGACCATTAATGTTAACAATGAAAGTAAGTGACCTAGTACATTACGTCGGAAGCTCTATAATACGGCCCGCAGATGTTGCTGTTGTACATACAAAAGTAGAACTCTCACTCGCCGTTCTGAAGTGTTTAGAAGCCCAAGTCCCACATCAAATAGGTGAATACCAAGGGGGCTTCATAATAAGTTGCTCAACAGCCTAACAGATCGACAACCTCAAAACAATAATCAGATATTTATAATCTAAGGTCCAAAAACTGCGCGTTAGTCTTTGTGGACTTCAAGAAGGTATACGACTCCATAGTCCGGGAGGTCCTGCTGAACATCCCAAACGAGGTCGGAGTTGACCTTAAACTGCAGGCATTAATTAGAGCTACCCTAACAGATACAAAATCCAAAGTAAGATTCCTCGGGTGTCTCTCGGATTTCTTTGATGTCAAAACAGGGGTCCTTGAAAATATCATCAGAACCTGGCGCGAAAGATTAATGGAAACCAACTATAGCGCGTTGCGAATTGGAACCAAATCTAAGGGGATCGAGGTAGACTTCTTGGCTTTTGCCGATGACGTTGCCATTCTATCAAACGACGTAAACACCAGAAGAGTTCCAATCGAAATGTTAAAAGAAATCGCTGAACAAAGTTGTCTGCGAATACCATCTGAGAAAACAGAAGTCATGACTAACATTATAGAAGCCTCACCAAAACTCCTTAAGAAATATGGGTCATTGCCCGGGTAGACAAATTCAAGTACCAGGGTGAGATCATCAAGAAAAGATCATTAGAAGAATATTAGGATCCAAGTAGAAGAATGGCATCCATCAAAACAGAACCAATAAGGAAGTTTGCAGTAAAATTGGAAAAATTTCAGACACAATCCGTAAAAGACGGTCACGATTTTATGGTCACTCAAACGAATGTACGGAAATAGATTAATCAAAAATATATTTATCTTTTTTGATTAAAAACCAAAAACTACGATGCCATGGTTTAAAAACACAAAAGAAGACGTCCAGATAGTACATATCAAATCCGAAGAGGCTTTTGACAGAGTTCTTTTCCGAAAGAAAAAGGAATAACCCGAGACGAACAACCGTACAGAAGACACGGTGTCCTTTGGACAGAAGAGCACAAGCAGACCCACTCACAACAAATGAGGGAAATCTGGACTCAGAAAAAAGCCAGGTTCAGTGCTAAGTGCAACAAGACTTAACGTGGGCCTAGATGGCCCCAACGAATAAATAAATAAATAAATAAAGCAGAACTCTAGAAAAACGCTTGGTGCAGCAACTGACCTTCAACATAAACATTTGAACGTATTGTGCATTAGTAGGTGGAATGATCGGTTATTGTGTGATTATACTAGTATTGAACAAGCATTGGAAACAGATATATTCATTAAATATCTGGGGTATGCGTACAGAGAGATTTAGAATGGCACGACCATATAAAACAAATCGCACGAAAGGCAGATGCCGGACAGAGATTCATTGGAATAAACCTTAGTTGCTACCCCCAGGAAAAAGCTAACATGGAGATCACTAAATCGTCTTCGCCTGGACATTGGCCGAAGTAAAACTACCATGTTAGAATGGGGACTCTGCGACAACCAAGGTGTGCCCTATACTTGTGGTGCAGAACAGACGATGATCCACTTCCTTCATTGCTCCATTTACGCCATCTCCTCAGGTGTCATTACGCAAGAACATCAGGCATCAGGAAGCCCAAATTCAGTGCACTTCATTTAAATGGTATTCATCGACACGTTAAGAAGAAAAATGGAATAATCCCCACACAGAATGTAGTCTAACGTTTAGAGAGGTAACTTAGAAAAGACTCATTCGACTATTGCTTGAATTTTGCCCGTCAGTTTGGGACTCTTAGCAGATATGGTTGATGGATGACGTAGAGAAGATCCACACAGGTTCGTTTAGTAAGCGCGACAGCGTCATGGAGGTGCTCTCCCAACTCCAATAGCAGGTGTTACAGGAAAGACATTGTGCACGTCGTTTATTGTTGAAACTCCGAGAGCGATAGTTCCAAGAAGAGTCGGGCAACATATTACTTCCTCACATACACATCTTGCAAAATGACTACGGCTAGAAAATCCCAGAAATTGCCTCACGCGAATTTTTACCGACAGTCGTTCTTCCCATGCACCGTTTACGGATGAAAATGATGGTGTACCAGGAGTACATTCCGCCGCAAGCCGTATAGTAGCTCGCGGGGTATAAATGGAGATGTAGGACGGCCGAGATTCTGTAGGATGCAGAAATCATATTGATCGGAAGAGGATGGATAGCAAGCGACAGGAATTGCGTCAAACCAAACTTACGGTTGAAGACCGGTAAAACTACTTCATCGTCACCTGTTATATTTCCAATTCCATTGACGGAAGGAGCTATGGAAAATGGCTGCTTATATGCCTCTGTGCTAGCTGTGATTTGCCAGTTTTATCTTGTCGTTACGTAAGGAAATGGTATTTAGGTGCCCCAAGATTAATCATGAATGTCATACTGAAAACAAGTTCGTGAAATTTTCTCTGGTTTCTTTATTTGGCGGTCCGCCTCATCAGAGATCTCAGCACTCCTCTTTTTAATTTTGTTGGCTTTAATAGTTACATTTTACACCTCCATTCTATGAATAATCCGCGTGTTTACTCACTCACCTGTAATACCTCATATTCAAGGTCTTTCTTTGCCACACACATACTTGGCGAACTTTTACAGCAATGGCTAGATACATGATGACGTATCGTACATAGACAGTAACACTTGCAAAATTAACAGATTTGTGTGCGTTACCAAGAGATTAATGAACCAAAATTTTGGTTAAGATGTCGTATCCGTAGTAAAGGGCTAGGCACGCTCAGAAGCCGTTGAAGAGCTAGACACGGTCAGAAGCCCACTTCCACTGGCGCGAGGAGATTTGACAACAACTTCATCACTCCTTGATGTTCTCCCGCCATGCAAAGAAAGCTGGGACCAATCCGCGCTGCTTTTATTTGTGTACGATCGGAGCTCAGAATCAACCAACTTGATATTATTTTCGCACCATCAGTATCTCCAACCATTAAATGTTTTCGCAGACTGCGATTACCGTACCACCACAGCTATATACTTTACTGGAAAGAAATGAAAATTTGTCCCGGACCAGAACTCGAAACCGGATTTCCCACTTTACGCAAGCGGTCGCGGTAACCGACTCGGGGGATCACATAACTGTGCGAGCACTGTGGGTATCAGGCACTGGAAGATGTGGATGTTTGGGTCTGTCCGTGAACCGTGCTCGGATAGCCGAAGGGATTAGGGCGACCGCTCGCGTAAACCGGGAAATCCGAGTTCGAGTCCCGGTCCGGCACAAATTTTCATTGGTTTTCAGTAAAGTCTATAGCTGTCTTACGATTTAATACGACTATAAATCGTCAGCAATGGTCGAACTATACAGACACCGTCAAATACAGAGACTGTACTAAGTATCGGTAACCAGCTGACGTGGCTCAGGAATATACGAATTGTGTATGCTCGGACATAATTTTATATTGCAGGATTGGAAGAAAAAATAGATAATATCGAAAAAAGAGCCACCACTCGTTCCACCACTGATTCCTTTAGTAAGTGCGAAAACGCCAAGGATATGCACATCCAACTCCAGTGACAGATTACTGCTGAATTCCAAGAGCGTACGTTCCTACAAGAGTCAACAAACCTATCGTTTCGTCGTACGTATAGCTCTCGAAAGGACCATGTAGGTAAAGTTAGACACATTCGTGCACACACGACGACTTACAATTTGTTCTTTTTTCCACGCTGCATTGGCAAATGGAACACGGAAGGAGGGCAGTGACGGGAGTACGCAAAGTACCCATACTTTGCGGAGTATTGGCGTAGATATAGATGCAGAGCTGCTTGCCAAACCCTGTGAAACTTCACGCTGAGTTCATGGGCCCCGCGATGCGTGAACCACCCTGCAGCTGAGGCCTCTATTGTGTAGCTCTACTGTCGCACCGAGTGACGCTGCGGCGCGCCCCTACGCTGCCGGCTGTCATTGGCTTGCTTCGCAGTCCGTCCCCGACTATCCTTGTACGGCTTACTACATAAGCTGCAGCCACACGGGATGTGGCATCAGTCAGGAATGCGCTGATGGAGAGAGACTGTTTGGCATGATCGTAAGGTACGTGTGTCGCGACGTGTTCGTATGCAACCGTAGCGTAGTCCAAGGCCAGTACAACAGTTTTCGAAATGGACAAGTGTAAACTAACTTTCCATTTTGCCAAAGACGCAAGTAAAACCTCCACCAGATATTGCCTGTTACATTAATTTGTACACACACACACACACACACACAAATGCATACACGAACAGATAACAGATACTTCAATAATTACACTCGAAAGTTTGGCAATAACATTCGATCTTTGGCAAAAGCATTTGACAGTCGGCAACAGAAACCAAAACATTGCATTCAAACAAGCGTTCAGTTCATAGTGCTGTGGAATGTGAAAAAAACCGCAAATTGGCATTCATAAGAAGGAGAACAACACCAAAAATGCAATTTAAGCAACTGTCCACGCAACCTGTAAGTACAGTTCAAAACAAAATTTCAAATGGCTATGAGCACTATGGGACTTAAGATCTATGGTCATCAGTCCCCTAGAACTTAGAACTACTTAAACCTAACCAACCTAAGGACAGTTCAAAACATTACTACTTAACAGGAAATACCAACCACCAGAACTGTTTATAACCTATAGGGACAGTGACAAAAATGTAAATTAAATAGCTAACATATGTACATATTCCAGGCCACTGATAATGCCTTGCAGAAAATAAAGGCGAAACGCATATGGCACTAAAATTGTGTTTTATTCAGTTGCTGTCAGAAGGTCCGTAAGTAAAAATTATCAATATACCGTAATATTACACGCAACTGAGGAAGACAGGACTACAAAAGTTGAACGGGAGAGAATACGTAGCATTGTACCATAAATTATGATTCCTTCGCGTTCCAGTCGGATACCGAGCGCAAGAAGAATATTTAGATTCCTCTGTGTGCCAGGTGATTAGTGTTGTCTTCGCGGACACTATGGAAAGGATATGCAGGCGGCTGTAGAATACCTCTGGATTCTTCACTGAATACTGTTTGCTGAAACTTTGTAAATAGCCTTTGGCGTCTGTCAGTTCTAACTTTTCAGCGTTTCCGCGAACCTTTCTCATGAACCAAACAACCCTGTGACCATTTGTTACAACTTTTTTTTGTGTACGTTTAGAATCTCCTGTTCGGCCAATTTGTTATGGGTCCCATACACTTGAGCAATATTCTAAACTGAAATGGTCGATTTTTTCGTAATTCTGCACGATCGTGTACATCGAGGTGACAAAATCCATGGGATAGCGATATGCACGTGTGCAGATGGCGGTAGCATCGCGTACACTATGCATAAAAGGGCAGTGCATTGGCGGAGCTGTCACTTGTACTCCTGTGATACATGTGAAAACCTTTCCGACATGATTATGGCCACACGACGGGAATTAACAGACTTTGAACGCGGAATGGTAGTTGGAGCTAGACGCATTGGATATACCATTTCCGAATTCGTTAGGGAAGTCAGTATTCCAGGGATCCACAATGTCAATAATGTGCCGAGAATACCAAATTTCAAGCATTACCTCGCCCCACGGACAACGCAGAGGTCGACGAACTTCACTTAATGATCCGAGAGCAACGGCGTTTGCATTGTGCTAACAGACAAGCAACACTGTGTGAAATAAGCGCAGAAATCAGTATGGGACGTGTCCGCTAGGACAGTGCACCGAAATCTGGCATTAATGGGCTATGGCAGCAGACAACAGACGCGAGTCGCTTGGCTAACAGCACGACATCACCTGCAGCGCCTTTCCTCGGCACGTGAGCATATCGGTTGGAACCTAGACAACTGCAAAACCGTGGCCTCGGCAGGTAGGCCCTGATTTCGGTTGGTACGAGCTGATGGTAGGATTTGAGTGTGATGCAGACCGCATGGATCCAAGTTGTCAACAAGGCACCGTGCAGTCTGGTGGCAGTGTTGAAGTGGAATGGACTGGGTCCTCTGGTCAAACTGAACCGATCATCGACTGGAAATGGTTAGGTTCGACTACTTGGAGACCACTTGCAGCCATTCGTGGAACTGACATTCGTATACAACGATGAAATTTGTATGGATGACAATGCGCCATGTCACCGGGCCACAGTTGTTCGCAATTGGTTTGAAGAACATTCTGGACAATTTGAGCGAATGATCTGCCCACCCAGATCGCCTGACATGAATTCCTTTGAACATTTATGGGACATTGGGTAAGTTGGTGCACAAATTTCTGCACCGACAACGCTTTCGCAATTACGGACGGCTGTAGAGGCAGCATGGCTCACTGTTTCAGCAGGGGCTTCCAACGACTTGTTGAGTCCGTGCCTCGTCGAGTTGCTGCACTACACCGGGCAAAAGGAGGTCCGACGCGATATTAGGAGGTATCCCGTGACTTTTGGCACCTCAGCGTCTATTGCAGACTGCAGAGTGTCGATCCCCTCTGTAAGTTGCTAAGTTGCTGGATAAAAAGCTTGTTAGGGTTATACTCTCACAGTTGGAAGCACTGCACGGGCGAAGCCACACTCAAAGTTTTCGTTGCCACTGCTGTGCAGAAACTTCTTAGCTCAAAAGGAGAAACATGACTCATAGTTGTGTGGCAAAGTATACGTCAGGTCAAGTGGCATTATTGACAGCAGATATGAGTTATCATTGAACGCACATTTAAAATTTCCACGTGCTTATGGTGGCAGTGTATTTAAAATATCTTCAACTAGTTCCTTAAACTCGACCGTTCAAGCAGCATCATTGACAGTTCCGTGCCGGAAACTATCTTGCCCTTTTAAATCTACTTTAATCGAGCGTCATTCGCTGCACGGCGGGATGCTTGTTTTTCCTCGCACATTTCGCGGCACTGCGTTAATGGAGCAGGTTGCCCGTTATCCCGCTCATGACGGCCGGCGGTAGAGACGGGGTAATATTAAGGCGGCGCGCCGGCTTTGAGATCGCGGGGTACGCCGTTCAGTAACGGGGCTGCGCCTCGTTTTATTTGTTCCGCGCTCGCGAGGCGAGTTGGCGTCCCGGTCATTAGAAGCTGGTATAACCAGCGGAGCAACGTAAGCACAATGGCAGGATCGTGCCCACGTAATTTTTTAACGAGAGCCGGGCGTTTAATATATTTGTCCGTGAAATTGGTGTCGCGCAAGTAATACGCAGAATACTTCAGTGGATTTCTAATAATTTGTATTTTATGAAGTGAAATAAATTGCCTGAGGTGTACTGAATATAGAGAAAACTGGATGAGATTATGTAGCATGCAATGACATGAAATGATATTAGCGAAAACCGCTCGGAATTGTTGAGCGTATAATAAAAGTAATACAGTGTTACAATTGGGAATCTATTCCACACAGGGAATCTGACAGAGACTTAAGTGTGAATAGCAGAGAAATCACGTAGATGTAGATGTAGATTTCCCGCTTTCCGCGAGCAGTTGTAGTAGAGGGCCGTAGCACAAGCTGCCACAAGAAGTGTGCAGGGCGACATGGTGACGCTGAGACAAGTAATTTAATATACATGGGGCAGCAAATGTCGGGAAATACCCCAAAAGTGTATGACTAGATAACGTACCTCGCCGCACGTGCAGCGGTTGAGCCCATCAGTCAGTCGTACTTCCTCATAACAAAGCAAATCAAGTACACTACTGGCCATTAAAATTGCCACACCACGAAGATGACGTGCTACAGACACGAAATTTAACCGACGGGAAGAAGATGCTGTGACATGCAAAAGATTAGCTTTTCAGAGCATTCACACTAGTTTGGCGCCGATGGCGACATCTACAACGTGCTGACATGAGAAACGTTTTCAACCGATTTGTGATACACAAACCGCAGTTGACCGGCGTTGCCTGGTGAAACGTTGTTGTGATGCCTTGTGTAAGGAGAAGAAATGCGTACCATCACGTTTCCGTCTTTGATAAAGGTCGGATTGTAGCCTATCGCGATTGCGGTTTATCGTATCGCGACATTGTTGCTTGCGTTGGTCGAGATCCAATGACTGTTAGCAGAATATGGAATCGGTGGGTTTCCAACGGCCTCGTATCACTAGCAGTCGAGATGACAGGTATCTTATCCGCATGGCTGTAACGGATCGTGCAGCCATGTCTCGATCCCTGAGTCAACAGATGGGGACGTTTGCAAGACAACAACCATCTGCACGAACAGTTCGACGACGTTTATAGCAGCATAGACTGTCAGCTCGGAGACCGTAGCTGCGGTTACCCTTGACGCTGCATCACAGACAGGAGCGCCTGTGATGGTGTACTCAACGACGAACCTGGGTGCACGAATGGCAAAACGCCATTTTTTCGGATGAATCCAGGATCTGTTTACAGCATCATAATGGTCGCATCCATGTTTGGCGACATCGCGGTGAACGCACATTGGAAACCTGTATTCGTCATCGCCATGCTGGCGTATCACCCGGCGTGATGGTATGGTGTGCCATTGGTTACACGTCTCGGTCACTTCTTGTTCGCATCGATGGCACTTTGAACAGTGGACGTTACATTTCAGATGTGTTACGACCCGTGGCTCTACTCTTCCTTCAGTCCCTGCGAAACCCTACATTTCAGCAGGATAATGCACGACCGCATGTTGTAGGCCCTGTACGGAAAATGCTCGACTGCTGCCCTGGCCAGCACATTCTCCAGATCTGCCACCAGTTGAAAACGTCTTGTAAATGGTGGCCGAGCAACTGGCTCGTCACAATACGCCAGTCACTATTCTTGATGAACTGAGGTATCATGTTGAAGCTGCATGGGCAGCTGTACCTGTATACGCCATCCAAGCTCTGTTCGACTCAATGCCCAGGCGTATCAAGGCCGTTATTACAGCCAGAGGGTACTGATTTCTCAGGATCTATGCACCCAAATTGCGTGAAAATATAATCACATGTCAGTTCTAGTATAATATATTTGTCCAATGAATGCCCGTTTATCATCTGTATTTCTTCTTTGTGTAGCAATTTTAATGGCCAGTAGTGTATTCACGTCGGTGCATCTCGGCGGCTACGCGCGCGACTTTAACGCCTGGGGCTCAGAGTTAAGAGTCATGCGTGTAGCAGGCAATATCATTTTCATTGCCTGGGGGCAGTTATGTGTTTCAATTGAGGTATTCACTTACTAATTTATTTGCCGGTCTCGCGTTGTCCGCTGGTTTATTGCGAATTACGGGGTAACAAAATTCCACCGTATTGTGTCACAAATAAGTGAGTGTAAGCTCCCGAATTGCGTGATTATCAATAAATAGCATACGTTTTCTTTACAACATAACCTTTGTAAACAAAAAAAGATGGGAGGAAACGGAAAGAAGAACTAAATAAGAACAGATTTTGTTTGGCTACAAGCAGGACAATAATTTTGTAATTTCTACATTTACAACAGATCACATTTACAAAATGTGTTCGAAATTTGCGCCGTTAGGTTGAATGCAAGTATTGTATTGCTCAGTCATCCCTTCACTCTCGCGCTCGAAATTGCTGTCCGTATTTGGCACGTGGCGTCACATGTTCCTCTTTTGTCATCCACTTTCTGGGTATTTTCCAACATTTGCGACCACATGCATATTATGCGTATTACCACATGCGTATTACCACATGCGTCGCTTCGGGGATTCAAACGTTAACAAGAATCACCCTGTACATGAACTGAACTAAACTCATGGAAATTAAGTGAATGTGGAGTCAATCGAAATGAAATTAAAGATTGAGTTTGGCGTGGAAGCTTGCTCAGATGACATATGTTTAAGGAGACTGCTTCCGAAAAGCATCTATTCATGTCAGTGCCTCTTCATCGGCTTTGTTCCCGTTGATTCCATTCCATTTTACTCCAGAGAATTTGAGTGGGTTCATATATATCCGCTCTGCTAAAGTAAGCTTCGATCCTTCACTAGATTCCATCCTCTAGTGGTGTTTTTCCAACATGCCCCATGAGAGAATCTGTAAATTTAGTGATCGGAAATTGTAAGGGTGTTTTCGGTAACGGTACGCAGATGTGTGCTTGATCCTTTATTGTCTTCTAACTATTTATGCACCAGTATGTTATTTAAACCCCTACTTCACTGAAAAACAAAAGCAAAAGGGTCCAGACGCTAAATTCTTCAGCGGGGTAGCGCAGTGGTTAGCACACTGGTCTCGCGTTCGGTTTTCCGTGATTTCCCTAAATAGCTTCAGGCAAATGCCGGGATGGTTCGTTTGACAGGGGATGGCCGACTTCCTTTCCCGTCCTTCCATAATCTGATGTGGCCGACGACCTCGCTGTTTGGCTCCCTTCCCTTAGTCAACCAACCAACCAACAATTCCCAGTGCCATTATTCTTTATATTTATCATAGTGTGTAAACCATTATAAAAACCACATCCTCACCCAGGCCAAATGAATTTATTTGCAGAATCAGTTTTCTGAGGCGCTACGAATTTTTACATTTCACAGAATGAGGTTTCTTCTGACGTAGAAGATCCTGTTTTTTCCTCTCTTTCTTTTTTCCTTCAGTTTTGCTCTGACTTCCTTATCCTTCTGTTTTTGCTCGAGAGAATTCTTCATTGATGATGAGAGGAGGATTTCCGTTTTACGGGCCCTCCACTACTGACCGCTGATGGCAATTTTGGCTGAGGGTGGCTGCGACAAGTGAGTATCTGCTCTTGAACGCTTGCGCCATTGCATTCTAACACTCCATAGGCTTTCCTGGCTGTGTTTGCTTCTCTGGGTCACTGTATTATTATACTTGGTACTCAGAACTGCAGTTTCGTCTCTTGCTGTTACACGACAAAGACCAAAATCCTGCGCCGAATAAACGTTAGAATTGTACAGTCTTGCGTGGAAGTTGGTGAGTTTCCAAATGTATCCTTAGATCCCACCAAATGACATACAGACGGCTGACACGACGTGGACAAGGTGCAGTAGTATGCAGACGTAACAGCCAGTCTAACGAATTGATGTGCAGTGACCGATTAAAAGTGCTTAAATTACGAAACGCCTATGTTATTTTAGATCCGAACAAAAACGCTTTCTTACCTCAATAACAAGAAAGAATAGAGGAACAATAGCAAACGCCTGGTCTTTATGCCTCAATGTGCTCCTACAGTGGTTAGCGAAATGCAGATTCCCATCAAGTGCAGCTAACACAAAAAAGCTTAAAATGCGCGCTGTTGGCCAGGCTTCCCTTAGTTGTTAACACCAATGACAATGAAAGTTTGAGTGAGGCCATGAGGCGCTCTCAGATACTCTAATATGTAGGGCCACTTCTCTCGAAGAATAAGAAACTCGGGTCGTGCCGATATTTCGACAAATTTTCGATTGTCACAACATATTCAGTGTATTTTTAGAGAGAGCAGACTAATGAAATACACCTCAGTGCTTTAATATTACTTTACCGCGATTAGATATCCAAGACGTCGTATCTGTATACCAAAGTTTCTCCGCAAGAAACTGAAACTATAGATGACACAGGAAAGCAGTCTGGATTAAAGATTTCCCATTGGAATTGATTTAAGCAGTAGCAGCAAGTCGCATTACCCGGCAATCAGTACATTTAGATATGATAAAAACATATTTACTCACCAGAGACCGCCAAAAACACTTTTAAAAATCGGATATCTGCAGTTCCCTCCGCTGTATGAAGACGAAAGCCTAAAGTGATGCTGATATAGGTCTGTGCCATGTTTGCCTAATTTTCTCCCGCTCCTAGTCCTATTTCCCTTTTAGACGCCCGCTTATAGTGTCCAATCGGCTATCATGGTTTTAGGAATTATTTTTGTATCTGTCTGGCCAGATGTTATTCCTGTCCTTAGATGATTTTCGTAATCTAAGATGAGAAGATCGTGTCCGTCACTGACCTGCGTACGTGAAATGTCTGTAACCTTTTGTGTGTGTGTGTTAATCATTTGGTGTTTCTCAAGCAGAAACGAGAAGCCAACGCAGCATTTTCTAGTAAAACTGAAAGATAAATAACTAAAAACCACGTACACGTTGATCGGTACCTAACATTCTATAATCGCTTGCGCGGTTTCTATTTGGTCGCGGCTACCTACTCTATTTCGCAAACTAGCGCGTTACGAGCATGTGGCTTGACGCCTCCGTCGATACAGATCTTTTTCTTCTTTTTTACCGTTTGAACAAATTAAACGTACGTAAATGTGTCAGGTGAAATCAGTGGCGTGTCATAAGAATGAACTGTAACTGCCTGCTGATTACATGCTACGTTTCTTCTGTAAGCGAGCGTCGTAAATTTTGCATCATCACATCGAAGCAAGCGCCTCTACATTCCCGCAACATCCGTCACGCATGAGGGCTACTGTTTCCACAAAATCTTCTGTATGAAAAGCTGAAGCCATGTAAGACGTTTCATTACAGAGAGAGAGTCAGTGGTCCCAATGCACATTTGCAGCGACAATGACCCTTAAGTTCAATCTCCAATACATTCCGTGCTCTATTAGTTTGACTTGATTGCAACGCCTCGTCAGTGACGTGTTTCCAAATATGACAAATAAGTAAATGTATTATTGCCTTGATGCTGTACAACCTACAGATAATGAACTAAACAGTGAACGGATAAAAACAATCGGGCTTACTGTGTTCCACTGTGCATTCACTATGGCTCTTGCGTGCTTTACTCTGTTTTAACGTTTGTTTGTGTTATAAGGAAGATAAATGATATTTACTCTTTCAAATAATGCACTTTACTGGCATTGCAAGAAGGGCGCTTCAGATTCCTGTCTGGTCGTCCAGAGCTACGTTTTTTGCGGTTTCCCTAAAACGTGAAAGGCAATTGCCGGTATGGTTTCTTTAAAGACGTCACGACCGATTTCCTTACCCACCCTTCCTCCATCTGAGTTTGAAATCGTCGTAGACGGGACGATAAACTGTAATTTTCCAATTTTTATTCTTTCAAATAAGCTTTGTAAATAATGCTTTTGCAAATTTTTTTTTTCGTAATGAAGACGATACCAAGAAATGGATAACAAATTTCCTGAACTTAACTTGAAACCAACCCGTTTCAAACAGAAAATGTGTACTTCAGAGTTGTAATAGAGGAACTATATCTGGAAGGCAGTGGAAGTAATCTGAGCAGTCGATAAGGCATGCATTATGTCGAGCTGTAATGCATTCCCTGAGCAGGGCCCCCCTCCGTGCAGCTGGGCGGCCAATGTGCTCGCCTGAGGTTCCCGTCTGCTGCCGCTCAGGATGAAAGGAGATCATGCAACGGAGCGGCAGCTTTGTCCTCAAAAATCGTTCCTCCTATCTCTGTCGGCGAGCATAAAGACACTGCCGGCGGTAACCCATAATGAAAGGCGCTGTCCGTTTATCTGGTCATCATCGGCCACGTTATAAGACATAATAATCTTGCCAGGTTTAAAATTCCGTCATTTACGTACTATGTTCACAGTATTTGCATAATAGTTTTCTTAAGATGTTAGCCCGCTCCGAAAGAACGAAATTGCTTACTCGAGTACTCGACGTGCACCTGTAGGGCCTGTGGCGGTCTCTCTGCTTCAGACAACAAGTGGCTACTTCCGGCGTTGTTAACGATCTGACGCGGCACTTCAGGGCAAGAAAAATTGTGCCTGGTGAGACGAACACTGAAGAAGTCTGGGACAGAAATAAATAATCAAAGCTAATTATATTTACACGCAGAGCTTTGGAAATGACTATTTTAGTCATCATAACTCTCCTGAATTTTGACTTTCCGAGTATTCTGACGTTCCACGATTATACGGTTGCACATGTTATTCTTAATATTCGTAGATAATGGAACAGAAATGAATACATTAGTGTACGAAAATGTTATCAGACAAAATATTGGATTACGTGGAAAGAGAGAGAAAAACATAATGTGATCTTGGAGATGATGAAACACCGCATCGTCATACAGAGAAAACGGTACATCCTGGTAAAATGATGGAGTTTAGTGCGCTTGCTTCTGTGATGTTTGCTGGTTATAAAATGCCGACTTCTGCAGCGTAATTACATTAAAGTAGAAACCCATTTCAACAACGATGCGGTAGCAGTTTTCCCTTCGCCCTTCTCAAATCAATACAGACTTCTCGAAGAGAGGCATTTAACTTTGTTTCAACAATCTGAGACTTGAACTTGTGTATTAATAAATAAAATGTCCTTAGAAGTAGCATTCACCTTGAATTTGTAAAGGCCTAGTGCGACAGAAGGAGCCCACATTCAAATGGCAGTTGGCTATGAAGTTCCCCGTGTTGACCTGTGCCAAGGATGCGAACAGAGTACTTCGCAGAGACGGAAGTGTTCCAGTGAATAGCTGTAGTGGAAACTAATCTGCTTTCTGCCTCCATGAACATCTGGCACTAAACCACAGCATTCAGGTTAAAGACAGCCGTAGGCATCAGTGGTGGTGGATATAACTTGGTATGGAGAGGCCACTAGTTGTGGAATTACAGTTTTTCCAATTCACATAGCTCTAAGATAGGAAGCCAACTTCGTACTCGTATTCTGTAAAATGTTTCTTGCTAACTATTGCTTAATTGCTACCTTTGAGGTATGCAACGACGCAGACTTCCCATGACTGTTTCCTGACGGAAACCTCTGACTGAAACTGTTATTATTTTACCTTGCGTATGTCAATCACCATGACGATTTCAACGCATCGTTGGAAGAGGAACTGTAGACTTTAATACACATTCAAGTAAATTCTGTGTTTTGTCTGACACAAATAGCATTTTCTTCAAGAATTAAAGGTAACAGTCGCTTAGCTAAGGTTTTTTTCATTTAATTAGTGGCACAGGAAGAAAGACAGTCATAAATCATATCTCTTAAAACTTTTACGCTGTACTTCAAATACAGTTAGCGTCTTGAAATTAAGTGTTTTGATCATGAACCACAGGGTAAAGCAAAATTAAATGCTATAAATTGTCGTTTATTTGTTCTCTCATTTAATTTTAGTTTCATGTCAGAATGACTAACTCATTCATAGTGCAATCGCACAGCGCCAGTGCTACTCCGCTTGTTTTATATTTCCTCGATATAAAGCTGTAACTGCTATGTCCAACACGATTGTGAACGATTTGCTGAAATAACCTACGATCAATAAGGGAACTGACCGCTAAGGTTGAACACCGTTTCCTTTCGACAACTTTTTTAGAAAAATTTCTGATCTTTATTCTGCTACGGTCTCTGTTAGGATCTACATGCCTTTCAGAGTTGTACCATGTACGGTTGGAGTTGTTGCGAAATGCTGGTTAAAGGTGATCCAACCTTACAATGAGGGTGATCAGATAAGAAAATTACAATGCATCATACATTTTTAAAACATTGACATTAGCTTGTACCTTTACGCTTCGAAACACTGAATAGATATTTTTCCTTTTTGTCGTTTACTAGATTCTGGCAATTGCCCGTACGTAAAGTTAAACCCAATTACAAGCAGTTTAAGGGAGAAATGTATTATCATCCTAATCAGGTACTTGACACCCACTGCAGGATAAAGGTCTCCTCCTAACGTTTTCCACGCAGTTTGGTAGTCAGCCACACGCATTCGTGTAGCTCTTCGTACCCAGCAGAGCACTTTTACCAATTATGCGCCTCGCTGCGTGTCCCGCCCACTACGATTTCGTTTACATTACAATCATAATTACATCTTCCACTCAAGTCTGTTACGTGATCTATTTGCTTTCCTGTCTGTATTGGTAATTCCAAACATGCGTGTTTCCATTCCTCGCTGAGCAACCCTCAGTTTTGAATGGTTATCGAATTAGAACTACATTTCATACTAATATACATCAAAATTGGTAAAACTTCCAGCTTCAGACAAATCGGGAGCTTTGTCTTGAAAACTCTATTCAGTTTACTAAAAGCATTCCAGGCCCATACTACTCTTCTGTATATTTCTTTTCCCGGTCATTTAGTTGTTACATTTAAATGTCCTAACTGCGAAAATTCCTCATGTGTTTCTATGACTTAACTGTTAGTGTATATAGTTTTCTTTCCGGTATGTTTTCAGTATTAATTTAATTACTTTTCAGTTGTACTTCCAAACTTGCTTCATTAAGCCCTACCATTAGTTACCCACTTTAAGTAACTCAAATCTTCTTCTCGGAATTCTGTTAATATTTTTAATGGTACGAAATTTCCTTGCCTGACTTATGTCACAGTTTTGACTATCCCACTACTATGGAGTCTGTTGGAAGTTACAAAATAAATTCAATGATTACTTCGTTTTTCAGGGGCTATAATTACAAATTTCTTTCGAAAGCTATTAATCCCATGCAAAACGTGGATCCATACTCATAACTCCACTCAATAATTTCTTTTAAGACTTGCAATTGGCCCATTGTACCATATGCGCTTCTGCTACCAGTCAGTTTTCTTGATTACATCTAATGATTTTTTGGAGATAACTTTGGAGAATATCTTTTTTATCACCTCCTGAATTTCATTGTTTTGATTGTTAACTATATGTGATTCTGATCCATCTCTTGGACTTTACAAATATTTAGTGAAAACTCCGACTGCTTGTTCAGTTTTATCTCTGTTATTACTTTAAAATCCACAATCGTAACTGATGACTTGTGATGACCTCTCTAGAAAAGTTTGCTTTGTTTCCTTCATGCTCCTATTGTTATCACATGTTTCTCATATCAAAGTTTCATTGTATTTTCTCACAGCCACCGAAAACATTTACAAATAGTTTTGTTTAATTCAGCGTATTCTATCAGGCCCTCTTATCTTTTGCTTGAAACTCTTGCATTATCTTCAATAACTTCCTCGTCGCATTTAAGAGTTTCTTTTCTTTTGATTTCTTCTCTTCTTACTTGTAACATTTGTTACTATTTGCCTAAGTCTATTCGTTAAATATCCGCCTATTTCTTCTACGTATACATAACCCTCATTTCCTAAGACTTTAAATCCTGTTGCGTAATTTAAACTGGTACATCTCGTATTCCTGAATAAATTCGTAATTAATGTTTCTAATTTCCTACTTTATAACTCTGTTTTTTTTTCTTTTAACTTATTATCTGTTTTTATTCTGCTCTTACGAGTCGAAGGTCATCATAAATTAGAAAATTATTTAAGACAATTACATCTTTGATAAACTCTGTTGAATTTCAGTGTAGTTCCATTTCGTCATTGGCAAATCCATTTTCCATTTGTTTTGTTGTGTATGAATGGTTAATGGAAAAAATGATTCAAATGGCTCCGAGCACTATGCGACTTAACTTCTGAGGTCATCAGTCGCCTAGAACGTAGAACTAAGTAAACCTAACTAACCTAAGGACATCACACACACCCATGCCCGAGGCAGGACTCGAACCTGCGACCACAGCGGTCGCTCGGTTCCAGACTGTAGCACCTAGAACCGCACGGCCACTCCGGCCAGCGGTTAAGGAAAAGCATGATATTATTCTCAGCACATACTATAAACGTAAACCCTCTGACGTTTATGGCACTGAAGAATCATTCGTACGTTTTGTCTCACTTTCGAGTGAAAACTTGATTTCACCTTGTATTGGGAGTAGCTGTAATTTATGAGTTTCCTTAACTTTTTGTTCGAGGCTTTCTATCTCCTCATCCTAAAGTGAACATGCTGGTGCTCAACTTGAACGTTTCCAGTGGAATACTTTTTGTGTAGTTTTGAAACAAGTACCATACCATTAAAAGTGTATGGTGACACCGATCATCCTGTTTCGAAGAACTGCGTCCTACTTATTTGCGTTTTTGGGTTCGTGACGTTTATATCGACTTAAGAATGTGCTGCGAAGGACACTCCTAAAGAAGGATTTATCACCTTCGATTGCAAAATAATATGTGTCACCTTACGTGGCAGGGGACTCGTTGCCTAAGCAAGATTGCGTAAACTGAAGTGACGCACCTTATATTTGCCCAAGGAAGTATCGATAACAGTGGAACACACCTGTCGATAGACGAATACATGCTGTTTGCTGTATGAGTGATTCTGTGCGTGCCGAACAACACGCTTTGATTGCGTCATTCGAGTGTAATTGTGAAATACTCTCATTTAAAAAAGGAGAGTTAATTCAGTATGAAGTAGCAATTGAACATTGCTGCTTAGCAATGCTTATACAGTTTTGTGACTTCACCAAGAAAATAAGTAGACTGTTAAAATAGGAAAAAAACTCGGAGGGAGATATCACTGCGTCGTGCATAGTTGATGTACAGAACATACAGTCACTTGGAGCTGCATATCTCTAAGACAACATAGGTTAACGTGGCTGTAACGAATGGCGCAAGTTAAGCAGGCAGTAGTCTCCCTTCCTTCTATATGCCTCAGTATTTCTGTGTTGCAATGGCTAGGAACATACATCCATTCTCCAGCATGCAGACTGTTGACAGAACACAAACAATTCTTAAGGAATAAAGCCAATTAACAGCAAATCTGTCAACTGCTCATAGTATCTCATGGCCTTTTTCCATGTCAGTTAAGATAAATACAGATCGAATATAATTTTTGGTTCTTATAACGTAACGAATGCGACCTACAAGGTATCTAAGAAATCCCAATACCCCTCTTGACTCAATCATTTGAGCAGCCTCCAATGAAATTAACTCGCTAACGAGGAGCTGAACTTCAACTACCGCTGTCAAGAATGTATGGCTACATTATAAAAATGAAAATGAAAGAATGGAGACTGACGTTTATGAATGAATTGTCTGATAACAACATAGAACCGTGTCTCTCTCAACGGTTTTATTTTCTGTTGATAGTGCGAACTATCGCAGATCACACAGGAGGAATAGGATTTTCTGGACAAAGGAAAAATCAGTTATGTGCACGAGTTGGAAATAAACCAGCCTCATGTTAAGATATGGGGTAGGATGTCATTATATTTTTTTCGAACCATAATTTTTGAAACGTATGTGAACGCAAGTGCTTTATTCTGAATCTGTTTGAAACGTGGGTGATATCTTAACTCCTAGACAAGGGAATCGTAGCTCATATGTGGTGACAGCAGTATGAATCTCCAGCACACTTTATTATACAGATGCGCGAAGTCGTTGGTGAACAGTTTCGAGTCGCCTCAACAACATCTCCAGCCGCATTAAAATAGCCATCACTAATCGCGGACCGTATCACGCCAGACAGTTCATTATGCAGAATAATCAAGTCCCATGAGGCTCAACATTGGTGCTAGACTATTTGAAGAATTGCACAACAAAAGCGTCAAGAAGCTTTTCGCAGCATAACCACTGAGATACTCCACAAAATGTCATGGAGAACTCGGACACGCATAGACCTTTGTGTAAGTCACGATGACTCTCATACATAGTGTAATAATACTTCAATATACAACATACTCTTGATATAGGGACACACAATACACAATGAATTGCTGTGAGCTCAGACTTTATATTCTGTGACAGTCTCGTTGACCAAAAGTATGGAACGTAAGGCCGATATTTCCAGTTTGACCTGCGCTTCTGACCTTTTCCCTTGTTCGAAATTTCAAGTTTGGTACGTGTCACAACGTAATGATATGGCAATCTTCGCTTGCTGAGAAAGATATACGCAAAATATTTAAGATATATCATCATGAAAGATTGAACACAAACTCAGAAGAGAAATGGATCGGGAAGGAAACCAATCTTGCTGTTTTAAAAGAAACTATCCTGGTATTCCATTTAAGTAATTTAGGGAAAGTAAGAAAATCCTAAATAACAAACCTATTCAGACGCCTGAAACATTGTGTCACCTCGTCCATTCACTTCCCTCATATACTACATAGGCCTACTGGTGTAATCCCTGGTACAATATGATCTAACCGAATCAAAGTGAGTACTTCTATAACACGGCAATAAAGTGATAATGAAAAATCCTTAGTATTGTAGTTGCGTTAAGCCAACGTGCTTTCGGCGGAATATTCTACTGTATTTCTCAAACGGTAACTACCGACTGATACATGATTGGGTCGGATTAAAGGAAGACATCGAAGCATATCAGAGGCGTGCTGCCAGATTTGCTACCTGCAGGTTCGATCAAGTATTAGGAAGATGCTTCGTGAACTCAAATACGTACAGGGAGGGTGACGTTTTGTTCGAGGAGCAGTGTTGAGAAAAGTTACCGAACCGGTGTTTGAAATTGACTGCAGATCAATTCTGCTATCGCCAACGTATATTTTGCGTAAGGACTGTGAAGGCAAATAAGAAAAATTAGGGCTCTTATGGAGGCATATAGACAATCCTTTTTCCCTCGCTCTATTTGCAAGCAAAACAGGAAAGCAAATGACTAATAATGGTACAATGTACCCTCCACCATGCACTATACGATAGCTTGCGGAGTATGTATGTAGATGTTGATGTGAATATGTGGAAAATGTATTCAGTGACATTACGAGAGGTATTTCCTGTAAGGAGGTCCTGAGATGGACGATTTCATAGCTGCACTCATGCAAGATTACATACAAGCTGAATTTAACATAAGTAAAAAGCTATTATTCGACAAATATTGTCGTATGGCAAACAGATGCTGATTTTGGACACTTAATATTGCTTTATTGAATCGCTTTTGTATATTAATGCAGATCATGGTTGTTTTGTTGTCTTCAGCTAGATGTATGGTGTGCTGCAGCTGTCGTGTGCCGTCCCATTCATCTTTGTGTACTATTGCAAGCTACGTCGATTTGAACTTGCTTACTGTAGTCCAGCCTTGATCTCCCTCTACAATTTTTACCCTCCCTCGCCCCCCTCCCCCAATCTTTCTCCCCCCTTCCCCCCACAGTTCCCTCCGTAATTTCAAGATTGCATCAGTACCATAATGCGCGCCTAAAAATACATTAAGTCATAGTTTGTGTTGTGATTACTTTCTTTAATGACGCGTTGCGATTTATACATTGTCAGATTAATCAAGGTTACGGAGAACACATCATACATAGATATGGAGTCAAATATTTCACACATAAGACAATGCGAAACTTGCAGTGTCTTATGGATTAGATATTTTGACTCTATACTTATGTATGGCGTGTTCTTCTTAACCTTGATGAATCTGATGATGTGTAAATCGAAACGCGTCGTTAAAGATAGCAGTCACAACACAAACTGACTTTCATATTTTTTTATAGCGTTCATTATATCATTGAAGCAACTGTCAAGTTTCGTAAAAATGGGCGCTTACCTCTTAAGTGACATTGCGTCACGCCTGTTGTGTTCCCTCCTTAACCAATCTGTGACTATCCTTGATGCCTAGGGATATGTTCTTTAACCAAGCACGTGTTTCAGTCAGTGGGTGTCATAAAGCTCTTTTCTCCTCAATTCGATTCAGAATCTCTCCGTTAGTTAATTATTCCTGTAAAATGTAAATCATATGGAGGCCAAATCTGATTCACTTCTAGCATTTTCTGTATAGTATTGCAGATTGGACAAATATGTATGAAAAGGGCACGTTATTCAGTAAAAAGTCGTCCTCACATTTTGCAGAAACAACCGTGTACAAGCGAAATACGTCCACACAAAAGCCACAATCTGCTTCCCACTAATAGGGTGTACAGTGGAGGACATCAAATGATAAGTCGGGAGTGTAGTTTCTGGCACAGGCTACTCGAGGGCAGGTTACGGAAAAGCACCAGAAGTCAGAACTGCGAGAAGCACACCGAGCACCACGAAAGGCGCGCGGGCCCACGTGGCGGGATGGCGCGCCCTTCACGTCTCAGAAGTCGTGGAGTGAGGCAGCGGCCGTCGGCAGTCGGCCCAATTACAGCCCTGGGCCGCCGGCGGGCAGCTGACGTCACGTCGCAATTCCGCGGCCCGCCGACTGCTTTTTGCACACCTTTGGCGCAGACCACCTGCCGCGCCACCGCCAGCTCCGGCGTGCTTGTGATGCCGCACGTCCGCAGGTGGAGCAGTGCAAAGGTGCTCCGCGTTTCGCCGCACTCGGACGTATGGTGTGTTAATAAAGTGGAGCGCTTCCATTAATGCAAAAAAAAGTCAGTATTAACAAATTACGAAATTCTCATAGTAGTAGAAGGTAGGCCGACTTTTGTGGGAAAGAAAAGAAAAATATAGCAGTGACTAAGCGATGCGGCTCACTAATGATCTAAACATATTTCCGAGCGTCGGCTCGAATTTAATTCGGAAACAGCAGTGAAGCTTCTAAAAAAACGAGAAAAATTTTGCTTAAACAACAATGTTCGAGTAAATAAGCATCTAGTTCGAAATGAATGACGTAGTGAAGTGGTGAAGTTACAAGTCTCGTACTCTAGAGTAGCGAATTTGAAGTCCTCCTCCAGTCATCATGATTTGGGCTGTCCGTAGTTTCCACAAGTCACTTCTGGCGAAAGTAAAGACTGTTTCTTAAACAAGGCAAAGGGTGATTTCGTTCCCAATCCTTGTCCAGTCCGAGTTTGTGCTACGTCTAGAGTCGTAAAACCACCGTATGATACTGTAGACTGTCACAAATAATCGATCAGTTAAGATCGTAACCGCAGTACCTGTATGTTAGGTGTGTTGCATTTCTGTCGGGCGTTACCTGATTTGAGTATGCAACCAATTCCGCTAGAGACCAGACTGACCGCTCGCGGCTGGCATTTCTGTTCTCTTCACAAGATCAGATTAGTACCGAGCTCCACTGATATTCCCGGGGCAATCCAGAGAAACCAAATTTGAGTATTCTGAGATCACGAGTCAGTGGTTGGGAACGGATACGGTTATTTTGTCCTACATGCGTCTCGGACAATGGGCACCCAACCCTGTCACTAACACTTGCATCAGTTCTCAGTCTATCCTATTACCTAAAGTGGTGTTCAAATCTGGAAATTATTTGTTTATGTGAAAATAATAAGTCATGTCCAGTACGACCATTCCTAATTTTATTTATTTAGTAGTACGGCTAGGGGCCCCCGTCGGGCAGACCGTTCGCCAGGTACCCGTCTTTCAATTTGACGCCACTTCAGCGACCTGCAGTCGATGAGGATGATGATAACAGCTGTCCCTGGATGGAGAAAATTCCCCGACCCAGTCAGGAATCGAACACGGGCCCAGAGGATTGACAATCCGTCACGCTGACCATTCAGCTACCGGGGGCGGACACCAATCCTAATAAAGCTTTATGATGGTGCAACAGACCTTTCGATAGAGAACAGCTTGTCATTTTTTCATGTGTGTATTATAAATAAGCAATTCAAATAGGATAACTACAAACATAGATTATGTCTTCAGAGAGATATTAGACAATCTTTTACGTATAGGAGCGTTTTTTTTTTTTTTTTTTTTTTTTTTTGATGACGTGTGGCTGCCGAAAAGGGACCTGGCCGCAGAAATAAATGCCCAACCCAGGATTAAGGAATGTTCATTGTTATCAAACTAATCCTCCTTTTAGTCAAGTTACACTGTAAAACACTTTTCTCCGAGATTCAGTACCTTTTCGTGAGTGACTCCATCTACGATAGGAATGTTCCACATTTTTTCGTAGCACCAAATTTCACGAACTTCTATTCCCTTCTAGTCTGTGAAGTTTGTAGTCCTTTTTTTTACAAATGTTTTCTTAGAGTTGTCAGACAGTGTATTTTATATCCTCTTTATTTCTGATACCTTCAGTTCTTTTACAAGCCAAACAGCGAAAGCCACCTGCCACTTTAAGTGTCTCTTTTCTTTGTTCTGATTCTTTCAACTTCATCTGATTTAATTCGATAATATTCCATGAGCAATGATTTACTTTTGTTAATGTTCATCTTATAACCTCAAACAAAGGTGAAACCGGCTGATTTAAATTTTCTGGAGAGGTTACACGTCCGCCATGTTTGAAGCTAATAGAATATCAGTCCGACATTTTATCTGTAGCTAAGGGCGTCGTCTTCTGTGTCTCTCCCCTTGAAATTAACTTTGACCAAGTTCAAATACCTCGTGCTAGTTTCATTTTTTCTCAAAAAAAAGTGAAAACCTGTGATTTCTGTGTACACTGACAGCAGCAAGGAAAATTTTAGTCGAAATATGGATAAACTTTTCGATGTAGATAAATTTGCAAGACGACTCAAAACACTTTTATCCACCCACGATAAGTTCTTGTTCGCAAACTGAGCAGGTAAGACCTGGAGATTATGGAGAAAATTTCGAAATGCGTTGTGGTTAGCTAATAGAAACGGTATTTTCGTTTGTATGGAAATATGTAAAGGTTGCATAATTATTAAATTACCGACGTATATGTGCAACTGATGACTCATTACAAATATTATTGACCAAATTGTCGAAAGTTCGCTATCTGGGCCTTGGTTGTGCGGTTTTTACAGTCTTTTTTTTTTAATGTCGTTGAAAATAAGGAGAGTTAGGATTGCCTTGCACAAAAGGCAACTCTGATCATTTGTGTTGTAAATATATATTTATCTTCAAAGTGATTTGAGCAGATGTAGCTCCTTGTAGTTCGAGATAATTTGTCCCGTCTCATTATTTGCTGCCCACCTCTACTTTAGCTCCTGCCACTTAGATTCGTGCAATTGGCGATAAACACACTTGAGGCATGTTTAATTTATATTTCGCTAAACAAATTGCGAAGGCAACATAAACGATTCACCAAGTAAAGCAGTTCACTCTCCACAGAGACAAACATCCATTGACTGGCTTCTATCAGAGTTCTGACCACCGTCAATATGGTGGTCTAGTTAAAAAAAATAAAAAAATAGTTCAAATGGCTCTGTGCACTAACCAAACGAAGGACACCACACACATCCATGCCCGAGGCAGGCAGCATTCGAACCTGCGACCGTAGCGGTCGCGCAGTTCCAGACTGTAGCGCCTAGAACCGCTCGGCCACCCCGGCCGGCGCCTATTTAACAAGGTTGCCGCAAGGAGCGCTGTAAATTGTGTGTTACTATGAAATTTAAACTCGTTGGGTAACCATATAACCGCTGCGAATGGTTTCTCACGTTACACTCGTATAATTCTCTACGGCTGTTGAACATATCGATATTGTGCAAGCTCTGCAGATGAATTAGGATGACGTGATCGTGGTCACGTCGCAAGTCTTCAGCCATCGAAGAACTGATGCGAAGCTCCTGAGCGTTTGTCGTGACGTGCGAGTAGTACGCGCTTCCGTGAGCAGTGAGTGCTCTTGCCTCTGGCGAGGCGGCAGACCGAACCTGTCTGGTGAGGGGTAACACGCCACCCGCCTCCACCAATCAGCTGTGTCTCACTCTCGGTCCTCAGCCGGTGCAGGAGCAGGGAGGGGGCAGAGCGCGGGACTCCAGTTCTGTTACAGGTGTCTGTAGCAGAGCTGGCATTCCGGCCTCCCTCTCTATTAGTCTCCCAACGAAATAAAAAGGTTCCCCCGTTACGTGCAGGCAATGACAAGTGCGATCACGCCATTCCCTCCCGTTCAGATGTTTCGACATTGCCAGCCCCACCGGTGGAGGCGAAATCGTGTCATAACCGTCGGTCTTGACTTCGTCATCTCGCTGGCGCCAGATCGACAGAAACGATTAAACCAGGGTGTGCTCTGTGGCACGGCCACTTCCGAGAGGCTCCGTTTCGTCGAAACCTGCATCGTCCACTGCGCATTACTTCAGGTAGCGACTAATGGCGTAATACGCATAAGATCTAAGTGCAATCAAGAGATAAAACGTCATGTAAGCTTTGTCTGCTGATACATTATTAGACGTACAAAACATATTCACCGATATTGAGTGCTTAAGTAGCTACAGACTAATTAGAAGACAGATACTATCGCAAAAACGCGTACCTGTGCGTGGGAAGTATGTTTATTTAGAAGTTTAAATTGATAGAACTTCAGGCATCGTGCTACGTGTTGCATCTCTCCTGCCAGTAGCTACAGTAGAAGGAAGAAGACTAGGTTGTCGACGGCGAGGGCAGTAGAGATGATGAACGAGCACGAATGGAGGCAGTAAATCGGCCCGTCCTTTTCAGAAAACTTTTCTTTCAAGCGATTGGAGGGAAGCTATGAGAAACTTAAGTTTCCTTCCGAAAACGAGTCCAGTGTCTTAATTATACACATTAGGCGTCAAAAGTCATGGGATAGGGATATGCACATATACAGGCGGCGGCAGTATCACATATGCAAGGTATAAAAGGGCACTGCATTCGAGGAGCTGTCCTTTGACACAGGTGATTCATATGAAAAGGTTTCTGATGTGGTTATGGTCGAACGACGGGAATTAATAAACTCTGAACGCGGAAAGTTAGTTGGAGCTAGACGCATGGGAATTACATTTCAGAAATCATTAGGGAATTCAGTATCTACAGTGTCAACAGTATGCCAAGAATATCAAATTTCAGGCTTAACGTCTCACCGCGGACAAAGCAGTGGCCGACAGCTTTCACTGAACGACCGAGAACAGCGCCGTAAGCGAAGAGTTGCCAGTGCTAACAGACAAGCAAAATTGAGTGAAATAACTGCAGAAATCGCTGTGGGACGTACGATGAACGTATCCGTTAGGAAAATGCGTCAAAATCTGGCGTTAATATGCGGTGGCAGCAGACGACCGACGCCAGTGCCTCTGCTAATAGCGCCTGTCCTGGGCTCGTAGCCATATCGGCTGGACTTGGCGACTGGAAAAACGTGAGCTGGTCAGATGAGTCCCGCTTTCAGTTGATAACAGCTGATGGTAGGGTTCGAAAGTGGAGTCAATAGCTGTCTGGACGTGGTCTTTGATGGAGGAGAGGTACTTGTGAAGGGTTATCGAAAATTAATAACCCGCGTTTGTTTCTGTGTAAAATTTGAAGTGTTGTGATTTTGGTGTGAATTCGAACCACGTAAATTTTACTTCTTGACTTGTGTTATAAATTTCTGCAAAGTAGTCCAATTGCTAGGAGACATTTAACATCGATTCAGATCGGAGCTAATAACCGATATTAATACTATTTCATAAATGAAGCGGTAAAAATAAAGTGGCTGTTGCCATTATTGATCGGGAGGTCTCGTCTGGGGTTGTTCGGCCGCCTGGCGCAAGTCTTTCTGTTTGACGCCACTTTGGCAGCTTGCGCGTCGATGAAGATGAGATGGCATGGCTAGGACAACACAAGCACTCAGTCCCCGAACAAAAAAAAAAAAAAGTCCAGCCCAGACGGGAATCGAACCGATGACCTCGCGACCTAGAGGCAGTGAGTCTAACCACCCTTACCCCCTCCCCCCCTTTCTTCTTCTTCTTCGACAACAAATGTTCTGTGCGGACGATGCGCCAAGTTACCGCGACGGCTAACCGGGAGAACCCGAACTGTGGACAGTGTGGCGGTGATGACATTTAATCCAGGTCCGCCGATAAAGGTTTCCTTGCAATACCTATAATGAACTGCCCTGAGCGTCGCGTATCGTTTGCAGCGCAAGGACTCTGGCTGCAGACGCGATTGAATCTTAGAACGACGCTACGGCATGTCCGAGAAAGGGACGAAGCAACGTTTCAATTTAGGATCGGGAAATAAGTTTTCGTTGAATTTTTACTGAATCATGACACTGTGCCCATAATCGTTACGGCGGCACGCGATGGTTTCGCAAGGGATCCTTCCAGCAACCGGAAACGGATGTCATGATTCGACGGCGGATTTTATCGCCCGGTCGGCTGGGCAGGTTCTCAGGTAAAGCTGCGGTTGCAGTTATTTTATTTAAGTTCCAAGTCACCACCTGAAAATAGCCTCCCACGTCAACGGGTGGAGGCGGTCCCTGGAGGATGAACCTGTGCTCAAAGATTCCTTAAGCGTTCCGGTTTCCCTGAACGCCAACGCAACATAACACAGTAGACGTTCGCAGTGCGGGCACAGTTAGCTGCATACCGCGCACACCATCGAAGGCGAGAAGTATATTAAAACAGCTGCAAAAATATCACATGACGCGTACTGTTACGGTTTCTGACCCCCATGTACTAATATCGTCGAACTGACTGCTGACAGTACTCTGCTTGAATGTGGGGATGGCGGTTATCGCCGAAACTACTGGTTTTCGGTCGTATCGGCTTTTTTCCACGCCTGTTTAACCTGAGTGCTGAAACCGCTCAAAATAACTGGTTTCTGAAGTAACCGATTGTTTTAGTCCCATGGTTTCCTATAGTAAACGTAGAAATCGAAAAAAGACGGAAAAAGGTTGGCTGTTTTCAATTCCAAGATCTACTGAACCAAAATATTAATTGGGGTTGGGTTGTGTTGTTTGGGGAAGGAGACCAGACAGCGAGGTCATCGGTCTCATCGGATTAGGGAAGGATGGGGAAGGAAGTCGGCCGTGCCCTTTCAAAGGAACCATACCGGCATTTGCCTGGAGCGATTTAGGGAAATCACGGAAAACCTAAATCAGGATGGCCGGACGCGAAAATATTAATTAAATTAGCAAATAAAAGAAAACTTAGTCCATTCACAGCTCGCTGATTTTCTCGGATGTGATAAATGGTTGAATGGTACAAAAAACGACCAGCATTCTCCTACCCATTCTGCTTTTATGAAACTTTGCTCAAAGATCAAGTTGTAATCGGAGATCTATTACGGATAGTCAGTGGTAAATGGTGAAAACTGTGGTTGAAGAACTTTGTTTTTTGTGTTAATTTATTCGTTTTCAAGGGCTACAAGCAGATAGAGGTATATTATGTAGACACAGGCAGCAGATCAGCAACTTAATGCTTCTATTGTGTACTTTGAATGAATTGTTGTTAAGTTTTTAATTTGATACTGTTACCATAATTTCCTTCCTCAAGCAAATGACGCGTTGTACTTCATTGCTATGTCACTTCGTAAGAATATTTCCAGACTGGGGCTGGTGCCGTTCTGCAAACGGATACCCAGCGCCGACAACGGGAAGCTACCGTATAGAACAGGTGGGGGCAGGTCTTGCACGCTGTTCGTAAACGCGTACCCTAAGCCACGACACGCGGCAACAGGGACATTAATGTCTCAGCAGTGCTGTACCAATTTCTATGCCATTTGATTATTGCTCATTTTTGTCGACATTGTTATTAAAATAGCACTGATCGATTTTCACATTTAACGTTGCTGCTATGGCTAACTGACATTTCAGTTTTTTTACTCGGTTGTTGATAAAATATGAAAAGACCTGTTATAACCGAGACCAAATAAATACCGAAAAATACCGTTTGTTCAGGAATAAAATACCGGAATCGGTTTTAACAAGTCGGTTTTCCCCATCCATACTTGAATGTAACATGATGACATAGCTGAAACAAATATAAACACCATTCGAGTGAAGAAAATTGCAGCCACAGACAGAAAAACGTCAATAAAAAGGGAAAATAAACAATGTGAGATTAGATTTTAACGTTCCGTCTACGTCGAGGTTGTTAGAGGCGAAGCACAAGGTCGAATTGGACAGGGTTGGTGAAAGGAATCTAACTGCACTCGTTTAAGCGACCGTTTCCGTATTTGTTTCAAGTGATTTAATCAAACTACGGTTAATTTAAACAAGGATGGGCAGAAGTGAATATGAAATCATCTCTTGCGAAAAATCTACATCAAAGCTCTTCTTTTGATCTGTTACCTGTATTAATTCTACCTGGTCCCAGACTGATGAAGAATACTCAACAATACGTCGTATGGAGCTTTTGTAAGCTACCTCATTCGTGGATGAATTACATTTTCTAAACGCAAACTCATAGATATTTTACGGTTGTTACTGTTTACAGTGATTGATCTCCAATACTATAATCGAATAATAGTTGATCTTTGCGCCTGTCAGTTCAGTGTCTCAAACAATGCACAACTAGCTCAGTCAGTAGAAAATATACTGTGTAATGTTCAAAATAAGTAAATTGCAAGAGAACGTATCTGCAGCAGTTTGTTCCTTATTTCTTGCATCAAACGACAAAGCTTTAAAGAGAATACTTTGATACAGGGCACCAAAGATCAGAAGCATATGTCTCAACCACATTTCGATCACGCATGAGGAATGAGGCAAAATAACAGTCGGAAGCACTGTTTTATCATTCAAGAGACACATATCGGTAAAACTATAAACGTACACTAAGAAATTTACACATACTGTATATGTTATTCGCTATCGACACTTGCATGAGAGTAGATAATGGCAGCCAACGGAAGGCTGCCGGTGTGCTGATGGTTAACCGGCTCGCATTCCAGAGGAGATTTTGTGTAGTGCGAATTGTCATCAAGTCAGCATTACGTTTGTGTCTCACACATTTCGATAAGTATTGTGTGACATGCACAAAGAAAACGTAAATCACACCAATGTCGCACATTACTGGTCTCCACGTCACTCAACTTCAAATGTGTGCACAGAATGTCATAGATTCGAGTTTTGTCGAGCAGCGTTTGCTAATGTTTTTCATGAAAGTTAAATCAGTATATTTGCTCTTCGTCCTTGTCCCTTATTTCTTATCGTACTGAATTTGCTCTATCCGTTTCCTACTGTTGATGTTCTATGTCAAAGTACTCAATTTAAATTTCTGGGTATCATTGTCATTACGCTCCGAGAGTTTGGGAAGAAGCAGTATGAGAAGCAAACTGGTTGATTTTCGTAGAGACAAGATGGAAAGAGGTGCATACATCATAAATTGGGGGCTACTTTTCTGATAATGCAGAGAAACGCGAAATGAAAATATTTGGTATGTCTGGTATAAATAAAAAAAGGAGCATTGAATAATAACCGTCTGTTGGAAACAGCGTGTGCAGTTCCCACACGTGAAACATCTCTTAAAAGCACGAAAGGAATTACTAGTGAAGTAAACCGGAATTACCGTAAATGCCTGTGTTGTTATAATGTCAGGTAGTCGTGGACGTTTACTAACAGCGATATATCGACGGAGATGAAATATTGAAATAATTATACTAGACATAAATATCTTATTAAGAAAGAGGCTAAAACACATAATCAGCTGTGTTATCATGCAGGAACTTACTCAAACCAAGTAAGCCATATATCACGTTATGAAAAGAATCATAAGAGCTGAAAAGACTACACATTTACAGAGTTTATATAACGTTCCTGAGCAGTAATTACACCTGCATAAGGGCCTAAATGCGGTATAAATCAGCCTGAAGGTAAAAAATAAGTCATTGGTTGAAGTACGAGTAGAGAGTTCAATGCGCGACATGAATTATAGTAGAGTAGTAAGATGGAGTGTTAGAAACGTCAAATAGCAGAAGAAATATGGATAGATGAAGTAGTAAACATGACAGAGAAATCTAGTAATCAAAAAGGACTCATTGAACTGGGAAAAAACGGAAAAGAACCAAATGACGTGTTGCCTTGGCAGGCAGAAAATGTAAGAGAAACGAAAGACAGAGCTGTAATTGATGTATGAGAAGCAAGCCCAGACGTAACAGATTGCGTGAAAGTAAAACAATGATTATTTGGAAACCAAACATAATTCGAATAAGCAAAAGCAGAGAGGTCCTGCTATATGTGTTGGAAATGGTATTCAGCTTATGAGAAAATTATCGTTAGAAGGGAAGGCGTGCGTTTGTCGGGCAAGACTGCACAGAGTACAGGCAATATTTGAGGGAAGGAAAGAGTATAATATCTCAACCGAAACATTATTTTCGTACGAGTGTATCTGAAGACTTGGAAGCATTCGTATATAAGTAAAAGAAGTAATATGGTTGCTACAGAATCTGTATTAACAGTAATTCAGTTGTTGTTACGGAACTTTGTTGCAAAAGGAGGAAGTTATAGAGACCTATTTCACGACTGTTAAAGAGACGTATAATTAAATATCTAAAAGAAGAAGGTAATTTGTACTGGGAGATAAAATAATGAAATTCGCCATCACGCAACACTCAGAGAGAATACAAACAATTCGTTACACAAAAGCATATGTGCAGAGAGTGAAGAAACTAGAGCTGTTCATAATAAATGAAACACCGAGCTAGTGCAACATTGATATCTAATTTAGTAACAGGTGACTAAAAATGAATGTCTAATTTCTTGTAATTTTTATGAGTGTAAAATAAAATTACCATCTAATTGTTTACCCAAAACTATTTCAGTTTCTGGCAGAATTCTTATTAGAGCTGGCAGTGGACAATAAAGACTTAACACGTAGGAGCCCGCCACTGTTGTGTGTGCTTATTTCTTTATTGTAATGAATTATATCTTGGTGCCAAGTTAAGTATTATTGATCATGAGAATAGTATCTTAGCCAAAGACACCCAAACAAATAAAAACAAGCCATAATTAAATAACGGTAGTTGATGTTGTTCCAGCGCGTAACTTAACGAATTGTGAGGAGGAAATAGCAACACAACTCTCTTCCGATTTGTAATGAAGACCAATGTGAGCATAGAGACAGTGTCACAATCAACAGTGCAGTTACGAAGCACGTTACTATTACGTCACATCGGCCTGTTAGGTTTTAATTTACTTGAAACTGATGAACTCCATTTTTCATGTAAGTAAAAATAAACAACGCATAATGGTGAAAGGTAGACGGGACTCTTGAGTAATTACTTCAATGTTCCATCTTGCTCCGGAGGGAGAATTTGCTCTTCACTGTTTCAGTTACTTGCAAAATTTGGTTCGCGGATGAAGCCTGGTGACGTAACGTAAACACTTTTGACGAAGTTACAATCCCTCCAGGGCGCAAGCTTGGTATAAAAAAAAATTAAGCGCAGAACGAGTGATGCATTACTAAGTTGCTATGTAGGCATCCTTCGGTAGCGGATAAGCTCGCTTCCTCCGTTCTGACGCAGACGCAAGACGTCCTTCAATAACGTGTGGATCTCATTACGTTAATATTGTAAAACTTAAAGTTCGTCTTTAAGAAATATACATTTCATCTGAACCTTTACAAATGGCGATGACATTAAAAGTAATGGTTGGTGGATAAGTAGCTCTGTTAGCTCGCAAGTCAAGGAAGTGACATCATATGGAAAGACGTACAATGATACAAGAGTTTGTGTGTCTTTGTAGGAGTGCGACTTTTAATTTAGTTGTAACTTAAGCTCAGGCACAATTTCATTAAGTCTACTGCAGGCTGCAGGTAAAAGTCACTTCGTGACTCCAAATGTGCATGGGAGAAAGCGACAATGCTGGATCCCATTATCAGAAGAGCTCAAATCCGGATACACGGTGAGCTGGACCACATGAAAGACTGTGTCGCTAGACTGAACGAAACTCTGCACAGCTTGTGTTTTCGTAACGTTTCCTGGGAAGAGCTTGTATCAGCACAGCCTACAGGAATGGACATAGCCCGTTCCGGACTAAGAAGTGACTAATAACTATAAAATATGTATTGCAGTGAATGTGATGCTTCTGATACAAGAAATAATAATAATAATAATAATAAACGTTCTGGCTGTTGCGATTTCCAAAAGTGTTGGGATGGAAAAATTAAGAAGTTTGATCAAAAACGACAGAAAATGAAATAAACAAGTGTCGTTGAGCGAACAAAAGTATTATTCCAGAATGTCGTTCAGACCATTTTGTTAGGCTCCATTGCCTTAGAGACATCGTGTGCCTCTCGCTCGTACAGTTCTCTCTACACTTTAGTTTTATTCTTTATTTGTTTTTCACTCAGAGCTTACAACCTTTTAACTTTCACTCGTGATCACTGAATCAGGAAATCGATCGCTTAAGATAATACCTGTATACTCCATTAATCCGCTCACGATGACTACGCCCTAGTGTCTTGCTAGTTAATTTGGAGCTTTGCGAATAAAGCGTGAAATTTTGTTTTATTTTGGACTGGTATTTACCACATTACTCTACTTGTATCCTGAGTTATTTTTAGTTTTGGATGGCGCAAGAGTGGCTCCATCTGCGCAATACAACAAGAGTTCAGCTTCTCAGAAGACGCTCTTAGTCACTACAGGAGCATCTGAGTGTTAGGAAGGACTGCTCCACAACTTGGAGGCCCCAGACTCCAGATCTCAAGGAAAACGGGAGCATTTGTGACGTCAGCAGCCTGCTCGCCATTGGCTTAGTCGAGAGGTCTGGCCACATAGCCGTACGTCACAGGCTTCTCCGTACGCTAAGCTCACAAGAAAACGAAAACAAACAAAAAACAAGGCAGAGCCGGCGCAGGCGCCGGCGCCTCTTCCTGCATCACGGGGGGTCCCGGCGGCGCTCACTGAGTCACTGGCCTCTAACTGCTGCTCTTCACATGCGGGGAATTGATTGTGCGCCATGTTGCATTAGCTTTATCAATGCGTATCTTTTTTCCGGATGTAATTCATACAGTACATACAGATGCTGTAGGCACTGTAGGCTGTAAATCAGTTTTGTCTCGCAAGTGACGACTGTTGTCAGAGATAAGATCCCTGACGTAACGAATCCTGTCTCGTGTCATGTGATATGCTACTGGTGTGTGAACTCCAAGCTGAAGGCTATAGTGTCCGAAATAGAAAACTGACACAGGGGAAACACACTGACTGCCTTGGAACTTTTCTTTTAAAATTACGTATTTCAGTTTCAGGCCACACAAACTTTATCAACTAATGGTTTCGTTAGTTTCTTCTTGCACGGATCCACAGCCTCGCTGTATCGTTTAAATGAAGGAACTATTTTAAGCAAAATAAGTTGTAAGTTTTATTGCTTTAATGTACCACGCATATAAATTACATTACTGACCAGTTTCGGCCTTAGGCCATTAACAGAAGTATGATATTGGTGATGTGTGTGTCACACTTAACAATGTTTGTTTTGTGTTTTGTGGGTACAGACACGTTCCGACACATACATATGTCGAATGTTACAGATATAGTCTTGCACATACCAATCAGCTTACAAGAACGACTTTCACAACACGTCATGCAGGCGAAAACCTTATTAGCTGGCAGCTTACTTGTCCTTGCACATTCGTTTAGCCGCATACCCTGTATTTTTCTGCACTCATACATACACATAACTGTTATTGCGAATTTTCCACACGTTCCAAAACTATTATTTTTTTGCCTTTGTTCTCTGACATTTGCTTATCAGTTTCCCTTGTACTCTTGTGTGCTATATCACGTATCGTGGACACATGTAATATTTCGTAAATTTTCGAATGAAGATTTCTGTTTTATCAAATTACAGAGGTCAGTTCCGGAAGATAACGACCGGGGAGATCACAGAAATCTTAGAAAAAGTAAAGCCGTCATCAGTTCGACGATTAGTTGGAATACCACAGTGTAGGCGATACGTCAATGCGTTCCTCTGGCCATGAAACGGACTTACCGAACCACTTATTAGGACCTAACGTCACTTCCGAACCACTGTATGAATCTGCAACATCCACATCAACAAATACGGCCAAACGTGAAAGACGTGATAAGTGACATATGAAAATCGTAACACTATTGTATTAATTTAATTTAATGAGATAATTTTTTTCATTGGAACTAAATGCTATTCAAAGAGGAAAGAAATAGTAATTGACCTAAAGAATTTAACCTTAAAATGATAAATTTTTAAACTCCGCGCATTCAAAATAAAAAAGAATCAGATGTAAATTTGTTCAATAATATCATATCGAAAAATTGTATTCCCCTATTACTGAAGTACATTCCGAGATGAATGTTTTAAAATCGAGTGACGTAACTTTTTAACAGTATTCGGTAGTTTCTGGAAAGGCTAATACAATGGCAAGATTCCCATGAATATTTGTAAGCATGTAAGAAGCGTGAATGTACTAAATGTGAGTCGATGTCTAGAGGGAGGAAGGAAGATTAGGATTTAACGTCACGTTGACGATGTAGTGATAGACACTGAGCACGACTTCAGGTGGTAGTAGAAAGGAGGAAAAAATCGGCCGCCTCGTTTTGAACGAAACCATCCCGACCTCTGTCTTTATCGATTTAGGGA
Organism: Schistocerca gregaria; assembly: GCF_023897955.1. NCBI lineage: Eukaryota > Metazoa > Arthropoda > Insecta > Orthoptera > Acrididae > Schistocerca > Schistocerca gregaria. The sequence continues at coordinate 205,321,445 of NC_064922.1, forward strand.
AACAACGGTAAACCTAAACCTGGTTGGGGAGAGGGGACTTGAACTGCCGTTCTCGTGAATGCCAGTCCAATATCTTAACACTGCGCCACTTCGCTCAGCAACGGCCAGTGGGACAAAGCGGTTACTAATTCTTCTTCTTCTTCCTAGTGATTTGGAAGATGGTTACGTGAATCATATTTCTATCCCGTAAATTGCCAATTACTTGCTTTTAGTTAGTGATCTGGTGCCATTCTGCTACCGCAGTGATCATGTGATCCATGCAAAGGTTGTTTTGCGTGTTATCGTATTTCAACTGTTTGTGTTTTCAGAGGCGTGGATATAGTAAACATGATTATGAGAGTAAAAAACTTTTGATTTCTCTATCTCGCTTTACTTACCGACGTCAGGCTTATGTAAATCATCGTACATGTTTGAATCAGACAACATTTAGACGATCCATGGCATTACCCATGAACGAGCATTCAGGTGTTTGAAAGAGAAAGTTATATTTAAGAAGGAAGTCTGAGCACAGGTCAGCTGGCAGTAGCAAATGGAAACATTAACAAATACTCGCAGACATGGAAGTGATGTCGGGCCTGATGTTTCGGAGACCTTTATCCCTGTGACGTGCAGTGTTTCTTGAAAAGTTGCCCGAGAGCAGTTCAAGTGGGTATTTTACCGAGAAAGATAACGGGGTGGTGCACACTCGCCGTTTAATCATCAGCGCGCTGTTTGGAGACGTGCCCAGGCTCACTCACTGACCTACTCTCTGGCCTCACTGTGTCAACAGTGTGCAAGGCCACGCGATCTTCGATACGGGGCTGATGCGGGACATATCTACGATTCTTGTTCTGTAACGGTGATTCCGCACACTCCGACCAAAACCTGTCTGTGACGTGACGCGGACAGTCCTTTCTTAACACGTTGTTGGGAATAATCACGGAATTATTAGCATTGGTCTAATAGGGAACTTCACTAGGCTCCGAAAAGGAGTGAGCAGTTTCATAACTAAAAACAAAACCAACGAAACGAAAACGAATTCACGCTAGTCCAGAATGTCACCCATTGCTGTTACAAATCGATGGTGTACAGTCGAAGTTCATTGTTGGCCACAGCCCAAAACTTCCGCTGCTGATTCACGTAAATTCACGGAGACGGCGATAGAGGCAGCACATATTACTGTTTGTTTCGTTCGTTTATTAGGAATAACGTGAATACAATACTTACATATAATATTCATGTGACATGAGCGGTGTACTGACGCTCCTTTAAATTTAATACTGTTGCCGGCTAGCTCACTCTTTGTTGCTTGAGATTAAATGTTAGAGACAAACAAACGAATCCTTGTCGGCAGAAGACACCTGTAAGGCTGTAGGCTGGCCAGTTTGGTTAGTTTAGGTTTCCAGATATGCTTTAGCCTTGGCAAACTAGGTTAGCTGCCAACAGCTTACGATAGAGTGGACTTACAGCTTGGATGTTCGTGACGTAAGAGATAAGGAGCGCATTAGATGCCAAGGAATCCAGAACTCATCCGTTGTTGTACGGGCACTGTAATCACTGCACTACTAAATCCACAAACCAACTGTTTTTACTTGTCGTTCAAAGCTGTGAGAGACGTAGTTTTCTATAAACGCCTAGTTTAACACCAGAAAAAGTTTTGAAAGATGTGTGGGATCAGTGAAAGACTGTTTTCGTATTCAGAATGACCTCTCAATCACAATCTGCCCATCCTGACTTGGACACATAATAATTTTCTTAAATTGGCTTGATAGGATTACGTCATGGCTACTGCCGGTTTCGTACATGCCAATTTTGGCTAAATTGTTCACAAAATCGAAACGTAAGTTTTGGCAACTAACGATGCACAAAGGATCTAATATCTTTTGGTCCTGTGAACACTCGTAACTTTTTCTGTCGATATATTTACGCATTTAATTATTTTTTCTGTAGCTCTTAAAATAGTGGAACAACACGCATTGGTAATATACGCTTAGAAAACTATTGTGTTACCATTCCTTAACTTATCTAATGAAAGTTGTGTGCAATAGAACCGTACTAATGGAAAGGGTACATGTTCTTTATTGGAAAAAGTACAAAATACTGTCAACCTCGTTGACTTTCACTCAGAAGAACCCTGAACCAGCTAAAAGGTGTTACAGAAAAGCAATTAGTACGAAATAAATTTGTAGAATGACATCTTATTGTTTTGATATACTGGATGTGTTGATATTCAAAAAATAATTGAAAAGACAGAATTAGATTAAATAGGTAAAAATACTGGATGGCGAAACCTTGCTAACTTATCAGCCAAGGCAGAAGAATATGATACTCCGAAGAGCCAGAACAGAAAAGCAGCTTTGTGGAGAACGAAGGTAAATAAAAGCCCTAACATATAGATTTGTGATTTTCAGGAAATGGCGAGATTGCCCAAAATGTATTATAGCGCTCACGAGCGTACAGTCAGCTCTTCACTTACTTTATATCGCGGCAACCCTTTGCTTCTATTTACGTGCTACTCTCAACACCCTCAAGAATTTGTTTTGTTACTTGTTTTCTCCAGCGTCAGGTTAGTTATTTTCAGATGACTCAACAACCTTGTTTCTTTATTCTGTTAAGGGTTTTCTATAAACTTCTTCCTTCGATCGTTCATTTCACAATTGGCTTAATTTAAAATATGTTGGTACATCACAGTAATCCATACTCTTCGACTTTTCTCTTCTGCTGTTAATCAATAGTCCATATTTCACTCAAAATGTTTCTACTTAATCTATAAGCCGTATCAAACTTCATACTGCAGCATTTACATTAACAGCCTCGCATTTATCCTGTTTTACAACGCTGCTTTCCGTCTGCGGTGTACAAATGGAACTGAAAGCAGTCCATATTGTCGTCGCTTCCATTTTCAGTTGCTTTGGTTACCTTGATTCGATACCTGGTAATGCTACTTTCGTTTCTTTTGTGATATGAAATTTAGAAGATTATCATCTTCGATTTGTCATTTGTAGTCTAGAGGTTACTTTCGAGACCTACTGAGTCGTCATTACGAAACTGCTTACTTTCATTCAGGCGTTTCCATTGTTTAAGAACCTTTTTATAGTAGAGCGCCCAGACGTAATGCGTTTTCGATGTTAATTCATTCAGTAATCCTAACTTAGCGGGAGAGCAGAATCTGTTCTCATAACGTGAGTCTAAACCATACGAAAAATACATCAGCAGTCCTGGATTATTCTGCAAAGCAAGAGCTGATGTTACATGTATGTCTTCGATTTAATATTAGTCAGGGGATCGCAACTGTCTCCATGCTTTTCATATTCGGCATGCAATAGGGAAGGATTGCGTTCCATGCCAGTGGCCTTATGGCAACTGGCAGCAGTGCGTCGATGCGGTGCATTGCTATGGGGAGAAGGCAAGTAGATGCCAAAATGTACGAAACAGCACACGTTCCTTTTAGGCGCTATAGTTTTCGTTCCGAAATACAAAATTCTTTTCTTTAACGATATCACTAATCTTCGCAAAATAAACTCTGCAAATTCATTCTCATCACGTTGTATAACTATCGTCGTTATCTAACGAAACGGCTACCTGAAATATTCTTTTGTAGCAACCGAGCGATGTGACACTGGATCCGCGTTCGGGAGGACGGCTGCTGAACTCCACGTTCATCTACTCAGTTTTAGTTTTCGTTGCTTCCCTAAATCGCTAAATGCAAATTCCTGGGTGATTACCTTGAAAAGTACACAGTCGATTTTTTCCCCATCCTTTCCCTACATGCGGTTGAGCTTCGTTCGTATTCTTCCTTGCTTCTGGTAGCCACTGATTTGGTAATTCAGTACAGATTCAGTACAGTTCCCACCTCTTACAAAGAAAGCTCTTTCTCCTCCCCCCCCCCCCCCCCCCCCCCCCCCCCGCTCATGAACCATGGACCTTGCCGTTGGTGGGGAGGCTTGCGTGCCTCAGCGATACAGATGGCCGCACCTTAGGTGCAATCACAACGGAGGAGTGCTGTGCTGGTACTGCGAACGGTTGAAAGCAAGGGGAAACTACGGCCGTAATTTTTCCCGAGGGCATGCAGCTTTACTGTATGATTAAATGATGACGGCGTCCTCTTGGGTAAAATATTCCGGAGGTAAAATAGTCCCCCACTCGGATCTCCGGGCGGGGACTACTCCAGAGAACGTTGTTATCAGGAGAAAGAAAACTGGCGTTCTACGGATCGGAGCGTGGAATGTCAGATCCCTTAATCGAGCAGGTAGGTTAGAAAATTTAAAAAGAGAAATGGATAGGTTAAAGTTAGATATAGTGGGAATTAGTGAAGTTCGGAGGCAGGAACAAGACTTTTGGTCAGGTGAATACAGGGCTATAAATACAAAATCAAATAGAGGTAATGCAGGAGTAGGTTTAATAATGAATAAAAAAATAGGCGTGTGGATGAGCTACTACAAACAGCATAGTGAAAGCATTATTATGGCCAAGATAGTTACCAAGCCCACTCCTACTACAGTAAAACAGGTTTATATGCCAACTAGCTCTGCAGATGATGAAGAAATTGATGAATTGTATGATGAGATAAAAGAAATTATTCAAATAGTGAAGGGTGACGAAAATTTAAAAGTCATAGGTGACTGTAATTCGAGTGTAGGAAAAGGGAGAAAAGGAAACATAGTAGGTGAATATGGATTGGGGCTAAGAAATGAAAGAGGAAGCCGTCTGGTAGAATTTTGCACAGAGCACAACTTAATCATAGCTAACACTTGGTTCAAGAATCATAAAAGAAGGTTGTATATATGGAAGAATCCCGGAGATACTAAAAGGTATCAGATAGATTATATATATAATGGTAAGACAGAGATTTAGGAACCAGGTTTTAAATTGTAAGACATTTCCAGGGGCCGATGTGGACTCTGACCACAATCTATTGGTTTTGAACTGCAGATTAAAATTGAAGAAACTGCAAAAAGGTGGGAGTTTAAGGAGATGGAACCTGGATAAACTGAAAGAACCAGAGGTTGTAGAGAGTTTCAGGGAGAGCATAAGGGAACAATAGACAGGAATGGGGGAAGGAAATACAGTAGAAGAAGAATGGGTAGCTTTGAGAGATGAAATAGTGAAAGCAGCAGAGGATCAAATAGATAAAAAGACGAGGGCTAGTAGAAGCCCTTAGGTAACAGAAGAAATATTGAATTTAATTGATGAAATGAGAAAGTACAAAAATGCAGTAAATGAAGCAGGCAAAAAGGAATACAAACGTCTCAAAAATGAGATCGACAGGAAGTCTAAGCAGGGATGGCTAGAGGACAAATGTAAGGATGTAGAGGCTTATGTCACTAGGGGTAAGATAGATACTCCCTACAGGAAAATTAAAGAGACCTTTGGAGAAAAGAGAAACACTTGTATGAATATCAAGAGTTCAGATGGAAACCCAGTTCTAAGCAAAGAAGGGAAAGAGAGAAAGGTGGAAGGAGTATATAGAGGGACTATACAAGGGCGATGTACTTGAGGACAATATTATGGAAATGGAAGAGGATGCAGATGAAGATGAAATGGGAGATACGATACTGCATGAAGAGTTTGACAGAGCACTGAAAGACCTGAGTTGAAACAAGGCCTCGGGAGTAGACAACATTCCAGTAGAACTACTGACGGCCTTGGGAGAGCCAGTCCTTACAAAACTCTACCATTTGGTGAGCAAAATGTATGAGACAGGCGAAATTCCCTCAGCCTTCAAGAAGAATATAATAATTCCAATCCCAAAGAAAGCAGGCGTTGACAGATGTGAAAATTACCGAACTATCAGTTTAATAAGCCACAGCTGCAAAATACTAACGAGAATTCTTTACAGACGAATGGAAAAACTTGTAGAAGCCGACCTCGGGGAAGATCAGTTTGGATTCCGTAGAAACACTGGAACACGTGAGCAATATTGACCTTACGACTTATCTTAGAAGAAAGATTAAGGAAAGGCAAACCTACGTTTCTAGCATTTGTAGACCTAGAGAAAGCTTTTGACAATGTTGACTGGAATACTCTCTTCCAAATTCTAAGGGAGGCAGGGGTAAAATACAGGGAGCGAAAGGCTATTTACAATTTGTACAGAAACCAGATGGCAGTTATAAGAGTCGAGGGGCATGAAAGGGAAGCAGTGGTTGGAAAGGGAGTGAGACAGGGTTGCAGCCTCTCCCCAATGTTATTCAATCTGTATATTGAGCAAGCAGTGAAGGAAACAAAAGAAAAATTCGGAGTAGGTATTAAAATCCATGGAAAAGAAATAAAAACTTTGAGGTTCGCCGATGACATTGTAATTCTGTCAGAGACAGCAAAGGACTTGGAAGAACAGTTGAACGGAATGGAAAGTGTCTTGAAAGGAGGATATATGATCAACACCAACAAAAGCAAAACGACGATAATGGAATGTAGTCGAATTAAATCGGGTGATGCTGAGGGAATTAGATTAGGAAATGAGACACTTAAGTAGTAAAGGAGTTTTGCTATTTGGGAAGCAAAATAACTGATGATGGTCGAAGTATAGAAGATATAAAATGTGGACTGGCAATGACAAGGAAAGCGTTTCTGAAGAAGAGAAATTTGTTAACATCGAGTATAGATTTAAGTGTCAGGAAGTCGTTTCTGAAATTATTTGTATGGAGTGTAGCCATGTATGGAAGTGAAACATGGACGATAAATAGTTCGGACAGGAGGAGAATAGAAGCTTTCGAAATGTGGTGCTACAGAAGAATCTGAAGATTAGGTGGGTAGATCACATAACTAATGAGGAAGTATTGAATAGAATTGGGGAGAAGAGGAGTTTGTGGCACAACTTGACGAGAAGAAGGGACCGGCTGGTAGGACGTGTTCTGTGGCATCAAGGGATCACAAATTTAGCATTGTAAGGCAGCGTGGAGAGTAAAAATCGTAGCGGGAGACCAAGAGATGAATACACTAAGCAGATTCAGAAGGATGTAGGTTGCAGTAGGTACTGGGAGATGAAGAAACTTGCACAGGATAGGGTAGCAGGAGAGCTGCGTCAAACCAGTCTCAGGACTGAAGACCACAAAAAAAAGTTCTTCATTTCAGAAGCTATGGGACAAATGCTGTTAAAGAGTTACATTGTATGATTTTATAACAGATACAGGGTGTAACGGGTGTAAATACAGTCATTTTTGTATTTTGTACCTTAATATGTATGCACGGCAGTGTGTTGGTTATTTTTTTTTCTCTGCATAGAACAGTCTTCCTACAATCATAAGGACCTGACGTTTTCTGCATTGTCAAATGGTTCAAATGGCTCTAAGCACTATGGGACTTAACATGTGAGGTTATCAGTCCCCTAGACTTAGAACTACTTAAACCTAACTAACCTAAGGACATCACACACATCCATGCCCGAGGCAAGATTCGAACCTGCGACCGTAGCAGCAGCGCGGTTCCGGACTGCAGCGCCTAGAACCGTTCGACCACAGCAGCCGGCTCTGCATAGTCGTACTGCACCATTAAGTGGGTTATGCCTATCAGTAGAGGTTAGCTATTTCGTGCCACATTTCGATATCTGACCTGCTTGCCTTTGCCACATGTACTTCGAGATACTAACCAACCTAGAAAAATATAAGTTGTAATGACTATAATTATGAGCCTATAAGTAATGTTATTATTGATGTAATGTTGTTCAGTATACCGTCCTCAGTCACTAATAGAAATATCTGCACTTACACTCGTTACACGCTGTATCTCAGAAATATGGGAATATACCGGGTGATCAAAAAGTCAGTATAAATTTGAAAACTTAATAAACCACGGAATAATGTAGATAGAGAGGTAAAAATTGACACACAAGCTTGGAATGACATGGGGATTTATTAGAACCACAAAAAATAAAGTTAACAAAATGTCCGACAGTTGGCGCTGGACAGCAAAACGTCAGTGACTGTGCATTGCAATCGTGTATAAAAGGAGCTGTAATGAGAGAGAGAATCAGATGCGCCAGCAGTCGCAGCATGTTGACGTTACATGCAAAGGCGCTTTTAGTGAAGCTGTATTATCAGAATGGGGAATGTGCTAGTTCAGCATTACGATCCTATCGCCATAGGAAGAGGATTCGAACGGGTAAAAGGTCCGTTGACAAATGCAGCTGTGGCGAGAATGATTTCGAAGTTCGAAGCCACGGGTTGTTTAGGCGATAGACCCCGTAGTGGCCGACTGAGCACAAGGCATAATACTGCTGAGACAGTTCAGGAAGAGATGGAGACTGTAGCGGGTTCGTCTATGCACGGGGAAGTTAGCGCTCGTGCAGTCGCACGTCGCACCGGCATTCCATACACTACTGTTTGGTTGGCACTGAGGCGTACCCTCCGATGCTATCCGTACAAAATCCATCGGCATCATGAACTGTTACCTGGCGATTTAGTGAAGCGGAGGTCATTTGCGGTGTGAGCGCTTCAAAAGATGGAGGAAGATGATGATTGGTTGACCAACGTGTTGTGGACCGACGACCTTCATTTCGCACTCCAAGGGTCTGTCAACGCCCACAACTGCAGAATTTGGGCTACCGAAAATCCTTAAACTGTCGTGGGAACTCCATTGCACGACGAGAAAGTCACGGTATGGGTGGGATTAACCACATCTACCGTTGACGGACCTTTTTTCTTCGAGGAAATGCGTGATTCTGGTTTTGTAACTGCTACCGTGAGGGGTGAGAGGTACGCTGATATGTTACAGAATCGCATCATCCCCAGCCTGGCTGATAAACACCTGCTGGAACGTACGATGTTTATGCAGGATGGCGCTGCACCCCATATTGCTAGTCGCGTGAAAGATCTCTTGCTAGCGTCGTTTGGTGATGATCGTGTGCTCAGCCGCCACTTTCGTCCTGCTTGGCCTCCCAGGTCCCCAGACCTCATTCCGTGCGATTATTGGCTTTGGGGTCACCTGAAGTCGCAAGTGTATCGTGATCGACCGACATCACTAGGGATGCTGAACGACATCATCCGACGCCAATGCCTCACCATAACTCCGGACATGCTTTACAGTGCTGTTCACAACATTATTCCTCGACTACAGCTATTGTTGAGGAATGATGGTGGACATATTGAGCATTTCCTGTAAATAACATCATCTTTGCTTTGTCTTGCTTTGTTATGCTAATTATTGCTATCCTGATCAGATGAAGCGCCATCTGTAGGACATTTTTTGTACTTTTGTATTTTTTTTTTGTTCTAATAAAACCCTATGTCATTCCAAGCATGTGTGCCAATTTGTACCTCTCTATCTACATTATTCCGTGATTTAGTCAGTTTTCAAATTTATACTGACTTTTTGCTCACCCGGTATTTTTTCGTAATGGAGTTCTTGGAGAAAATTCCATCGTCTGTTTTTCTATGTTATTTCTCGTCTGCATGTATACCTGCGTATACATAAATACTCCGCACCCTACCGCGCGTGGCGGAGTGTGCATCGTACCAAGATAATGGATTATTTTTCCTATTTCATTCACGAACTGAGCGAGGGGAAAATGACGGTCCGTAGCGATTTTCATGAGCTGATTGCCGGTCTTTTCTTCAGTCATCGATGAGACATTAAACACTAATCTTCTTTCTTCCTGTTTAACTCTTCCTTCAAAAACACACACAACACACGGCCAACGAGTGAGCATTTTCTATATGTACATCTATCAATTAGATTGGTGTCAGTGCGCTTTTTAATATTCAACGACCATGTGTGGTGGCGTGTGCCGTGTAGTTTTACCGGCAGCCCGCGTTGCGTCAGCCGAGGCCCGCGGCTCTCGGCGCGCCTACCGCACGCGGCCCGCCACGGCTCACCAGCGGAGAGTGGTTCCGGCATTCCTGTCCGATTGGCTTGCCGCCGGCCGGCCGACATGAGAGTTACGTCAGCCGTCGCAGAGATTCGGTCGGTTCCGATCGCACCGAGACGGTCGTGCACGCCGGACGGCCTTGCGCCGCGACCTTTTCTGCGCCGCTTTCAGAAATGGCAGCCGCGCGCCGCGGTAGGTACAGTTATGCGATGCAGGGCGAGGACGAGTGCCAAGCCGCTTGCAGCCGCTGCACTGTCAAACCCCGACTCGGAACAGTACCAACGGTTGGTTGCGTCATCACACGTCTGCTTTCAGTTATCGTAATCGGAATGCATGCGACAGCATGTGTACCTGGTACGCTCCAAAACGTCGCGCATGAATACAGGATATTTCGGTGCTCAAATCTCGAGTTCTGTTGTAGATAAAAGGGTAGGGTCAAATGTTTTAGCTAGCCCTTAGGCTAGGGACCACATGTATACTCAACAGAATGAATATTTAACACTATCTCCAGAATAGGTTGCGGGCGATCGGTTCTAGGCACTTCAGTCTGGAACAGCGCGACCGCTACGGCACAGGTTCGAATCCTGCCTCGGGCATGGATGTGTGTGATGTCCTTAGGTTAGCTATGTTTAAGTAGTTGTAAGTTCTATGGGACTGATGCCCTGAGATATTGTCCCATAGTGCTCAGAGCCATTTGAACCATTTCAACCATCCAGAATAGGTAAATGGAGAAAATCGGTTGCGTCTTTTTACATTTTATGTGGTCTACAGTGGGCCTTAAGGAGCTTATGGAGGTACCATTAGTTCATGCGCATTTCCTTAGAAAACCCCAAAAAGGGTTTTTTGTCATTTTTTCGTACCAAAGCCGAGAGCGGATTCCAAGACCAGTATGCACAGCAAATGGCTGAAATTTTTGCGACATATTCCTAAGATCTCGTTCTCGAACAAGCTTGAAAACGTTCTTGATATCTTTATGCGTTCCCAAGATTCGTGGGTTCTAAGTTACCGTATTTATACACCTATGAAGCAAAATTTAAGTAATACCTAACCGCAGCACATTGATCAAATTTGTACGGTATATTCTCTAAGCATTTACGTAGAAGAGCCATATCTTCGTTTTCAAAAACTTACTCCGTTTTCAAATACGTTCCGTAATCCTGCTTCTTTATCTAGTTAGTGTTTTCCACATATTCCTTTTCTCACTGACTCTGTGCAGAGCCTCCTCGTTTATTACTTTATCAGGCCATTCTTCAGTAACACCACATCTCAAACGCTTTGACTCTCTACTTTTGCGATTTCCTCACAGTACAATGATAATAATAATAATAATAATAATAATAATAATAATATCAGCGTATGACTCCATAGACCAGTAGATTCTGTTAAATATTCTCGCTTGGGGTGGTCATAAATTTTAATTGTCAATTCCAGTACATAAAATTACGCATTTAACTTCTTATTAGTTGCAGGTGTCTGTATGTAGACCTGTTACACAGTACCGCAGCGCTCCGGTATAGGAGCCACACAAAATGGCGCAGCCCATATCCAGTTTATCAGACGGTTGCACCATTTTCTTTTAGCATTTTCAGTGTGTACTACGACTACTACCAGATGCCTGCAAACAAACAAAAAGTACGTCACTTTATTTGCGAGATAATACTTAAAACTTTACTACCAGTAGTAATGGACTAATGGTTTACCAGCAAGTGCTGGCTCTATCAGAGCCACTTTGACAGACACAGAAAACGAGGGCAAATTTCCTAGTGTCTCTCTTGCATTTTTAACAAAACGTAAATGCTTTTCACCTGCGTTCTAGAGAAATCATGTGAACGTGGCAAGCAGAAATAATAACAAATGACAACATCTCCCAGAGAATGAGGACTAAATTTAAAGGGACCGCAGAACTCTAGCTTTTGGCAGCAACCTCGCTATCTTCGCGAACAACACAAAGGCTGCCAGGATACAAATTAGTCTGCAAATGGAAATCGGCGAAGAAAATATCTCACGGACATGCTTCGAGGTAACAGACGTAATTACCGACATCAGAACACCGGACATCAACAAAGTATAAAAATTAAAATGCCTAGTGTGGAATAAAACGCTAAACACTGTAAACCAAAAAAGTACTTTAGGTACGAACATGGAAACTGAGATAATCTCCCTGACATTACAAACATAGTTTTTAAAGTGTTTCCATGGATACGTCATCCAAAACCAGTTGCTTTGTATGCAACAGAAACTCCGTGCCTGAGTGGCGATAAGCGGAACCTCGGAGAGTTGCAGAAGAACGAGCATATAACTGTGAGAGGAACGGTGAGATCCGTTCATAAGAACCACATCCAATGAATAACTTCAATGAAAAGTAGAACAATTCACAGAAACGATCTGCAAAAGATGGACACCGACTGCATAGTCACATAAAACGCCTGTACGAAAACAGGCTTTTTCGACACAAAGTCCAGTACCGCATTGCCATGTTTGACCACCTCACCAAAGTATCCTGTGTGCCCTCGACAAAGGAGCACAAACAACTCATTTAAAGTGATGGGAGGAATTTTTGGCAGCAGTCCTCTAGAACTGAGAACTACTTAAACCTAACTAACCTAAGGACATCACACACATCCATGCCCGAGGCAGGACTGTAGCGCCTAGAACCGCACGGTCACTCCGGCCGGCAAAGATCTTACAGAATCACAGTTATGGGGTTCTGTGTCTAGAATATATAGTGTGTGAAACATTGCTTGCCTGTCGTTCCTTCAACCGTGGTGAAATAGGCCACTGTAGTATCAAAATGCCCGTTGTGAAACAGAATCAGTTCAATAAGAAGTCAAGGGATCTGTTGTACTAAAGTTAATGGTGATTTTGTAATTACGTTGCCTTTTATTTGAAGAATTGTTAAAGTCTCTCTCGGCCATTAGCAGTCTCAAAATGAACTTTGGGAGTTAGAAGTTACCTCGCACAGTTTCCAGAACGCTTCAGAAATTATGTGCCCTTAGTACCACAGAAGGTCCTTCTTACTGACAGCAAGAACTGAGACAAACCCTTATGAAGAGAAAGAAAACTAATTTTTTCCAGTCCGTTTTAAGATAGTCAACTTCTAGTCTTAATTCGTTGCCAGACAGGCTAGACGCACAAGAGGAGGACGTAATCGAAATAAATTAATTTCTGAAAATTAAGAACTGAAATTCGTTAGTAAATCAATTTTGCATGGACTAACGAAATGTATAAGAAAAGAAATACATTTAGAAGTTTGTCGAAGTTAAGAGTTTTATGCGCAATAATGCATAAATTACAGTATGGGTTAACCCTTCGGTGGGCGCGCCTGCGGCAGATAGCCGCAAGGTTTAGTTTTCTTTCAGTATCACAGATAGCGTCACAGTTGCGTCCAGTTGTTTGAAACGTGAGTGTTGCGTTTGCGGTGTGTTTTCCGCTACGCGCCTTGTGATGAAAGTATTTTCTATACTTGTGTTTTTCTTTCGCCTCAAGGCAATCTTTCTTTTATATTAGTATATAATGATTATTCGAATCGAATCAAAGTTCTCATATGCAATTTTAATTACTTTTTACAGTCTTGAATATTGATTTGCTACAATATATTACTTTTACAGAAACATGTTTTTCATTAGGTCTCATAAAAGCGCGTCAATGGAGATAAAGAAGACATTTGACTGGCACCGTCTAATTGTACACCCTGAAGACTATGAGAAAGTACTGCGAGAATTGTCAGAAGAAGAATTACAAGAATTGTCAGATTCATGTGAATTGGAGTCGGATGAGGAAGTTATTGAAGAAGAAAACCACAGCACTGACTACGAATAATCAAAAGAGGAAACAGATGACCACCTAGTTGAAGAGGGGAGACAACATACAGAGAATTACCGATTTTATGTAGCAAAAGATAAAGAAAGTACTTGGATAAGTAAACCGCTTCCTTCTTCTCCTAATACCAAGGCCAAGAACATCTTAAATGTTTTGCCAGGTCCAAAAGCAAGTTCTGAAATTACGAAAAAAGAAACTGATGCATTTTGCCTATTTATCACTGATGGGATGATTATTTTTCATTAGGTTAAAAATGTAAAACTAGTTGCGGTGTAAAAGGCGCAACGCGCCCACTAATGGAAGTTTGAAAGCCGCGTCCACCGAAGGGTTAAAACGGAAACGCACTAAGACGAATAAACACTACAACTGGGAGGATTAAAATGATGACTTTGGGTGGCGACCGTTAAAATGTGCGTCGCTGCTGGTCTCTGTGAGATCCATAAAGAATCAATGGTGCCGATGGTATTGATGGTAGCGATAGCATGAGCAGCTGATGTAATTAAAGTATGTACCGAGGACCCATGAAACTTAAAAGAGGGAGTAATATACATTTAGGAGGATGATTATTACAGATCACAATTTTGTGTGATATCGTTCACAGTAAGTGAGCTTATTTAGATACTTCTCAAAAGCTCGCGCAAATGGTAATTGTATTTCGTATAGAAATTTATAGAATCATTAATGTTAAATTTGGAATGTCCTTTGCAACACGAAATCCTCTGCTCGGACAGGTATCTCATAAACTAATATCTCAGTCTGAATTATTATGCGCTGTTTTCGTATGCAGTGCGTCATTCAACTCTGTTGCAGTGCTGCAGTGGGTAGTTGCATAAATCATGCAGTTGACGCCTTATATCGAAATCGGACGACGGTGTGTGTACTACTACTTCATTATGCTGTGGTATTAGTGAGAATACCTCCACAATACACTAGTTTTCTGGCTGTCGACTGCACAGGAATTGCGCAAACGACATTACGAAGTAAGAAGCCTGTTTCTGACGTTGAAGAGCGAGAGCGACTGGCGGAAAATGAGAAAGCATTAGATTTCACCGCATGCCCTCTGAGCTTCAGTAAACGACTGATGCAATGGATATACAGGTTTTCATGAACGGAAATGAAATTTCCTTGAGAGCAGATCACAAGACTTTCGATTTTGAAATGAATGCAAGGTTACGATACAGTTCAGTTACGTCCATTTAATTCTCTCTGCGCTTTTTTACCGTCTGCTCCGCGATACAACTACGGGACATCGCATTGTAACTTCTGCTGGAGTGCCCCGATGGACCAGGAATAAGAACTTAAGAAATCTTTGTGATGTTTATACAAAGGAAGTGTAATCCGGAAGCAGGCAGAACAAATGTTCATACTCTACGAAAATTTTAACACACGGTTCATTTCCGCCCAAATGGGCAGGAAGCGGTGTTTTAGATTTCGATCCATTTTTGAGCTCGTACATATCAGTCACTTCCCTGCGAACTGGGAGTGAGGCATAGGTATACTCTTGCGGGAATACGCTGTACAGGATTTTCCGTTTCGCCACTTGCCTTATAAGCAAGGAAACCTTTGGGTGAAACCTAGGGCAAGGAACCACTTTAATCTGTTTCTGAGACAGATTCTCACAGTCAAAAAATACGATGTATGAGTCTAGCTGGTTTTGTTTATCAAAATACAAAGTCAGCTGACTGCTCGGTACTTACCGAATAGTACCTGCGAACGAATTCTTTATTGTGGCTGGAATGTATGTTACGATCTCGGGATTCGTTGCCATTTTCAAGTTTTGAAATATGGATTTGCGACGATTACTATAGAAACAACAAACTGGTATATACCAATGTCTAAAGAATCGATCCAAGTTTTAATTTGAAATTGCGCAGTGGTTAGCACACTGGACTCGCATTCGGGAGGACGACGCTTCAATCCCGCGTCCGGCCATCCTGATTTAGGTTTTCCGTGATTTCCCTAAATCGCTCCAGTCAAATGCCGGAATGGTTCCTTTGAAAGGGCACGGCCGACTTCCTTCCCCATCCTTCCCAAATCCGATGAGACCGATGACCTCACTGTTTGGTCTCTTCACCCAAAACAACCCAACCAAATTCGTAATTCTTCTGGTGATGTAGTTACGGATTTCATCAGCAGTATCACAAAGTGGTGGAAACCATGCGAGCGTTTTACGTCCTTGAATTCAGTGAATGTGAGATTCCTGTGACGGCTCAGCGGAATTTCGCTTCAGATAGCGATAAAAAGCTGAACCAGAAAGAAGTAATTTATTAGTGATGTAAGAAATCGGTCAGACTGATTGGAGAGAAGGCCGGAGCATCGTACACGAGTGTAGTCCTGTAAATCCATACAGGATACAGTTATTCCGAGCACCGGGTTCTCGGAATCACGAGCTACGTTTTGACGTTTGTACAGATTTCAGATAATTACTAGATGAGAAAGTCTGTAATAAAAACAAATGTATTAAAAATCGCAGGAAATGTTTCGGTGTACAGCAACAGAGCTGGGTAAAAATTTAGCTGTAACCTTTATTGTAAATATGAAATTTAAAAATAAGATAGTGGATAATTTTTGGAATCACAAGACTTATTTAAAAATGAACTAAATCTATTTTTCATGTAAGTCATTCAGGATTGTGCACCAACAAGCTGATTTTTGCAGCAAGACATCAGAGGTGGTAAATCAGAGAGAAATTCCACTACAAGAAGACAGCTGGGGATTTTAACTCGAAAGTACGACTAAAATTAATGAACAGATCTTCATTGGGAAGCTTTAGGTGTGATAGCAGAAATGTTAGAAGTAGTACATTAGTGAAATGGCAGAGAAGAAAGTTTGTTCTTAACACATTCTTCAGAAGAAAACGAATAGAAACCGAACTTGGCAAAGGCCAAATAGAAATGAAATGAAAATAAAACTGTCTATACTTTCTACAAAGAAGTTCTTTAACATGCATAAGTTGCAAACCACTCTCGAATTACAAGTGATCATGGGATTGTAAGATGAAGAGAAAAATGAAATACAAATCTAGAAAGTAACACATTGATCTGAAAGGAGGTCAGAAATGTAGATTTTGAGAATTTGCGATAGACTAGGAAGGTGCCAGATTAAAGTGAACGACAATTTTAGCTTCTTCGAAAGTGAAACAGAGACGAAAGGGACAATTTTTTAGTATGGTACTGATGGAAGGAGCAGTATTTGCCACAGATTCGAAGAAGGCAGAGGAAAAGAAATTGTAAAGCATTCGGAGATATCGTTACATACTACTTGAATAGTAAAAGGGATGGATTTGAAAACATGTACAGATAATAATGAAAATAATGACATTTCGAAACTAATGGCAGATGAGCTCTAGAAGACGTTGAGTTGGATATTGTTCTCATCACGTTCCTGATCTTCTTCCATGACCTCAATAATCTTTTGATCAGACTCTGTGTGACATTTATTTTTGTAGTATTACATTAAAGATCATGTTTCCGTGCCTCTAGTGCAACACAATTTAGAAAATGTTATGTTGACGTTAGTTGCACCATGAAGAGACACGATACTGAACATCTATGTTTGTTTACAATTTAGAGAAATTATTTGTCTAATGATGGAAGTATTTTTCCTGAGTCACTTGAATGTGAAATACTGTATGTAATATTAATGGTGAAAAAGAAGTGGTGCAAAAACTTAGCATACAAAGTTAAGGTGGTTTTAAGTTTTAACAGACATCAGAAACATTTGCCCTTGAAGCACCATCACTCAATGGAACTGAGTAATGAGGCTGTCGAGACCCCTTCTTACAAATCTGCGGACTTGTTCTTTGTAACAATTCTCTGCGAGACTTGTGAAATCTTCGGAAGAATCGGCAGTGAGTGGAGAATTTTGAGAAATAAATATAATTTGCCTGGCTTTACGTGATTCATTGTCATTTCACGTGAAGTTTCTTGAAACAATCTCCGCCATGTTCCAGGATCATGATGACTGTGCAAGTTTCCTCACGTCCCAGCGCGGTCGCTGCCGTGGCTATGACGTGCGCAGCGGCACGATGCTTTATCATTCCACTAATGTACTACTTCTGTCATTTCTGCATCACACCTAAGGCTTCCCACTGAAGATTTTTAAATTAATTTTGGTCGTAATTTCGTGTTAAAATCCCCTGCTATCTTCTTGTAGTGGAATTTCTCTCTCATTTATCACCTCTGGTATCTTGCTGCAAATATGCTCAATCTCTTCATCAGAATCTCTGCTTGTTGGTGCACAACCCGAATGACTTACATGAAATAGATGCAGTTCATTTTTAAATAAGTCTTGTGATTCCAAAAATTATCCATCATATTATTTTTAAATTTCGTATTTACAATAAAGATTACAGTTGAATTTTTACCCAGCTCCGTTGTTTTACACCGAAACATGTCCTGCGATTTTTAATACATTTGCTTTTATTACAGACTTTC
Organism: Schistocerca gregaria; assembly: GCF_023897955.1. NCBI lineage: Eukaryota > Metazoa > Arthropoda > Insecta > Orthoptera > Acrididae > Schistocerca > Schistocerca gregaria. Next base: position 205,339,481 of record NC_064922.1, read on the forward strand.
TCATCTAGTAATTATCTGAAATCTGTACAAACGTCAAAACGAAGTTCGTGTTTTCGAGAACCCGGACTTCTCTCCAACCAGTCTTACCGATTTCTTACATCACTAATAAATTATTTCTTTCTGGTTCAGGTTTTTATCGCTATCTGATGCGAAATTCCGTTGAACCGTCACAGGAAGCTCACATTCACTGAATTCAAGGGCGTAAAACTCTCGAATGGTTTCCATTTACGTGTTGGTCACCATATTCCACTATTTTGTGATACTGCTGGTGAATCTTAATGGGTTGCACATGTCTCGTTGTCAGTCTCTGAGCCATCACTGTTATATGCTGGTATGAAAGCCTACATGTATTTTGGAAGATTCCTTATCATCAATATGATTTCGGAATTGCTATATTGGTATGTAAGCGTGTATCGTAGTTGCGACGTGGATAAGATTCAAGAAATTGAGGCTCATACGGAGGCATATAGATAGTCGTTTTTCCCTCGCTCTGTTTGCGAGTGGATCAGGAAAGGAAATTACTAATAGTGGTACAGGGTTACCCTCCGTCACGTACCGTACGGTTGCTCGCGGAACATGTATGTAGATGTAGATGTAGATGTAGATAGTTTCAACGTCGTGTGCCAGAAGACAGCGTGTTTCATAGCTACCAGAGCGTCATCTTGTCTACCCCGTTCACAGCCGGAAGGATCAGTGTGGTGCAAACATGTGAAGCAAGCGGGTAACCACGCTACGGAGACGAACTCCTGCTTCCTACAGCCAAATGAGCGAGTTTGGGAGGGGTCAAAATGTTGCCTTCCGAGTGGCGGGCAGATCCTTTCCGAGAACCGCCACACAAGCTGGACGTGCTGCGTCAGTTGTGCAACGATGATGGTACCAGTAATCACATGAAAATCCTCACACCCGTAGACGAGGTTCTGAACGTCCACGCAGCACTGACGGCCACCAGGTTCGTCGTATTTGTAAGGGCAGCAGTGGCAGATCGTAAATTGCCGCAGCACAGATAAGAGGGATTGTGAGCCCAAACGTATCAACACCAACCGTTGCGAACTGGCATTAGCAGTGGGACTTCGGCCACACACACCTGTAGACCATCTTCCATTCACGTCACAGCATCGACGAGCACAGCTCTACTCGTGGCGTCAGAGTATCACTTGGAAGACGGAATGGTGCTCTCCATGGCCTTCATCAATCCTATCACACTTTCCTGGGGCACTCCTGACGACATCCTTGTCACTGATGAACATTCACCGTCGACAACACACTGGGTTCTGTTACTTAAGAAGCCTTCGAGCCACACATATATCTGTGAACGTGTTCCATATGCTTGTACGAAAACAACCTGGAATGGGGCACCGTGTCAAATGCTTTCCGGAAATGTGGAATCTGCCTGTTGCCCTTCATCCATAGTTCGCAGTATATCATGTGAGAAAAGCTGAGTTTCGCACGAGAGATGCTTTCTAAAACCATACTGATTCGTGGACGTAAGTTTCTCAGGCACAAGAAAGTAAGTGTATCCGTACTGAAAATACGTTCAAGGGTTTTGCAGCAAACCGAGGTTAGGGATATTTGTCTGTAATTTTGCTGGCGTGTTTTTTTACCCTACTTATATACTGGAGTTACCTGGACCTTTTTCCCATCACTTGGGACTTTATGCTGGGCGTAGGATTCATGATAAATGCAAGCTAGATAAAGGGCTAGTGTCGTAGAGTACTCTTTGTAAAACCGAGAGCGGTTCTAGGCGCTACAGAGTGGAACCGCGCGACCGCTACGGTCTCAGGTTCGAATCCTGCCTCGGGAATGGATGTGTGTGATGTCCTTAGATTAGTTAGGTTTAAATAGTTCTAAGTTCTAGGGGACTAATGACCACAGCAGTTAATTCCGAATAGAGCTCAGAGCCATTTTTTGTAAAACCGAATTGGTGTGCCATCCGGACCTGGTGATTTATTTGCTTTTAAATCTTTCAGTTGTTTCTCTACGCCAGGGATGCTTATTATTATCTCGTCCTTATGGGGGTCTGTGCCATAATTAAATGACGCAATGTTTGCACGATTCTCCTGTGTGAACGATTTCTTGAACGTGAAACTTAAGACATCGGCTTTTGTTTTTCTATCTTCAACAGCCGCACCAGACTGGTCAACACGAGAATGAATGGAAGCCTTAGAACCGCTCAGAGATTTTACGTAGCAACAGAATACATATTCTCTTCCCCAGATGACACATTCCGTCATAGGATTAAAAAAAATGGCTCTAAGCACTATGGGACTTAACATCTGAGGTCATAAGTCCCCTAGACTTAGAAACCTAAGGGCAGCACACTCATCCATGCCCGAGAAAGGATTAGAACCTGCGGCCGTAGCAGCAACGCGGTTTCGGACTGAAGCGCCTAGAGCCTCTCGGCCACAGTGGCCGGCTATCGGATCAAAATCGCATCGTAATTCCGGGTGGACTATTTTATTCCGGCAGTGTGTATTTTAAAACACTTGTGGTATTACCAGACATTTTATGTCCATGGGTAGACTGCTAGAGAGTTTTGATTGTTTCACTGCTTTCGGTTTTGAAGATTCATTAAAGCATAATGCAGTTTATTTTTCCTTCTTATGTTGTTCTAGTGAGTATCTCTGTTTGGAAAGACTCTTGAGTATTAAAAGACTGACGAGCCTCACAGCTCCACTTCTTAAAGTATTTCTCTCTTACATCCCGAACTCTTCGACAGCTGTTGTCCAACCTTTCTGGGATAGGTCTCTAAGAAAAGTGGCACTATTGAAGAAGCCGAAGACGTAGCAACAGTTCTGAATTTGTTTACACTGTGTATCTTCCATTCAACAGAGAAGTGAGTGCTCTTCTGAAATTAATTGAGGGAGTAAAACTGTCTGCCAGATGTGTTATCGAACCTGAACCATCCCCTTTCGCTGGCAGTGCTCTTGGCAGGCTTTCACGTGAAAGTAATAAAATTGCGCCTCAGGTGTAAAATCTAATACTCGACTGAAAATGAACCGAAAAAAAATCTCTGAGTTTGGAGAAGAGATCTGTTTGCTATTGTGAAATATTTTCTTTGTGCCCTGAAGCGACTATTGGGGCTCCGCCGAGATGAGGTGCACAACATACATTTGCCATCAATGAAGAGCGGCGTGCAGCATCGCCTACGAACAAGTGTGTTACGCAGACAGCCTACTCGGCGGTGAATCAGGAACGCAGTCAGCGTCAACAAGCATTTGCGTCTTCCACGGTACACTGAGGCGGCAAAAGTCATGGGACAACTTTTAAAATCGCGTCGGACCTCCTTTTGCCAGGTGTAGTGCATTAGCGCGACGTGGCGTGTAACCACCTACAGTTAATGATCGGTTCAGTTGGAACAGAGGACCCAGTCCATTCCATGTAAACACAGCCCGTAACATTACGGATACACCATCAGCTTGCCCAGTGCCTTGCTGACAAATTGGGTCCATGCTACGAGGGTTCTGCGCCACACTCAAAGGCTACCATCAGATCTTGCCAACTGAAATCGGGACTCGTCTGGCCAGACCACGGTTTTCCAGTCGTCTATGGTCCAAGCAATATCGTCAAGAGCCCAGCAAGGGCGCTGTTGCCAAAGGCACTCGGCATCGGTCGCCTGCTGCCACAGCCTATGAAAGCCAAACTTCGTCGCCCTGTCCTAAAGGATACGTTCGTCGTTCTTTCCACATTCATCATAATCATCAGTGTTCTGCCAAAAGGCAGGTTTTCACATGGCAGTTCTCCAGTCTGTCCGGTCTTCTGCCATCCTCTTCAGGTCTGCATAATTTCCTCTTCCCTTTATGTTGTCTATCATCTTGTATCTCCTTCTTCCTCTCAGTCTTCTCCCACAAAACAATCCTTCCAAAGAATCTGCTAGCAAGCACTCCCTTCTCAATGAATGTCCCAACCAGTTCTTTTTCCTTTCTCTTACAACCTTCAGCAGACATCTTCTCTCACCAACACTTTTCAATAATCTTTCATTACACACTCTTTCCATCCAGATTATTCTTTCCATTCTCCTCCACATCCACATCTCGATTGCTTCTAAACTTTTTTCATCCTCTGGTCTCAGCGTCCATGTTTCTGCCCCATATAGTGCTACACTTCAGACAAAACATTTGCCAAGCCTTTTCCTAATTTGCCACATAAGAGTCTCCTCTTTCTGTTGAATGCCTCCTTCGCTATGGCAATTCGAGTTTTCACCTCTTGGTGACATCTCAAGTCTTCAGTTATTGTGCTTCCAAGATATTTAAATACACTTCCTTGGCTAATGGTAGATTGTCCTATTTTAATATTAGACAGCCTGCGTCTTGTACTGATGACCATACTCTTTGTTTTTGCTGTGTTTATTTGCATCCCATATTCCACACAAGCTTCATTTAGTTCTTTCAGCATGTTATCCACCGTCCGCTCACTTTCTGCCACTAATACGATGTCATCAGCAAATCTTATAAATTCTATTCTCTTTCCACCAGTACATATTCCTCTTTTCCCATCTAAGACTTTCGCAATGATCTCTTCAAAGTATACGTTAAACAACAGTAGGAAAAGGCAACAACCTTGTCTAACACCTCGTCCAATGCTTCCTCCTCCTGACATTTCATTTCCAATCCTTATCCTTACTTTCTAGTGTAAATACAGATTCCGTATCAGTCGACTCTCTTTCCAATGTACTCCTTTCCTCTTCAAGATATCCATGAGCTTGTTCCACTGAGCCTTTTCTAAATCTGTAAAAACATCAAAGATTTCTCTACCTTTTCTTTTCTTAACAGGCCAATAGCATCTCTTGTGTCTTTTCCTCTTCTAAACCCGAACTGCTCCTCTGGAAAGTAGCGGGAAACTACCACATTACATTGCCATGCAGTACATGGTATGTCTCTCCATGTGAAAGATTCCGGAGTTAAAACTTTCCACATTGGTTTCTGCGATTATTTCACGCAGAGTTGCTTGTCTGTTAGCGCTATCAACTCTACGCAAAACTGCTGCTCTCGGACGATAAGTGCGTTGTACTTTATGAGAAGTAATACCCGAAATTTGGTACTCTCGGCACACTGTGGATCCCAGAATACTGAAGCCCCTAACGATTTCCGAAATTGAATTTCCCATGCCTCGCTCTAACTACCATTCCGCACTGAAAGTCTGCTAATTCCAGTCGTCTGGCTATAACCATCTCGTCGGAAAACTTTTCACAAGAATCACCTGGGTAAAATGACAGCTCAGCGTATGCACTGACCTTTCATACCTGTGTACACTGTACTGCCGCCATCTGTAAATGTGCAGATCGCCGGCCGCGGTGGTCTAGGCGCGCAGTCCGGAAGCGTACGACTGCTACGGTCGCAGGTTCGAATCCTGCCTCGGGCATGGATGTGTGTGTTGTCTTTAGGTTTGTTAGATTTAAGTAGTTCTAAGTCCTAGGGGACTAATGACCACAGCAGTTGAGTCCCATAGTGCTCAGAGCCATTTGAACCATGTGCAGATCGCTATCCGATGCTTTTGTCACCTCAGTGTTCGTTACAATACGTATTTGATGTCTAAATAAACTTTAATAAATAACAACAACTTGAAAGGGCTTGCAGTTTCAGACAGAAACGGACATGTCCCGTCCCATTGGATCGTGTTGATACGAGGTCTTCGTAGGAACATTCACTCCGCTCAGGACGACATCCCTATCTCTGTTTCCTAGGTACTCTTCAACCCTGTCAAAAACCGTCTTTCATATCCAGTACTCTCGTACTTTTCCCATTAGGTGACTGCCAAAAGTTTTGCAAATTACAGACCGCGTTACGTAACTCGGAACGTAATGCAGACTGCAGATATCGAGCCGCCGTCCGCCCAGCCTCCCAGCCACACGTCAGAGGCCACGCCCCCGGAGTATCCGGTGCCGCCAAAGGCTGGCGGCAATCGGAATAAATCTCGGCGCTCACCGGCACACCTGGCGGTCCTCCCGCTGTATAAGCAATCCTATTAGGCGGCGACAAAGCGGACGGGGGTGTGTCCGGGTTAACGGTCGCCGCGACCCGGCTGTGTCAACAGCCACCACCCGGGCGATTAATCAGGCGGGCTCGGCCGCTTCCCACACTTCCGACGCGGCTCTGTCGTAAATAGCCGGCACATAAATCCCGCGTGTCTCTGCCCGTGGCTACGTGCGCCTCCGCACGCAGGGCCTAGCTGCCGCTGCGGGCCGCCTCGACCCGCCTCCCCACGCAGACCACGTGCCACTGGCGCCGTGCCCCGCCACGCCGCACTCCCCCAACTCCTCATTTATATCGTCTAGACTCTAGACGCCCATCTGGTCAGCTGCGATCCACTCGAGTGACTCTATTGTATCGTGTGGAAGATTGCTACAAGCGCCAGTTCTGTATACACTACTGGCCATTAAAATTCCTTCACCAAGAAGAAATGCAGATGATAAACGGGTATTCATTGGACAAATATATTACACTAGAACTGACAAGTGTTTACATTTTCACGCAATTTGGGTGAATTGATCCTGAGAAATCAATACCCAGAACAACTACTTCTGGCCGTAATAACGGCCTTGATACGTCTGGGCATTGAGTCAAACAGAGCTTGGATGGCATGTACAGGTACAGCTGCCCATGCAGCTTCAACACGATAGCACAGTTCATCAGGAGTAGTGACTGGCGTATTGTGACGAGCCAGTTGCTCAGCCACCATTGACCAGACGTTTTCAGTTGGTGAGAGATCTGGAGAATGTGCTGGCCAGGGCAGCAGTCGAACATTTTCTGTATCCAGAAAGGCCCGTACAGGACCTGCCAACATGCGATCGTGCATTATCCTGCTGAAATGCAGGGTTTCGCAGGGATCGAATGAAGGGCAGAGCCACGGGTCGTAACACATCTGAAGTGTAACGTCCACTGTTCAAAGTGCCGTCAATGAGATCAAGAGGTGACCGAGACGTGTAACCAATGGCACCCTATACCATCACGCTGGGTGATACGCCAGTATGACGATGACGAATACACGCTTCCAATGTGCGTTCATCGCGATGTGGCCAAACACGGATGCGACCATCATGATGATGTAAACAGAACCAGGATTCATCCTAAGAAATGACGTTTTGCTATTCGTGCACCCAGGTTCGTCGTTGAGTACACCATCGCAGGCGCTCCTGCCTGTGATGTAGCGTCAAGGGTAACCGCAGCCATGGTCTCCGAGCTGATAGTCCATGCCGCTGCAAACGTCGTCGAACTGTTCGTGCAGATGGTTGTTGTCTTGCAAACATCCCCATCTGTTGACTCAGGGATCGAGACGTGGCTACACGATCCATTACAGCCATGCGGATAAGATGCCTGTTATCTCGACTGCTAGTGATTCGAGGCCATTGGGATCCAACATGACATTCCGTATTACCCCGCCGATTCCATATTCTGCTAACAGTCATTGTATCTCGACCAACTCGAGCAGCAATGTGGCGATACGATAAACCGCAATCGCGAAAGGCTACAATCCGACCTTTATCAAAGTCGGAAACGTGATGGTACGCATTTCTCCTCCTTACATGAAGCATCACAACAACGTTTCACCAGGCAACGCCGGTCAACTGATGTTTATGTATGAGAGATCGGTTGGAAACTTTCCTCATGACAGCACGTTGTAGGTGTCGCGACCGGCGCCAACCTTGTGTGAATGCTCTGAAAAGCTAATCATTTGCATATCACATCATCCTCTTTCTGTCGGTGAAATTCTGCGCCTGTAGAACGTCATCTTCGTGGTGTAGCAATTTTAATGGCCAGTAGTGTAGTTCCACTTATTTTTCGAACTCTGACACCTTTTGGTTATAGCTTCAGCGGCAAATCATTATAGGTCTGCATGCGACAGGATGCGCAAGTAATACGTTCCAAAACGCTGCGCATAAAAACAAAATTCCGGTGCTCATACCTCGGGTTGTATTGGTGGTAAAAAGGCAGAGTCAAGTGTTTTGGACAGCTCTTGTTCTAAGGACCATTTGTAAACCCAACAGAAGGATCTTCTTAGTGTCACTATTCAACAGTACGGGGTCAAAGTACGAATATTACGCACTCCTTCCTATCTAGGCAAAAGGATCAAAGCTGTTGATTCTTTTTGCACTTGATGTGATCGATGGTGGGCTTGATGGAACTTAGGGAGATACCATTAGTTCCTGTGCGGTTCCTCTGATAACCCCACAAAAATGGATTTTTTGCTACATTTTCATCTCCACACGGATATGTACAACAGATGGCTGAAGTTTTTATTCTTCATCCGTTTTCAAGATAAGTAGGTCCAATTGCACTTAAAATCCGGTATGAGGCCAAATATAAATAACGAATAATCGTAACAAAATTGCTGAAATTTTAAAGGTATACTCTCCAGGCATTTATCGAGAATAGCCATCTCCCCGTTTTCAGCAGTCTTTATTCGTTATCGAGGAACACCTCAAAACAATCAGCCGTGTGTTCCCAGACGGCTATGTGCAGAAAGTTGCTGTAACTTTTACGATTTATCCCTAAGGTTTAAATCTTGAGCTGCTTTGAGAACTTTCTTAATATCTTTATCTGTTTCCAAGACACAGACGTTCAAAATTACACTACTTGGACACGTAAAATACGCACGTAAAATCCGGTCTGAGGTGGAAATGTAGCACAGAGAAATATCCTGTAAACCGTCTCTCTTATCATCTCCGAACCTCATATTGTAGCACTGAAGCACATGCAAATTTTTTTTAAACTTAAAACCCGCTCTGCGGCGTAAAATTAGTTTTGCGTTATTTCAATTTCATGTAAGTAAATTATCAAAATTTTACGACCAAAAAATTTCTTTTCATGTGAGTTACATGTCCTGCCGCAACAGGGAAAAGACGGAGAACCAGCGGAAAAATGCTTCTGTCGGAGCACAAAAAATGTGAATATGGTCCTGTTTGACTGAAAGGCTGGGTACCAGTCACCTCAGTCTACCACCCTCAGAAGAGTTTTCCAAAAATTTTGGCAAGCAAACATACTCGCATATTTTTATGCTGACAGGGAAGAAGGCACTGGCAGTCGCAAAGCGACGGAAAAGTAATAAACACTGGAAGACTATAGACTGTTATAGAAAGAGCGAAGGAGAGAGGGGAATTAAAAAGAGGGACACACTGGCAGTGGAAGATAGTTGACCATGACGGAACAGTGCTAGGAATAGCGTGAAGGAAACAGTGCCAGGGGGGAAGAAATAAAGAACAAGAGAAAGTGTAAGTGGTGAGAACCAGTGATAATGAGAGATAGAGTATATGACAATGACAACGAGGAAGAAAGAGATAACTACAGTGCGAAGAGACAGCAGCAGTAGGAAGAAACGAATGAGATGTTAACAGTAAGAGAGAGAGAGCAAGACGGAGACAATGACATGAGAGAAGCCTGTAGTAACAGGACTGTGGTTGTGACAAAGGAGGCAATGGCAGAGAGACAAGAAGACACAATGACAATGAGTTGGGCCGAATGAGTGAGTGAGAAAGGGTAGATGGGACTGGATGCGATCAGCGGTGATCTAATGCGCATGAGTTACAGTCAGAGAAGCTCGAGCTGAGGTGCATGTAAAAAAAAAAAAATGCGAATATGTTCACATGCCAAAATTTCTCGAAATATTATTGAAGGTGGGGAGCAGCGTAGAATGAGCACCTAATAACACTTCTGACTCAGTGTCCTTTAAATAAACGGCAACATATTTGCACTTTTTGTGCTCCGATACGAACATTTTTACGCTGGTCTAGTATTACATGAGCTCCTGTTCTTTTTGGGAATGCTTCAAATTGTGGCACCCACCTGCGGGGGTATCGCCTCGGATCTGACACTAAACTTCTGGGTCTCGTTACCTGGTCAGGATGGACAAACATCTAATATGATGTAAATTTTGTGTGCATCCCAAAGCATGTCAGCTACATGAGTGGCAGAATCTTATGTAGTGCTTGGGTGATACATTATAGGAAGTCGCGGCCTAACTTGTCACTTTCAAAGTGTCTGGTTCAATGCTTTCACTCGGCGCAGAATCAGAGGGCTGTGATCAGTTCCAGGGACAATGCTGAAGAGAGTGAGCCGTGTTCAAAGTCCGGGAGCAGGGCTCGCTTTTTTAAACCTCTCTGGTAGTCGCTGGAATGATTCACGTATGAGCGCAGACTATAGACACCGTTCATTCCACAGAGCGACACAATCTGCAGTTAGTTGCACAGTTTCCCAAAGCGGTGCCAGAACAGACAATTCAACACACTGACTGAGGCTTTCGGGCGTAGAGACAGAATGGACAAGGTGATCTTTTCCATCCCGTATTTGCCATATGTTTCAACTGCCGAGGATTAACAGGCCTCTACCCTTTTGCGTTTGTTCACCCTTGACACGGGAGTACGTTTTCCAGCAGTTTCAGTGGAAGACAGCACGTCATACTCGTTGCTTAGGGATGCTGAGTCCTCGGTGATACCTATCTTTCCCGTGCAGCCCCCTAGGTCTATGAGTGACACATCAGTCATAGTCAAGTGGACGAATGGTGACAGATCTCGCACGTCCTGTATAGGATACAATATTTGAGGTATCTTTGGTATCTCTGCTACATGTCTCTTCGCAGTCATACCAACGCACCGTTTCGATCAGCTTCAAGACGATTGACAGCTGTCATTGCAATTTGCAGCTGCTTATAAACAACAACTTACTCATCTTGTGGAGAATGCCATCAACATAGCGGAAGACGTCAGTCATTAAGTGGACGATATCGATATTTGCACACTTAAAATCGTTCATCTGTCTTCTGTAAATTGTCAACAATCTTTTTCTATTGTTCCATTATCCTCATACGATATTATCTTGGCTTATGCATACCATTTGAATATGCCGGTTGATCCATAATGGTACGCTTATGAGTCGTTTGTTGCGAAGGCATGTTTGCAACAACATGTATTCTGCACTGGGCGTCGAAAAGGTGCTACATCTGTATTGGATCCCGAGCACATTTGGGATAACATCGGTCGGCGACATAGCGTCATCCGCAATCAGCATTAACCGCCCCTGAGCAACCGACCCAAGTGCAACTGGCATGGGATCCATCCCGCAGACTGGCATCCGGCACCTGTACAACACAATGATCTCTTTCTATGGTCTTGTCATTTGTCACACTATACTCTCATTACAGAATATAAGCCATGTGGTAAGAATACTTTATCGTCACAAGTACACGTGATGAATAGGGAGAGCCGGCGAGATACCTTATGGACATCTTGCAGAAATTGAAACCACAAACAGACAGGTGTGAACTATGTTAGAACAAAGGCAATCACAAGAGGCATGCGAAATGCTTAGAGCGTCTAAGCATTATTGCCGATGTAAGAGTGCTACCACCTATGGACGCTATGCATAAAAACCCTCTCTTTTCAAATATTCATGGTATTGATAGGGAACTATGACGGGAGTTACAGGAAAAAATAATTCGGGGTTTCTTGATCAGCCCTCGTAGTTCTGCTGCAGATCACACATCCTCGCGACCTACAAGCCAAATTAATTACGCACCGAGACAGAGGGCTGCGATTATCTTCGCCACTACAGAAATTCCCGCCAAGAAATATGGTGCCTTTTGAGTACCCCAGGGACACAAATAGCCATATCCTAGGTACAACCGTGGAGTGGCGTCTGTAGAGTAGGGATGGCAGTTATCGCTGAAACAATCGGTTTCGATTATACCGTTTTTTTTTCAGCTCCAGCTTAACCTGGCTTTTAAAACTGCTCAAAATAACCGGTTTATGAAATAACCAATTTTCGATTCTTTATTGCTATTATTTCAGCAATAAATACGGATATCGAACAAAGACTGAAAAATTCGAAGGCACCCTCAGCTTTTTGCGTTATATGTTCCAATATACGCAGTATCAACATACCAAATAAAATTATGGTAACTAAAATAAAACTATGTCTGACCAATTTCCATTTTTCAAGGTATGCTAAAAAAAATTTTTTTTAAATGTAATCCATTATGGAGTCGAGGTAGCAGTTGTCGTTATACTGGGTATCACTGTTAGCATTCAACCGCGATTCTTATTGTGGTGTCACCGCCAGCCTTTAACTCGGCCGCGGTCCGGTAGTATACGTCGGACCCGCGTGTCGCCACTATCAGTGATTGCAGGCCGAGCGCCGCCACACGGCAGGTCCAGAGAGACTTCCTAGCACTCGCCCCAGTTGTACAGCCGACTTTGCTAGCGATGGTTCACTGACTTCTACGCTCTCATTTGCCGAGACGATAGTTAGCATAGCCGTCAGCTATGTTATTTGCTACGGCCTAGCAAGGCGCCATTATTAGTACTACTGATATTGTGAAATATGTAACGTCAAGAGCGACGTTCGTCATTAATGGATTAAAGTTAAGTATTCCACGAGCTACGTCCGTTTTTCTCAATTCTAATTCCCTTGTCATGTTCCAGACCTCACGCCAGCCTTCGTGAGCTAAAACGCGTGCATTTCGGCCTCCTGTAGTAACGCTGTTGGCTCTCCTGCCGACCACAACACTTATACATATATTTTAACAACGCGTTTCAAGAGACAATGCTCTCATCATCAGGTTGTGAAGTCTATGTCATGAAATTAAACGGACTAAAAAGACAAAATACCATCACAAATAGTTGGGAAGTTCATAGACTAAAACAGAATTAAAAGTATATTGGACTGTGGGTCCTCGTCTTACATTGAAGTTGTTGACACAAGTCGATGGCCGTCGCATAGCTACCAAATATGCTGTCTCACTGCGCCGGCTCGGGAGCTGTTGTGGACTGACGTGCCTAGGTGTTGTGGCGTGGTTACAGCCGTGTGCTTGACGGTAACGCTATGCTATTGGGCGACGAATTTCCTTATTGAATTGGTCTGCCATCGTTAGCCTCTCGCAACTCCGTCAGTGACATGCTACATGTTTAAAGTAGCATACCTGCCCTAAAATAATTCTAAAACCCGCTAAAAAATCTCATTTCTTTAAAGTTATCTTGTTCATTTAGAATATTGCTTTGTTTCTTTTCATGGATAGCTATCTCGAATTCCTCTAGTAAATCAAGTTTCTCTCTTTCTTTTCTGCATGCAATATTTCTACGTTGTTGTTTGTTTGTTTGTTTGTTTGTTTGGGGGAAGAGACCAAACTGCGAGGTCATCGGTCTCAGCGGATTACGGAAGAACGGGGAAGGAAGTCGGCCGTGCCCTTTCGGAGGAACCATCCCGGCATTTGCCTGGAGAGATTTAGGGAAATCACGGAAAACCTAAATCAGGATGGCCGGACGCGGGATTGAACCGTCGTCCTCCCGAATGCGAGTCCAGTGTGCTAAACACTGCGCCACCTCGCTCGGTCTCTACGTTGTCTTGTATGCTATTAAGGGGATGGCCTGTTTCATACGTATATATATGGTTCGCAACAGCTGATTTGTTATAATTTCTTAACCTGAACGCATCTTTATGTTCTTTATACCGGATCGCGAATGATCTTCCTGTCTGCCCTATATACACTCCTGGAAATTGAAATAAGAACTACGTGAATTCATTGTCCCAGGAAGGGGAAACTTTATTGACACATTCCTAGGGTCAGATACATCACATGATCACACTAACAGAACCACAGGCACATAGACAAAGGCAACAGAGCATGCACAATGTCGGCACTAGTACAGTGTATATCCACCTTTCGCAGCAATGCAGGCTGCTATTCTCCCATGGAGACGATCGTAGAGATGCTGGATGTAGTCCTGTGGAACGGCTTGCCATGCCATTTCCACCTGGCGCCTCAGTTGGACCAGCGTTCGTGCTGGACGTGCAGACCGCGTGAGACGACGCTTCATCCAGTCCGAAACATGCTCAATGGGGGACAGATCCGGAGATCTTGCTGGCCAGGGTAGTTGACTTACACCTTCTAGAGCACGTTGGGTGGCACGGGATACATGCGGACGTGCATTGTCCTGTTGGAACAGCAAGTTCCCTTGCCGGTCTAGGAATGGTAGAACGATGGGTTCGATGACGGTTTGGATGTAGCGTGCACTATTCAGTGTCCCCTCGACGATCACCAGAGGTGTACGGCCAGTGTAGGAGATCGCTCCCCACACCATGATGACGGGTGTTGGCCCTGTGTGCCCCGGTCGTATGCAGTCCTGATTGTGGCGCTCACCTGCACGGTGCCAAACACGCATACGACCATCATTGGCACCAAGGCAGAAGCGACTCTCATCGCTGAAGACGACACGTCTCCATTCGTCCCTCCATTCAAGCCTGTCGCGACACCACTGGAGGCGGGCTGCACGATGTTGGGGCGTGAGCGGAAGACGGCCTAACGGTGTGCGGGACCGTAGCCCAGCTTCATGGAGACGGTTGCGAATGGTCCTCGCCGATACCCCAGGAGAAACAGTGTCCCTAATTTGCTGGGAAGTGGCGGTGCGGTCCCCTACGGCACTGCGTAGGATCCTACGTTCTTGGCGTGCATCCGTGCGTCGCTGCGGTCCGGTCCCAGGTCGACGGGCACGTGCACCTTCCGCCGACCATTGGCGACAACATCGATGTACTGTGGAGACCTCACGCCCCATGTGTTGAGCAATTCGACGGTACGTCCACCCGGCCTCCCGCATGCCCACTATACGCCCTCGCTCAAAGTCCGTCAACTGCACATACGTTTCACGTCCACGCTGTCGCGGCATGCTAGCAGTGTTAAAGACTGCGATGGAGCTCCGTATGCCATGGCAAACTGGCTGACACTGACGGCGGCGGTGCACAAATGCTGCGCAGCTAGCGCCATTCGACGGCCAACACCGCGGTTCCTGGTGTGTCCGCTGTGCCGTGCGAGTGATCATTGCTTGTACAGCCCTCTCGCAGTGTCCGGAGCAAGTATGGTGGGTCTGACACACCGGTGTCAATGTGTTCTTTTTTCCATTTCCAGGAGTGTATTTTGCATCACAAGTTCTGCACTGAATCTTATAAACTCCCGATCTTTCAAACTTATTTCTCTTCTCGCCAATATCGTGCTTATGGCTATACCTCACTAGGTTGTTAGTCTGAAAAGCTATTTTGACATTGTATGGCTTAAAAATATTTGCTATCTTTTGTGAGGTTTTTCCGTGATAATTTTCACTTTCCCTCCATCAGGTTTATTCTTTTTGAGCTTATTGCTTTTCCGTAACAGTTTTTTAACCATATCTATTCTGTAACCGTTATTCATCGCTATTCTCTTAACGGTATTAATTTCAGTCTCCCTATCTTTTTCACTCATAGGTATACTGACTGCCCTATGCACGAGACTACGGAAAGCAGCTTCTTTATAAGGCTGCGGATGGCATGAATCATTCGGGATCACGGCATCAGTCGTAGTTTGTTTTCTATAAATGGAGAACGCATATTTGTTGCCCTGCTTTTTTATATTCAGGTCCAGGAACTGTAAACAATTGTCAGTTTCATAGTCCACGGTAAATTCTATTTTATTATGTGCGTCGCTGAACTTTTCTACTATTTCCTCAATGTCCTCACGGGAACCATCGACAAGAAACAGAGTGTCGTCTACATAACGTTTGTAATAAACAATTTTATCCATAATGTTATCGTCAGAATTTAGAACTTTATCTTCAAGGTCATTGATAAAAATGTCCGCCATAGTTCCTGAAATACTGGACCCCTTCGTCCTGGATATAAAATTTGTTATTAAACGTAAAATAAATAAAACTTGTAATGAGCTGTAGGAGATCAATAAATTCAATTGTCTCTTGCGTTGAAATTTTACCGTATTTAAGGAAATTTCTCTTAATGATTTCTATAGTTTCGTTAACCGGAACACTGGAGTATAAGTTCTTAACATCCAACGAAACCAAACGGGAAGTGTCAGTGACTGGCGTATCTTTATTTTCACCTATCATGGTCATACTACCACGCACCGAATAGTTATTTTTATACACGTAAGTCTTTTTCAGAATTTAGTCCAACATTTCGTTATTTTATATGCTGGACTATTTCGACCGTTAACAATCGGACGAACCGGAAGCAGATCCTTGTGTATCTTCACCTGTGATCTTAATTTGGGGGCCGTTGGATTCATGATAACACATCTTCTTTTTTCGGCTTCTGTCAGCAGGAAGTGTGTGCGTTTCAGAACATTTTTTAGTTTAATTTGGAAATTGGCTGTTATGTCTTTCGGAATTTCCGCACTGCTCAAAACTTATGTTGTAATCGGCGATCATATCACTGTTTCCGGCCGAGCGGAATGGCCGCGCGGTTTGAGGCACTGTGTTATGGATTGCGCGGCCCGTCCCGTCGGAGGTTCGAGTCGTCGCTCGAGCATGGGTGTGTGTGTTGTTCTTGGCATAAGTTAGTTTAAGTAGTGTGTAAGTCTAGTGACCGATGACGTCAGCAGTTTGGTCCCTTAGGAATTCACACACATTTGAACATCACTGTTTCGGCATTGCGAATAGCCGTTGCTAAAGAGTACAACACAATGCATGTACGTTTACGTGCTTGCATTTAAGATCCTAGTTATTACAGTGGTTATTAATGTCCCAGCATATCACATCTGCAATGGTTTACCTCGCGCTTACATAAACCTATAATCTTGCAGTGTTGATCACTCAAACATGTAACTTATACAACTGTACCGCCAAAATTATTTTTTGGTGTCACGATTTTTTATTGCGTCAGTGTTTGTGAGCATGTTTTATGTCAGCGAATGGGCTAGATAACAGTGGAGACAGGGCGCGAGTGACATAAATTAGAGGAGCGCGGTCATATAGCGACATAAAGAGAAATTTAAGGCTAGTGGGATTTTGGCAGGTGTGGGGCGCCCGGATGGAGCGGGCTCACGTCGCGCTGCCTGCATGTCTGGAAGCGGGGCGCGCGTGATCGAGTGCGGCGCCGGCGCCACTGCGCGCGCCTACGTGCTCTCCATACGCCTGCCACACCGACCTTGCCTCCGATAATCGCCGGACGACGTGCTCCCGCCATCGTCCGGCAGCCAAACACGTCACAGTTACAAGTGCCCGCCCTCCCCGGTACTCGTATTTAACCGGTACCATTCTCCCACTCGAAACACTGCTGAGCCTGATCAACGAAGACTGACGCTGATTTTTTTTAACGAATATCCATTACTCATTTTCAGTGTTAACACGACGTTTTTCAAAGTACTCACCTCCTACTTGAATGGTCTTTTTACAGCGTCTTTCCCAGTCCTCCAACACATATGGTGGTGGTGCTTAGTGTTTAACGTCCCGTCGACAACGAGGTCATTAGAGACGGAGCGCAAGTTCGGGTTAGGGAAGGATTGGGAAGGAAATCGGCCGTGCCCTTTCAAAGGAACCATCCCGGCATTTGTCTGAAATGATTTAGGGAAATCACGGAAAACCTAAATCAGGATGGCTGGAGACGGGATTGAACCGTCGTCCTCCCGAATGCGAGTCCAGTGTGCTAACCACTGCGCCACCTCGCTCGGTAACACATATGGTGAAGGCCGTTCTTTGTCAGGTCCTTGGGAAACGCCTCATTTTCATTGAGCATTGCTTCAGATTTCTCAAATCGAAAGCCCCGAAGCTTTACCTTTAGTGACGGAAATACAAAAAATCACAGGTTGAAAGATCAGGGCTATAAGGCGGATTGAGCCAGAAACTGCCCGACTAGATTTGCGATATGAGAGCACGTACTGTTATGAAGTCACCATCCATTCTGAGAAAGTTGCGGTCGTTACCAAGCAATGTGCTTCCTCAGTTTAGGCCATACTGACGTGCAATATGCTGCTGTAACATTAGACTGAGGGGGAACTGCATGCTGGTAAATCATAGCATGCCACTGTCCTCCGCGGTAGCCGACTGGTCAGCGAGACAGACTGTCAATCCTAAGGGCCCGGCTTCGATTCCCGGCTGGGTAGGAGATTTTCTCCGCTCAGGGACTGAGTGTTGTGTTGTCCTAATCATCATCATTTCATCCCCATCGGCGCGCAAGTCGCCGAAGTGGCGTCAAATCGAAAGACTTGCACCCGGCGAACGGTCTACCCGACGGGAGGCCCTCGTCACACATTACTATTTATTATTGCATGACACTCAAAAAAATTTGATCACCATCACTTTCCTGCAGATGGAGCTACTTTCGCTTGTTTTGGTGTTGGAAAACAAGGCGATTTCCACACTGTCCTGGCTCTTTTCCTTCAGTATCATAATGATGCAGCCTGACCCGTCACCGGTAGTATCGATTCCAGAAACGCCTCTCCTCCATCATCAAAGAGACGCAGCACATCACGGCTTGGTCCCATTTGCACAGCTTTTTGTTCTGGAGTCAGCAGATATGGTATGCAACGGGCATAAACACAGGTCACGTGGAGACTACCAGGCATAATCGTAATGACTGTGTCATATGATATTCTCCACACTTCACTGAGTTTCCCTCATGTTATCCACCGATCCTTACGGACAATCACAACAATGGTGTTGATGTCAACTTCAGTCACAGCAGAAGCTGAAACACCACCTTGCTTAACACCGCCAAGTTGGCTTTGTTTGAAGTTCTTGAACCATCTAAACACTGTTGCACGAAGTAGAGCATCTTCACAGTATGCTAGCTGTAGAATTTCGTAAGTTTCCGTGGCTGTATGTTTTAAACGAACGCAGAATTTTATTGCGCCGTGTTGCTCCTCTCACGTCACCTCCATTTTTTGGAATGCGAAATGCAAAGAGCGTCTACGAAAAAAATAAAGCATTATTTCCGATATGAGAGTGCTACCGCCAAAGAACGCTATACATAAAAACCCACTCCATTCAAATTTCATGGTATAGATAGGGAACTATGACGGGAGTTACAGGAAAAAATAATTCGGGGTTTGTTGATGAGCCCTCGTAGTTCTGCTGCAGAACACACATCCTCTCCACCTGCAAGCCAAATTAATTATGCACCGAGACAGAGGGCTACGATTATCTTCGCCACTACAGAAATTCCCGCCAAGAAGTATTGTGCACTTTGAGTACCACAGGGACACAGATAGCCATATCATAGGGACAACCGTGGAGTGGCGTCTGTGGAGTAACGATGGCAGTTATCGCAGAAACAATCGGTTTCTATTATACCGTTTTTTCCCGGCTCCAGCGTAACCTGGCTGTTAAAACTGCTCAAAATAACCTTTTTATGAAATTAGATTTTCGATTCTTTATTGCTATTATTTCAGCAATAAGTACAGATATCGAACAAAGACTGAAAAATTCTAAGACTCCCTCAGATTTTTGCGTTATATGTTCCAATATACGCAGAATCGACATACCAAATAAAATTATGGTAACTATTATGTTGTAATCGGCGACCATATCACTGTTTCCGGCCGTGCGGAGTGGTCGCGCAGTTGAGGCACTATGTTACGGATTGCGCGGCGCCTCCCGCCGGAGGTTCAGTCGTCCCTCGGGCATGTGTGTGTGTTGTTCTTGGCATAAGTTAGTGTAAGTAGTGTTTGAGTCTAGGGAGCGATGACGTCAGCAGTTTGGTCCCTTAGGAATTCACACACATTTCAACGTCACAGTTTCGGCATTACGAACAGCCGGTGCTAAAGAGTGAAAACTGAGGTTGGCGAACTGGATTTTTTCGTATCAAGTTGTCCGCTTCTATGGGATCTAAGCCGATAAAAGGGTATTATGTAGACACAGGCAGCAGATCAGCTATTTTCTACTTTTATTATGAACTATCGATGGATTCGGCTATGTTAGGTCAGGTGCGGGCAAGCATTGGACATTGCACTGCTGCATTATAGTCTTAACAATGGTGTACTGATTCTTATGAGATGTGCCTGTGGCTCGGTTCTAACTGCCAGGATTGTTGTTAAAACAGCACCGATCGTTTTTCCATTTCATTTTGCAAGCCAACATTTCAAAGCAATGGAAATTTTATAAATGAATATTGCTCGTTTTTTTTTTTTTTTTTTAAAAAGGTTTAGTTATAGCCCCAAATTTGGGCACTGTTGGTATGGCAAACGGATATACAATTTTTTTTACCATGTTGTTAGTAAAAAATAAAAAAATATATGTTATAAGCGAGTCCAAACAAATACCAAGCAGGGCACATTGTTGGACAATAGGCTTTATAGCGGGCGACCCCTACGTGTTCCCATGTTGACACGACGATATCGTCATTTACGATAGCAGTGGGCACTGGACCGTCGAGATAGGACCATGGTGGATCAGTGGAAGCGTGTCGCTTGATCGTATGAATCACATTTCTTGTTACACGTGGTAGACGGTAGTGTCATTACATACCCCTCATCCAGGCGAACGGGTGCTCTGAACCTGTACCGCGCTGCGGACGCAGGCCTATGGGTGCAGTATTTGCTGTAGTGGACACTCACTTGGGCTTGCACGGTACCTGTGTTAGTAATCGAAGGCACCATGATTGCTGTGGGCTACGTGAACATTTTTGCGGATCACCTACATCCCTTCATGCTTGATATCTTCAGCGACGGCGTAGGTATATTTCCGTAGGATAACTTTCTGAGACACAAGGCCATAGTCGTGCTACAGTGACTTGAGAAGCTTGAGAAGCATGATAATAAATTTGCACTGATCTCATTGACGCCAAATTCGCCTGGGCCTGAACTCGGCTGAAC
Organism: Schistocerca gregaria; assembly: GCF_023897955.1. Taxonomy (NCBI): domain Eukaryota; kingdom Metazoa; phylum Arthropoda; class Insecta; order Orthoptera; family Acrididae; genus Schistocerca; species Schistocerca gregaria. The sequence continues at coordinate 205,360,037 of NC_064922.1, forward strand.
ACATCGGGCACACTATCGAGTGACAACACCGCACTCGGAAATCACCAGCCAGTAATATATGGGAACTGCGTGCCCAATAGGTAGACTTCTGATGCAATATGCCTTCTGAAACCTACCAAGGACTTGTCGAATTCATGCCACGCAGAATAGCTGCTATATTCCGTTCCAAAAGTGGATCAAAACGTTATTAAGAAACTGGCCATAATGTTTTGGCACTTCAGTGCCAATTAGGTTGAGATAATTTTCGGTCTAACATTAAGCATTAAATGTGATCCAGATGTTTCATTAGAATTTCACTTTTATTAGAGTGGTCATACTGAACTTTCCGATGACGACAGGACCGCATATGGGCGTGTTCTGTTGTTCAGTCTGAAATACTGACGTCAAAGGCAAGATATTAGTTGGTTTTACTGTTGACGTCCAAACTAATATTTGACACCGCTGCTGGCTGTAATTCCCGAGCAGTTTTGATTGAGGAAAACTTTCTTATAGCAGAGGGGTGTAACTGTGTGCATGCTTGTCAAGGATACGAGCGGCTGCCGGTCAGGCGTTTGTTAGTAAACGCTAGCGGGCTCCCGGATGTTTTGGATTGCGGGTTTCCCATCCGCATACGCTCGCGGCCATCCTGTATTTGTGGCTATATGCTAGCCATCCCCCAGGCAATGTCTTCCTCTTTCTTCGACGCACGGCTCCTGACGCAAGGCGTACAAAACGTCCTTTAGCTGTCTTCGTGATGTGCGTGTAGAGGCAATGAGTCGAGTCAGAAGCATTGCTCATGGCGTTTCAAATCAGTATTTCACAGTCCTTTTTTATATGTTCTGCATCGTGAACACGTTTTGCGCCCGTGTACAACAGTTTGGAGACGATGAGTTCCTCAGGAGGGTTCACGGTTGTTTCCGAGACCAACGATCGTGTGAAAATCATCTCGCTCTAGTCATTCACGTCACACATTAGATTTTTTTTTGTGAAAAAGACCGTCTATGATTCTTAATGTATTTGTCTATTTGTAATGACGTTTTGGGTACTGCCATCACCAGACAGAAGCTCAGTGTCACTCGCATCTGACACTGAACTTCGTTTTAGTTGCTCTAATTTTTATAATTATGATGTCACTAGCCCAAACGTTGTTATAAACAAAGACATATATTAAGTGATGTAGGCGACTTTTTTCTCAAAAATGTACGCTTCTCACAGCGTAATTTAGAATAATTATTGCCTTTATTAATGCAGGAGAGTCTTGACAGCAGCTATGAGTTTAACTGAAAAATACAAACAGTTACCCCTGTAATTACTGACAATGACTTATTTGATTCACTTACTCAATTTGAAACAAAATTAAACTCATTATGAATATTTCGACCAAATATTTAACTGCGAAAGTTATGTTTTAATGTCCTGTCTAAATAAGCAATCTGGTTGTTCAGAGGGAAATGTTATGCCTAATTCTTTTCGTGATAACGTATTGCGTATCGCCATTGTTTCTTGAATCACGGAGATGCCTTAATGTTTGAATATGGGCGTAGTTCTCTTATTTACACCTACGTTACCAGGAATCCGAAAGGACATCGAAGATGAAATACTGTAAGGCTACTTGATTTCCTACATATGTTTATGGAGTAAATCAAAGATTTTAAATGTGACAAGAAAAGAAACACTGGGAAGAAACTATCAAGCTTCTGAAAGCTTTTAAAGAATCTAAAAGAAGAAAAGTGGGTATCAGGAAGGAAACGAGAGTAAAAGAAACGGATTCTTTAGGATATTTGGTCTCGGAGGAATATTTACAGAGAATAGTCATGAAAGTGTCTCAAAGCGGAAAATTTAAACACAAATGGAAACGAAATAGTGAAAGAACTATGGCTAAATAGTTGGATTCATAACAATCAATACGCTTCCCTACCCTAACGACAGTGAAAAAAAATGGAAATAGAGGCCTTTGTTGTGCACTCTACACATATTAAAATTACATGATTGTTTGGAAGCAAGGTCATAACAGAAGGAAAGAAAGGTAGCAGAGTTATCTTTTTAAATTGCTACAATGATAACACGAGTTTTGAGTTTTACTTCGGCTCTCTTTGGCCTTTGAACCTATCCACACGACGGATTCAATGAGGCACTGTGATATTAAATTTAAAGTCCTGGGTTCGGTTTGAATGAAGAAAATGATATGCTGGACTTGTCGTCGCACGAAAGCTATTTACCCTACGGCTGTGAGAGTGGAATCGCCTAAGTTATAAGTTATTAGTTGAGCAGGTGTCAGAGATTGGCTACCGGAACACGCCTGAGCCCCCTCTCTCCAAGAGTTTTCTCCATTCCTTCTGCTGAAAGTAATGACGCTCTCTGGGATGAGAAAATTTCGTCAAGTAAAAAGTACTAATAACAATCATTGAAATGTTCGGCTCTCTATTTCAGTGTACACCTTGTAATTACAGTACTGTCATGTCGAGGAAAAGTAGGCGGAAGCTCTTTGCTTCATTCAAGCTGGTGGCCTTCGGCATGCGTTTCCTTGCCAAGTGAAAACGCGCTACCGAAACCAGAAAGACCAGGCTACGTTGTCCTTATGGGAGACAGCTGTGACATACTGTGGGAGATCCGCTGGGTCAAGTTGTAAATTTATAACCATGAGACCTGTTTTTAAGGAGAACGACGACCTGGATGCCTAACCTTTTACATTATTAACGTTCTCAAAGTCTCCGATACTTAAATTTTCAAGAGCCGTAACTTTTCCTTCCTTCCTGATTCAGATAATTTGTCTTGAACCGTATGTTGTGTGTTGTGGTGCTTCTTAGACTTTTTGCAGCTGTCTCTCCTGCTTCCTGTTTATTCCAATTCGTTAGCCCTTTATATAAAATGTAATCGGAGTTTGAGTTACATTAATTACGGGCAGGCTCAGTGGGATGGATTCCAGGGGAAGAAGGAGGTATCTGTGATAAAACAGGACGCCGCTCATTCAAGGAATGGGGCGTGGGTATACGCTGTGAAATTCCGTTCTTGAAATCTTTCCATGCCATCCATCTGTATGTCATTTGTGACATATTGATCAAAGCTGTTTCATCAAGAGGTTGTTAGGACTTCGCCAAGTCTCTGTTGGACAGCCACAGTTTTCAAGTACAATGTGCTGTGGTTCCATATGTTAAGAGGTCTACGCTGGAAGAAAAAACGAACATTATATAGCAACAATAAAATGTGAGCTGACGTCAGAAACCCCGTGTTTTGTTATAGAGTATAAAGGTAAAAACAACGAAAACGAAGAAAAGACGTCTAAAACAATAAGAAACAAGACTACAGCATCAGGAGCCGAAGTAAAATGCTATAGACGCCGTCGATTTTCAGTCTTAATTGGAAGAAAAAAATAGAAGACTTTTGTTGTTTGCAGGTAAGAAACTGTAGAATGTTTGATACTTATACATCTACCATCAGAAAATAAGTGACAGAATTGTGTGAGCTACGTGAGGTGCTGCATAACTACTTTCGCAGAGAAGCTCGCCATTGCGCACCCATAAGCTCCAAATCATTGTCCCAGCCGTAATTTGCAGTACAGCATGATCGGATGCCACATCATGACTCGGATATGTAATACCTTTGAAAGAAGGAATATCACCTTTTCGAAACCCTGTAATGCGACGCATGAGCTTGAAATTTGGCTCAAAGGTGCGTACAGCCTTCCTCTGTAATGGTGCAAAAGCGTCGCGCTCTGCAACTCATCCCTCAGACACGATGGCGCTTCAGATAGCAAGGCGTCGACACATGCGAGAAAAAGGGCAGAGCTCAGAAGTTAATATGAGGTGTAAGGTGGGTTAATGCTGTCACATTGGCATCAAATTTCACCACAGTTCTGCCCAACGCAATCTTGGAAGTGTCACCTCGACGACGGACATGGACGGTGATGATGTTGATGGCAGCGTTCGACTTTGCTGACACCCACGGACAATTTAACCCTACTCCAAGGCCATCATGGGACTCTAACTCCATTGAATGTGGTCTGATCCTAGCTAAGGGGTGTCGAAGCCGTTGCCTGCTCTCAGGCGCTAGAGCAGCCACGAGTTACGACTCAGCTGAACGGGTGTAGAAGTCTCTACGTAGTGGCACAGAAGGCGTTGCCGAACTTGGAGGCCTTAGAGGAAACCGCTGCCGTTTCATCCACGCACATGTCAATGTTGCAGCCTTCCGTGATCACGTCACAGGAGGGCGCGAAACAGGGTGGCTGAAAAACCATAAATCCTTTGCTCCCTCCGATTGAGCTCAAATTTCTACCAGAGCAAAAATTGCTCTCGCACTACACTCCGAAGGAGTCTGGTCACGTTCAGTGGGATTGACACCCTACCATGTCTTTAGAGTAGAGTTGAATAGTCATTTTCCGTCGTCCGTGTGCAAAGCCCATGACGGCGTTGCTCAGTATTGTGGAGAAATTTTGTGCCGATGTGACGCCATTAACCCACCTTACACATCACATTAACTTCTGAGCTGTCGCCATTTTTAGCATGTGTCGACACCTTGCTGTCTGAAGCGTTGCCGAGCTTGATAGTAACGTCGCCGGGAGGCACGCTTTTGCACCATTACAGAGAAAGGTTGTAGGCACCTTTGAGCCAAATTTTTAGCGTATACGTCGCAATGGAAGATAATTACTGCGTTTCGAAGAAGAAGTGATACAATTTTTTCGCGCACTGTTTTTGTCTTTAGCTACATATGTAAACCAACGTAAATGATTAAAAACTAAATATCACCCCTTTGTGTGAAAAGTTTTAAAATCGTGTGTTCAATTAAGGTGAAAATAGTATACATACGGCGTCTTGCACATGGCGAAATTTATTTACAGAGGATTAGATCATTCGTCGTCCGCACTGTTTTCCGATGTCGGCGGAATAATGTAACCAGTTTGTAAAGGTGTTTTACCTGCCACAGGGAAGGCAGTTACGTTTTCCCATCTGTCTTTGAGTTTCACTGAGAGACACGTACAGAGACCCGGAATTCCTAAGTAAATGGTTATTTTTTTAGCAGTTTTTAAATTTAAATGTGTGGTGACCGTCGAGGGATACACACATCAAAAAAAGTTTTGCATCACCTCGGCTCTGAGAGTCCCAGAACCTGCACAGGAAATTGAAATAGAGATCAACATAAACATCATTTCGGCCCCTTTTATTGCTCATAAAAACCACACATTGCATGTTGTACCACCATACAGCGAACCTTCATAGGTGGTGGTCCAGATTGCTGTACACACCGGTACCTCTAATACCGAGTAGCGCGTCCTCTTGCATTGATGCATGCCTGTATTCGTCGTGGCATACTATCCACAAGTTCATAAAGGCACTGATGGTCCAGATTGTCCCACTCCTCAACGGCGATTCGACGTAGATCCCTCAGAGTGTTTGGTAGGTTACGGCGTCCATAAACAGCCTTTTACGATCTATCCCAGGCACTGATGGTCCAGATTGTCCCACTCCTCAACGGCGATTCGACGTAGATCCATCAGAGTGGTTGGTGGGTTACGTCGTCCATAAACAGCCTTTTACAATGTATCCCAGACATGGTCGATAGGATTCATGTCCGGAGAACATGCTGGCCTTTGTAGTCGAGCGATGTCGTTATCCTGAAGGAAGTAATTCACAAGATGCACACGATGGGAGCGCGAATTGACGTCAGTGAAGACGAATGCCCCGCCAATAAGCTGCCTATATTGTTGCACTATCGGTCGGAGGATGGCATTCACGTATCGTACAGCCGTTACAGCGCCTTCCATGACCACCAGCGCCGTACATTGGCCACACATAATGTCACCCCAAAACAGCTGGGAACCTCCACCTTGCTGCACTCGCTGGACAGTGTGTCTAAGGCGTTCAGTCTGACCGGGTTGCCTCCAAAGACGTCTCTGACGATTGTCTGGTTGAAGGCATATGCGACACTCATCGGTGAAGAGAACGTGAAGCCAATCCTGAGCGTGTTGTTGGGCCCATCTGTACCGCGCTACATAGTGTCGTGGTTGCAAAGATGGACCTCGCCATGGACGTCGGGAGTGAAGTTGTGCATCATGCAGCCTATTGCGCACAGTTTTTGTCGTAACACGACGTCCTGTGGCTGCACGAAAAGCATTATACAACATGGAGGCGTTGCTGTCCGGGTTCATCCGAGCCATAATCCGTAGGTAGTGGTCATCCACTGCAATAGTAGCCCTTGGGAGGCCTGAGCGAGGCGTGTCATCGACAGTTCCTGTCTCTCTGTATCTCCTCCATGTCCGAACAACATCGCTTTGGTTCACTCCAAGACGCCTGGTCACTTCCCTTGTTGAGATCCCTTCCTGGCACAAACTAACAATGCGAACGCGATCGAACTGTGTTATTGACCGTCTAGGCGTGGCTGACCTACAGACAACACGAACCGTGTACCTCCTTCCTGGTGGAATGACTGGAACTGATCGGCTGTCGGACCCCCTCCTTCTAATAGGCACTACTCGTACATGGTTATTTACATCTTTGGGCGGGTTTAGTGAGATCTCTGACTAGTTAAAGGGACTGTGTCTGTGTATACACAGTCAGTGTCTATCTTCAGGTGTTCTGGGAACCGGAGTGATGCAAAACTTTTTTAATGTGTGCATGTTAACGTAGGCGGCGCACGTGAAGAGATTTCCTTTAGCAGTATGTTTTATTTCGTAGATGTAAGCTGTGTTACAACGTTTTGGTGCTGCGTACAAGGCACAATTGAGTGCCTGAAGGTATTTAAACTGGAATATTTCTTTCTTCTTACTTTTATTCTCCTGAAATGAACACCATTACCATGAGACAATAAACATTCATAGACATGACATCTTGGGTTGTCGGGTGTTCTGCCGGATATCAGCGTCGTACTTGCACGATATTTCGGTCACGTAGCTCGTAACCTTCATCAGGTGCGACCTGAGACTGCTCCTCGACGCTGACGCTGCACAGGTGAGGGTGCACCCTCGGCTTGAGCAGGAAGTTCTAGCGCTGGTGCTCTTCGCCTTCCTCATGGCGGTGTGGCGAGTGGAGTCTTGGCGGTAGGGAATGGCTTGGCGTTGTGCATGTATTTTTTTTTAACCCAAAGAAGACAGAAGAGTGAGAGAGAGACAGTAGAAGAGGAGGAAAACGAAAGGCCTGATGATGGGTATTTTTTTTTGAAAGAGAATAGGATAGTAGAAGGGACAGTAAGAGAAGCAGGGCAGGAAGACGAAAGGCTCAATTGAGAAGCCGGGCTTTTAATGAGATTGAACGGAAGAAGCAGAAGAGAGAGTGAAAGAAGAAGATCAGAAAAACGAAGACCACCGATCCGTACGCCGACTCGCACGGCGCGGCAGACACCTGTAGAAAGAGGGTTCGGAGAACCAATAAGTGGGATGGGAGAGGTCCCAGGAGGGGAAAGCATAGGGAAGGAGTGGATTACTAGAACAAGGAGGGAAAGAAGGACGAGAGAACGTAGAAGAGGCGTTGAGCAGCTGGCGGGGATGGGGGGAGAAAGAAAGGATGGGAACGGGGGGAACAAGGAGGGGAAAGGAGAAGGGGGACCAGGGATCAGTGGGCAAGAAGGTCAGGCCATCAGATGGTGGCCAGGCGATGGAGGCAGGTGCCAAGGGAAAGGATGAGAGGATTGGCGGGAGTGGTGATAGAAGGAAATGGCGGAGGAGCAGACGCGATCGTGAAGGAGGGGGATACCAGCAGGGAAATGAAGTTCGCGGGTGGGGAAACGGTACGGGAGTCGGAGGGCAAGCCGGAGAGCGCAGTTCTGCACCGTCTGGAGACGGTGGAGATGTGTAGGAGCGGCGTTGCCCCACACAACTGAAGCATATTCTAGGATGGGGCGGATCAGGGACATGTAGAGGAGGATGCCAAGATGCTGGGGAAGAGAGGAAGATGGATTTATGAAGGGATAGGGCTGACCCAGGCGCCCCAAGGCCTTGCGCCGGATATCCTCAATGTGGGGACGCCAGGTGACTGCCCTGTCCAGGGTGACCCCCAGATATTTGGCGGTTCCTGCCCATGGGGCAGGGGTGCCAAGGACAATGACGGGGGGGTAGTTGATGGGCCACCGACGCCGACACATGATGAGAGCTTGGGTTTTGAGAGTGTTAAAGGCGAGGCGCCACTTTTTCGCATACTCCATGAGAGTGTCGATGGCAGATTGGAGATGTCGTCGGAGGAGGGCCTTGCTCCGGGAGCGTAAACTGCCGTATCGTCGGCATACAGGGCGAGATGAACCCGTGGAATGGTTGGCGTGTCGGCTGTGAAAAGGCTGTATAGGACAGGGCCGAGCACACTCCCCTGCGGGACACCTGCCCTGATGCGCCTTCTGGTGGAGGTACCTCCCAGGATTCGAACATGGAAAGTGTGGCCTACAAGGTAGGTGGCGATGAGACGGACGTGGGAGGTGGAGAAGCATGGTCAAAGAACTTATACAGCAGTCCCTCATGCCAGACTGGGTGGAAGGCCCGGGATACGTCGAGGAAGATGGCCCCGAAGTACTCCCGACGCTCGATGGCGTCCAACACAAACACCCAGATTTTGGGACAGTGTTATAAAAGAATCGATAGAAATAAAAATGGCTGACGACCTCATGAACCGTGACACAAGGTACCAGCTAAGCAGAGCCTGGGATCCGGCTCTGGAATTGTTAAAGGAGCAATGGGGCCAGCTGCAACACTACACAAACAGAAGAACCAGAGACATGGAGATGGAAAACGAGCCCCTGACGGACCGCCAGGATCACCAGAGCGAAGATGGAACACCCAGAAGTGGGACTGGTGGGCGCGGACCGCAGAGGGAACATCCAGAGCCGCAGCGGACCAAAAACCCCCAGGAGTGGGTTTGGTGGGCGCGGACCGCAAAGGGAACACCTAGAACCGCAGCGGACGGAAAACGGAGCAGCAACGCTCCAGCAGGTCGCAGGAAATGGGCGCGGACCACAGAGGAAGCGCCTGCAGCCGTTGGTGGAGGGGGAAGGCCATAGGCATAAATACTGGACCAGGTCCACTCGAGGAGCAGTCTCAGGTCGCACCTGATGAAGGTTACGAGCTACGTGACCGAAATATCGTGCAAGTACGACGCTATCCGGCAGAACACCCGACAACCCAAGATGTCATTAGATCGCCGGGAAAGCCTGAAGAGTTACATTCATAGACATACTGAAACGTCCCGTCCTCTCGTGCTGGGAGAGGCAGTGGCGTCGCAGCCCCCACGCTGCTGACGCGCGAGACTAACTAGGAAAACAGATTAATTCTCAGTACCACGAGAATAGGTTAAAGTTTTCGGTGCCCTGAAACCAATCAGTAATGTTCTGTATTTAGCAGGTTTCTGAGGTCTAACCAGTAGACTGAAAAATGTAACTGCTAGCGGTTAATACACCGTCTCCAGCTGGTTCCTAGTAACTTTCGTCGATACTCTCCATAAAGACGAAACTGAACAACAATTTACAATCAGTAGCTCAAAAGTCACACAAAAACACCACACGTTTAATTTCCAAGAAAGCAAATACACTCCTGGAAATTGAAATAAGAACACCGTGAATTCATTGTCCCAGGAAGGGGAAACTTTATTGACACATTCCTGGGGTCAGATAAATCACATGATCACACTGACAGAACCACAGGCACATAGACACAGGCAACAGAGCATGCACAATGTCGGCACTAGTACAGTGTATATCCACCTTTCGCAGCAATGCAGGCTGCTATTCTCGCATGGAGACGATCGTAGAGATGCTGGATGTAGTCCTGAGGAACGGCTTGCCATGCCATTTCCACCTGGCGCCTAAGTTGGACCAGCGTTCGTGCTGGACGTGCAGACCGCGTGAGACGACGCTTCATCCAGTCCCAAACATTCTCAATGGTGGACAGATCCGGAGATCTTGCTGGCCAGGGTAGTTGACTTACACCTTCTAGAGCACGTTGGGTGGCACGGGATACATGCGGACGTGCATTGTCCTGTTGGAACAGCAAGTTCCCTTGCCGGTCTAGGAATGGTAGAACGATGGGTTCGATGACGGTTTGGATGTAGCGTGCACTATTCAGTGTCCCCTCGACGATCACCAGAGGTGTACGGCTAGTGTAGGAGATCGCTCCCCACACCATGATGCCGGGTGTTGGCCCTGTGTGCCTCGGTCGTATGCAGTCCTGATTGTGGCGCTCACCTGCACGGCGCCAAACACGCATACGACCATCATTGGCACCAAGGCAGAAGCGACTCTCATCGCTGAAGACGACACGTCTCCATTCGTCCCTCCATTCACGCCTGTCGCGACACCACTGGAGGCGGGCTGCACGATGTTGGGGCGTGAGCGGAAGACAGCCTAACGGTGTGCGGGACCGTAGCCCAGCTTCATGGAGACGGTTGCGAATGGTCCTCGCCGATACCCCAGGAGCAACAGTGTCCCTAATTTGCTGGGAAGTGGCGGTGCGGTCCCCTACGGCACTGCGTAAGATCCTACGGTCTTGGCGTGCATCCGTGCGTCGCTGCGGTCCGGTCCCAGGTCGACGGGCACGTGCACCTTCCGCCGATCACTGGCGACAACATCGATGTACTGTGGAGACCTCACGCCCCACGTGTTGAGCAATTCGGCGGTACGTCCACCCTGCCTCCCGCATGCCCACTATACGCCCTCGCTCAAAATCCGTCAACTGCACATACGGTTCACATCCACGCTGTCGCGGCATGCTACCAGTGTTAAAGACTGCGATGGAGCTCCGTATGCCACGGCAAACTGGCTGACACTGACGGCGGCGGTGCACAAATGCTGCGCAGCTAGCGCCATTCGACGGCCAACACCGCGGTTCCTGGTGTGTCCGCTGTGCCGTGCGTGTGATCATTGCTTTTACAGCCCTCTCACAGTGTCCGGAGCAAGTATGGTGGGTCTGACACACCGGTGTCAATGTGTTCTTTTTTCCATTTCCAGGAGTGTATAATTTACTTACATTGTTTTCACCTCGCTAATCCTGCCTTCTTCGGTAGACATTACCTTCAGATAGTTAACTACTCCATGATCTGATATGAGGCCTCCGCCTTACTTGTGGTAAAATAACAGGACCACAGTAGTGGCTGCTAACGGCAATAGGAAGCGGGACTGGAGATGTCCAGTGGTGAGCACAGCATGAAACTACCGAGCGTATTTGAACTACTTAGCTGACACAATAGTGGTACAGTGCTAGTGGTGTAAATACAAAGCAGAGCAATGGCATCGATAAACAAAGTGAATGTTACATTTTGTCCGCACCGACAGTTGCCGAAGTTGACATTTCGTGAGGAAGACACCCAAAGAATTTCGCAGAGTGAACAAGCGGTGACAGACGAAACGTTAGCGTTTCTGCGAGGTAAATCAGTGGATGTGTGGTGTCGTGCACGCTCGATTGAGCGGACGATATGCGCAAGGAGTACAGGGATGACGATACGTGCGTGACAAGTGTAAGAGGTGTAAGAGGTGGTGTCTGACCGTGTAGCTCATTAGCCTTGTCGGACAGGGAGACACAAATCTCGTCGGCAGTAAAAAGTAACAAGGACAATAGTTGTCCAAGGAACGGATACTAAACATAATAACGTACATGGATGATTATTCGCAGCATAGTAGAAAAACAATTATGAACAGATTTCGAATAAGTCCGCAGCAGTACGAGCGTGCATGAGAAAAACTACGAATATTCAAAGGAGGACAAGGTGCACTTATCACAAAAACTGGTATTTGCGCGTTTCAAGAATGTTCTACACTCCTGGAAATGGAAAAAAGAACACATTGACACCGGTGTGTCAGACCCACCATACTTGCTCCGGACACTGCGAGAGGGCTATACAAGCAATGATCACAGGCACGGCACAACGGACACACAAGGAACCGCGGTGTTGGCCGTCGAATGGCGCTAGCTGCGCAGCATTTGTGCACCGCCGCCGTCAGTGTCAGCCAGTTTGCCGTGGCATACGGAGCTCCATCGCAGTCTTTAACACTGGTAGCATGCCGCGACAGCGTGGACGTGAACCGTATGTGCAGTTGACGGACTTTGAGCGTGGGCGTATAGTGGGCATGCGGGAGGCCGGGTGGACGTACCGCCGAATTGCTCAACACGTGGGGCGTGAGGTCTCCACAGTACATCGATGTTGTCGCCAGTGGTCGGCGGAAGGTGCACGTGCCCGTCGACCTGGGACCGGACCGCAGCGACGCACGGATGCACGCCAAGACCGTAGGATCCTACGCAGTGCCGTAGGGGACCGCACCGCCACTTCCCAGCAAATTAGGGACACTGTTGCTCCTGGGGTATCGGCGAGGACCATTCGCAACCGTCTCCATGAAGCTGGGCTACGGTCCCGCACACCATTAGGCCGTCTTCCGCTCACGCCCCAACATCGTGCAGCCCGCCTCCAGTGGTGTCGCGACAGGCGTGAATGGAGGGACGAATGGAGACGTGTCGTCTTCAGCGATGAGAGTCGCTTCTGCCTTGGTGCCAATGATGGTCGTATGCGTGTTTGGCGCCGTGCAGGTGAGCGCCACAATCAGGACTGCATATGACCGAGGCACACAGGGCCAACACCCGGCATCATGGTGTGGGGAGCGATCTCCTACACTAGCCGTACACCTCTGGTGATCGTCGAGGGGACACCGAATAGTGCACGGTACATCCAAACCGTCATCGAACCCATCGTTCTACCATTCCTAGACCGGCAAGGGAACTTGCTGTTCCAACAGGACAATGCACGTCCGCATGTATCCCGTGCCACCCAACGTGCTCTAGACGGTGTAAGTCAACTACCCTGGCCAGCAAGATCTCCGGATCTGTCCCCCATTGAGCATGTTTGGGACTGGATGAAGCGTCGTCTCACGCGGTCTGCACGTCCAGCAAGAACGCTGGTCCAACTGAGGCGCCAGGTGGAAATGGCATGGCAAGCCGTTCCACAGGACTACATCCAGCATCTCTACGATCGTCTCCATGGGAGAATAGCAGCCTGCATTGCTGCGAAAGGTGGATATAAACTGTACTAGTGCCGACATTGTGCATGCTCTGTTGCCTATGTCTATGTGCCTGTGGTTCTGTCAGTGAGATCATGTGATGTATCTGGCCCCAGGAATGTGTCAATAAAGTTTCCCCTTCCTGGGACAATGAATTCACGGTGTTCTTATTTCAATTTCCAGGAGTGTATACAGTTTAAAGGATGTTCATAGTAGACAGTGGCCTTCTACGTTATGCACTTGAAACTGCGCGCGATATAAATTACAGTGATTTTAAGGGAAGCAGTGGATGGTTGCATAACTTCAGACAGTGCTACAGAATTTTACGATGTAAGATGGCTAAATTTCAAATAAAGCGTCAACTTGCACAGTAAACGGCAGAATCGCCCCGAAAATGTGTAAATGAGGCAAACAAAATTATCCCATAGTTCAGGTAAGGAGATTGTTTTCTGCTCCGATCAGTGGGGATTTGAAAAAGAAATGCATGTGAAAGTAACCGTGGAAATTAGAGATACTAAGAGAGCTGTATCAAGATCAACTAACGTCAATGCCTTAACGCATTCTTGTACAATTGTGCCGACTGTTAATCTGGATGATAAATTGGCTGGAAATTTATTTATTGTGATGCAATAAGTTGTAGCTAATATGCCCCCTACGATTCTTTCTCGTGTGCGTGATCTTGCAAAGGCAATAGGGAATATTAGCATCACAGCAAGAAAAAGTCGAAAAATGGCCTTAAGACAACTATGACACGATACCTCGTATAGGCCAATAGCTGGTCAAAATAGCTTGCTTTTGCTTGATTTCTGGTCTGCGTATAAAAATCATACTCCTTCAGAGCAAACTACTCCCCCTGAATAGTACGACATTGCAGTTCATACCACCTGGGACCAATGGACAAATTCAGCCTCTGGATGTTTGTTTTTCCCGTGCCTGCAAAACAGCTACGCCTTAAAGAATAGCCGGTTTCACGATAACCTCCTAGACAGACTGTTTCGCATTCACTTGCATCCCATCACATTCATTCAGTTCTCAGCAGCCTCTTGTACCAAAATGATTCTATATGCATTCTTTAGACTGGATGCCTAGCTGAACGTCCTGTATGGTTTGTAACTCCCAAGGGGTTCGCCTTCGATCTTCATGGTGCAAACCTTTGTGGCGCGCCATTTTTCATGCGGTGTTCATAGAGCAGGTTAATGGCTTGTTATGAACATTTATTGAATGTGACGATGTCCATTTTGTAAAGTGTAATATGTACACTCCATAGAATGTAGATCTCTGCACCTCTCGGACACTTCTTTTTCTGTCGTCTTCTTGATGCACTCGGTGAGTCATCATCAGATAACGTTTTTCCTGACATAATTGGTAACACAACTCTTTTACGTGAGCCTTACTAAAGACTGAATTAGCTACCTCACGCTCAAGGGATTCCTTGAGAGTAACTTAGGTGATATGGGATCTCCTTAACTGACTCATTCAGATTCATTACTACACTAATGGCCATTAAAATTGCTACATCAAGAAGAAATGCAGATGATAAACGGGTATTCATTGGACAAATATATTATACTCGAACTGACAAGTGTTTACATTTTCACGCAATTTGGGTGCATAGATCCTGAGAAATCAGTACCCAGAACAACCACCTCTGGCCGTAATAACGGCCTTGATACGCCTGGGCATTGAGTCAGAGCTTGGATGGCGTGTACAGGTACAGCTGCCCATGCAGCTTCAACACGACACCACAATTCATCAAGAGTAGTGACTGGCGTATTGTGACGACCCCGTTGCTCGGCCACAATTGACCAGACGTTTTCAATTGGTGAGAGATCTGGAGAATGTGCTGGACAGGGCAGCAATCGAACATTTTCTGTATCCAGAAAGGCCCGTACAGGACCTGCAACATTCGGTCGTGCATTATCCTGCTGAAATGTAGGGTTTCGCAGGGATCGAATGAAGGGTAGAGCCACAGGTCGTAACACATTTGAAACGAAACGTTCACTGTTCAAAGTGCCGTCAATGCGAACTAGAGGTGAACGAGACGTGTAACCAACGGCACCCCATAACATCACGACGGGAGATACGCCATTATGGCGATGACGAACACACGCTTACATTGTGCGTTCTCCGCGATGTCGCCAAACGCAGATGCGAACATAATGATGCTTTAAACAGAACCTGGATTCATCCGAAAAAATGACGTTTCCCATTCGTGCACTCAGGTTCGTCGTCGAGTACACCATCGCAGGCGCTCCTGTCTGTGATGCTGCGTCAAGGGTAACCGCAGCCACGGCCTCCGAGCTGATAATCTATGCTGCTGCAAACGTCATCGAACTGTTCATGCAGATGGTTGTTGTCTTGCAAACGTCCCCATCTGTTGACTCAGGGATCGAGACGTTGCTGCACGATCCATTACAGCCATGCGGATAAGATACCTGTCATCTCGACTGCTAGTGATAGGAGGCCGTTGGGATCCAGCACGGCGTTCCGAATTACCCTCCTGAACCCAGCGATTCCATATTATGCTAACAGTCATTGACTCTCGACCAACGCGAGCAAACGCGATAGGCTACAATCCGACCTTTGTCAAAGTCGGAAACGTGATCCTTACACGGGGCATCACAACAACGTGTCACCAGGAAACGCCGGTCAATAGCTGTTTATGTATGAGAGATCGGTTGGAAACTTTCGTCATGTGAGCACGTTGTAGGTGTCACCACTAGCGTCAACCTTGTGTGAATTCTCTGAAAAGCTAATCATTTGCATATCACAGCATCTTCTTCGTGTCGGTTAAATTACGCTCCTGCAGCTCGTTATCTTCGAGTGAAGCAATTTTAATGGCCAGTAATGTACAACATGCTGAATCACGTTATTATAGCTGTCAGTTTTGGAAACGAAAATACCTGGTGTTCACCTCTGGGTACAGCAACTGCAGTTCATTATGTTGTGTTAAAATATAAGTGAGAAAATTTGCACTCTATTGAAAAAGATTGATGCTAGTTTAATATGCAGTTTTCTACAGAACAAGAAAGACTGAATTATAAACTGCAATATACTTGCACATGTGAAGGAGGTAAGTATTGCCTTCTTCTGAATTTAAAGTTAACTTTGTTCTTAGTTGAAGTTTAAGAAAATACAAATAAAGAATCGTTTAGGAATTCATATTTTTTACTTTTCTCTGGAATATGCTTTTTAGTGGACTCAAATGTTAGACTTTTAAATTTATTACTGTATCAGCCTATTTCACTTTCTATCATAACACATAAAATACTACTGCTGCATTCAGATATTCTACGGAAAATTTCATGGCAAACGTGGTTTAACGTGGGATTTTGAGATAAACATGCGACAGTGACAACCGTGTTGACTTGCTAGCGGGAGCTAACTTTGCATAATGATTCGCTAAAAAGGTTTTTTGCTGATAAGATCTTCATCGAGGCCTCATCACAACGAAAGAGTAGTTGCTTAATTTAGCAGCATCTTTGTCGAGAAGACGAGTTGCGTGTTTGCGCAAGTGGTGGCGGCCTCTGGTAGGAGGTTGTGGCGTATGGCCACGTATTAGGCGCTGCCTTGACGTCACGTTGGATCCTGTTCAGCTTCAGGCGAAGCGGTATTTGTTTTGGCAGATCGGGCAGCTCGCAAAGAACGATGGACGCGGCGCCCTTGTTTCTGGCCTATGGTGTCCACGGACACGGCTTTTTCCCTAGACTAGACGTCCAAGATAGAACGGTGACGTGCGAGTATTCACACCGACCTCCTGCCGATGGCGCACATTGTGGCTGAGGCGGCACTTTCTTGTGGCCAGCTGTCAAAGAAAGGCACGTTTATCCCAAAGCCTCTCCAATCGTGCTTAGTAAAATTAAGTCAAGGAAATTAGGGTAACAAGCAATCGCGGTATGGTACATTTCTTAACCGGACACGGACCTTATCCCACGCACTTAAACCGCGTGAGTCTGAGGCACACACCTACATGCACGTGCGGGGAAGAAGGTTTCCCAGAACACAGTGTCTTTTTCTGCGGGCAATACGCGAACAATAGACATACATTAGACTACACAGATACAGACATAGATATATACACAGTAATAAGAGACGAAGAACAATGGCACAATTAAACGCACTAACAAACAGTATTTAAAAAACAACGCATGAAGAGTACATGCGGACACGGCATTGCAGACATGACTATGTGCAGCGTAACAACAATCTCCAGAGGGTGGACAACGACATCCACAGTGATAGCGGAAATAGTGACAATGAGGAGGAACAGGAGGAGGAAGCTGAGATGTGACAGGAAATAAGCAAAAGTGATGGCGATCTACCCAAGAAATCACCAAATACTGTACATGGATGGGAACCTAAAGTAGTTAATACATAGGATTAGTAAAAAATAGCATAAGCAACATTATTTCTCTACTAATAACCATTTGTGTGTGTATGTATGTGTGTGTGTGTGTGTAAGTGGCGGCCAACGACTCGAAGAGCCCATTCCGAGGTATTCACCGTCGGTCACATTCGGTGATGGTATTAACAAATTTTATTTATATTTCAACCTTAAATTATTGTAATTTTGAAAAGTCTGAAAGACCTGAGTCGAAACAAGGCCCCCGGAGTTGACAACATTCCATTAGAACTACTGACGGCCTTGGGAGAGCCAATCATGACAAAACTCTACCAGCTGGTGAGCAAGATGTATGAGACAAGTGAAATACCCTCAGACTTCAAGAATATAATAATTCCAATCTCAAAGAAAGCAGGTGCTGACAGATGTGAAAATTACCGACCTATCAGTTTAATAAGTCACAGCTGCAAAATATTAACGCAAATTCTTTACAGACGAATGGAAAAACTGGTAGATGCGGACCTCGGGGAGGATCAGTTTGGATTCCGTAGAAATGTTGGAACACGTGAGGCAATACTGACCTTACGACTTATCTTAGAAGAAAGATAAAGAAAAGGCAAACCTACGTTTCTAGCATTTGTAGACTGAGAGAAAGCTTTTGACAATGTTGACGGGAATACTCTCTTTCCAATTCTAAAGTTGGCAGGGGTAAAATACAGGGAGCGAAAGGCTGTTTACAATTTATACAGAAACCAGATAGCAGTTATTAGAGTCGAGGGGCATGAAAGGGAAGCAGTGGTTGGGAAAGGAGTGAGACAGGGTTGTAGCCTCTCCCCGACGTTATTCAATCTGTATATTCAGCAAGCAGTAAAGGAAACAAAAGAAAAATTTGGAGTAGGTATTAAAATTCATGGAGAAGAGGTAAAATCTTTGAGGGTGGCCGATGACATCGTAATTCTGTCAGAGACAGCAAAGGATTTGGAAGAGCAGTTGAACGGAATGCATAGTGTCTTGAAAGGAGGTTATAAGATGAACATCAACAAAAGCAAAACGAGGATAATCGAATGTAGTCGAACTAAGTCGGCTGAAGCTGAGGGAATTAGATTAGGAAATGAGACACTTAAAGTAGTAAAAGAGTTTTGCTATTTGGGGAGCAAAATAACTGATGATGGTCGAAGTAGAGAGGATATAAAATGTAGACTGGCAATGGCAAGGAAAGCGTTTCTGAAGAAGAGAAATTTGTTAACATCGAGTATAGATTTAAGTGTCAGGAAGTCATTTCTGAAAGTATTTGTATGGAGTGTAGCCATGTATGGAAGTGAAACATGGGCGATAACTAGTTTGGACAAGAAGAGAATAGAAGCTTTCGAAATGTAGTGCTACAGAAGAATGCTGAAGATTAGATGGGTAGATCACGTAACTAATGAGGAGGTATTGAAAAGGATTGGGGAGAAGAGAAGTTTGTGGCACAACTTGACTAGAAGGACGGATCGGTTGGTAGGACATGTTTTGAGGCATCAAGGGATCACAAATTTAGCATTGGAGGGCAGCGTGGAGGGTAAAAATCGTAGAGGGAGACCAAGAGATGAATACACCAAGCGGATTCAGAAGGATGTAGGTTGCAGTAGGTACTGGGAGATGAAGCAGCTTGCACAGGATAGAGTAGTATGGAGAGCTGCATCAAACCAGTCTCAGGACTGAGGACAACAACAACAACAACAACTTTCTTTATAAATGTTGTAGATAAAACAAAAGAAAAGAAAACTGTAAAAAGATGAAAAACGAAAATTGTAAGATGTTACGACCTGTTTTAAGCATCAGGTAACATGTCTATAATTTGGCAAAAATAAATAAATAAAAAATGAAATCAACTATATGTCAGCAAGTCAGTGCCTTGCTAGCAGTACCGGCAGTTGGATATTGTTGCTTAAAAAACAGGGGAATACAATGTTCCTGGCATAAGGTGAATTGTCCTTCTTTGCAGGACCACGCGTCTCATGCTGGGTGGCCCACATCTTTACGCGTAAATGATATGTAAGGGAACATACCACCACTAGTTTTGACTGCAATCTGTTGGCGTAAGAGTGCAGTTGGCTCGTCATTTTTGGTGGCCTCATATCCTGACATTATCGTCTATTTATCGATTAAAGGACTGTGTAGAGACGGAGACTAGGACGGTAAACAAAACGTTGAGAAACGTCCACAAAAACTCGTTCAGTAAAACAATAGACATAATCAATCGCAAACTTCATTTGAGATACATAGCCGTAGTGCAGAGATCACTGCAATCAAAAGCAATGGACAGTTACTAAACATGGCCTCCATGTGCGGCCAGTCTTGAAAATAAAAGCAGTCAGAAAGAGATTGCACCTAGATACACGACAGGATGGCGGCACTCCTCTCTCTCTCTCCTCTCCTCTCTCTCTCTCTCTCTCTCTCTCTCTCTCTCTCTCTCTCTCTCTCCCTGTCTCTCTCTGAGCACATCAAATTTTTACATTGTTCTGTAAAACAAGTAATGTAACAAACGATTTTTCTTTATCCTTCATTTTATTATTTCATTTCATTCTGATGTGTTGTTCATTTCTGCATAGCGTTTTTATATAATTTTGTTGCATTGGTTGTATTTGTAATAATTTTTGTCATTGAAGACTACATTTGAATACTTTATCATTTTTATATACAACTCGTAAATTAAGATTTCCATGAAGCGCTTTTACGCTAATGTTCTTCCATAAATTTACTGTTCGTGAACTCCAGTTCCCCTGTTATAGATGCTCCATAAGTTCCCTATGCTCCCACTGGTAGATAATAACTATAGAATCCATGTGCAAAAAAGGTCGTTGGCACCAAAATTTGTACCATGGTTTTCGCCAATTCGTGGATAACAATATAAGCGTGAAACTAAGAGCAAGGGAACAGCGCGAACTTATAAACGTGACCTGTAATCAGTTTCACGCGACCAACGTAGTTAACTCTGAAATATTTCTTGACAACACTTAGTGACTGTGCTCGCTGGTGAAACGAAGGGTCTCATACCCATTATATTCATGTCGACTTGTTTCAAAGCACGCTCTGTGCAGAGCTGCGTTAATTTGACCATATTCTCTCTGTAATGGATTATTGAATCTGTACATTTACTAATCGATTACATTTGTTTGTAAATAATATGATGATGCAAGTAGGCCTTCCTGTACGTAGCGGGGGCGGTAATGGTTCTCGAGCGCAGTGGGTAGGGGACTTCCCCTTACTGCGTGTGGCAGCCCGTGGTAGGCGTGGCGTTGTCTTTGCTGATAAACGATTGCGCAACATAGGATCACCAAAAGTATCTGATATGTGATCTGTGTAACATTTTAGTCTAATCATTGCAGACCTACAGTGATCAACCAATAACATTATGACCACCGATCTACTATCGATATAAACGCGTCCAGACGTCACCTGGCGAGGAATGACTGCTAGTCAGACACACACTCGGTGCATGTAGTATTGATGAGCGTGCTGTCCGTGTGTAGAATGAGCAAAGCTCGCGGTCTGAATTTGACCGAGGGCAGATCTTGGTGGTCCGGAGGCTCAGCACGAGAATTTCTGTAACTGCACTACTTGTCGTCTGTTCGAGGAGTGCTATGGTGAGTGTCTTCAACACGTGGCGAAACCAAGGTGAAACGACGTCCAGACGCCGTGGGGTTGGGCAGCCACTCCTCATTACAGATGCCTTACGTCGTAGGCTGGGCAGACTGGTAAAACAGGGCAGGCCGCTAACATCAGACGTTTACGCTGGGCAGAATACAAGTGTATCTGAAGACACAGTGCACAGAACACACTCCTAACAATGGGTCGCCGCAGCCGACGACCCATGCATGCGGCAATGTTAACACCACGACGTCGGCAACTGCGACTGAAATGGGCACGTGACCGTCGACACTGTACGTTGGCGCAGTGGTAGAGCGTTGCATAGTCTGACGGTGCCCGATACTTTTTCATCATGGCGATGAGAAGGCACGAATCCGGGACAGAAGCAAGCTGGCGGCGGCTCTGTTATGCTTTGGGGAACATTCACGTTGGCATCCATGGGTTAAGTGGAACTCGTGCAAGGCACCATGACAGCTGGGAAGTATCACACACTGGTTGCAGTACACGTTCACCCCTTCATGACGATCACGTTTTGCCGCGCGGGATTAGCCGCGCGGTCTGACGCACTGCAGTCATGGACTGTGCGGCTGGTCCCGGCAGAGGTTCGAGTCCTCCATCGGGCATGGGTGTGTGTGTTTGACCTTAGGATAATTTAGGTTAAGTAGTGTGTAAGCTCAGGGACTGATGACCTTAGCAGTTCAGTCCCTTAAGATTTCACACACATTTGAACATTTTTTGATAATGTTTACCCACGACAGTGGCAATTTTCATGAAGATAATGCGCCATGTCACAAGACCAAGAGTGTGTTGCAGTGGTTCGAGGAACATATTGGTGAGTTCCAGTTGATGTGCTGGAGTCGGAACTCGCCAGATCTGAACCATATCAAACACATCTGATATGTGATTGAATGTGGCGGTAGAGGTCATCGGGCCCAGCCCCGGAATCTACAGGCATTAGGTGACTTGAAATGTGCTGACTCCCTCCAGCGACATACCGAGGCCTCATAGCTTCCATGCCAAGATGCACCGCTGCTGTTTTCCGTGCCACAGGTGATACCGGCTATTAGATAGGTGGTCATAATGTTCTGGTTAATCAGTCTATGGGAAAGTGTCTAATACCAAGTTTATAAAGTATTTCTAGAGTTATTTCTCGATTTTCGTAATTTTTAAGGTCGCTGCAAGCGATAGCTACAAACCTGAAATTTTCGCAGTATGTCTCTTTTAAAATAAATTTTTTAATATTTTCATTACTTCCAAATTATCGAGAAAAATGTGATTTTCTACTGTAAAACATAGAAATGTGGAAGATTAAGTGACCTTGAGAATTGATATACAATCCAGAAATTTCAGTACTATTTTAAGCTAAGAAATTAATAAAGCCGTACCAAATTTAGCTATTGTAACAAGAATATTTTAGGATACAGTGAGCTTTAAACTTCCCATATTAAACTAGAAAGCTACGGTCCACAAAATTCTTAAATTTTGTTAGTTCTGCTTAGTAAAACAGACGATTGTTAATTTTTCATCTTCACTTAAAAATAACTCTCTATCAAAAATAACATATGTTTGTTTAGTAAAGTTTCAAATTGCAAAGCTGTAAACGATTTTCGAACGAAGTAGAGGTGTTTCGCAGTCCTAGGCTCTGGGTAGCACCGAGATGTCTGTAGCATTCGCCGTAAGCAGCCGCAGTGCATCAGTCTTGGTTAGCTGTTCAGCAGAACTCTCTACATCGCGTGCCTAGAATGACTATAATGTTGCATTGCGGAAGGAATTCTTTAATCGCGATAATTTAGTTACTGAAATTTCGTGCGTAATATCGGCGTGATTCTTTGTCTGGAAATGAAGAACTTTCACGGCCTTGTAATTCCAGCATGTTTAGGGAGTTGGCAGGAAAAATAGATGTAAATGGTTGGCTGAATTTGGACAATTTTGATTCGGTACACAGTTATGAATACAGGATGATCTTGTTAATTAAAATGAAGGCATTTAATCACCCTAATACAGTTTAAAGTGTAGTTTTCAAATTGCTGGTACGACAGCTAGTTATTTTTCAGCATAGCAGTTGAGGTGTCATCAAGAAGACAGTAGATTGTAGTTAATCAGTTTTGTCTGTTTTCTGCTTTTTCAGAAAACTTATCAGCTGGCTTTTTTCTTTCTTTTTCGCGTGAATGGAGGAAGAACAGGCAATCATCAGACTTCAGAGCTGACAGCATCGTCGTTCCATAGTAAATTCCACGTAGTGTATTAGTTACTTTACTGAATGAAAACTGTGTTCACGTATTGTAAATGATTTAGCTGGTAATTAGCAAAAGATAAATAGTTGTATAAAATATTTGCAATGTTTGTAACAAAATAAATAAAAGCTTTGAAAGACATTTTTGTGGACCAACAGTGAAGAATACGTTCCAGTAGTTTACCAGGTATTTAGGAGTGCTGTTGTAATACGATTTGCGCCTCGTATTTGACTAAAGATTCAAAACTTCTCGCTGGCACCGGTCCGTACAAAACGCGCTGGAGCTATTCATACAAACTTGTATTACTCTAATGTCGGATATCTCGTTAGGAATTTCGGACAAATTGCAGTAAACGAATGTTTACGTGCGTTTACTTATTCGTACCTCTAAAAATCTGGAAGCGTTTTCGCACCTGTTCGTTACAGATAATTAACCATTCAGTTAGTTGGCAGACTTTGAAATGACATGTTCTACAACATAACGACACGCATCACAGTTAATGTTTTTCTACCACCCACAAACAAGGTTCGCCTGAGTTTATGTTTAAATGTTTTTAGAATCAGTTTTCCTCCTGCAACAGAATGGATACTGATTTGAATGTTCCTGGATAATTAAAACTATGTCGGACCGAGAGCCGAACATAAGACCCTTTACTTTTCGCGGGAAAGTGCTCTACCGACTGAGCTATCCGAACACAACTTGCGACATGCCCTCACAGCCTTACTTCCGCGGGTTCCTCCTCTCCCTCGTTGACATGTGGAGGGCGAGAGATGAGGTATCGGCTGTGAGGGAGGGCCGTGAGCCATGCTGTTGGTAGAGCACTTGCCTGCGAAAGGGAAAGGTCCAGAGATGGAATGCTGGTCCGGCACACAGATCTGACATCAAGTTTTAAATGTTTTATTTAAACCTTGAGCGACAGTTAAAAATACTTGTTGTGGAAGACCTCTTGCTGTATCGCCTATAAAAACATTTTCTTTACGACACTAATGCTGCGCGATTTCTGGAAACGGACAGTCTAGTGCCACGCCTTTTCTGGGTTGTTGTTGTTGTGGTTGTTGTGGTCTTCAGTCCTGAGACTGCTTTGATGCAGCTCTCCATGCTACTCTATCCTGTGCAAGCTTCTTCATCTCCCAGTACGTATTGCAACCTACATCCTTCTGAATCTGCTTAGTGTATTCATCTCTTGGTCTCCCTCTACGATTTTTACCCTCCACGCTGCCCTCCAATACTAAATTGGTGATCCCTTGATGCCTCAGAACATGTCCTACCAACCGATCCTTTCTTCTAGTCAAGTTGCGCCACAAACTTTTCCCCAATCCTATTCAATACTTCCTCATTAGTTATGTGATCTACCCATCTAATCTTCAGAATTCTTCTGTAGCACCACATTTCGAAAGCTTCCATTCTTTTCTTGTCCAAGCTAGTTATCGTCCATGTTTCACTTCCATACATGGCTACACTTCATACAAATACTTTCAGAAACGACTTCCTTACACTTAAATCTATACTCGATGTTAACAAAATTCTCTTCTTCAGAAACGCTTTCCTTGCCATTGCCAGTCTACATTTTATATCCTCTCTACTTCGACCATCATCAGTTATTTTGCTCCCCAAATAGCAAAACTCCTTTGCTACTTTAAGTGTCTCATTTCCTAATCTAATTCCCTCAGCTTCAGCCGACTTAGTTCGACTACATTCGATTATCCTCGTTTTGCTTTTGTTGATGTTCATCTTATAACCTCCTTTCAAGACACTATGCATTCCGTTCAACTGCTCTTCCAAATCCTTTGCTGTCTCTGACAGAATTACGATGTCATCGGCCACCCTCAAAGATTTTACATTTTCTCCATGAATTTTAATACCTACTCCAAATTTTTCTTTTGTTTCCTTTACTGCTTGCTCAATATACAGATTGAATAACATCGGGGAGAGGCTACAACCCTTTCTTACTCCCTTCCCAACCACTGCTTCCCTTTCATGTCCCTCGACTCTTATAACTGCCATCAGGTTTCTGTACAAATTGTAAATAGTCTTTCGCTCCCTGTATTTTACCCCTGCCACCTTTAGAATTTGAAAAAGAGTATTCCAGTCAACATTGTCAAAAGCTTTCTCTAAGTCTACAAATGCTAGAAACGTAGGTTTGCCTTTTCTTTATCTTTCTTCTAAGATAAGTCGTAAGGTCAGTATTGCCTTACGTGTTCCAGTGTTTCTACGGAATCCAAACTTCTCTTCCCCGAGGTCGGCTTCTACCAGTTTTTCCATTCGTCTGTAAAAAATTCGCGTTAGTATTTGGCAGCCGTGACTTATTAAACTGATAGTTCGGTAATTTTCACATCTGTCAACACCTGCTTTCTTTGGGATTAGAATAATTATATTCTTCTTGAAGTCTGAGTGTATTTCGCCTGTCTCATACATCTTGCTCGCCAGATGGTAGAGTTTTGTCAGGACTGGCTCCCCCAAGGCCGTCAGTAATTCTAATGGAATGTTGTCTACTCCCGGGGCCTTGTTTCGACTCAGGTCTTTCAGTGCTCTGTCAAACTCTTCACGCAGTGTCGTATCTCCCATTTCATCTTCATCTACATCCTCTTCCATTTCCATAATATTGTCCTCAAGTACATCGCCCTTCTGCGTTGTATAATCGTTAATAACTAGTTAAAGATTCCCGTACTACATTGTTAAACTAAAGAGATTCGCACTACAGCTTATTTTCCTCCTTTCCTATTGTGATTCATTAGTGGCATACTGCAAATCAGGTTCCGTGTTATACTGGACATTATCTCCGCGATAGAGAGCAGAAATATTCGTTTTGTGTGTAGGCTTTAACGAGACCATTAAGTACAGATTAACGTAATCTTACACAGTGGAAGGAACTAGTATCGTTAGCCGTCTGTAAATCGGCTAAGCCTATTGAAACGTAAATCGCATTACATGTTGCAGACTTACAGCAGGAAACAGACTAGTATGTTGCAATAATGACAGTCGCCCAGAAGAGTGCGTGGAGCTTTCACCGATCCGCTTCAGTACTACTAGCGTGTCCGCGTCCACTTCAAAAAATGGTCTAGGATGCAGACTACGCTACATGATTTCATTTTACGAATGGTCAGCATAAAATTGGAAGCATCTTATTTTACGACTGTAACTTATTTTTCTTTATCCAGAAAGCCATGGTAACTGAGATACCAGTCTCTTGGTTGCAAACTTACTGATATTTACAACTGCTATTCTTGGTAATTCTGATATTCGGATGGTTATCGAAGTTAGTCTTCAAGAATTTGTTTTTGTTGCTGCTTAAGTTTCATAGCTAAGATTCTTTTGAGTTTCTTTATGAAACTCGTGGTGCCATTTGGTATCGACGGCTCACTTCGTGTGGCGCTCTGCTTGCTGCAATAGAAGTAAAAAAAAGACCTCCTGGTGTGGGGAGAGGCAACATACTAAGGTGTCCGGTTGGCAAATATGCTCGGTATGCATCCGAAGATGCCTTCTGAACGTAACAAATGTGCAACATAAAAATAGATTTATTTACATCGTAACGCTGATAAGGAAACATTACATATTCAAGTACATTCTTGGGTGCACCTACAGGATTACAATGCAAGTAGAGCGTTTCAAATCTGCGGTAGCGCCGAAAAATATGTTTTGCACTTTTAAACGAATGTTATCGTTGTTGTCTTAAACTGTTACGTTTGAGACAGTATCACTGAGCCAAATTTCCTTTCTTTCTATCGCACCTTTTTGTGATGCAGGTGTTTAAAATGTATTAGGTAATTTGTCTGCAGTCACCATTTAAAATTATGAACCTGTCCGGCAGTTTTCCTATTAAAAGACTTGGAACAGGCTATTGAACCACAAGAAATTCTTACTATGATCCTGAGAACTGACTGTAGGAGAGACAATTAATGTTACTGGACTTGTAGTTTTCGCACAAATCGTTCGTCGAAATTTCATAATAAACAACTCGGTGATTGAAATAGTATTAAGATCAGAAAATGTTTTACGGTTTTTGTTGGCAGCCTGAATTTGTTGTTGATTTGTTTGTATCTTAACAAACCGTATTTGTACGAAAATTCCTTTGTTGAACTACACTGGCCTGTGATACCAATTACGGTTATGATAGCCACTGATAAACAAAGTAGTCGTCATTTAAGCATCTTCACCTGAGATTAGAAACACAATCTTCTGTACTATTGGTGGGCGCTCGTACCCGTACGCATGCTTCTATTTGGCAGGACTCTCTGTTGCATTTTTCGATTGCAGCCTATGACTGTGTTCAATGTAATTAATGTACCGGCTACCATTGAATACTGCTTGGTGTGTTAAAACAGGACTCACTTTTTTCTCTAATAGCGATTTGGTACTTTTAAAGAAGTTTATTTACATTCCTCCATTGGCAGCTGCATATAGAAGTATTAACAAATCACAGAAAATTGTGAGCAATTTCGTCGTATCCTCATAGTGAATAACTGAGTAATTGAACGACCGCGTAAGGTAGAGTGTCATACAGCCTATGGCCCATGAAACAGTTTATCCCGAGCTGAAAAGAATGTTGTTTGATAAAGAAATGAACAGAGGAAATGATATCCACGTTCAAGTACTCTGTGGTACCGGTACACAAAGTGGGGTGAGAAACGTTTTTATTCGATTCGTTAAAGATATTTTTAACGTTTTTCCATCTAAGTAACAGGAATGTGGCTCTGAGCACTATGGGACTTAACAGCTGCGGTCATCAGTCCCCTAGAACTTAGAATTACGTAAACCTAACCAACCTAAGGACATCACACACATCCATGCCCGAGGCAGGATTCGAACCTGCGACTGTAGCAGTCACACGGTTCCGGACTGCGCGCCTAGAACCGCGAGACCACCGCGGCCGGCAACAGGAATGGTGGTCCTTGTAACGAAGATCAGTACGTTTTCAAAACTTCGTTAATTACCAAGGTGCACGTATAAACTATTTTTAAGGAGCTATGGTACTATTTTCACCAGCGTAGCAGACGTGTGTATGAGATGAATTCAATTCTATAACTGTATGGTAGGTTTGACGGAAAATTAAAGTGTAAATGTATTAGGCTGACGCGTACGTTCGTAGCTATTTGATTTGCATATTGGTATTCCTGTTGCTCTCTGTAGCTCGTGGTCTTGCGGTAGCGTTCTCGCTTCCCGCGCACAGGGTCCCGGGTTCGATTCCCGGGGGGGTCAGAGTTTTTTTTGTGCCTCGAGACGACTGGGTATTGTGTCGTCTTCCTCATCATCACTCATCCCCATTACGGTCGGAGGAAGACAATGGCAAACCACCTCCTTTAGGAGCTTGCCTAGTACGGCTGTGCGGGTCTCCCGCATCGTCCCCTATGCTCCTCGGAGTATGGGACCTCATCATCATCATTGCTGTTGCTGTGGGTTTATTTATCGATTGTCATTTTTGTTTGTAGTTCATTGTAGCTATTTGAGTTCAGATATCGTCATTTTGTCATTTGGAAATAGTCGGTGGAGCTGTGGACGGTAGAATGTGGAGCTCCAAGTGAAGAAATCGGAACATTTCCATTTGAGATCAGTAGAGGGGTAACAGAACGGAGTAGCCAGAAACATTTGTGCCTTTTACGAGGACAATGCCATTCGTCAGAGCACGGCAAGAAAATAGTTTTTTCGTTTCAGTGAGGATCGTTTTAACACTAGTGACTCTCCACATCCAGGAAGTTTGATGAACATCGCTTAAAGGCATCAGTCCTTAATGATTTACGTCAGCGTACTCGAGAACTGGCAAATGTGATGAACTGCGACCATTCCAACATCGTACGACATTTGCATGTAATGGGAAAGGTTCAAAAATCGGATGTATCGATACCGCATGTTCTAAGCGAAAATCACAAAAATCAGAGGGTAGCCACACGTGCATCTCTGCTTGTACATCATCGATTGACTTGTGAACAACACCGACCATTCCTACCTTGTATCATTACTGGTCCCCGGCATAGATGTGTGTGATGTCCTTAGGTTACTTAGGTTTAAGTAGTTCTAAGTCTAGGGGACTGATGACCTCAGATGTTAAGTCCCATAGTGCTCAGAGCCATATGAACCATTTGAAAATGCGCCCCGAACATGGCCCGACAAACTCTTCGCCTAAAAACCACGTTATTTCTACAGTCACAGGATCGAAAAGTTACCCCAGCGTTAGCAGACTGTTGTTAATACTGAAGGAAAATACATCACTGATGACCAAAGTCTCTGGTATATGCATCTGTTGCGTTTATTACACTTAAAGAAATAAATCATGAACTTAACGCATCTACTTAGTACATTGAATAATAAGATTTTTGTTGTGTTGTGGTCGTCGCCTGAATGGCTCCAATCTCGGACGTTTACTTCATTCTCCGGAGATATTATTTCCTAGGCGCGCCTGCGTTCTTCTCGTGTCCGCTATCATGGTCTCCAGAGGCAGTTGTCTTTCCGGGAACAGTGACTTTTGTCCAGCTTGGCGGCGATGATCTTTCTGTGATCCTTATAAATGGGTTGCGGCCAGTGTCTACTATGCTATCTACGTGGGGCTTACCGGCGAATTTTGTTAGGAGTCTTTTGGAATGCGTTTGAACTGATAACGGTATCCAGTTGTCGGATCTCGGTATTCTGAAAGTAGTCGGATAACTACGGAACATATTAATCTTTGGTTTTGGAGCAGAGGGAAGTTTAACTTTGTGTAGCGGGTCATAGCGAGACTGTCCACCATTATTTAGATTGTTCTGAATAGCATAGTTATGTAATCCTTTTCCAGCCGTTAAACTTTCCGAGTAAATCTCCGGAGCATTAAACTACATAATTTGTGTGGGTTCTATTCGTTCGTCAGACTTTACGGTTCGCAACGTAGGTTAAGCGACGAGGAGGAAAGGAAATGAACGTTTCACTCTCTCCATCGGTAGCAGTGCAAACATCACGCTTCGCTTCCCTCGGCAGCTTTAGTTGAGATGAAAAAAGATGACAAATGTATCTAGAGAAGCGAAAGTTTGTTGTACCGTCAAGCCTCAACAAGCTAATCTACATCTATAATCGGCAAGCACTTTGCAGTAGCGAACGGTCCGCAGGAAGGACAATTGTTGGTAAGCTACCGTGCGGGTTCGAAACTCTGTAATTTTGCTTTCATATTTTTTCCGCGAAATACACAGCAAGTCCAACAAAAGCGTTTACACTGTTTGAACTTTAATAACTGAGAAGGTATTAATGGTAATCTGATCCAATTGCAGATATATGGGGCTCTCATAACTAGTGAGTGCAGCCATTCATTTGTTTATTTTCAATTACCAGTATTGGCTGGAGCAAAGAAAGTGGATTGTAAAGTATTATTTGAAATATGAAAACGTGAAAGAAGTGCAGAGACGATGGGGACAGAGTTTTCTACTGCGGCACCGTCACGTGTAACAATAACGAAATTACGCGACAGATTTGAGAGGGAAGGAAGTGTGTGTTGTCTGAAGTAGGAACGGTGTGGCAGGAAGAAGTGAGTAGCGACGAAAGAGGAGTGGACGAAGTGGTACAAGCCTTCACAAGATCCCGAAAGAAGTCCGTAGGGCATACTGCGCGTGAATCAGGTCTAAGCAGATCAATTGTTCACCGCATTTTAAAGCAAGCAAAGTGGATACTCTACATTTCCAGGTTGCTTCACGCGATGAATGAGACGATCCGTTTGGTTTGATGAGATGAGGTTTAAATTAAATGGAAGCATTAATTGCCGGAACTATGTATACTGGGCAAGTGATAATCCCCATGTTACGGAAGAATGAGCTGTTAATCTCCCTGGGTTATCAATGTGGTGTGACATGTCTCTCGGGGGACATGCAGGACATTTTTTTTAAGGAACTGTGACTGATGTTGAATTGCCGATGGAGGACATTTTAAACATTTTCAACATTACATCATCATCGGTAACGTTGTGTCCATCTGTGTGACTTAAAAATGCATAGTTTTTGTTCGAGTTATTGAAGTTCAAAAGCTGTAAACCCCTTTGTGGGACTCCCTGTATGTGGATAGAAGAAATTTATTGGTTGACTCATCAAGGAAGACTCATCAAGGAACGTACTCTCTCGGAACTTTGCCAATAAAAGTCATCGTGATGCACAACGCCAGTTTTTTAGCGGGCGCCGCATGTGTTGGGTGACGCTTTCGCCCTTATTAATCGTAGAACACCAAAGGGGGAAATGTTACTACACTATCGTGAATTTCACTACTCCATATATCATTCAAAGGAATTTATAATTTATAGTTTATGCACTAGCTCATTACAATTATAAGGTTTCCAGTCGTATGTCACACACAAAACAGTAAATATCAGCTTGGCGAGAACCTCGGATTGATACCAAGTGCAATCTTAAATTTTTCGAGGGTTTAGTAATCTTGTGTTAAACTACACTCGGATGAAACACGCTGTCTCTCTTTAGAGCACCTTTCTTTCCGTTTCAGTACTATCTGGAATGGATCCCTGGCTGATGGGTGGTACTCAAATATCGGTCGAACAGGGATTTTGTAAGTTACCTCGTTCGTGGGTGGACTTAAATTTCTGAGGATTTTTCCAATGAATCTCGGGCTGGCGTCTGCATTGCCTAGTGTTCTGTGGCTGTTCCGCCTTAAATCGAATACTCTCAGATATTTAATGAATGTAATTGCTTGCAGAACCTGGTAGGAAATTATGTAATCATACGGTAAGGAGTCTGTTCGCCATTTATGCGCAGTACGCCATTATCGACGCCTCACTGAGTTTGAACGAGGTCGTGAAATAGCGCTACGCGAAGCTGGATGTTTCTTCTGCGATACTGCAGAAGGATTTGGCAGGAATGTAGCCACTGTACATGACAGATAGCAGCGGTGGTCACGAGAATGTACGGTCCCAAGTATACTGGGCTCCGAACAGCCACTTGGCAGTGCCGACAGAGAAGACCATTGTATTCGACGTTTGGTTCTTGCGCATCGTACTGCGTCTGCAGCAGCAATTTGAGAAGCCGTTGGCACCACAGGGACACAACGAACTGTTAGAAATCGGTTACTTCGAGGAGAGCCAGAGCCTCGTAGCATGCATTCCACTGACTCCAAACCAACGTCGCTTGCGATTTCAGCGATGCCAAGCGAGAGCTCATTGGAGGGCAGGGTGAAGATCTTTTGTGGTTTTTGATGGAAGCTGATTTTGCCTCAGTGCCAGTGATGGCCTGTGTTGATTAGGAGGCCAGTTGATTGCTTGCAGCCAACCTGTCTGTGTGCTAGACGCACTGAATCTATACTTGGAGCTGTAGTCTGGGATGAAATTTCGTATGAACGCAAGAGCACCGTCATTGGAAATTTGTACGTCAATCTGGTGATTCGACCTGTCGTGCTATCATCATGAACAGCATTCCAGGGTATGTTTTCCGGTGATTCGACCTGTTGTGCTGCCATAATGAACAGCATTCCATGGTATGTTTTCCAACAGGATAACGCTCGCTCACATACTGCTATTGTAGCACAGCATGCTCTACGGAGTGTCGGCATGTTGCCTTGGCCTGCCCTGTCACCAGATCTGTCTCGAATCGAGCACATCTGGGACATCATCGGACGAGAACTCCAGCATCATCTATAAACAGAATTAACCGAACAGTTATGGAACTCCATCACACAGACGGGCAAATGGTTCTGAGCACTGTGAGACTTAACATTAGAGGGCATCAGTCCCCTCACAGACTGACACTCAGCACTTGTACAACACAATGCATGCACATTTGCATGGATGCATTCAACATTCTGGCAGTTACACCAGTTATTAATGGTCATCCACATGACTGCTAAAAGGAACTTGTTAAACTTCAGTTACACGATAAATCAGTCTAATCTAAAAGCCGTAAATTCAACTAAGTACCTAGGTATTCCAATAACGAACAACTTAATTGGAAGGAGCACATGGAAAATGTTGTGGGGAAGGCTAACCAAGGCCTGCGTTTTATTGGCAGGACACTTAAAAAATGTAACAGACCTACTAAGGAGACTGCTTACACTACGCTTGTCCGTCCTGTTTTAGAATACTGGTGCGCGGTGTGAGATCCTTACCAGATAGGATTGACGGAGTACATCGAAAAAAGTTCAAAGAAAGGCAGCACGTATTGTATTATCGCGAAATATGGGAGAGAGTGTCACAGTAATGATACAGGATTTGGCCTGGAAGTCATTAAAAGAAAGGCGTTTTTCGTTGCGATGGAATCTGCTCACGAAATTCGAATCACCAACTTTCTCCTGCTAATGCGAAAATATTTTGTTGGCACCGACCTACATAGGGAGGAATGATCACCATGATAAAGTAAGGGAAATCAGAGCTCGTACAGAAAGATAATATGTGTTCATTCTTTCCACGCGCTATACGAGATTGGAATAACAGAGAATTGTGAAGGTGGTTCTATGAACCGTCTGCCAGGCACTTGAATGTGATTTGCAGAGTATCCATGTAGATGTAGAATGCACCAGCAATTCACATTTGCAATGGCTGATCTCGCGCTTACCTTAACCTGCGATGTTTCAATATTAATTACTTAAATATGTTTCCTAGACAAATGTATTCCCGAAATTTCATTGCTGTACATTAATTATATTTTAGTGTTGGGATTTTTTTCGTCTGTATTTACATAGCGTGATGGTAGCTGCCGCAGCAGTTGACGGCTGGGACGCCTCACTGACGGGCGCGGAAGGCGGAGGCGGCGGCGACGCCGGGGGCGGCACGTAGGCCCGCCAGAGGCGCCCGCTGCCTCCGATAGCGCCGCGGGCCGCGCTAATTCGGGTGGCAATGCCACGCCGCCATGCGTCCTTGCGCATGCCGATATGCAAGCCAGCTGTCTTACGTAACGCTGGATCTGTGTGACACCCACTGGCCCCGGCGTGCCTCTCTCGAGTAGCTCATTCACGTCGATTAACTGGCCTACAAGAAGCCTCGGACGTCTCATATCGTTCTCGTGTGTACTGGCTGGCGCTACGACGACAGCCCAGTGAAGAAATTCGAGCGCGAGGTACATTTGCTAGCTTGAGAGAACGCCACGAAGGCGGCATGCAACAAACGTCAAGTTGGAGTGTAGCGTACACCACAACTAGGATACGCAAATGATTAGCATTTCAGCCCAACTACACAAAGCAAGTAGGAATAAGACCAACAAAACTCCGTGTATAAGGAAACACAACGCAGCGGGTTTCGCGTTCAGAAAATAGCATTTGGTGTTCATGTTTTTAAAGAAGAAAATGTGCTAAGCGTCGTGTAAGGAGTAATGTCTACGAACACAAATCGAAATTCGACATCGGCGGAATCTTAGCTTAAACGAGAGAACGATTTACTTTACCGTGTTGGTCGGGTCCCAACAACTGACATGCGTATATGTAATCGACGGATTCAGGAAGGCCTTTGTCAAAGCCAAACATGATTTCAGCAGCCGCGCGTGAATAACGCCCGAAGGATAAACATGGTGTTCGCTCGGCCGTACAGAGTCGTACAGCTATGTACCTTGAGCCGGGGAATGTATTTGTTTATAGCAGCACAAATATCAGCACGCACGCTGGGACGACGTCTGGAGCACCACGAACTGTCAGCACGTCGACCGCTTCTCTTGACGAGGCAGCAAAGAGAGGCGCCCCAGCGAAAACACAGGACACAGGAATGGAACCACATTGTCTCTTCAGTATGTTCCGGTACAATACGACGCAAGATGTATCCCTGTGTGGAGGCTCCGAGGAGAAGGACGAGTATTGCCAGATTGCACTTCGCTATCTTCGAAGTCTCGCGTGTAACGTTACCTTTCAACAGTATAATGCAGTACTACATACCTCCTATGCCTTCTGACCTATCTCGATACAAAGGGTGTTAGACGGTTGTCCTGGCCAGCAGCTCTCCAGATCTGACACCCATTGCAAACATTTGGAAATGGGATGCCGAGAGACGGCCTCACGATCTCTCAGATCTCCAGTTCGCCTCAGTACCCATCCGCGATAGAATAACTGTTGCTTCCAGATGTGTCACCTCCGTGTAATATATTTCGCACTTTCTAGACCATCAAATCACTGTACAGTAGAAGCACAATAAGTAAATTTTCATTTTTTTACCATTTAGTCCGATATTACAATTTTAGTGGCCAGCAGTGTACGAGGTGTGTGACAAAAGTAACGAGACTGATTTTTTATCTTCCAAAGGTTTTTTTTTTTCTTTCTTCAAACTACGATATTGTCCCCTCAGAGTAATTCCCTTCGGCAGCTGTACACCGGCGGAGTCGTTGTTCCTAGTACTGGTAGCAGCGCTAAAATGCTTCAAATGGTAGGGCCTTTAACATGTCGGTCACAGTCTTTTGAATGATCTCAAGGACATTTTTGTAAAACACTTGGTTGACAGTTTGCCCTGGAGAAATAATTCTTTATGCACGGTATATCTCAGTCAAAAAAGCTACTCAGCAATGTTTGATCTTTAATTTGCTCATTTGATCTTTTGTCGGCAGAGGAGATGTGTGCCACTCTTCACTTTGCTATTCTGTCTCAGGATCGTACTAAAAAATCCAGGATTTATCACCTCTGATCACACGACTGAACAATTAGTGGTCAGTGGCAGTCCTCTCAAAAAGATCAACGCACACGTTTCTTTCATTGGTCTTCTGCTCAGCTGTCAAGATTTTCAGCACCATTTTGGCACAAACCTTTCGCGTGAGCGAAACTCGGTTAAAATTTAATTTACTGTGAAAGTGTTAAACATTTCACCCATAAAATGTGTGATTTGGGCCTCCCTTTGGGTAGACCGTTCGCCGGATACAAGTCTTTCGATTTGATGCCACTTCGGCGACCTGCGCGTCGATGGGGATGAAATGATGATGATTAGGACAACACAACACCCAGTCCCTGAGAGGAGAAAATCTCCAACCGAGGCGGGAATCGAACCCGGGCCCTTAGAATTGACATTCTGTCGCGCTGACCACTTTTTTTTATCTAATTTTATTCGTTATAGCTCGTTCCGTTTGTTCGGGGTGGATTACCCATGTCATTTGTTCAAGTTCATCATTGATCGAGTAACTCAGATTATTTATTACAGAGAGCAGCCAACCCTCTGATCGAACACGCTGAACTACCGTGCCGGCTGAAATTCTATCCACTGCACCATCTGTACAGCACATGAAAATGATGATGGAAGGACAATACAACACCGAGACCCTGAGTGGACTACTCAGCTACCGTGGGCGGACATTTCACCCCTCATCCTTATTGTTAAACGTCGGTCTCATCTCACAAGGGCATGCACACGTTCGACATTTTCGTCTGTTTTTGATATATAAGGTCTCCCTGAGCGAGGTTCATCTTTAACGCGTTCTCGGCCCTCCAAAAATGATTTGGGCCAGCGAAAAGCTTGTGCTCTTGATAATGAATGTTGCCCATAAACCTTTATAGAAGTCACACTTGCGGATTTCCCAAGTGTTACGCGAAACTTGATGGCATAACATTGCTATAAATTCCATTTTCGTAACACGGAACTGAAACTTGGAACTGATCATTTGGAAGGTATGTACACATCTGTCTAGACAAGTAACAACACAGCGTTGACAGAACGCTTGCAGTGTTGCTAGCCTCATTACCTTTCTCCCGCCTCTCTTATTGGAAACAACTTGCTTTGGAATGGGTAAATATTCACTCCACCCCGAATTTCAGCTACCTCGAAAGCAACGACACCGAAAACCCTGAACATGCATGTTAGACACGTAGCAGAAGTTGACTGAGGTTTAAGGTGTTACGTTAAATTTTTAAGATTGCAGCTGACGTGTTTCAGGCTGCTCCGTTACAACGCGGTCGACAGCCAGTTTAGCGCGCAGTAGCGTCTGTTTTCGCTCTTCCGTCGCCTTCTGTCTCGGGTCCGTGCGCGTAGGATGTTGTAAGCGAGTCCTGTTTGCGTTATTCTTAAACGTGTTAAATCACTCGCAACTTCGGCAAATGTGTTTCCACACCGCTAGCAGTTCGTTGCAGTGAATAAGGTCGGCCACATTTGCGACAACAGGCCTATGTTGAAACCAGTTACTGACGCACGCACTGACATTCTCTGCACCAAAACATAGTGTTGCTTGCTTTTGCGTCGCGAGAGTTAAGTGTCCTGTCTTGATATCAGCTCATGTGCGTACGAGGGTGAGAAAGACAGGAAGATGAACAAATGAGAGAAATGACAAAAAAAAAGATTCCTCGAATTGTTGTTGTGGTAATGATAGGACCTAAGGACATCACACACATCCATGCCCGAGGCAGGATT
This sequence comes from Schistocerca gregaria, assembly GCF_023897955.1. Taxonomy (NCBI): domain Eukaryota; kingdom Metazoa; phylum Arthropoda; class Insecta; order Orthoptera; family Acrididae; genus Schistocerca; species Schistocerca gregaria. Next base: position 205,397,424 of record NC_064922.1, read on the forward strand.
CGAACCTGCGATCGTAGTAGTCCCGCGGTTCCGGACTGCTGCGCCTAGAACCCCATGCCCGCCGCGGCCGGCCGGTGATGACAGGAGGAGTATGCATCTGTACTAATATTATAAGCTACATAAATGAAGAATTGTTTCCGATAAAGAAGTTTTTCCATTATTCGTTTTCAAATTGTGTAAGAAACAACAAAGATAGATTCAATATGGGAATGGAAATCTCACTCTCTTTGCGAGCTCGATGAGAATATTAAAATTTTCTATGTTCCATTGAGTTCCTAATGCACTGCACGGGGAATTCCAGAATGGTTGTTCCAACAAGGCCACAGATTGTTTCTTTCTTCGTTCTCATAAAAACATTGTAGTAAAAAAACTGAGCTATTGCTCCCGTTTTAAGGGTGCCACTGTGACAGGATGCTAAATCGAAAGTGACAAAAAAGTTTTGTTGTGTTACTGAAAGGCATTGTATAAATTCATTTCCTCCATGCCGCATGACAGAATTGTTATTTCTGACTTGGGCAGTGTACTGTAGAGATCACAAACACAGTATTATTTAAAAAAATGGTTCAAATGGCTCTGAGCACTGTGGGACTTAACATCTGAGGTCATCAGTCACCTAGAACTTAGAACTACTTAAACCTAACTAACCTAAGGACATCACACACATTCACGCCCGAGGCAAGATTCGAACCTGCGGCCGTAGCGGTCACGCGGTTCCAGACTGAAGCGCCTAGAACCGCTCGGCCACTCCAGCTGGCACACAGTATTATCACTTTGTGAATGATCTAATTATGCATTCAGACCGCTTTGGTCCATTGCAATGCAATTTCGACCGGACTTCGATGTTGTGATTTTCCGCTAAGTCATGAAGAGATGGAATGCGCCGTACATGAAGGTAGCAGAAACAGTGATCGTATAGAGCAGAAGAAACATATAGAAACTTCTGTGATATAGGTAGCATCTATCACGATAGACGAGAAGCGTAAAATTGCCAGGGTTCGTACTATTTAACACGATAAAATCTGCGTTATGTTGCAACGTTGAGGAAATACATAATCAGTGAAAAAGAAGGAACTTTTGCGATTTAGCATGTTTTGTCTCCGTCGGTTTTCTTTGCTGACGATTGTGGATCTCTGATCGGGCTAATAAAAGTCAGTTTTAATTCTGATTTGCTTTATGGAGCCAGTTTTGAAAGAGAATAGGAAAAGAATAGTCGAACACTGGAAATGAAACTTATCTAAATTATAATAGTGAATCCATGAAGTGCACCAACGAATGATTTTCGCTGCAGAGGAAGATGGTCAGAATCATTATCCGAGTTCGTTCGGTGATTTTTCTCTAATTTTCATTTGAGTAAGTGCTTCAAAGCACGTGATACTTATGCAATTCAAATCCCACCCATTTAATGTTACCTTCAATTGTGTCTTGATGTTTAGACATGCATTGTTCGTAATTTTGTATTGGTACCGACCAAACATGTCAGATATAATCGATGAGTACATTTCCTTACAACTTCACAGTAATTTATCATCCTGAAGCAGTGTGATGACCATAGAAATCTCTCGTTTCAGGTGCTGATGTATTGGTAGTGACATCTGTTAGTTGACATCTTAGCTTCAGCAACGTCCGGACCCGTGGTAAGTAAAACGTTTTAGCTGTGGTACTGAGTGTATTGATTGACTAAGTAAATTATATACTTTTTTTAATAAGATCACGAATACATGCGAGTTATCGTATGGTTTCAAAATGCTCACAAAGCCTAAGGTGATTGTGGATTGTATTGAAATCTACATATCAGCGGACGGGCCGAAGTCGAGAGGGACGCGTTCAGCCGCTCAAGGTCTCATTTTTCATTCTTAGGTGTATTTAATGTACATCTCACCAAGTGTGATGGAAGCGTGCATCCAGAAAGAGAAGGATAAAGAGATGAATAAAACGAGAACAGTCTGTTCGATAATATCTTTTGCTGTAACCAAATCCGAACGTCCAGGCAGAGTAAATAATGCATCTAAATCCGAAATGTAGAGTTGTCTCTCGGAAAGATCGTGGAAATCAAATAACTAATCAGCCAATTGAGCCGACACTGCACTTACCTTACACAACTGGAGTTATCTAAGGCTACGAAAGACAAAATCAATGTCGTCGTCGTCATTGGAAATGAGAACCACACTGTTGTACAAGGCAGAGAAGAAATCAGTAAGTAACAGACGTTGCTGGTACGAATCCCATCTAACATAATTGTTGTCTTCACAAATTGCTCCGAGAATGGAAACATACGAGTGTATGATTATGCAGAGCGAAGATAAATACCTCGCGCGCATCCTTATAAAATAGCAGTACAGAACCTGTTTGTAATGAAATTTCCTCCTGTGCTTATGTTCTCTAACAATGGACGTAAACGAATAACGACTTGGAGACACTGTATTTGAATCCAGGACAAGAATATTTGTTCAATAAAAAGAGGCAACGACGCCCTATTATCGCAATGGGTAGTGTGCTTGGTTCCGGGTATAGGCGGTTTTGTTTACGGTTCAATGCGCTAATACTCACTCTTTCATATAGGACGCAAGCAGTGCGCTCGACGTGATAGACTCCGATAGCTACATATGCACCAGTTTCTCAGACACTGTGGCGGGTCGATTTTAGACAACAAAAAATCTTTTTCAAACTTCAACTTGTAATTTGTATTTGTATATTTTTCAGAGAATTAACAATTAACGAAATGACCTATTGTTATTTCACTGAAGGAGAGTGCAAGAAGACACACTGTCAATGCATCTATGACAATATTACGAGAGTTTTTGATGCTACTGCATTTCTCATGCAAAGGCTGTTGTTGTCAATAATGACATTTTTCAGAAGTCAAACGTCGATTGCTTTATGAGGTCAGGTACGCAGACATCCATGCTTCATCAGAAAGAAAGAGTATTTCATGATCAACCTCCATCATACTCAGACTGCATCATGTGAATTTGCCAGTCGCTGCACTGTTGTTACATTGCAAGGCTTTTGTTCGAGTTTGTGCACAGCTCTGCAAGCGGACGCTACCGACACAGCAGTCTCAAGTGCTAAACTGCGCAACGTCTTTTTCTGTTTTCTTTTCAAGACCGTTCCCAACTCGTCTGTATTTTGATCATCGCAGGTTTAACCCTAATGTAAACAAATGCCCGATCAGCACTCTTGAGTTGGGTGCAGTGCAACTACACCAGATGTGACGCCACTGGAAATAAGCTCTGTTTATGTATCAATCATTTCGTTGTTATTCCAGCATGAAAGACACAATGAGGCACGCTAAGGAGTTGAAAATTTCCACTGTTTCTGGCAATAAACATGTTTAAAGTTTAACTTCTGTGGGTCTTTTTTCAAATCTCATTACATAGCTCTTTTCTCTGTCCTGATCATGTGATCTTGATCGTATGTGCTGTGAAAACGTGTGATTGGTTCGTAGTTGCAGCGGTACATAGAAGCGGAAATGTGTTAGAGCAGCGAAAAACAGATGGTGCATAATATCGTCGAGAATCTTTTGAAAAAATTCTATCGCTACTGATACGGCAGAATCCAGAAATAACTCCTCACTTTATCCTTGTTTCTGTATCGAGGTATTATGTGCGGGAAAATAAGTAAATAAATGCAATTAAACAGGATCGCGTTTGTTAGGAAATTGTAAGGACTTTTTGAGAAGTGCTGTCTGTTTGATACGTGGGAACTGTGTAGCTGGGTGCTGTTGTTGATGGGCTACTCGTCCAAGTAGCAGATGCCAACAGTAGTTGCGAACTAGGTTCCTCGAATTCTGATTTGAACGGCAAGGACTGTAAGTATTGCTTTCTGTTGCTTCAGTATTTGGTTTTACGGTTCAATCTCAACGTTAACTACATTACATATACTTCACGAGGATAAAATATGCTGTGTGTGCGACCGGTTTTTTTGCTACTTGTTCTCTTTTATACCTTTTGCTTTCTGTCTGATCCCTTCTGCAGCATATTAGCTGAGTTAAACCTGTAGCCGAGATCGTTAAAGCACGCCTGCGATGTGACGCTCGAGTAGCAGGTAAGCCGTTTCGAATTCTGATGATGGACGAAATTTTCACTGCCAGTATTTGCACCGAAAGGGGAGTGAAGGTGGCGGCGTAAAGTTACTTGATCGCGATTCTTTGCGCCAATGTCCTGGATTAAATTCCAAACCCCTCCGCAGTATTTCATGAAGTGAAGGTCTATGGCAATCTTGATGGTGATCCTTCTGTCTGATGGGATGTTAAGCTCGGCAGCCTCCTTGGTGCTAGTTGAGAGGATTAGGCTGCGTGTTGGCACTGAGTTTCACCCTCTCCCTTCTCTCATCATCATCATCATCATCATCGTACACTAGCGCATCCATTGCACCCACCTACACTCTGCAAATATACATACTACACAACTCTCACATATACACAAGGAGACGGGCAACGTGCGCGTAGGAAGAACAGCCTTTCCGACATGCGGCTCAGACCACCTCGAAGGAAATCACAGCCAACACTGCCAAAAGACATTTACATTTTTACAGCGGGGTTTAGCCGTATGTCATTTCATTGTTGTTAAAATTTGTAATAAATGGGATTTGAAGTAATCCTGTTGGGCTGCTGCTCATAAGCACGGAATTTGAAGTTTTGTTGTTGGAGTGCTGCGATATGTTGACGCTGCAGCTATAGTCTAATCCTCGCGTGGCTTGAATCCCAGCGGCGTACAGGGCAGCCGGAAGTTAAGAACACCCGTAAGGTAATGTTAGAGCACCGAGGCTGCAGCACGTACCGCAATAACCACACGCATGACAGGGCGTGATTTACGTTCTCCGGGAAGGAGACTCCAACGAGGTTACGGAGGAATACATAGCACAATTTTTACTTATTTGTTATCCTAAGGATGAACGAAGTACAATTTATTAGCAGCTGAAACCGGTACACCACGTTGTACCAGCAGCTCGTCACCGACTCAGCTTGCCCTCTTCTTACATAATATACAGCGCTCTAAGGAAGAACGGCAACCGGCATATTCCATAATTTTATCTTCCCGAAATGTATTTGACACGGTGCAACATTGCAGACTGTTAATGAAGATATGAGCATTAACGGAAAAAAATATGTTGTCCTCGAAAGCGAGTGGTCATCATAGGCAAGGGTATCACCAGGAGTGAGAGGCAGGGGAATCATCAGGAGTGCAACAGCGAAGTGCGATAGGACCGCTGTTAGTTTTCTATACATAAATGATCTGGTGGACACGGAGACCGGCATGTGCGGTTGTTCGTTGATGACGCTGCTGTGTACAGGAAGGCGTCGAAGTTGAGGTACTGTAGGAGGATACAAGAGAGCGCAGACAAAATCTGTAGTTGGTGTGATGAATGGCAGCTAGCTCTAAATGTAGAAAAATGCGGATGAGTAGGAAAAACAAACCTTTAATATTCGGATACAGCATTAGTGGTGTCCTGCTTGACACAGTCACGTCACTTACATTTCTGGGCGTAATTTTGCAAAGCGATATGAAATGGAAAGAGCATGTGATGATTGCGGAAGGGAAGGCAACAGATCGACTTCGGTTTATTGGGAGAGATCTAGGAAAGTGTGGTTTATCTGTAAAGGAGATCGCATATAGAATGTTACCATAGAATATTCTTGAGTACTGCTTGAGTGTTTGGAATCCGTACCACGTCGGATTGAAGGAGGACATCGAAACAATAGAGAGCTCACCATCTGCAGCATCTTTGACAGAACCAACTGCGGACCTTTGGTGCAGAGCCGGGTGGAGGGTCTGAATCAGAGGCTCAGACGGCTTTGCGACCGTATTGGCTGCAGATTCCTTGACTTGCGCCGTAGGGTGGTGGGGTTTCGGGTTCCGCTGAATAGGTCAGGAGTTCACTACACTCAGCTGGCGGCTACACGGGTAGCGGAGGCTGTGTGGCGTGGACTGGGCGGTTTTTTAGGTTAGAAGGCCTCGGGAAAGTGCGGGGTGGGCTGCAATGTCAAAGGGTGCATGGCAATTACAGGACGTGCTTGGATCAAGGAACAGTCGGAATTATAGTTGTAAACTGTTGTAGTTGCGCTGGAAAAGTCCCTGAGCTTCAAGCGCTAATAGAAAGCACAGAAGCTGATATCGTTATAGGTACAGAAAGCTGGCTAAAGCCTGAAATAAGTTCTGCAGAAATTTTTACGAAGTCTCAGACGGTGTTCAGGAAAGATAGATTAGGCAGAATTGGTGGTGGAGTGTTTGTGTCTGTCAGTAGTGGTTTATCTTGTAGTGAAGTCGAAGTAGATACTCCGTGCGAATTGGTTTGGGTGGAGGTTATACTTAACAGCCGAATTAAGTTAATAATTGGCTCCTTCTACCGACCCCCAGACTCCGATGATACAGTTGCGGAACAGTTCAGAGAAAGTTTGAGTCTCGTAACAAATAAATACCCCACTCATACGGTTATAGTTGGTGGGGACTTCAACCTACCCTCGGTATGTTGGCAAAAATACTTGTTCAAAACCGGTGGTAGGCAGAAAACGTCTTCCGAGATTGTCCTAAATGCTTTCTCCGAAAATTAGTTCGAGCAGTTAGTCCACGAACCCACGCGAATTGTAAATGGTTGCGAAAACACACTTGACCTCTTAGCCACAAACAATCCAGAGCTGATAGAGAGCATCATGACTGATACAGGGATTAGTGATCACAAGGTCGTCGTAGCTAGGCTCAATACCATTTCTTCCAAATCCATCAGAAACAAACGCAAAATAATTTTATTTAAAAAAGCGGATGAAGTGTCTCTAGAAGCCTTCCTAAAAGACAATTTCCATTCCTTCCGAACTGACTATGCGAATGTAGACGACATGTGGCTCAAATTCAAAGATATAGTAGCAACAGCAATTGAGATATTCATACCTCATAAATTGGTAAGAGATGGAACGGAACACCCCGTGGTACACAAAAAAGGTCCGACCGCTGTTGCAGAGGCAACGGAAAAAGCATGCGAAGTTCAGAAGAACGCGAAATCCCGAAGATGGGCTAAAATTTACAGACGCGCGAAATTTGGCACGTACTTCGATGCGAGATGCCTTTAATAGGTTCCACAACGAAACATTGTCTCGAAATTTGGTAGAAAATCCGAAGAAATTCTGGTCGTATGTAAAGTACACAAGCGGCAAGACGCAGTCAATACCTTCGCTGCGCAGTGCCGATGGTACTGTTATCGACGACTGTGCCGCTAAAGCGGAGTTATTGAACGCAGTTTTCCGAAATTCCTTCACCAGGGAAGACGAATGGAATATTCCAGAATTTGAAACACGAACATCTGTTAGCATGAGTTTCTTAGAAGTAGGTACCTTAGGGGTTGCGAAGCAACTCAAATCGCTTGATACGGGCAAGTCTTCAGGTCCAGATTGTATACCGATTAGGTTCCTTTCAGATTACGCTGATACTATAGCTCCCTACTTAGCACTCATATACAACCGCTCGCTCACCGATAGATCTGTACCTACAGATTGGAAAATTGCGCAGGTCGCACCAGTGTTCAAGAAGGGTAGTAGGAGTAATCCATTTAACTACAGACCTATATCATTGACGTCGGTTTGCAGTAGGGTTTTGGAGCATATACTGTATTCAAACATTATGAATCACCTCGAAGGGAACGATCTATTGACACGTAATCAGCATGGCTTCAGAAAACATCGCTCTTGTGCAACGCAGCTAGCTCTTTATTCGCACGAAGTAATGGCCGTATCGACAGGGGATCTCAAGTTGATTCCGTATTTCTAGATTTCCGGAAAGCTTTTGACACCGTTCCTCACAAGCGACGTCTAATCAAGCTGCGGAGCTATGGGGTATCGTCTCAGTTGTGCGACTGGATTCGTGATTTCCTGTCAGGAAGGTCGCAGTTCGTAGTAATAGACGGCAAATCATCGAGTAAAACTGAAGTGATATCAGGTGTTCCCCAGGGAAGCGTCCTGGGACCTCTGCTGTTCCTGATCTATATAAATGACCTGGGTGACAATCTGAGCAGTTCTCTTAGATTGTTCACAGATGATGCTGTAATTTACCGTGTAGTAAGGTCATCCGAAGACCAGTATCAGTTGCAAAGCGATTTAGAAAAGATTGCTGTATGGTGTGTCAGGTGGCAGTTGACGCTAAATAACGAAAAGTGTGAGATGATCCACATGAGTTCCAAAAGAAATCCGTTGGAATTCGATTACTCGATAAATAGTACAATTCTCAAGGCTGTCAATTCAACTAAGTACCTGGGTGTTAAAATTACGAACAACTTCAGTTGGAAGGACCACATAGATAATATTGTCGGGAAGGCGAGCCAAAGGTTACGTTTCATTAGCAGGACACTTAGAAGATGCAACCAGTCCACTAAAGAGACAGCTTACACTACACACGTTCGTCCTCTGTTAGAATATTGCTGCGCGCTGTGGGATCCTTACCAGGTGGGATTGACGGAGGACATCGAAAGGGTGCAAAAAAGGGCAGCTCGTTTTGTATTATCACGTTGTAGGGGAGAGAGTGTGGCAGATATGATACTCGAGTTGGGATGGAAGTCATTACAGCATAGACGTTTTTCGTCGCGGCGAGACCTTTTTACGAAATTTCAGTCACCAACTTTCTCTTCCGAATGCGAAAATATTTTGTTGAGCCCAACCTACATAGATAGGAATGATCATCAAAATAAAATAAGAGAAATCAGAGCTCGGACAGAAAGGTTTAGGTGTTCGATTTTCCCGCTCGCTGTTCGGGAGTGGAATAGTAGAGAGATAGTATGATTGTGGTTCGATGAACCCTCTGCCAAGCACTTAAATGTGAATTGCAGAGTAGTCATGTAGATGTAGGTGGCCTGCTAGATTTGTTACTGGTCGATTCGAAAACATGCAGGTGTTATGGAGACGATTCGGCAACTCAAATGGGAATCTCTGGAGGGAAGACGGCGCCCTTTTCGAGGAACGCTATTAAGAAAATTTAGAGAACTGGCTTTTGAAGCAGATTGCAGTTCGATCCTTCTGCTGTCGACATACATTTCGTGTAAAGACCACGAAAATAAAAAAAAAAATGTTAGGGCTCATGCGACGACATACAGATAGCCGCTTTTCCCTCTTTCTGCATGTGAGCGGGACTGGGAAGGAAACGAGTGGTATAGGGTACCTCTCCCACGCATCGTGCGGTGGCTTGCATAGTAAGTACACTATGTAATCAAAAGTATCCGGACAACTCCAAAATATACGTTTTTCATATTAGGTGCAATGTGCTGCCACCTACTACCAGGTAATCAATATCAACGACCTCAGTACTCATTAGACATCGTGAGAGTGCAGAATGGCGCACTCCGTAGAACTCATGGACTTCGAACGTGGTCAGGAGTCCGTGTGTCACTTGTGTCATATGCCTGTACGCGAGATTTCCACACTCCCAAACATCCCTAGGTCCAATGTTTCCAATGTGATAGTGAAGTGGAAACGTGAAAGGAGACGTACAGCACAAAAACGTACAGGTCGACCTCGTCCGTTGACTGACGGAGACAGCCGACAGTTGAAGAGGGTCGTAATGTGTAATGGGCATACATCTATTCACACCATCACGCAGGAATTCCAAAATGCATCAGGATCTGTTGCAAGTACTATGACAGTTCGGCTGGAGGTGACAAAACTTGGATTTCATGATCGAGCGGCAGCTGATAAGTCACACATCACGCCGGTAAATGCCAAGCGACGCCTCTCTTGGTGTAAGAAGCGTAAACATTGGACGATTGAACAGTGGAAGAACGTTGTGTGGAGTGACGAATGACGGTACACAATGTGACGATCCGATGGGGTGTGTGGGTATGGCCAATGCCCAGTGAACGTCATCTGCCATCGTGTGTAGTGCCAACAGTAAAATTCGGAGGCGGTGGTGTTATGGTGTGGTCGTGTTTTTCATGGAGGGGGCTTGCACCTGTTGTTGTTTTGCGTGGCACTATCACAGTGCAGGCCTACAGTGATGTTTTAAGCACCATCTTGCTTCCCACTGTTGAAGAGCAAGTCGGGGACGGCGACTCCATCTTTCAACACGATCGAGCACCTGTTTCTAATGCACGGCCTGTGGCGGAATGGTTACACGACCATAACTTCCCTGTAATGGACTGGCCTGCACAGAGTCCTGACCTGACTGCTACAGAACACCTTTGTGATGTTGTGGAAAGTCGAGTTCGTGCCAGGGCTCACCGACCGACATTGATACCAGTCCTCAGTGCAGCACTCCGTGAAGAATGGGCTGCCATTCACCAAGAAACTTTCAAGCCCCTGATTGAACGTATGCCTGCGAGAGTGGAAGCTGCCATCAAGGCTAAGGGTGGGCCAAAACCATATTGAATTTCAGCATTACCGATTTTCAACCAGGTGTCCGGATACTTTGGATCACATAGTGTATGTAGATGCGTAACATAAAGCCGGAGCTTATGCGGCGATGGCAGTTTGCATGCGCAGGTATTGGCTGCCATGCAACGCCGGATACAGCATCTGCGTCGTATGTGGAACATCCTGTACATCGGCAACCCGCAGTCGTTAACACCTTAACAATATAATTCTGACAATCCTAGGGTGAACTGCGATTTCTTCCACGGGCTTGACTAGGTGCTATCCCGGCGAGGGAAGCGAGCCACTCGGCGCGACTTAGCGTGTAAAAGCTCTCGCAAGTACTCGGTGTGGCCGGCACACGTGTTGGCCAACAGAGAACCTGACGGGTCGCACGCGGTGCAGAGGGCCCAGAGTCTCCAGCGCGGCGGAAGGGAGAAAGCGGGCGCGGCCCGCTGCTCGGCCGTATGGCGGACACGTCGCGCGCGCCCGCACGCTCCCGTTCACGTTCACGATCGCGCCGCGTCGCATCGCTGGAGCCGCTGTGCCGCGCCGCCTTCCGCATTCAGTGCAGCCGCGTGGACTCTCATCTTGCGCGAAGAGCAGGACGGGACGCGAAGGCCCGGTTAGCGATTTCAATCGCGTCCACTGCTGGCGCAGCGGCAGAATAACGAAGTGGCGGCACCTTTCACAGTGCAGCTTCAAGGGGGCCGACAAGGCAATCAGCTTCTATACAGCGTACGTGTGCGCTGCGAGGCCGGCACGGGATCACAAAAGCGATCTCCAGTAACATTGTTGACTTCAGTCCAGTTCCATTAAGATTTATTTTATTTATTTTTAGTTCGCTATTCTGCGCGTTACTTAGGTATTTACATAATATTGGTTCCATTTCTGCCTTTTCTTTTGTCGTAACGTAAATGATTTGCACTTCCGCTTTGTAGCGTCGTCTGAAGAACGAGGTCCAGCGTTCAAGTTGGTACCTTACGACGGAACCCTAAGGACAGTTCCCGCCTCTGACGCAGCACCAAATAAGAGACGTCAGCGTAGACACGCCCTGAGGAAATTCCTTACACTGCCGTTGCCAAGAGACTACTTACGTCAGAGCGCAACAACGCTCTCTCCACTCAGCATTCATCGATTAATGAACTGTGTCGAAGTTCATAGTCAGGTGCACACTGAGATGAGAATATCATTCTGTGCTGTGTGTGATATCGAGTACTGCGATTTCTCCGTGGACATGGATTGTTTCCTTGTTAAATATTTCAGATTGTTCAAACGTTAGTAAAGTGACCTAATACTTTGTGTGTGTTTTAGTATCCACTCGACCTCCTCCAGAAGTAAAACTAGGATAATGTCTCAAGTGCTTTATTCGTCCGGTACTAGAAACTTTATCTGTCAACTGGTATCTTTTCCTCCCTCCTTTCCTTGTCCCTTTCATCATGTCCTCTAAAGCATCTGCAGGCAGCACTGTCGTATGCAGGACCAGATCTCTTTTCTTTTAAAAGTCTGCGGTCTTATTTGTGTTTTTCACCAACCGTTTTTAAACCTTCTTCATTCTTAACTCTTTCTGTCCGGATTTTATACCTGATCCTTCTCCAAATCCTCATCTCACAGGTCTCCAATCTTTTTTCATCTTCTTCCCTTAGCGTGTACGTTTGTGATCCGTATAAATTCGCAGTCCACAAAAGGAAACATTTGATCAGTTTTTTCCCAGTTGCCTGTTCCACTTTTCACATAGTAGTTTTCTCTTCCTGGTGAATGCTTGTTCAGCCTTAGCAACCATGACTAAGGAAGCATTTAACAGGAAGAAGAAGCTGCTGTGAGGAAAGTTGAACAGAAAACTGAGAAAAAATCTGATTATCTGTTTCTTTTTATGGAGTGTGGTTTTGTTTGGCATGGGAACGTGAACATTATGTAAGTTGCGAAGAACGTCAAGAAACAAGAACAAAAACTACTGTAATGTCTCCCAAAATTGGGCAAGTAATATTAAGTAACTGCAGTCCTAGACGCTATTGGAATCCGATAGCTCTGCGCTACTAAAACAAAATGTACACTACTGGCCATTATAATTGCTACACCAAAAAGAAATGCAGACGATAAACGGGTATTCATTGGACAGATATATCATACTAGAACTGACATGTGATTACATTTTCACACAATTTAGGTGCATAGATCCTGAGAAATCAGTACCCAGAAAAACCACCTCTGGCCGTAATAATGGCCTTGATACGCCTAGGCATTGAGTCAAACAAAGCTTGGATGGCGTGTACAGGTACAGCTGCCCATGCAGCTTCAACACGATACCACAGTTCATCAAGAGTAGTGACTGATGTATTGTGACGCGCCAATTGCTCGGCCACCATTGACCAGACATTTTCAGTGGGTGAGAGATCTGGAGAATATGCTGGCCAGGACAACAGTCGAACATTTTCTGTATCCAGAAAGGCCCGTACAGGACCTGAAACATGCGGTCATGCATTATCCTGCTGAAATGTAGGGTTTCGCAGGGACCGAATGAAGGGTGGAGTCACAAATCGTAACACATCTGAAATGTAACGTCCACTGATCAAAGTGCCGTCAATGCGATCAAGAGGTGACCGAGAAGTGTAACCAATGGCACCTCATACCATCACGCTGAGTGATCCGTTCTCCGCGATGTCGCCAAACACGGATGCGACCATCATGACGTTTTGTGATTCGTGCACCAGGTTCATGGTTGAGTACACGATCGGTGGCGATCCTGTCTGTGATGCAACGTCAAGGGTAACCGCAGCCATGGTCTCCGAGCTGATAGTCCATGCTACTGCAAACGTCGTCGAACTGTTCGTGTAGAAGGTTGTTGTCTTGCAAACTTCCCCATCTGTTGTCTCAGGGATCGAGATGTGGCTGTACGACCCGTTACAGCTATGCGGATAAGATGCCTGTCACCTCGACTGCTAGTGATACGAGGCCGTTGGGATCCTGCACGGCGTTCCGTATTACCCTCCTGAACCCACTGATTCCATATTCTGCTAACAGTCATTGGATCTCTACCAACGCGAGCAGCAATGTCGCGATACGATGAACCGCAATCGCGTTAGGCTACAATCAGACCTTTATCAAAATTGGAAACACGATGGTACGCATTTCTCCTCCTTACACGAGGTATCACAACAACGTTTCACCAGGCAACGCCGGTCAACTGCTGTTTGTGTATGAGAAATCGGTTGGAAACTTTCCTCATATCAGCACGATGTAGGTGTGGTCACCGGCGCCAACCTTGTGTGAATGCTCTGGAAAGCTAATCATTTGCATATCACAGCAACTTCTTCCTGTCGGTTAAATTTCGCGTCTGGAGCATGTCATCTTCGTGGTGTAGTAATTTTAATGGCCAGTAGTGTATTTCCTCTTGGCCCGACATTATCCAACGTAGATACAAGGTCAACTACGACCGTAGTATATGTCTATGCTAACTTCTACCTTCCTGAAGGGCTTTACGAAAAGCATTTCAGGTGTATGTGATACTAATGTTTAACAGCTTTTGTAGAAAGAAGTAAACAGTTAAATCTTGCTACACCAGCGGATTCTTAGATGACAACCCCACACTACGGTGTTTACATCACAGTAGCCGAATGCTGTTGCATTGCCGTTCAATTGTAGCACATTTCTCGGATGTTTATATGAAACATTTCAACACCAACATTAAGAAGCGTTATATCGCAGCACTCGTGTTTTCAAGGATTTCTGAATGTCGTTAAAAAGCTCGTAAATACATTAAAAACGTTTGTGCTTCAAGCTGGCTCAAAATTACGTGCTCCTCTGTCTACTATCATTTGCCGGAAACCTCATTTTGATATCTCGAATCGGTCACGAAATGAAAGGCATACAGATTTTAGACGACTCCTCTCGTATACTGTAAAAGAATAATGGTAAATGCATAATATACTGGCGTACAAAACTTAAGGACTAAAGTATCTTTCGTACGATCTTTCGCTGGCAAGCAACATATGTCGACGAAAGTTGGAGCAGACAGGGAAAGAACTGCTACAGTGTAGTACAGAAGGTAACTGAAAGAAATACGCAATGAGACGACCAGTAATGACACTTTTTTTCAAAGACAATAATTACACTGAAGTCACCGTGATTTATGGCCGTCTCCTGCATAATATAAAAGACGGGACGTGATCCGGTTTGCGCTGCATGCCCTGCAGAGTGCTCCCATGCTGGCCACAAGCTTGGTAGGCCTTTCCATTTTTCCACCAGGGTGGTAGACAACTGCTGTATGGTCGTTCGTGCATGTGGACGTGCTGCAATATGTCTAACCAGCGCACTCCACATTTGCTCTATGGGATTTAGGTCCATCCATTCACCGAATATCCTCTCATCCCGAGAGCTGCACCACATGCACTGTTCGACGCGGAAGTGTATTTTCATCCATAAAAATGAAAGTCAGGGCCGAATGCATCCTTGAAAAGATACACGCGGGGAAGGAAAACGACGTCACGTAAACGTTGATTGGTGAGTATACCGTGTTCCCAGATTTGGAGGTCGGTACACCCATGTAACATTCTGCTTCACAACACTGTCAGAAACGGAAAACCAAAACGATGATGTTCGATAACTGCTGGACATAGCCTCATATGGCGAGAACTGGGACCACGTAATGCATCGAGGATCATTGTCGAACATCATTTTCTTGGTGCTCCGGGTGTTATGGTGTTGGGAGACATATTTTTACATTGGACTTCTGACCTTCATAAGTTTGAAGCCTACACTCATTGGTGAACGTTATTGGAACACTGCGCTACTTCCCCTTGTGCGTCTTTTCAGGTGTGCATTCGGCACTGATCTCCCATTTGTGGATGACAATACGCGGCAACATCGAGCTGCACAGGTGGAGGAACTGTTGGAACGAGAGGATATTCGGCAAATGGATTAGCTTGTCCATTCCCCCTACTTAAATCCCATCGAGCACGTGTGCGATGCTGTGGGAGACATATTGCATCACGTCACATGTACCAGCGACCATCCAGCAATTGTCAGCCGCTGTGGTAGAGGAATGAAATGACCTACCACAAGAACCCCTTCCCAAACTTAAGACCAGAATGGGAGCACCTTGTAGAACACGCATTGCCGTCCGTGATGACACACCCTATTAAGATCCATGTCCCGCCTTCTGTTGTCTACAGGGGACCACCATAAAACGCGGTGACGTAAGTGTAATTATAGTGTTTGAATAAAAGTGTTATTTCTGATAGTCTCATTGCGTATATCTTTCAGTTACCATTTTTACTATACTCCAGCAGTTCTTTCTATATGTAGTCCGAGTTCCATCGAGCTATGTTTCTTGGAAGTGACACATAACGCGAAAGTTATTTTTGTTACAGAAGGTTCAAACGGCTCTGAGCACTATGGGACTTAACATCTGAGGTCATCAGTCCCCTAGAACTTAAAACTACTTGAACCTAACTAACCTAAGGACATCACACATATCCATGGCAGAGGTAGGATTCGAACCTGCGACCGTAGCGGTCGCGCGGTTCCAGACTGAAGCGCCTGGAACCGTTCGGCCACCCTGGCCTCCTTATTTTTGTCCTTAATTTTTGCACACCAGTCTTTCTGATATGATTTTATAACTGCCAAATCAACGCCATGTATTTAAAAAATGCGTATTGCTCTAGGCATGACTTGAATGCCTTAAACTGATGCTGATTCTTTAGTCTTATGCTGAATATTCTCCCGATGGTAAAAATTCGTGGGAGGCCAAAGGGAAACGAGTCGGCCGTCAGCTGCCAAAGTCTACGTTCTACGTTTGTCTCCGTACAATGGTGGTATTCGCCCCACATTCAAATCGGCGGCGATAGGACTGACATGAGAGAAGTCCGTCGTCGCCAGGTATAGCTCTGCGGAGACGCTCGTCAAACTCTTGTGACCTTCCTATGTGGCGTTTTACGTGTGTAGAAACATTGCCTTCGCAATATTGAAGATCCACCGTATTAGACTCTTGACTTCGGAAACCCCTGGCGTGCGAAATGGCCGCGCGGTTTGAGGCGCCATGTCACGGAATGCCCAATCCCCCCTGCCGGAGGTTCGAGTCCTCCCTCGGGCATGGTTGTGTGTTGTTCTTAGCATAAATTAGTTTAAGTAATGTGTAAGTGTAGGGACCTATGACCTCAGCAGCTTGGTACCTTAGGAATTCACACACATTTGACCATTTTTTGAAACCCGAATTATTGTCTGATCTTCGATAATGTATAACACACACGTCGTGCACCGATTATCAATCCGCCTTCAAAGTAACTCAAATCGTCAAGTGCTGCCATGTTCCCTACACATCTGTCTGTATAGTGTGCTCAAATATCGTTTCTACGTATGCAAGACTCTAGCCGTAAGATTCGGGCCTCAGATGCGTCACATCTTTAAAAACCGCAAGCCTTTTTATCATTTTTCGCCCCTCAGTTTGTAATTCTAGAGCACAAAACACGTTCCAGAGTGCTATGTTACGCAGCGGACATCTGCAGCACTTCGTGACTGACATAATCAGAACAGTATTGTAGTCTACAGTTGTAAGCAAGTCATTTGTGGAGGTGACGCCACGGCATGCCGTAGCGTCCAGGTGTTTGCAGCGGCTAACACATTTTCCTTATACTGCGGTAATATCCACCGGAGTGACGGGAGTTTTATCAGCGACTCGGTCTCGCGCGTGAATCTATTCCTTTATTCGCTTTTTTATTTCTGTTTTTCTTTTATTCATGAGAACTTGTTTCTTGGATGCTAATCCTTGTTTGCGGCTGCGGCAGTGCTATTAACATGTTGCCTGGGTGAGAGGTCGCCGCTGTCGCCAACCTCTGCGTCAGATATTTATGGCGCAGTGCAGGAGTGGGTGTGCCTGCTTATCGCCTGGCTGCATCTACGTCTATATTTATACACTAGTGTCCACTACTAAATGGGCCGTATCTGGCGGAGCGCAAGCCGTCACACTTCATCAGGTACCATTGATAGCGACCGGAACTTACCCTCTACTCTCCAGGAAAGACGGAACGTTGAGTTCAACAAGGCCTGCAGTGGAATCCACTCAGCTTTGTGAGGCAGAATCGCTGTTTCAGCAAAATAATTAGCGAAGTGGGCAAATAAGCCACCGAACTAGTGTCAAGTTGAATGGGTTGCACCAAGCCAGTGAAATTTTATGCCGGACCGAGACACGAACCCGAATTTCCTGCTTTTCGCAAGCGGTTGCCTTACCATTAGGCTTCTTTACAGAAGCTCTCCTGCGAACCTTGCAGAACTAGCACTCCTGAAAGAAAGGGTATTGCGGAGACATGGCTTAGCCATAGCCTGGGGTATGTTTCCAGAGTGAGATTTTCACTCTGCAGCGGAGTGTGCGCTGATATGAAACTCTCTGGCAGATTATAACTGTGTGCCGGACCGAGACTTTCAGGAGAGCTAGTTCTGCAAGGTTCGCAGGAGAGCATCTGTAAAGTTTGGTAGGGCTGGGCTGGGCCACACCATCGCCAACAACCGCACATGAGGTCCATAGAGCTCGTCGCGATACCTGACAGCAGTTAAAGCTTGCCGATCCGCCCGTAGAATTTCATGGTGTTCGAGTTATCAACATAATCTGTGTCCACACCATTAAGCATCCTCCTCGATATCTGTCTTTTAAACAACGTTTGGATTCCGAAATCGTGTTCCACGTTCCCTCCAGATGCGAATGCGTCGCGAATCACTCTCCAGATCAAATCGGAACTCATCTGCGAAAAGAACATTGATCCGCTGTTCGACCTCCCATGTGCCATGTTGACGCCTCCACTCTAGACGTTCCCTTCTGTGAAGACACATCAGAGGTACACACACAGAAGGTCTTTGACAACAAAGGCTACTCTGCCGAAGCTTTCTGTACAGCGTTTGTCTCGGTACAATACGTCCAGTGGCTGCTGCGAGGTCAGATACCACTTGCCGTGCAGTGCTAAGGCGGTACCGTCGTACCCAAACGGCCAAATAATGGTCCTCTCTTCTTCATACCACACGTGGTCGGCCATACCCTGGTCTTCGGGGTACTGTTTCTGTCTATAAATTGTCGCCACATCCGAGAAACAACAGAACGACTCATATTAAGCGTTCGTGCCACATTAGTTTGTGACTGTCCTGCTTCCAGTCTTCTTATGGCCCTCCACTGCAGAGAGTCTGGTAGGCGTCTTCTTTGTGCCATGCTGCACCGTCTGTGTCTGTATACACAGCGATTGTGGATGTGGGACTCACGGCAAACACTACCCCGTTCGATAGGTGTCCTGACGTCATGGAGACGTGGTTATCACTGACCGGAATGACAGCTTCCGTGAAGAACACGACTGTACGGACATCTCTTGACATTTTGTATGCTTTTACCGTGAGTTAGACACAACACGTGGAAATAGAGGTTTGTTGCTATAATTTTCGACACCAGTGTACATGCTGTCGCCTATTCCGTCCGCACTGCCACTCCATTCTCTTACTCATCAGCCAATAACCTTGACGAAATTTGTTGCAAGCTGCGGCGTTTCCGGCGAGGATATTTCCAGCGTTGTAGTTCCTTACTTTCACTGAGGGATAACAACGCGCACTTCTTTTAACTTGAACGAGCGTGTACCTAGACATATGACGACGCAGTTGGATCGCTACGGTCTGGTCTAAAGTTTTCCTTATTGAATAATATCCAAATAAATAATAAAAGTTGCAAATTTTAATCACGTGTAGAACAAGTACTTTGAAACAACAATCAGATGTTTATGTTAACGTTTTATTCTAGTTCACTTGTACAAAGCTGTGACTGTGACTGTCGAATAAAACTACGGTCAGAGTAACTCTCTCCTTCTCGCACCGTCAGCTGCCGGAAACCTGTGACGATATCTTCAGCTGCCTATTGGATGGGACGCCGTTTGTCATGATATTCTTCACATATAAGTACAAGTGTAGCTCGGTGGCTAGGGAGCGTAAGGTCTCACTTTACGAGGAAAAAGGAAGCCTGTGATATAGAAAAGAAAATCTAGTGGTTAGCCTCGCTTACTTCTAACACGACGTTCACGAGAAAAAGACACTTGCGATCACCTCAGTTTTGTTGTTGTTATGCATACAGGATAGCCTAAAAAAAGCGCCATTCAGTTCAGTGACAACTAAACAACGGAGCTGCCGAAACGGCAGAAGATGCCTCGAATCGAAGAGCTCGTATGATGATGGAAGACCCACGAAACTGATTTATTTACAGCAAGTATTTTTAAAATTTATTTTCCTAAATAGAAATGTGCAATCATGATTTCAATAATAGCGTCGTACACAGTCATGATATGTAATTAGAGCTGCAGTGATTTCCACGTGGTAACAACAGAAGTGCTTCAATTCTTGAGTATTTTGTTGTCTGTACTACGACAGCTGCGACTGTTGTGGTATCAGAGGAGCTGGACTCTTTTACTTGCTGCTTTATTTGTAATGAGTCTTCGTACATTTGAAGAAATACAAGTTAAGTAAATCTTTTGTTTGTTGTGTTAACTTGTTCGCTAATCATTTCTGCTCCTGTCCAGCTTTCCAACGACGAATGCTGCTGCACCGCTCCTTAGCCCACCTCTCCTTAGATACAGGACAACAGTAAACGCAGTAATTAGAAATTAATTAACAGGATAAATGTGAGAAACCAATCTGAAAGTCGTCAACAGTGATGTGGCACTACTGTGTAACAGTTTAAAAAAGAAAAAGAGAGAATCAGAGTATAGATGTCAGATATGTATTTAAAGGACTGAGGTCTGATCTCGGATGACACCTAAGGTCTGTTCTTGCAATTCCTTAACCTCTGTCAGTGGGTGGTCAGTCTTCAGATTTTTATTTGCCACTTACTGCTTTTTCCGCCTCTGACAATGTTTGCTAATGTTAAAACACCGAGTTTCACTGTGGTTTGGTATCTACCTTCAACTGCCTGATTAAGACAGTTTAAAGATCGGAGGACGCCAAGAGCAAACCGTGTGCAATAGAGCACTGTGGCGTTCAAGTCAATCTTCCGGTTGATGATAGCCTAATACTGCCAGTACGAGCTACTGCAAGTTTCCCACGAGACGTAATCCCCACATGGGACTATGTAGACGCGTCGTCTGGCACGTGCTGTGACTGAATTGTTACACGTGTGCGGCGTGTTGCGTGGAAGGTAGCAGTTACACAACTCGGCTTCCGTCAACACAAGTCCTCCCACTCGTGACGAGCGCGGCCGGCATCTGCTGGCCCTGTAAACAAATGCGACCTCGCGCAAGCCGACGGCCGTGCACGGGCGGCGCCGTGGCTGGTAAACAGAGGCGGCCGTATGCTAGCCGCCCGGCGCCCGGCTGTCGTGTAAACAGACAGGCGGTCGCCCACCGTTTCTCCGCGCCCGGTATGCGCTGACGCACTGCAGAAGCCGCTGTGACAGTCGTGGCTTCTTTGTTGAAACAGCTACCTCACCGCCTGACGAAACGGCGTAGTGGGGAGTCCTCTTTGACGAAATTTTCTGTTGTTTCGTTTTCAGCTATTCACGCTTGAATTCAACTTAAAGGGGGCTCCCTGAACTGCCTCACTTCGATTTTCTTCGTACTCTTAAGGCTTGAAGATCAGTGCCCGGACATTACTTTCGTAAAGCAGACAGATGCACTTCTCAAAACCACTCGTAAAAGTCGAAGATCTCATGATTCGTAGGCTGTTAAATAGAAAACATTTTCTGGATAATATGAAATGAACCAGTCATACACGAGGGCTAGTGCTCTGGCCTTCTAATCACCAAGTCCCTGGTTCGTTTCTTGCTGAAAGTATCTTTTTAACTTTCATTTAAAATCTTTATAATCAAATAGAAATGTAAATTAACAAATACTGAATTACAATATTTCATTATTAAATCAAAAATGATATATATAAATAATACGAAAATGTTTTCATTTCTTTGTAATATCTAGAGGTAAAAACGTATTTAATTTTCTGCTTTATGTTTGGCACTTTCGTACGAGATTTTAATTTACTACCAGTACTCGCATTTTCTTGCTATTAGAAATTAAAAATGAAGTATTAGTTTTATTAGATATTTATGATTCAGTAAATGTTGAACAAATCAACAAATATTTGTTAATAAACGTCTCAGTTTGAGATCAAATATACGATCCAAATAGAAGTAAAAGGGGGCTGCGTCTAGCGAGACTCATACCAGCAACCAACATTAGAATACTACGTGTGACTCTGTTTAAATGATCCTCAAAATTCTTGTACTTACCAATGCTCACCTCTTCAAAATCATCGTTTGTTAGCGTTTTTGAAAAATGTATGCCCAGGCTCGGACTGTCAGATTCTATAAATATGAAGTCCTGTAAGATCATACTGTTAGAATTACACGATTATGTGAACTCAACATCTGGCCGTTGTGGCAGCACGGTCACGTTTTCGCCTGAAAAACGGGGAGGAGCAGGTAATAACAATGTTTGTCCGCCTAGGTAATTGCGCGGTCTGCACGGCGGACTGCTTACCAAAGGGACCTGGCTTCGATTCCTAGCCGTTTCAGAGATTTTTCCGCTTGGAGATTGGTTGTTGTGTTGTTCTTATAGTTGTATCGTTATAACTGACATTTCTCTAGTGAGGTGGCTCAATTGGCATGGCCCAAAAACTAATTTAAAAAAATACGTTCAGGTTTTGTTACACAGTAAGAGTGTGCGCAAAATGCGTGGTCTGTACGTTTCCCTTTAATCGAATTCTTTGTTGTTCACAAACTGCAACGCTTTCTAAATGTTTCAGGTTAATTAAGGCCGTAGATGCATAATCTTTTCCGAATGTGCTTCTGACCAAAAAATGATTCTTTTAGCCGGATTCCAAAGTTTCTGTTAATCATGGCTTTTGCGTTCCTGTGATGATATTTCCATAGAAATATTTATACCTTACCACATATTTCTTTATATCTAACCAAGAAGTGAAATACCAATTTTCATACATTTAGTTTTTATTAATATAACGAAGTATTTTCTTTAAAATTTTTCCCCTATTTCATCTTCTTGGGAGCTGAATTTCCAAAAACAGTGAAATGCGATTTTTTTTCATTTCCAACAGAGAAGCCAAATACAAATTTTGCCAAATCTAGCTTAAAATTGCTTGATTGATGAAATATTTCCATAAAAAATTTCATCCCCTATTTCAACCTCTTAGTGACTGAATTTCCAAAAATAACGAAACTCATATTTTTCATTTCTAACCGTGAAGCCAATTTAAATTTTAAAATATTTAGCTTAAAAAGCGTTCATAAGGATTTTTTTTCGTAAAACATTTCGTCCCCTATTTCACTATCTTAGGGGTTGAATTTCCAAAAACATTGAAATGCATATTTTTTTATTTGTAACTGAGAAGTCGAATACCAGTTTTCATAGAAGCTTTAAAAATACTTCAGAAGTTCTTTAATAGTTATTCGTTTTGAAAAAAAAACCGTTCATCCACCATTTCACGAAGTAGGGACTAAATTTCTTAAAATGATGAAACACATATTTCTCTATTTCTGACCGAGACCCAAGTACTTTCAAAATTGCCGTAATAGCGACATATTTTCAAAAAAACCTTTCATCCCCTTAGTGGTGGAATTTCCAAAATTCCTTCTTAAACTGCACCTACAGGATAATATCAACACCTTTTCCAAGTTTCAAGTTTCTATACGTAGAGGTTTGGGCTGGGCGATGATGAGTCAGTGATTGAATCAGTCGGGACATTAGCCTTCATATTATGCAGAGATCAGCTGCAAATCCCACACTTAAGTGTCAATTATTTCCCAATTTGTAAATATAACTAACAGTAATTGAGCGGCAAGACTTTAAATGGCGTGCGATCTGGGGCCTCAACAACAGTAATTTACATTACTTAGAATTTCAACATGAGTCTGAGTAAATCGATACCTACATTAAATAGATGCCGAACAGAGGGCTTCTAATTACTCATTACAATTCGCCACTGCCATGTGAATTGTGTTACTGATAAACTGAATTCAGAAACGCAGTTAGAGGGAGCTAAAAGTGTTCATAGTCTCTATTTGACTTAAAGAATTTCAAATGTCACGAACAATAGCTGTAGCGTGTGACGTGTAATCAATTGCAGGCTCCAAAAAATCTGAATATACGTACTGGAGGGCTAAACTTAAGGCAGGATGCTGACCTAGAATTCTCAGCCTTGCGCACAAAATGTGTGGGGGGAACAATGGATGTCAACACATTAATCTCGGCGTGAGTAATGATTAAAGAGCGAGGAGCTCGTAACGTTAAGTGCACTGCTGCATTAAATCAGTCTTCTTCATCTTATTACGTATTCCAGTCATGTACTGCTTGCGCGCCATGCATATCTTTGCTATTTGTAAACAACAGGGAACACGCATCCCCGACGTGTCCCAGCCTGTCGAGGTATTTCACCTTCAAAGGGTATCGCACAGTTTCTATCAGCCTTTTGCACGTGTCGTCTCTGTGTATACAGACAACAGTATTCATGCAGATGAGCTAGTTGTATGCGTTTTACTACACACAGGAGGGTAATTTTAACTCGCGCAAAGTATACTAAACACAATAATTCGTGCTAAATACGTAATTTACTGATCACACGCTTGGTCATGACGGAAAATAACTGGTTCAATCCCATTGTGTATTCCTCTCTTGGATTTCAAATCTTTAGCGCTCGTGATTGACACACGGTAATATTTACAGGTGTCCGAAAAACTTGTCAGATGTATTTTTATGTTCAATATGTCAACGTGACTAGTCTTTCACCTGAGAGACTGCACCTTCATTTAGGAATTTTCGGTTGGAATTTGTTAGGAAATTCCGAACACTGTAACGTCCATCGAATGTACTGGGCATGAAGAGCTCCCCTCTGCTCAGAGTTTACTTTTTTACGGTTTTTCATTCCTATTGAAGAATATATTGTATGTATGTTTTCGAAGCTATTTCTTAACAAATGAACTGCACCTCCTCCTCTTTCACGTCCAGCATTTCCCTTGCCTACTATGACTTGTGCTCTTTCTTTTTTTGCCGATCGAGGTGGCGCAGTGTTTGCCACACTGGACTCGCATTCGCGAGGATGACGACTCAAATCCTCGTGCAGCCATCCAGTTTTAGGTTTTCCGTGATTTTCGTAAATCGCCCATTCACGGGGTGGTTCCTTTGAAAGCGCATGATCGATTTCCTTCTCCCCCTGCCCCTCCCCTCATGAAACATTACGAGCTTTTGCTCCGTCTCTAATGACCTGTATGTCGACGGAACGTTAAACACTAAATTTTCCTTCCTTATTTCCATTTCATGTTGTTTTGAACCATGGCGTAGATTTTTTTTTTGACCACTTACACGCAATTTTGCTTTGCTCGTTGTATTTAAGTTACTTGTCGACTAATAGTCATTGCATCAAACACCGCTTTGCTGTTATTACCTTTAATTTTACTGTAGCTCCCACAATAGACCAATATTAATATAAAAGGTTAAACGATTCCAACATGTGGGACCTTCCTAGAGTGCTTTGCCGTTAGCTAATAAGCCAGCGAGCACCAACGGTCCTATAACACGTTTCTCAGATACAGTTGATGTAACCTTCCACTCTGATAATAACCACTCATTTAAAGCAACGGGCAGAGCTCCACCTCATAATTAATTCTCGGTACCGATGCGTATTTGATCTGACTTGTCGTAAGAGCACTGGACGTGCATTCGAGATTGGTGGCTAGATGTGAGAGACCAACTGCGTTATTCATTATTTCCCTTAACCGCTGAAGGAGAACATCAAAACTTGCTCCCCGTCTGTAATGAATGATATCGTCGACGACGTCGACAGAATTCTGTTTGCTTTACTGTCACATAATTTCTCATTTTGCACTACTCAGACTATGCTGACAATGAGATTCAATAAACAAATGATCGCAATTTGGTCGTACTTAAGCATATGGCAGAAACGTGTCGTTCAAAGTGCCATCTATGACATCTATGCCATCCGTAGAAGGTGAGGTGAAAACGTTCTTCATTTTGTATTAATACAGCATTTGTAATTATATGTGTCGCTGATATTGTGACCATTTTTTAAGATGGTCTATGCGGTTAAGAGGTCTAAATTATGCTCTTAAAATTTGAAAATGATCTACGTTATTGTGTGAAGTAGGACGTGAGTTTAAAACAAGTGGCCAGTCTAAATTTAAGCCATATGTCAAATTAAGTGACGGATTAATATGTAGTGAGTTATAAATGAACAACGACACGTTTCCGTAAAGTGAGAGCCATTCTGTGATATGAGGCATGGCTAATATCAGTCTGAGATGAAACGATTAAAGAGAGTGTCTGCTTATTCTCTATTAACTTAGTATGTGTAGATGCTATGGCACAAAAATATGAGGAGCAGTCAAATGAAAAGAGAACAGCCTCCACAACAGGACCATCGCATGGTTCCATTCTAAGGTAATCACTACATCCGTTAAAAATTTGTGCCACTAGGGGACGAGCAATTCCGTTTTTCGTATAACGCGATCGGCTGCTGACGGATGCCCAGTCGCACTCACTTTTGCACTTCTTCGTCCGACTGAAACCGACGTCCACTCATGTCTTTCTTTGGGTCGCCAAAGATGTACAGATGCTATTGCAGTGTTTCTCAACCATATCGATGAAGCGTAGCGTTCGTTCGATTGGCAGTGTGGAGGCGGGCGTTGTTGTTTCTGCAAAGTGTCTTCTTAGTGCTGCGCCATTCGTGCCATCCCCAGAAAGCTCAAATCTGTGCTTCGTATGGGGATTTGAAGTCACTCATTTTACATTCGAGTTCAGTGTCTTAACCACTGCGCCACCTCACAGGGTGTCATAACTCAGAGCCTGTGATCGTCGTATAAGTAACTCACTATATTTATTTATAGGCATAGTGATACCAATGATATTTCATCTGTGTTACATTCTTGTATCACTCATACGCTGAGGACATCCAACAATATCTAAACGCCACATCCGATCTGAATGACGATCTTCGTTCAGTATCACAATGGGCAAAAAATATCAGGTTTCAAGTAAATCCAAGGAAGTCACAGGTAATGACATATCACACCAAAAAGAGATCAGCTAATATTTTCGTCAGAAAATTCCTTCAATGCCACTTCATGGTTTTCAGTTATCCTACCTATTGGCTTAATTTTGACGAGCACCTTATCTGGGAAGACCTATAAATTTGTTGTAGCTTGCATGCCATTCAGTAACTTCGAACAATGCTATTACCTAAAATAAAACTAAAACTATTTCCGTGTTTAGCAGTCCTTTGCCGCGGTTCAGCGCAACACAAATAACGAAAGCTCCAGACGACTCGAGCTAGGCAGGAATGCTTGTGTAAGATAAGTGCACATACATGTGGCTGTTTGAACACGTTTGCTTTTGCTTTCACACAAGTTTGTACGTAATTATGTTATAAATTTATTCCTTAGTGGAAAAGTTTTGAAGAAAAGTGCGCATGCCAAATTATATTACATATGTCAATACTTCTTACTTTATTGGTATTGCATTCTCTTGCTCTTGAGGGCGGGGGTGGGGTGGCAGCAGTATGTGGCAGTTTAACAATATAATACGTGTCGACCTTATTGAAATTATTAAAATAGGCAGTTGTGCATTGACGCCTTTTAGTGAAACATTGTGTTTTTGAAATATAGTCAGTTGATGGTAGTCTTTACGTAAAATACAGAACTTCACTTTACTGAAAATGTAGGATATTAACAGTGGATGAGGAGGGCTTGTTGGAAGAAGAGTGTTGTGGGTAGGAAGAGTTTGAAAGGAGGATCCCGAGCCAAGTGTTTCAAAAGAAGGGGGGGGGGAGGGAAAGCGGTGGTTGTGGGGGATGAAGAGGCCCATTGGCATGGAGATAGAGGAATGTTCCTTCAAAGCTGAAAGGACTGGTAGACGTCTGGGCGCATTGCGTGGTCAGGAAGGAGAAAACTATCAAAGTGCTGTTGAAATAGGGTGTGCGAAGTGTGTAGGTGTAAGTTTCGAGAATGTGTTGGTACAAACTGGCGGGAATAAGAGTTAATGATCAGCGATAAAGCAATTGGATGATTGATGTGAAGTTTTCTGGATGTGTGGAAAACCATAAAGTGCTCAGTGTGGGAGAGGAAAGAGGGGAAATTAAAGTCAGCCAGAATACTAGTGGAGGATGATAGACGGATACGAAAGCTGGGGTGGAGTGCGTGGCTTTCAAAGATTTGAAGGCAGTGTAAAATTTGGTGGAGGGATGGAATCCCTATTAGCAACCTGTTATAATTTAAGATTATTATGGATGTTTTTGTTGGGTGCTTTGTGGATGCAGTTTCCTTGTTTGTTTACGGTCGAGGTTTAGTGACTCTTATTTTAGTATGTAAATTAATCGGATAGGGTGGTTGTAGATGGCGAGGTAGAAGTAAGGCAGAGAGAAACTACATGTGATTGGTTCTGTAATTATTAACTACGCCTTGGAAAGACTGATTTTTGAGGAGCCACTGGTTGCTTCAAGAAGTACACTTCTTGCGATGAAATTGAGAGTAGTTAGTCTGAGGTATCTCGACCTAAGTCCTGTCATCCTGACCCTTATTCTTGTCAGTGTTAGTCATTTGTTCCTTATCTTGCCGGTTCTATGGAGAAGTTCCTCATTTCTTATCTAATCAGTCCACCTAATTTTCAACATTCTTCTGTTGCACCGTTATTTAAAACGTATCGATTCTCTTCTTTTCCGGTTTTCCTACAACCCATGATTTACTTCCGTACATCGTTGTGCTTCATACGTACATTCTCGGAAATTTCTTCTTCAAATTAAGACCAGGACCTGTAGCGACGAGATATGTTTTCGTTGTGCTTCTGACGTTACTCCGTGATAGTTGGTACTCGATGTCCGTACTGGTGAACTTTGTCATGTGATTGTTTTGAGCTGTTAGACTTTCTGTAATTGTTCGTTTTTATGATCCTAAGAGATTTTTCATTCTTTACCATCGTCTGTTTTTTTGATTTCGTGTGTCGTCCCAAAAAAATAAGATAATACGTTGACGGAAAAAAATTACAGCACCAAGAAGGAGTTGTGCGACATTCATGCAAGTTGGTAGGCGTGTTTCTACATCTAAAGATGATGTATGTTCAGATTTCGCGCCAGTCGCTTAAGAGTGGCGATAGTAGCGCCTCTATGAGGATACAAAACAGGCTTGCTTTCAGTACACGCTGTAGCGGTCGTGAGAGGTAAGGCCGTCGTGTTCAGAATGTGACTCTGGCGCATCTAGTGCATCTGTAGCAGCAACCTGAGCAGGAATTGGCACCACAGCGACGCAACGTACTGTTACAAATCGGTTACTTTAGGGAGGCTGCGAGCCAAGTGCCCTGCAGCGTATATTCCACTGACACCAAACCACCGCCATTTGCGATTCCAATGGTGTGAAACGAGAACTCATTGGAGGGCAGAGTGGAGGTATGTTATTTTGTCTGATGAAAGCTCGTTCTGCCTAGGTTCCAGTGATGGCCATGTGTTAGTTAGGAGGATGCCAGTTGAGCGGCTGTAACCAACCTGGCTGCACTGGACCTACATTTCGAGTTATGGTGTGGAGTGCGATTTCGTATGACAGCAGGAGCACTCGCGTGGTTATCCCACGCAACCTGTCTGCAAATCTGTACGTCAATGTGGTGATTCGAGTTGTTGTGCTGCCGTTAATGAACAGCATTCTAGGGGGGTATTTTCCAACAGGATACCGCTCTCCTACATACTGCTGTTGTAACTCTAAATGCTCTACAGGGTGTCGATATGCTGTCTTAGCCTGCTCGATCACCAGATCTGTCTCCAATGGAGCACGTATGGGACACCATCAGATGAGAACTACAGCGTCATCTATAAACAGCATTAACCTTCCCTGAATTGACCGGCCAAGTGCAACACTTACGGAGCTCCATCACACAAACTGACGTACGGCATCTATACAACACGAATGCATGCACGTTTGCTTGCTTGCATCCAATATTCTAGCACTTAACACTGGTTGTTAGTGTTCCAGCATTTCACATTTGCAATGGTTTATCTCACGCTTACATTAATCTGTGATCTTGCAATGTTAATCACTTATATACATCTACATATCTACACCTACATCTACATATATACTCCGCTAGCCACCAAGCGGTGTGTGGCGGAGGGCACAATTCGCGCCAAAATTATATTCCCCCCTCTGTTCCACCCGCGGAACGCGCGAGGGAAAAACGACTGTACGGTCTCAGTACGAACTCTTATTGCCCTTATCTTTGAATGGTGATCATATCGCGATTTGAAAGTTGGTGGCAATAATATATGCTCTACATCCTCCGCGAAGATCGGATTTCAGAATTTGGTGAGCAGCCCCCTTCTGTTTAGGGCGCCGTCTGTCTGCAAGTGTGTCCCACTTCAAACTTTCTATGAGATTTGTAACGCTTTTGCGACGACTGAATATATCAGTCACGAAAATTGCCGCTCTTCTTTGGGCCTTCTCAATCTCTTGAATCAGCTCTTGAATCAGTTCCAACTAGTAAGGGTCCCATACAGACGAACAATACTCCAAGAATGGACAAACTAACGTATTGTAAGCTATTTCCTTTGTTCAGGGACTGCATCGCTTCTGGATTCTACCAATAAACCGCAATCTAGAGTTCGCCTTACCCGTTACTTGTGTAATATGACCATTCCATTTGAGATCATTTCGAATAGTCACACCTAGATACTTGTCGGACGTTACCGCTTCCAAAGACTGGGCATTTATTTTGTACTCGTACATTAATGGGGATTTTCGCCTTGTTATATGCAGTAGGTTACACTTACTAATATTGACAGATAACTGCCAGTCATTACACCACGTATCTTCTAATCCTCATTGATTTCTTCAGAATAGACGTTACATAAGACAGATGCATTCCAAACTTTAATTGGTCTACATTGATTATTTTTTGGTGCTGGTAGTTTTTGCCGTCAGTGTATGACGCTGATACATGTACTGAGGAAATAACAGGATATGAAGATAGTAGTTCCTGAAACGCGTCATGTTTAAGAAAAGTAAGATAGTAGTTGTGACCACAAGACGATTGCATACCTTGTCAAAGTCATTTTTATCTCATTTCGGACATGCACACATCCGATTTCTTTGAGAAGGTGCTGCGGACTCGTATCGGGGGCGGGGCGCTTCGTGACCTGTGCGTCCGGCGGAGACGGGCCGCGAACTGGAGCGGGTGTTGGGAGCCAGAGCGGGTCACGACTCGTGCTCGGTGCTCGCGGCGCGGCTGCTCCCTGTCCCGTGACGGTCGCGCTCCAGAGAAAGCCATGCACTGACTCACCGGCTATTAATAGCGCCGCCGGTGATTTCTACTCCGGGTCTCCCACTGCGAGCCGGGGTGACAGGTGAGCGCCCAAGGTAATTGAGCGGGCGGCCGCGCAAAAAGAAGAGCGCCCAGCGGAGGAAACCGCCGCGTCACCTGCGCAGCCGGTCCCCCGGCTATCGCCACCACATCTGCGCCGCTAAATGGACCGGCGCACGCTGCATTAACGAGCCCCGCTTTAATTATGCCCGGCCCGGCCTCTTCTGAAAAGTCGCGGCCGGAACATGCCTTGTTGCTTGCAAATGAGTTACGCAGCCAGCCGCTCCTACGCCAGGTGGCAGGTACCCACTAAGCTGAGAAGACAACCCGCCGGCTACATCAGCACTTACCAGCCTCGCCACAGAATACTCTTCGACGCGAACTATTTTTACCGCAGACGCTATTGACGCAGTTATTTGCTGAACGTGATGCTACTCGCCAGACATAGAGAGCCGTCGGGCTTCGTAGGTCGATTACCTCTGCTATTAACTGCAAGATGCCATTCACCCAAGAATTTATACCTGGCACATTTGATTAACTAATTTACGATTTTCTCCCACGATGTACACATTTACTGACAGAGCGCCTGAGCACACCACAAAAATTTTTAATCATCATATTGAAAGAGTAAATTTGGTCGTTTTCAGCAGACGTAATTGGAGCAGAACCGCCACAAGCCGGTCATGTGACCTTCCTCCGCTGACGTAGTGAAGCGTGTGTCCCAGCCAGCTGTGTAGATCAACATGGTAATATCAGTCAACGTGGGTAGGTGACAGATTTACTAAACGGACCTGTTGTCCTTGGACGTATCTGTGCCCACCTTGTGTGTGGTATTATTGATGGATACCACCCTCACCGGCGTCTCCACTCAGCAACAGAATTGCACGTTTCCGACAGACGCCGATAGCAGTCAGGCGGGAACCTGGCGAATCCCATGATTCGTGCCCGCTGAGCCACACCTTTGGCGCTCTGACTATGAGCGCCCTCTACTGCTGCGATATAGTACGGCCAGGAGCAGTTGTAGTTCGTAGTCTTCTAGTCAGCCTTCGACAGTTGGCTCTTTCATTAGTAACAGGAGCCTCACACTGCACAACGCTCATTAGATTGCTCCTTCTAATAGCTGGACTGTACTGCTGTTTGTTCTTTTGTATACTTTCTTCACAACACATGGAGAAAACTAAAAGTTAAGTAAAACTTTTGTTTACTATATTTACATGTACGCTAATCATTTCTGCCCCTGTCCTTCTTCTCTACGATAACAGCTGCTACATCACTCTACAACCCGAAATGCTACACAACAATGTGAATGAAGCTGTCTGATTTGTTATTGTATCAACGTGGACTTTCCGAAATTCTACACTGTCCAATCACATTAAAGTGAGTACAACCTTTATTGAATGTCAATGTGCAAAAACCACACACAGGCTGTAGGTAGTAGCACCAACAGTGGAGAGTACATGAAGATTATCGGTGGGAGAGGTGGGGGGGGGGGGGGGGGGCGGGAGACACGAAAACCACTGCATTCGTTGACGTAATGCGGAAACGGAGCGATTTATCTGACGTCCTAAAGGGCATGATCATTGGCTTTTGGGCCAAGAGTGGAAGTGGAAGAATTTCCGAAACGGTTAAGTTTGTGGACTGTTCCGGTGCCGCCGTGATTAAAGTATACCACGCGTGGCAAAATGACACTACACAAACCCGGCACCGAGGCAACAGTGGTGCACCATGGGCCTTTGATGACAGGAGTGAACGAGGGCCGCAGAGATGTGTACGGAAAAACAGACTTGCAACTGTTGAGCAACAGTACCTCCTCAACGACTGTTCAGCAAACTTTGCTGCGTATGTGCCCCTGCAGCAGGCGCCTGGTTGAGGCAACTTAAGCTAACTACTGTTCTTCAGCGACGAAGACTGGGATTTGCACGCCATTATCGCACCTGGATGTCCACTGGGTGGTGACAGTTGTCGATTTTAGATGAGTCACATTTTATGTTCCATCGAACGGATGGCTATTGACATCACGACGCTGCAAGAATCGTTGGAAGGGTCCAGGCTACAGGAGGGAGCGTTGTGGTCTGGGGAATGTTTTAGTGGCATTCCTTGGGCGACTTCGCCATTCCAGAAGTACAGTGGATCAACGCAAATACACATCTAACCTTGGTGCCTTTTCCCACCCCGTGCATGCAGTTTGTGTTTTCCTCAGCAGGAAAATGCAACGTGTCACACAGATCGCAGAGTACGTGCGTTGGTTTTATTTAGGAACACCTGGATGAGATTAACGTAGTGTCCTGGCCACCAAACTCCCCGGATTTGAACTGAATGGAGAATCTGTGAGACCAGTTTGATAACGCTGTTCGCTCCATGGATCATGAACCGAGAAACCTAGCGCAACTGGCCACGGCACTGGAGTTGATATAGCTTGACATGGCTGGTGGTACCTTTGATAGCCGCACTGACACACTTCCTGCGCGTTCGAGCTACAAGACATGATATTTGAACTTTCGACAGGTGGTGACATTAGTGTGACAGGACCGTGTGCAAGGAATGGTGTACCACTAACAGCCATGTAATAAGACATAAGATTCTATCTGACAGGGACCAGAGACGAGTATCATCATTTTGTCAATGACAATTGTTTTCAAATCAAATAACAATTACTGCTTTCAGCGAATGCAGGTGGATCTCAACCAGTTTCTGAGCGGATGTTGCGAAACGAACAACATGCAATGGAAATTTGATGTCGAGTACCTCGGAAAAGCCTATTACTCACACTTGCACTGTTGTCTGGACTGAAAACAGAAACTGAACACTATCTGACTGAATGCATGCTCAGTGGTCCGACGTAGTTCTATTTTGCCCCTGTTCAGATGATGGATGGCATCTAGTGCAATGACGGCCCAGTGAGATGCTTAACGCTCAATGTGTGAGGGCTTTAGTTCGATCCAGAGGTGATTCTGTGATGTTTTGGGGGTGTTCTTCGTACCATGACTTCCACCCTTTCATTCAGAATAGAGGGTGAATATTTCAGCATTCTCGTTGGCCCTTTTGTAAACCCTCGTCGCCAGTTTTGTAAAGGCCTCGTCTCTATTGATGTGGAGGCCGAGTTGCCAATGTTGATACGGTAGGCCGAGTTTGTGAGTTCGTCAAAAGGCTTCTGGTGCAGTACGACGCTAAGACAATTTCTCCCTGCTACTATTACACAGGGTAATGTAACTGAAAAGAGGACGCAGGTTCTAGAACACTCCAATAAATTAGTAACAAAGTCACACAAATGAATTAAAAAGGTTTACTGTGACTAGTTGAATCATGAAATTTGCGACACTGCTTGTAATATAACACAACAAAGGCCCTCAATGGCTAAGTGCAAATAATCGTAGGTAAACTTCTCAGTACGTAGCAATTGCAATTTACAACTGTATGTTCGCTTCTAAGAGTTCACTAAATGATGTTGTCTAAGTCAGCCCTGGACGACGATCTATAACCAAGTGGGCGAGAGGTGCTCTTCTACCTTCCGAGTAGGCTTGTGTCCGTTATCGTCCAGTCACTGGGGGATTGTACTCGGCCAGCAATTGGCCGAGGCAAAGTCGATATCTTCATCCTCAGCGCAGTCCGTGTCGCTGGTGGCTCTGGCATTAGCTCACATCGTTTGCCCTGGACCTGTCGTGTTCAGACGACACAACAGACCCACTGCTGCCCTTTATTGTACATGTTCATGGTAAGTGGGCCCTGTGCTGTGGACACAGCAGTTTTCCAAGATAACAACAGATCACTTACGTTCCTGCTTCGAGGAGCACCTCGACTGTCCCGCTAAATCACGCAGCCTGAGAAGCGCAGAAAATGTCTGGTACTGTCTGTAACAGCCGGTGAAAAGTAGCGATCGACGTCGCCGCAGCTTGACAGCTTTACAGATCCAATCACCAGCAGGATATGGTACCCCTCTAAAAACTCGTGGAGCCTCTTCGTCACCGAACTGAGGACACTATCAGGGTTCGTGGCGGTGTTGCGAGGTATCAGCGCGACGTGTGCTGGAGAGATTTATTTCTTTGTCGAGTGTGCTTAGTAATTAGTTGACGTACGTCCAAACGGCATAGCTCCTTTCTCACATTCTGTCACGTCCACGTCGATGCGGTTTACTGCGCTGATTCCATTCAACTACACTACTGGCCATTAAAATTGCTACGCCACGAAGATGACGTGTAACAGACGCGAAAATTAACCGGCAGGAAGAAGATGCTGTGATATGCAAGTGATTAGCTTTTCAGAGCATTCACACAAGGTTGGCGTCGGTGGCGACACCTACAACGTGCTGACATGAGGAAAGTTTCCAACCGATTTCTCATACACAAACAACAGTTGACCGGCGTTGCCTGGTGAAACGTTGTTGTGATGCCTCGTGTAAGGAGGAGAAATGTGTACCATCACGTTTCCGACTTTGACAAAGGTCGGCTTGTAGCCTATCGCGATTGCGGTTTATCGTATTGCGATATTGCTGCTCGCGAAGGTCGAGATACAATGACTGTTAGCAGAATATGGAATCGATGGGTTCAGGAGGGTAATACGGAACGCCGTGCTGGATCCCAACGGCCTGGTATCACTAGCAGTCGAGATGACAGGCATATTATTCGCATGGCTGTAACGGATCGTGAACCCACGTCTCGATCTCTGAGTCAACAGATGGGGAGGTTTCCAAGACAACAACCATCTGCACGAACAATTCGACAACGTTTGCAGCAGCATGGACTATCAGCTCAGAGACCATGGCTGCGGTAACCGTTGACGCTTCATCACAGACAGGAGCGCCTGCGATGGTGTACTCAACGACGAACCTGGGTGCACAAATGGCAAAACGTAATTTTTTCGGATGAATCCAGGTTCTGTTTACAGCATACGATGGTCGCATCCGTGTTTAGCGACATCGCGGTGAATGCACATTGGAAGCGTGTATTCGTCATCGCCATAATGGCGTATCACCCCACGTGATGGTATGGGGTGTCATGGGTTACACGTCTCGGTCACCTCTTGATCGCATTGACAGCGCTTTGAACAGTGGACGTTACATTTCAGATGTGTTACGACCGGTGGCTCTACCATTCATTCGATCCCTGCGAAACCCTACATTTCAGCAGGATAATGCACGACCGCATGTTGCAGGTCCGGTACGAGCCTTTCTGGACACAGAAAATGTTCGACTGCTGCCCTGGCCAGCACATTCTCCAGATGTCTCACGAATCGAAAACGTCTGGTCAATGGTGGGAGAGCAACTGACTCGTCACAATACGCCAGTCACTACTCTTGATGAACTGTGGTATCGTGTTGGAACTGCATGGGTAGCTGTATCTGTACACGCCATGCAAGCTGTGTTTGACTCTATGCCGAGGCGAATCAAGGCCGTTATTACGGCCAGAGGTGGTTGTTCGGGGTACTGATTTCTCAGGATCTGTGCACCCAAATTGCGTGAAAATGTAATCACATGCCAGTTCTAGTATAATATATTTCTGCAATGAATACCCGTTTATCATCTGCATTTCTTCTTGGAGTAGCAATTTTAATGGCCAATAGTGTTAGAACGCAGCTTCACTACCACGAGTTACGTCAGCAGTGGACGGTCTCGTGACCGTCTGGTACCAGATCTACACAGCGCACTAATGTGGCCAGTGTGCTCTTATAAGGGGGTGAATAATATTCGGTCTGGTGAAATTATTATGCTGATGAACGTCATCATGAAAAAAAAGCACTGAGATGTTTTTTACGTAACGCTCAGGAAGCGCTGTATTGTTGAACGTGTAAGGATAGAAAGCGTAATATTCCAAAAGAGAAAACAAAGAGAGAAAAGAGAATGAGGTCCGCGTATTTGGAAGTGTGTGTAAGGCAGTGCGGGTAAAGAGGTCCGAGCAGAGCGGCCGTTGACACCGGTAGGTGCGTCGCCTCCGCAGGCAGGTGTTCACGAAGTGCCCGGCCGCAGCCGACACCGACGCCACCTCAATGGCCTCTTTCTCAATGGAGCCCGGCCACACCCTCGCCTCAGCCGTGACCTCGGCACCGCTCGGCCCCGCTCCGCTCTGCTAGACCCTTCTTCGCCTCCTGTCCGCTCCTCTATTCGACTGCAGACGCCGTGAACGTTCTTCTCTCGTCTTACACGAGATCATTTTGCAGGTAATCGTTCCTTGCACTTGGAGAAAATTGCACAGACGACAATGAAATGCCAAGTGGACACGGGAGTTGGGCATGTTGCAATAATACTGTACAGCTAGAAAAAACTGTCAACCATATCAGAGTTGCTGCAATCCGCATTAGGAATCGGCAGCGACGAGAATAAATCCGTAACTCATTAGGTGACTTCTCTGCAAGCGTACTTCGAGATGTCTTTGAGACCCCTAAGCTCAAAAACCGAGTTTTAATGCGCAAATCATTTGAAATTTTTAATTTAAGTTATATAATATTTATTTTAACAATTATCACGTGTTGTTTAAATGCTCCTTGTTGAAGTTACTGCACTAAATAAAGCCTGCGTGCTTTACTTTCTATCACGCAAAATCAGTAGTGTATTTTTTAGACAGTAGGCCTGCACATAGAGGAAGTATTAGAACTAGATTTTACATCCTGAAAATTAAAGTATCGTTATAGCAAGTAAGTTTTCACATGAAACTAAATTCCAGAATTTAAACTTGGACATAGAAATTACCCTCGCTAAGTATAAAAAGGAAGTCCGCAAAAATGGTATTTAGTGCTGTGATATATATCTTTATCACCACTCAGAACACATTTGATTTTAACTAACACCTTAAGCATTTTATTGGGAAAACAGAAAGGCCCCACACGTCCTGAATTCTTCCTCTGAATGTTTCCTCTCTTCGCGAAACTGTGATCGCCGGATATTGCAAAATAGTTTTCTTTCTCTTTTATTTCTTGATCTGTATAATTGATATCTTCCTCCATCCACGGACTTACAATTCTATCCAACCTGGGATCGTTAAAACTGACACCCCCCCCCCCCCCCCCCCTGCAAACACATTCTGCACTATACTGATGGAAACAGTTACTTAGTTCACCAGGCGTGGTTTGGAGAACTGAACTCGTCTGATAACACGTGTCAACAACACACAAAGATGATCCGCAAAACATTGTAGAGTTGGTGATTTAAGTAGAGTAGAGGGAACTGACTTTGGAGAGCGAATTCGAAAATTTTCGCACGGTCTGAGGGACAACACTTCGTGAGCTACGGGTTAAACAAAAATTGGTGAGGTGTCGGCAGAATAGGGAAGGGAATGGGCTAACTCGGAAGTTTGCTCTGGATGCCACTTCCCCTGGTTACAGTTTGTGTTGAGACAGTGAGAGAAGAAAAATAAGATAGCCGTCAAAGCTATATATTTATGGCCGCAACCAGTCGCATAACATTATTGATTAACGTGTTTATGTTTTGTGCTCTTTCGTTGATCATTTGGTGCCTTATTTGCAGAAGTCAGACAACAAAACATCTGAATGCTATGAAAGGAAATAATACCTACTCTAACTTAGGTGGCTGTCTGTCTGCTATTGCTGTCATATCTATGTATAGTGGTAGGCGGCTATATTCAGGTGATGCACTTATCATGAGGAAACACCGCCTAGCATTGTATGGAGGCATTCCTTATGCTCTTGTGGTGTGACGTTGTAGCACAATACTCACTTCTCGTACAATCTTATCGCTTCCACTGTGTTCATGAGCTCATATACTACAGCTCACACTGAGTAAACACTTTTTGTTTTCGTATGTCCACACTCTTTGGACGATATTGTTTTTCAAATCGAAGATATCTAATCTTTATCTGAGTGCAGATATATCATTTCTCTTTACTTTTTCCTGCTTACTGGAGAGGAAAGGATGTATGAAGATCATTATTTCTCAAGTAGCTGTAATTACATCTCTGTACGCTGTAATAAACAAAACAAAAATTTATATTTACTTGAAAGCCATAAACAGTAAAAATTTTCCAATCCTTGGCACAGGGGCATTTGATCTTTCTAGTAAGAATTTATAAGTTAAGGTGCATTCTTAAAAAGTGAGCTACTATACATCTGCTGAACAGTTAAACTCATAGTAGGACACTGGTGCTGAGTGAACTCAAGATCTATAAATTAACCTGGAAAATTCAACTGCGAACATCAATTGCAAAAACAGTTTTGAATGTCGGCTATACCCAACGAATTGGTTTCTACGTGCACTGAGGTGACAAAACTCATGAGACTGCGATGGGAACATATACAGATGGGGGTAGTACCGCGTACATAAGGAATAAGAGGGCAGTGCCTTGGCGGACCTGTCATTTGTACTCAGGTGATTGACGTGGAAAGGTTCCGGACGTCATTATGGCCGCACGACGGAGATTAAGAAATTTTGAACGCGGAATGATACTTGAAGCTAGACGCATGGGATATTCCTTTTCGGAAATCGTTCGGGAATTCAGTGCTACGAGATCCTGCCGCGCGGGATTAGCCGAGCGGTCTATGGCGCTGCAGTCATCGACTGTGCGGCTGGTCCTGGCGGAGGTTCGAGTCCTCCCTCGGGCATGGGTGTGTGTGTCTGTCCTTAGGATAATTTAGGTTAAGTAGTGTGTAAGCTTAGGGACTGATGACCTTAGCAGTCAAGTCCCATAAGCTTTCACACACATTTCAACATTTTTGAACTACGAGATGCACAGTGTCAAGAGTGTGCCGAGAATACCAAATTCCAGGCATTATCTCTCAGCACGCACAAAGCAGCGCAACCCATCAGTTGGGACAGTGCGGCGAAATCTGGTGTTATTGTGCTATGCCAGCAGACGACCGAGGCGAGTGTCTTTGTTAACAGCAGGACATCACCTGCGCTGTAGGTCTCGTCACGTTTACATACAGTGAACTGGCTCCAACCGAACCGTTCATTGATTGGAAATGGTTATGTTCTGCTACTTGGAGACCGTCTGCAGCCATTCATGGGGTGCATGTGCGCAAAAAGCGATGTATGACATTGCATCGTGTTACCGGACTACAGAACATATTGGATAATCCGAGCGATTGATTTGTCCACCCAGATCGCCCGATATGAATCCCATCGAACATTTATGGGACACAATATAGATGTCATTTTGTGAAAAAAAAATCCTACACCGACAACACTTTCGCAATTATACGGCTATGGAGGCAACATATCTCGGTATTTCTGTAGGGTATTTCCAACGTCTTGTTGAGTCCACGCCATGTTGAGTTACTGCACTAAGCCGGGCAAAAGGAGGCCGGACACGATATTAGGAGGTATCCCTTGACTTCTGTCACTTCGGTGCATACTAGGGCATTCCAGCGTAGTTATTAAAGTCTTCGTGAACAGTCCGGCAATAGCGTCGACGGATATGGTATGCCTCACCTACGCTGATAACAAATCCGGATCTATGTCATCTAAATAAGTGCTCTTGCGTACTGTTACTAAAAAGAAAGTGTAGGGAACACACATCCTCCCATGTTTCTGCCGTTCTCCATTGCCACCTGAACCTCTTCATTTTGAAGGTTAGCTCTCGGAATGTGTACATTGTCCGAATTTTCCCTCAAGCTATCTCAGTGTGATGTGTGCTCATCGTATAGACTGTAGCCTGTCTCTGTTACAAGTATGTAGGTCAGCTCTTTTGTTGAATTGTATTCTGAGCACCAGCGGATTATGTAGTGTGCGAACTCTGACGTAAGGAGAACGAGATGGATATTGCAGATTTATGTACTTAATAAATATATTCAGTTAATGGTAGTCGCTTTCAAAGTAGTACCCATTCGAGTTCCCAAGTTTTCACAGTTCAAAGTATTCTTCTCTGTGTATGCATGGGAACTAGACGCCTCTTTCCCATCAGTGCAGCATAGGAATACGTCTGTAGTAGTCTGCTCGTCCTTTATGACTTAAATAATGGATTCTGATGAAGCTCTTCGCAGCGTAAGGTACAGTGTAAGATCGAATAATAATTCTTAGAAACGCAAGTAGTTTCATTCTCTTATGATAATATAGTATGGTTTTAAATCACTCATAGTCATCATCATCATCATTTAAGACTGATTATGCCTTTCAGCGTTCAGTCTGGAGCATAGCCCCCTTATAAAATTCCTCCATGATCCCCTATTCAGTGCTAACATTGGTGCCTCTTCTGATGTTAAGCCTATTACTTCAAAATCATTCTTAACCGAATCCATGTTCCTTCTCCTTGGTCTGCCCCGACTCCTCCTACCCTCTACTGCTGAACCCATGAGTCTCTTGGGTAACCTTGCTTCTACCATGCTTGTAACATGACCCCACCATCGTAGCCTGTTCGCCCTGTCTGCTACATCTATAGAGTTCATTCCCAGTTTTTCTTTGATTTCCTAATTGTGGACACCCTCTTGCCATTGTTCCCATCTACTAGTACCTGCAATCATCCTAGCTTCTTTCATATCCGTAACCTCAACCTTGTTGATAAGGTAACCTGAATCCACTCAGGTTTCGCTCCCATACAACGAAGTTGGTCGAAAGATTGAACGGTGCTCTTGGTACTGACTTCCTTCTTGCAGAAGGGAGTAAATCGTAGCTGAGCGCTCACTGCATCAGCTTTGCTACACCTCGCTTCCAGTTCTTTCACTATGTTGCCATCCTGTGAGAATATGCATCCTAAGTACTTGAAACCGTCCACCTGTTCCAGCAGTTTTCCTGACCTGTCCAAAATACTTGTCATTTCCTTCTTGCCTCCCTTTCGAAGACTGCTAATTACACTCCAGAATGGTTTTCCAGCAGTCTCCAGTCTGTTTCCAAAGTCTTCCCAAGATTTATTCTTGGATGCTGCAATTATCTGTTTGGCTTTGTTTTTTCCCTCAACATAACTTTCTCTGTCTACCTGAGTTCTAGTATGTAGCCATTTTTGATACACCTTCTTTTTCCTTTTACAGGCTGCCTTGACTGTGTCATTCCACCAAGCTGTTTGCTACTTCATCCTACTTTTACACACTACTGTTCCAAGAAATTCTCTAGCCACTTCTAGTACTGTGTCCCTGTACCTTGTCCATTCCTTTTCCAATGACTGTAATTGACTACATTCAACTAACTGGTACCTTTCTGAAATCGCTTTATGTACTTGTGCCTGATTTCCTTATCCTGAAGTTTTTCCACTCTTATCCTCCTACGTATGAACCTGAGCTCCTGCACTTTCGGCCTCATAATCCCAATTTCACTGCAGATTAAATAATGATCAGTGTCATCAAAGAATCCCCTGAATACACGTGTGTCCCTCACAGCCTTCCTGGATTCCTGATCTGTTATTATATAGTCAATGACAGATCTGGTTCCCTTGTCTTCCCAAGTATACCAGTGAATGTTCTTACGTTTAAAAAAGGAGTTTGTATTTACTAAGCCCATACTGGCACAGAAATCCAAGAGTTGTTTCCCGTTCCTGTCGGCCTTCATATCCTCTCCAAATTTACCCATAACCTTTTCATACCCTTCTGTTCGATTTCCAATCCTGCCATTAAAATCACCCATGAGCAGAACACTGTCCTTGTCCTTTACTCTAACAACTACATCACTGAGTGCCTCATAAAAACTATCCATCTTATCTTGATCTGCGCCTTCACAATGCGAATATACTGACACAATCGTAATTTTCTTGCTAGACACTGTCAAATCTATCCACATCAGTCGTTCATTTACATACCTTATTGCAACTACGCTGGGTTCCATTTATTTCCTGATGTAAAGCTCTACACCCCATTGTGCTATTCCTGCTTTGACTCCTGACCGGTAGACCTTGTATTCTCCCACTTCCCCTTCTTTCTCACCCCTTACCCGAATGTCACTAATAGCTAAAACGTCCAGCCCAATCTTACTTGCAGCCTCTGCCAGCTCTACCTTCTTCCCAGAGTAGCCCCCATCTCATTACCATTTGTTTGCCAAGTCGTATCTTAGGAGTCCCTGGTTTGTCAGTTAGAGGTGGGACCCCGTCACCTCCAAAGGTCAGAGGCATTTTGCTCTGATTGTTGCCAGCA
Source organism: Schistocerca gregaria (assembly GCF_023897955.1). NCBI lineage: Eukaryota > Metazoa > Arthropoda > Insecta > Orthoptera > Acrididae > Schistocerca > Schistocerca gregaria. The sequence continues at coordinate 205,440,054 of NC_064922.1, forward strand.
TCATATTTAAAGTACCAGGGAAGCAGGTTGCTAGCCTTACTTGCCCCGAGTCCCATTGGGTTTTACCCCTAACGGTTGAGGGACTAACCGGTGTATTTGGTAGTCTATGCGTGATAAAATTTAATCTATTGGTTGGTTCGTGAAAATTGCAGAAATTACTCGAAATAATATTTCTGGGTACTAGTTTTTCACGAATATCAGCGTGCAACGATGGTGATTAATAACTGATATTACTTAAAATAAGAATGTTTTGCGTTTGAGCCACTTCCATAATTATGCTCGGATTGTGAAAGAAGCGTTGCGTTTGCGACATCTGTGAGTACAGTGTAGAAGTTTATCTTCTCTTAACAAATTTCGGAGTCCGTTCTGCGAGACAGTTCCTAAGCGTTTCTGCAGGATGACACGTCTGTTTCCAATGGTCAGTAAATAAGCTTGTAGCTTCTACAGTAGATTATATGTTGCGTTAATAATTTTCTGAACGTTGTAAAGAAATCTTTAGATGCTTCGCACACATCTGCTTGAAATAAATTTGGCCTGAACTCCCAGCTCAGTGCCAGGCTTTCAGGCCGCCATGGCAACGGACAGCGAGGTAAAGATACAGATTCAGTTTAGTCGTCAGTGTGATTCTCGACTGCTACTCCCACTCGCATTTTCACCAGTCTCATAACTTCTACCACGTAATTTCAAACTTCAGAAAATGAAACTTCATATTTTGCGGCTCTTGGCCGTGAAAACCAAGATGGGTGTTCATAATACTAAAGCATATCCCTGTTCAGTCACAAAAATTATTTTATTTTTAATGTGTGTTGTTTTATGCAAATCAATAGGAACAATGAAATGTTCTGGGAAATAAAAACTGTTTGGCGGATCGGGATTCCAAAATGGATCCTTGGCATGCCCAGAAATGTTCTTGCCGACTGAGCTGTCGAGCCACGCCTCTCGACCCACCCTCAAAGCTTCATTTCATAAATAAGGAAGCTTCATCTGCAGTGCCTTGTAAGCCTATTAATCCAGAAGTAACAGAGTCGTAGCTTCCGGATCGACTGGTCGGTCTATTTTGTACCTATCAAAAAACTGGATTCGCTTTTATGTACTTGTGACCTGAACCTCGGCGAGAGATGATAGGTGCGATGTACCATGTTCAATGAAGCTGCAGCTGTTTTATCTACCGAACGCTGAGGAAGTGCGGCACCTGCTATATGCTGACGCATCAGTGGATTACAACAAGATATAGTAGCAACAAGCTATGCCGCATGTTTGGTTCTGAAAGTTGTTGTACCATTGTAGGACGACATGTAAAATAATGCATTACGAAAACGAGATGGATCCAATTATTAATCAAATCCGTATCAGAAAGAGAAATGGGCCATATAAGTGTATTAAAACCGATACTAACATTAAACAACAGCTAGGGTAATTTGGCATGTTCCATGAAGACGTGACTTCTATCTACACAACCATTCACATGAATAACATTAGTCGTAGCTCTAACGCTCGATGTCAAGACTCAATGCAGACCTTCCAGAAAGCGAGTGGAAAGCGAACTTTGTTTTGGTTTCGTAATGCACCGTGAAGTGATTGCGTCAAGGAAACTTGACCTGAGCCTCGCGTTGCGTTTAAAAGCATCGTGTGTTGTGAACCCTGCCCTGTACTCCACAGTGCTGTTGACCACACTCTATTCCTTTAACGTGTAGTACGTGGCAGTAGCTTTCGATATTTGTAGCTTCTGCAAACCATAACTCAGATGGCGGCTGGAAGCGACATAAAGGAGAGATGTGGTACTACGGCATGGGGAGAACTGGCCGTGCAGTTCAAAGTACGACGTCATGTTTCTTTTTTTTTGTTCTACGCGTTAAGTAAGGAGTGTCTTATCCACTTTCGCGAACCAGGTCGCTCGATCCAATCAAAGCCGTTTCCAATTCTGTTGTGGAAAAGAATTTTCGTCCCCATAATTTGGTGTACATTTGCTGATGAACAGTACGCCAGTGATCTGGGGTGATTCCCAGCGCACTGCCCTTTGTGCCGTGAAATAATGAAGGCATGTTAGTGTAATGTCTCGGTCATCAACTATGGAGCACAAGCTCATCTGGATAAGAGTGAGGGGGCATTTAGGTAACATCGTTGTCAGAGTAACGATCTCAGTAACCTAAACCAGTATAGCCGAGCGGGGTTTTTACTGTTCCCCGCCAATTTTAACGTTATCACCTCACTGGTCAGTCATCTTCAAAATGTTCAAATGTGTATGAAATATTATGGGACGTAACTGCTAAGGTCATCAGTCCCTAAGCTTACACACTATTTAACCTAAATTATCCTACGGACAAACACACCCACCAACGCCCGAGGAAGGACTCGAACCTCCGCCGGGATCAGCCGCACAGTCGATGACTGCAGCGCCCTAGACCGCTCGGCTAATCCCTCTCGGCTCAATCATCTTCAACAATGCCATATTTTATAACATTCTCCACACTGTGGAGCGGTAGTTAAGACTCAGGACACGCATGACGGATCATTGAACCGAAAACTGGCGCTTGCAATTGATTCTGAATCATGATACACTACAGGAATTTCACCGAAAACATTTTCAAAAATGGTTCAAATGGCTCTAAGCACTATGGGACTTAACATCTGAGGTCATCAGTCCCCAAGCTTTGAACTACTTAAACCTAACTAACCTAAGGACATCACACAGATCCATGCCCGAGGCAGGATTCGAACCTGCGACCGTAGCAGCAGCTCGGTTCCGGACTGAAACGCCTAGAACCACTCTGCCACAGCGGCCGGCGAAAACTATTTCATATAATTTTCTCATTCATTTATTGTTTTTTTTTTTAAATTCAGTTAGCAGAGGAATAAAGATAAAATTGTTTCTATACACACTGGGCAACATTCGTGTAGTAATCTTCTATAGACTTGGGTAAAATAAAAGTAATGATAGGATCTCTAACACGGGAGGCAAGAGTGTGAAGCAGCGACACTATCCAATTTGCCACCGCTCCGGTTGGACTATTTACTCGTTAAAAGGTACATAAAATGCCTCCAAAACTTTGAAATCGTTTTCGCAGAAGCAGTCGAGTATCTACGGATAGGCCGAGGCACATGTTCGCTTAGTTTGGCCTCTCTTCCGTTGAGTGTAGTTTCTGGGAAATCGAGTTATGGCACTTGCCATGTTCTCCTGAAAAGCACTTGGAAGATGTCTGGGAGCGTTTGGAACAGACGGTGAAAAATACAATCAACATCCGCCAAATTGGTCCCTCACTAGATCTAATCATCAGTGAGTGGCTTCAGCAGGTATGGCGTACCTGTAGGAAGTTGTGATCTCTATTTCTCTCCGAACTGAGGCTATTATCAGGAGAGGTAATTGCTGGTTGGTTAATTTGAGGGATGGGACCAAATAGCGAGGTCATCGATCCCAACGCGATTGGTAAGGATATGGAGGAATAGGTAAGGGAATCGGCCGTGCCATTTCAAAGGATCGATCCCGTCATTTGCCTGAAGCGTTTTAGAGAAATCACTGAAAACCTAAATCAGGAGCGGTAGTGTTACACGGTGTTATACTGAGGTGCCAAAAGCGGTGGGATAGCGATATGCACATATAAAGATAGCAGAAGTATTGCGTACACAAGGTAGGAAAGGGCAGTGCATTGGTGGAGCTGCCATTTTTACTCAGGTGATTCATTTGTAAAGGTTTCCGACGTGATTATGGCGGCATGACGGTAATTAACAGACTTTGAATGTGTAATGGTTGTTGGAGTTAAACGCATGGATTTCCATGTCGGAAATCGTTAGCGAATTCAATACCCCGAGATCCACAGTGTCAAGAGGGTGCCGCGAATAGCAGATTACACGCACTACCTCTCACCACGGACAATGTAGTGCCCGACGACCTTCACTTAACGATCGAGAGCAGTGGCTTTTATGTAGAGTTGCCAGTGCTGACAGACAAGCAAAAGTGCGTGAAATAACGACGAAATCAATTTGACAGGTATGATGGGCGTATTCGTTAGGCCATTGCGGTGAAATGTGGCGTTAATGGGCTATGATAGCAGACGAGCGACGCGAGTGCCTTTGCTCAGCCTGACATCGTTTGGCGCCTTTCCTGGACTCGTGACCATATCGAGTGGGTTACCGTGGCGTGGACAGACGAGTACGGATTTGAGGTAGTAAGAGCTGACGACAGGGTTCGAGCGTGGAGCAGAGGCCACGAAGCCAAGGACCCAAGTTATCAACAAGGCACTGTGCGAGCTGGTGGTGGTGGCTTCATAATGGTGTGGGTTGTGCTTACTGGAACTGACTGGATCCTACGGTTATGTTCGGCTACTTGGAGACCATTTGCAGCCATTGATGGAGTTCTTGTTCCCAAACAACGATGCAATATTTATGGATGACAATGCACCATGTCGCCGGGCCACAATTGTTCGCGACTGATGTGAAGAACATTCTGGGCAATTCGAGCGGCTGATTTGACCACCCATATCGCCCGACGTTAATCCCATCACCCATTTACGAGCCATGATCGAGAGGTCAGTTCAAGCACAAAACCGTACACACAACACATTCGCAGTTATGGACGGCTACAGAGGCAGTATGGGTCAATATTTCTGCATGGGACGTCCAACGAGCAGTTGAGTCGATGCCACGTCGAGTTGCTGCACTACGCCGGGCAAGAGGAGTTACGATACGATATTAGAAGGTATCCCGTGACTTTTGTCACCTCAGTGTGGATCGATGTCCCTTGAGGACGAGTAATTTTTTGTGTGTTGTTCCTATCGCCCTGGCCCTCTTTGTGCATGATATACAACAGGCTCTAGATACCGGCTCCCGACTTTCGAAAGGAGTTCGACTCAGTTCCGCACTGTCGCTTTCTACAAAAAGTGCCCGCTTACGGTCTATACAGTGACATACGCGGTTGGATAGAAAGTTTTCTAACAGACAGGGAGCAGTATGTTGTCCTGAACGGGGTAACTTCAGCAGAACCAAGAGTAATTTTAGGTGTGCCCCAGGGCAGCGTGATAGTTCCTCTGCTTATTACGATTTACATAAACGATCTTGTTGATGGTATTGACAGCGCCTTTAGTATGTTTGCCGATGATGCTGTAGTCTACAGGAAGTAGTATCACACGAAAGTTGTGAACAAATCAATGAGGATTTACAGAAAATAAATGCGTGGTGTAGCGACTGGCAGCTATCTCTCAATATTAGTAAGTGTAGCCTACTGCGTGTAACAAGGCGAAAATCCCCATTGAAGTATGAGCACGAAATAAATGATCAGTCTTTGGAAACGGTAACATCACTCAAGTATCTCGGTGTGACTATTAGAAATGATCTCAGATGGAATGATCAGGCCGGCTGCGGTGGCCGAGCGGTTCTAGGCGCTCAGTCCGGACTGCGCGAATGCTACGGTCGCAGGTTCAAATTCTGCTTCGGGCATGGATGTGTGTGATGTCCTTAGGTTAGTTAGGTTTAAGTAGTTCTAAGTTCTAGGGGACTGGTGACCTCAGATGTTAAGTCCCATAGTTCTCAGAGCCATTATTTTTTTGGAATGATCAGATTACACAAGTAACGGGTGAGGCGAAATCTAGATTGCGGTTTATTGGTAGAATCCTGAAGCGATGCAGTCCTTCAACAAAGGAAATGGCTTACAATACGTTAGTTCGTCCAGTCTTATTGTTCGTCTGTATGGGACCCTTACCAGTTTGGTCTGGTTCAAGAAATTGAGAAGAGCGCCAAGACTCGTGACTGGTACATTAAGCCATCGCGAGAGCGTTACAAATCTCATAGATAAGTTGAAGTGGGACACAGTTGCAGATAGACGACGCGCTTAACAGAAGGGGCTTCTCACTAAATTCCGAAATCCAATCTTCACCGAGGATGTAGAGCATATATTATTACCACCAACTTTCAAATCGCGGAATGATCATCATTCAAAGATAAGGCAAGTAAGAGCTCGTACTGAGGCGTTCAGACAGTTGTTTTTCCCTCGTGCGATCCGCGAGTTGAACAGAGGGGGGGATATGCTTTGGCGCGAATTGTGCCCTCCGCCACACACCGATTGGTGGCTAGCGGAGTATGTATGTAGATGTAGATGTGTAGATGTAGAGGCAGGAAAGAATGGAGAAATTTGGTGGCTAATGGAGGCAGCCGTGAGATTGCGAGTGGCACGCGACGCGGCGCCGGGTCTAGCGGTACCGGCCGGCGGCGGCCGCGCAGGTGAAGGCCGTAAACAAGGAGACTGATCGCCGGCGCGCCGTGGGAACTGGCGGAGCGCCACCGCCGCAGCCGCACGTTTTTACGCCTTAGGAAGCGCTTCGTCAGGGCCACGCTGGGCTGTTTACGTTTTTATTCGTCGTCGGCTTTTCAGACGGATCCGAAACGGCGTTACGAGTGGAGGTGCGCCGTTGCGACACCGAGGCGAGGCCCGGCCCGGCAGGCCCATTCAAAAACAGCCGAACCGAGATAAGCGGGCGCTTATTTATAGCCCGGCGCGAGCGCGGCCGTAAACCTGCGCCGGCTGCGGTGGCCGCGCGTCTGCTGGCCTCGCCGTGTCGCAACGGCGCCGCCGGCCGCCCCTCCCTGTCGCAGGTGGGGCGCAGCCAGCGCACTAGAGGCTACCGAGGGCGGCGCCCCGGCACCAGCCTCGTACTCGCTCACCAAACGCGCAGTGACACCAGGGGTAGTTCTAAAGCTTCAATTTTTACTTTCCAAAAAAAAAAAAGCTTGTAATTAACGTTTTGTTTGTAAACACTGAGCCGGCCGGAGTGACCGAGAGGTTCTAGGCGCTACAGTCTGGAACCGCGCGACCGCTACGACCGCAGGTTCGAATCCTGCCTCGGGCATGGATGTGTGTGATGTCCTTAGGTTAGTTAGGCTTAAGTAGTTCTAAGTTCTAGGGGACTGATGACCACGGCAGTTAAGTCCCATAATGCTCAGAGCCATTTGAACCATTTTTTTTTGTAAACACTGAGAACCCCGCTCCACAGTACTGTAGCACACTGCTGGACAAGTCGGAACGAAGTGATGCTGGCCATTGATAAAGTGATTCGTTTTCTGTGTTTCAAGGAGAAACAAAGCTGCAACAACCTTTCCTGAGCCGCGCGGGATTAGCCGAGCGGTCTTGGGCGCTGCAGTCATCGATTGTGCGGCTGGTCCTGGCGCAGGTTCGAGTCCTCCCTCGGGCATGTGTGTGTGTGTGTGTGTGTGTGTGTGTGTGTGTGTGTGTGTGTGTGTGTGTTTGTCCTTAGGATAATTCAGGTTAAGTAGTGTTTAAGCTTTGGGACTGATGACCTTAGCAGTTAAGACTCATAAGATTTCACACACACAACCTTTGCTGAAATGTTTGAAGTGCACAGTAACAATGCAGCTTAGAGCTGTAAAACTACAGTAGGCTGTAGTACACGATCACAAGTAAGTGTAGACTATGGTAGCTTTATTCAGTGTAGGTCATAGCCTCGTGATTTGTACGTCGGCTGTGTTGCATAGCTATCGGGTGTTACCTTTGTACCTATGCGATCAGTGTCTTACTAGATTGCCCTAAAAACTGGATGCGGTGAATTGTCTGGAAGCTGAGTGGGACATATAAAGAGCCAGGTAACCTAAGGAACATTTTTGTTCCACATGGTTATCCTCCTGTCTCTTACTTAAGAATATGGAGTATTTATACCAAAACTGAAATTGCCGATGTGTACTTCAGGTTTTATTCAAAAATTGTTGATTTGTAAATTGAAACTGGGGGATGTTGTAGCAAAAATAAAAAAAAAATCATATTTATCATGTAGCGCTAGAACACGCAATTTCCTTAACAAAAAGCTAAGCTAAAATAAACATAACCGCAAAACAAAGATATATCTAACATCCTTTCACTACTTCCAGGAACTTATATGAAACATTATTATGTTATCCATAAGGAATTGTTGCATTTATCAGCAATAACAGGAAACTTTCGTTTCTGATCACCAGAAAGAACGTTATATTGAGTATAAAATAATAATAATTAAATATATTTTTTATGTTCGTGCTTGTAAACTGTACTTGCATGAAAAGTTACATAAAAGTGCGGAGGTTATCAATTCATCTAATTTTTATTACTTGTAATTTGCAATTTGTAATCTATAAGAACATAAAATACGCAATGGACTAATACTAATTGATCCAAACAAAAAAACAAAGAGAAGTCGTCGGCTCGCCTTTTTCTCTCTTACACGTTCTTTTATCAGTTCTATCGATACTACCGGTAAACCAAAACTACCGAATCGTAGTTTCGGTAGAGCGCAACTAATGCACCGTGATGTGCCGTAATGGTTAGGTGTCGCAGGCGCTACTAAAAATGGTTGAAATGACTCTAAGCACTATGGGACTTAACAGCTGAGGTCATCAGTCCCCTAGAACTTAGAACTACTTAAACCTAACTAACCTAAGGACATCACACACACCCATGCCCGAGGCAGGATTCGAACCTGAAACAGTAAGAGCAGCGCGGCTCCGGACTGTAGCGCCTAGAACCACACGGCCACCGCGATCGGCCAGGCGCTTCTAGTGTGCTCAAACAGATGAGTGACAAAGACCGAAGAGCTGCCTCTTTTGTGTAGAACGGGGAGCCTCAAGAGAATTGTAGACTCTAGAGCTCGAAGATCTGCGTGTCAGAATTGAGGCGATAGTCGAAAAGGTAAAAAATCAATCATGGATCAGCAACCGCCCGCAGTGTTTTCCCGCCTGCTCACCCCCGTTCAATAAGCCCGCCGATCCGAGACAACAAAGGAAACGTTGCAGCTCTGTCAGGTCAGTCAAGGTGACTCCTTTTGCCGCGTAGTCACCATGGGCCGTTGATGGGTGTATCATTGTAACTTCGAGACAAAGGAGTAAGGCACGTGCGGGAAGACAAGGATCCACTGCCGCCGAAAAACGAGAAGACCCAACCGTTATTGAGCAGCGTGATGTTGATTGCCACGGTATGGTATGACCGAGAGAGGTTACGGGAAGGTTTGAGGACGAAGCATCGCGGGAAGCTGTTCGTGGGGATGTTTTTTTTTTTTTGTTGTTATTATGCGTGTCGGCAGCAACTATATTGCCTGGTGCCAAAGGATCTGTCGCCACATGAATCAGGACAGCTAAGCAAAAGATTAGTTGACACAAGTGCACTTTAGATAAATATAATTTACTCGACTTCGGCGGAAGAACTGCTACTCTGTTGAGAGCTTGTGGCAGCCATGCCTGGTGATGGCCCGAATATTTTTCGGTATAGCGACCAACAAGTCGGTGTAACATTCGGCACCGACTAGGAACTGGAAGCAGTCTTGAACTAGCAAACTGGTGCCCAGCTGGCCACCGCTTTTAACACAGTGCTGTCGTTCTTCATTGGTCGGCGGATGGTGGCTCTTCATTGGTGACAATGTTCAAAGCGTCGCTCGATTCTTCCAGGCACCGGCTCCTGCAGTATCGATAAGCTACGATACCGTATTTTTGGTTCTCGACAATTCCCCGGTTCATTCTGCGCACGACATTGCCACATATGTTACTTATTTTCGCTATGAAATTTTGTCTAATCCTTTCTTATTCTCGTGACATGGCACGAAATCACTTCTTCATATGTCATCTGATGAAAAACCGTTGCGTGTCAGGCATTTCGAGAATGAAGACGAGGTGATTTTCGAGGAGGAACTTCCCTGAACAACCAGAATACAGACCTCTCCAACCAATATCTCCCCCAAGTCATTCATTATTTGGAAAAATGTGTTTCATCTGAATGATGAGTATGTAGAGAAGGGCTAATATTGCGACCAAGTTTCGTAGCTGCAGCTTATTTGTTTCTGTGTGATATTCGAACTTTATGACTACGCATGTAATTCATGATATTAATCGTCGTCAAATATTGTGTTGTGTTAAAATCTAGATATATACTTCGATTATTAGGTATGCGTCAGTTCATCACAATGTTGAATAATGTTAACGTGATAAGCTTATGTCTGTATTAAGCGTAGCATTTTGTAGCTGCAAATATATTTAAGAGAAACGTAACTAGTTCAGTTATGTCGCATGTTACACAAGCAGGAGTCAGTTCATGAAGTTAAGATTCCAGTGAATAGAGCATCGTAGAGCAGCATGGCACTTTATGGCGGCTTTTGGAAATCCCACAAATGACCTCTGCTGCTGGTAACGAAAACGATGGATCAAAGATAAGGCTGGCATGTCGGAAACAAGACATACGTGTTAACTGGGCGGTAAACTAGGAAGAAGCTTTCTTTAGCTCTTTAAGAAGTGAACAACGCGTCTACCCTTTCCAGGTACAAATAGGTAATCAGAGTGACTTTACACAATGATCCATATATACACTACTGGCCATTAAAATTGCTACACCAACAAGAAATGCAGATGATAAACGTGTATTCATTGGACAAATATGTTATACTGGAACTGACATGTGATTACATCTTCACGCAATTTGGGTGCATAGATCCTGAGAAATCAGTACCCAGAAAAATCACCTCTGGCCGTAGTAACGGCCTTGAAACGCCTGGGCATTGAGTCAAACAGAGCTTGGATGGCTGCCCATGCAGCTTCAACACGATACCACAGTTCATCAAGAGTAGTGACTGGTATTGTGACGAGCCAGTTGCGCGGCCACCATTGACCAGACTTTTTCAATTGCTGAGAGATCTGGAGAATGTTCCAAGAAAGTGTTTAGCTTTATGCCGAATAATACCTGATTTACGGCTCTTGTCAATCTACTGGTCATAATTGTCTGTTAGACGATATTGTTTCTTCAACGACTTCTGCCTCTATTTTATTTAGATTCGTTAACCGTCAACGTCTATTGCACACAAATGTACTGTTTTACGGATAAATGACCTGTATGGCTGGTGAAACAGATACGTCTCAGTAAAATCATTTTCCCCATTTTCAGCCGCTCGACCTGGGGTACTTCCATTTCGAGTCGTTTCTGCACCCGGATTCCGTACTTCACATTCATACGTTTGCACGTCTCCACTCTTCCTGAAAGTTATTTCACCATCAAGGAAACACATAGTACTACTCAAAAGCATTAACTGGCGGACAGTGAAAGAAAGTAACTTAACATCTCATGAAAAGCTACATCGATAACGGGTTTTCCATGAATATTCTTCAGACCCACGAATACCACACCCACACCTACTTTGAATGTAAAATTACTAATAGTTTAGGTAGAGCAGATGCGGTCTTTTCACTTTTCGCTTCTGAATGGGACGTGAAGAAACATTAATACATGGTACAATTAAAAATATGATTGTGAGTGTGCGGTACAATAAAAACGTTCTGGTTGCCGTGCGCTTTTCAATTAGTAGTACTGTATAATGCAGGTGCACTAGTACGCAGTACCTTCCCCTGAAGCTCCAGTCACAGCACACATCTCTCTTCTCATTTATGTTCCACTATCGTCGTGGATCAGAGACACGATGCACTGGAAATATGAATTAAAAACGCCTTCAGTCACAAATTTTCGTTTTTTTTTAAATCAAATACAAGGTGCAATTCGAACCTGGTGGGTCCATCATCAGGTGTAATTTGTTTTAATACATGATTTATTTTGGATATTGTGAAATGCATGTTCCTGTCATGAAAAGATACGATGTGAAGTTATGAATTTCATGTCAACTGCGGAAAATATGTACGAAATATAGGGAAAAATGAACTGTGTAAATTTGCCACATAATTAAAAAAAACATTTTAACAGTCTTTTTTCCCACTATTTCGTACATAGTTTCCGCGTTTGACTTACGAAATTCATAACCTCACAGCGTACCCTTTCATGACAGGAATATGCATTTCACCTCAATCAAGAGAAAAAAAGAAATAAACCATGTATTAAGATAATTATCCACAGGGCCCGAAATGCATCGTGTATTTAATAAAACGCGAAAACTATTGACCGAAGGCGTTTTTTAATTCATACTTACGGTGTGTTGAATATAGTCCTATTTGAAGCTTCAAAACATGGATAAAATTAAAGAGATACAATGTGTCCCTCCTAAGACTCCCCAGATGCATTTTCCCCAGTGTTCCGGTACATATTGTATTCGCAGTTTCGTTTTTGCAAGTTGTAGCTAGAGCCGGCACAAACAATACTCCCCACCATGTGTTTAATAATGTGCCCAGTGTTAATGGCAAGCGGTGCTTTGCTTCTTGTTACGAACAAACATAGAGGTAAAGAGACATGAAGGCAATGGGCACAAGATTTTTTTCCGTTTTATTCTTTTTATTCTCACAGCGCAATGTGTCCAATCGGAACGGACCCAGCTGCAGCGACCCGAATGATATTTCTTCACTATATGACATTGCAGAGCAGAATCGTATCTTGCGAAAGCAAATAATCTACTTAATACTGATTTAACTCACACATAGCAACAAATCATCGCAGGAAGCAAGTTTTGTAACTGCGACCTTGAAGTGAATTGGTCCCAGCTATGGCCTACATGGCCATCAAGATCAGGAGCACGAGCATCGTGAAGGACATTAATTCGTCGTGTGCCACTGGAACCGGAGCTCCTTGACGTGGAATCGCAAATAACTCATTCTTGAGTCTGACTAAACTGACCCACAGAAAGCTCAGGCAGCTTCGAGTACGACGAATGGAAACTTAACAACACTGATTTACAACTTTGGGCTACGCAACGAATATAAAAATGCAGGATACTAGGTACTCAGCTTGAAATCGAGATTATTTTTACATTTCTATGCTTTTGGCAGAACCTAACTTAACAGTTTTTTTTACGACATATTTCTTAAGCTCTGACACGTCTCTCTATGCATCTCCACTGCGAGCTGACAGATGTGCAGATAATGTGAAACATATAATCCCTGATATTTGTTTTCAAACTTTCCATACCGATTATATTAATGGTATCTCTATATTACTATACAATTCTAGGGCCGCATTATTATGAGTAACAGCTACCATAAAATTCAAAGAAATTGATGTTTGCGACACACGTTGCAAATATACGAAATGGAAGTGAGTCAATAATGTGCTGTCAGAAGCTCCGGCACTGATGGCTGATTCAAACAGGAGAAAAGTCTGCCATGATGTCGCTTAAATTTTCAGTGGCGTTTGAGTGTGGAGATATTCAGTCCAAGGAAGAAAGAACAAATGTTGATTACGCCATTCTAACCATTTATCTACACTTCCAGTCATGTGGCAAGGCTGAATATCCCGTTCCCCTCGAGGATAGAGGTGGCAACGAAAGCTCAATGCATGGAACGTGTTGATATTTGCCAAACAATTTCCACATATTTTCTCGATGTATGCAGCTTACGTAATTGTGTTTTCTATATATCTTACTGGCGTATAGTTGTTAGTTGTCATTATAGTCCGCTGTTCTACCAAATGAACTTAACGTAATAAAAATTCATTATTTCTAGTATCACATTTGCTACGACGGGGTACATAGACTTCCAGCATGACAGTGCTACACCACAGGTGGCTCATTCCAAAAGTCGCATTGGCTGCAATGGTGAACACTGCCAATGCAGTTCCAAACGAACCTCTCTCTGCCGACAGGCGGCAGCGGCATCGCTCCAAGTGCGCGCAGTCAGCTCGAACCCACTCGATTCTGCACCATCACATGCTCCAAAATAGCTCTCAAGATACCTTGGAGCCTCAACATTATTAAAGCCGGCGTGCGACTACAGCTAGTCAACAATCCAAGTCCCATGCAAGTCCCACAACAAGAGTGCCCCACGGCTCCGTCCTCTCTCATCTCCTTGACCTCTTCAACACTGCCGATACGCCCAAACAACTCACACCAGTATGCTGATGAGACTTCTTTCCTCCCCCTCTACCCTACACACCATAAAGCCCAACGATCCCTCTCAATCAGTTTACCTCCTGTTGTAACCAATGGCTCCTAAAGATCAACCCCTTCAAAACACAGGCAATAAAAACAGGACGAACCAACCACACCATCCATCTCCATGACTTCTACCTTATCATTTCGACCGTTATATCAGGTTACCCAACTTACTGAAATACCTTGGACTAATCCAGAGCGGCAACTAAATTGGAAACCCCACCTATTAACCATCCAAAGCGATAGAATAAAACTACTAAAACAACTAGCAAGCCGAACTTGGGGATTACGCCCCTCCACTATTCTCCACGCCGACAAAACCCTGATCCAACGGATACTTTGGTTCAAAAGGCTCTGAGCACTATGGGACTTAACATCTATGGTCATCAGTCCCCTAGAACTACTTAAACCTAACTAATCTAAGGGCAGCACACAACACCCAGTCATCAACCGATCCTTTGCTATGTAAATGTCGCATGCATCTCTTCCCCACAAAAGTTCTGTAAGTCTCCACAAATCCTCGAACGCCATGCACTCCGTCTCGTTTCAGTCTGCCTTCTCTCACTTGGATCCTCTTCCATCTCATCGAATTCCTACCCCTTCTCACCCACATCGAATATCTCGGCATCTCCTATACGCAAACTAGATTCCAATAGCCCTGTTGTCTCCCTCTGATCACCAACACTGTTATGCTGCCGCGTCTTCACAAACACATCCCTCCGCCCCTACACCTATACACACTCCATATCCTATCCCAACGCAACTTTAACCAACTCTCTCCCCCAGCAATGCGGTCCGCTCCGATATTCACCCTCCTACCAACTTTAACGCTTCCCCACCTATCCCATTCCTCATCAGCGCTCCTCTCTCCTTTTGCCTCTCCATCCATCCCCATCCCTTTCCTAACCACCACCCTACCCATAGACTACTAATCCTCGCCGCCTGTCTTTTCCACCGACAGCATTTTTCACTATGCATCTCGACGCCCACCTTTCATATTCAAATTTTTCCTACCGAACAGATCCCTATCTTTTTGCTCACACCCCTCTACCCTATAGAACATATTCACTGCTTCTACAATATGTCTCACCCTGTGCAGGTCCATCAGACTTTAAGTGAAAGTACAGTGCTTCAGTGTCTTTCATCAGAAGAATTTCACCTTTCTGCGATGTGTTTTTAAAATGTATATATTTTTGTTTTTTAGCTGTCTGTCCTTGATTTTTGATTTACACTAAAAAAACGACCCAAAATTTCGTCCCTCATTCTTATTTTATATTTTTTAATTCTCTTGGCTGAAGAGCGGAATATTTTACCGCTGACAGCCACATCGCGCCCACATGGGGCGAGGGGGATGAAATACCAATAAAGGCAAAAAATAGCTAGTAAATTCTGTGTCGATGAGCTCTCTGGCCTTTACGTCGATCGCTACCCCGATTCCTCAATTAGAAGCTCTCCTGGAATTCTACAGGAAGCTGTTGTCCGACGCCAGTGCTCAAGCTGTGCCGAGTCTTCTCTACAGCGGCCTCTACATCACGGACATCCGAAACTTGGGGATTGTGGTTCGATGTATTAGAGATAATCAGTTTTTCGTGAACCAGTGCTTTGGCTGTAGTAATTGAGATTCAGTTTTTCAGTGGCTGATGGTCCTCTGGGCTTACGTATCTCATCCAGTTCAAAGATAGAGACTTAACTGTGAACTATTTCTTGTGTAATTCCGAAGAAGGGGAATTGAAGTTTTATGTTCATTTCAATAAACTTGCTTTTCATTGTCTACCTGGGCTTTAGTTTCTCTACGTAGAAGTGGCTTGGGCTACTTCACATAACAACAAGAATTTTTTTTCTGTGGGATCACTTCACGCTTATGCTACACAGCACATAGACTTCGCTTCTAAGTGTGTTTTCCGAACTTCGTGGCAACTAACGTTTGCTCTTCATTCCAGTGTGTTTAACCTACAGGCGTGACAACTAAAGTCTTACTGCTTCAGTGAAATGTGCAACAGGCTCAGGAGTCACCGAAAATTCTCACACGATTGTGTCGCATTGATGGATATGGGATATGAATCTGGTCCACTCTCCAGGGAGAGGACTCTAGAACCATCTTTTAAGGCTCAGTGATCTTTCTTTAACTATGTGCCTTCCCCTCATTTGGGGTTTTGAACAGTCTATCACGTCGTTAGCAGCTCTCCAGGACCCATCGCAGGTGCATTTCCGCGTCTACAACGGCAGAACATCTGCGTGGCGACAGTGTTACAATACAAATTGTGACAAATTAATGAAGGTCCTGTAACGCTTGTTGTAGTCGTTTTTGTTGCCTTGAGTCCGAAAGCTAGTTTGATGCGGCTCCCCATACCAGTCTATCCTATGCGTGTCTCTTCATCTGTGCGCAACCGCTGCCACCTACAGCCATTTAAACCTGCTTGCTGTGTTTAGACCTGTTCTCCCTCTTGGATTTTTACCTCCAAAGCCTTCCTCCACTACCAAATTGAGGATACCCAGATGCCTCAGGATTTATGCATCAACCGAACCTATCTTTTAGACAGCTTATGACATAAATTGCTTTTTTACCGTTTCGATGCGGTACCTCTTCATTACTTATTCAACTTACCCATCTAACACGTGAAATATTAGTTCATTTTCTTACATAAATGAACAAAAAATGTACTTAACTTCGACACACTTCTTTGCCACAGGGTTGCTTGGTAAGTTACAGCTTTTATTGACTGTTATAGATTGAATATTTAGAAACGATTTAGAAGAGATATCTGTATTGTGCGAAAATTGGCAGTTGGCTCTAAGTAATGAGAAGTGTGAAATCATCCGCGTGAGTGCTAAAAGGAATCCGTTAAACTTCGGTTACACAATAAGTCAAATTTAAGAGGCCGTAAATCCTGCTACATATCTGGGAATTACAGTTACGAACAACATAAATTGGAAAGAACACATAGAAAATATTGTGGGGAAGGCTAACCAAAGACTGCGTTTTATTGCAGAACACTTAAAATATGTAACAGATCTACTAAAGCAATGCCTCCACTACGCTTGTTCGTCCTCTTTTTGAGTGCTGCTGCGCAGTCTGGGATCCTTACGGGACAGGATTAACGGAGTACATCGAAAAAGTTCGAAGGAGAGCAGCATGAGAAATAGGGCAGAGAGTGCTACTGAAATGAAACACGATTTGTGGTGGACATCGTTACAACAAAGGTCTTTTTCTTTGAGGCGCAACCATCTCACGAAATTTCAGTCACCAACTTTCTCCTCCGAATGCGAAAGTATTTTGTTGACGCTGACCTACACAGGGAGAAACGATCATCATAATAAAATGGAAATCAGAGCTTGCACGTGAAGATATTGGTGTTCGTTTTTCCGCGCTGTTCGAGAGTGGAACAATACGGAAATATTGTCAGGGTGGTTCGATGAACCCTTTGCTAGGCACTTAAGTGTGGTTTGCAGAATATCTATGTAGATCCGCTTAGTAAAGAGTAGACTCAGGTTCAAGTTCCGCCTTTGGTACAAATTTTAATTCATTTCTTCTGCTTCTATCGTTATGGAAGATAAAGTTGAGACTCCTCATGTCTCCAGGAAAATGTAATTCCAAGTTCTCTTGCAGTTAAATGTTCCACATTTAAATGAGCAAATCCATCAAAAACTTCAACTATCTCGTTGGTCCTACACTATAATGACATCTTCAGACTGGGTCACGAGCTGGTCAGCGCTCTCGCTAACTCGACACTTTACTGACTTTAGCGCGAGGGCGCTGCAGCGCTGAGAAGGAGGCTGTTCTCCTGGAGCGCCTTTCGTACGTCGTTGCGAGCTGCATCGCGCCCTCGCTAATGTATGTGGTATCGAATCGCGTTGTCGTCTTCGGTGTGGCACCGCGATCTCTGGACGATACCAAACGGCGAACTTCGGATGCGATACGGAGGGGCGTGGATTGAGCACGCAGCTCTCCCGGCCATTGTCAGTTTTCGTGACCAGGAGCTGCTACTACTCGCTCAGGCAGCACATCGAGGCTGAATGCGCCCGTTCCAGTCCTCCCAACAAGGAAAAAAATCCTGGCAGTACACGGAATCGAACCGGGGTCCTCCGCGTGGCAAACAGACTCGCTAACAACTCAGATGCGGAGACGGACAACTAGTAATTAAGACTGCAATAAAATACGAACCCACTGATGATCACGCAAATGCATCGAAACAGAAATGTAAAATACGCATTAGCGGAGCGCTAAAGGCAGCGTGACGAAGTTCCAGCATAAAAAACGCAATTGATGTTGTGTATGTGCTTTGCTTTGTCGCGGTAAGGCTGAACGAAGGAGCCCAAGAGTGCCGGGCTGTCGCGGAATCTGGGAAGGTGCAAACGCACGTGTAGCTGGCGCGGGCCTGTGTACGGGCGGCGGGTAGCCGTGTGGGAAAGGCGGCCGCGCGCTGACTCATCCGTGCCCGCGAGATAATACGCCCGCCAATCACGCTCAATCATCAGCGGCCGCCTGCCCACTGCATGCCAAGTGCCGCACCACAGCCTACCTACACAGTCCCGCCTCCGCGCCTTGTGCGCAACCCGGCCACACTTCTCTCACTGCCCAAACTGCGGCAAGCACACCCACATTTATAGCACTTCTGTCGACGGTGTTGACTGGTATATATTCTTTCACATTCTGAGGGTAAAGCTCGACCACAATCGGTATGCGTGTGAGAGCATTCCAAAACGCTGCCCATAAAAAGGGGATTTTCCGGTGCCCATACCTCGGGTTCTATTGGGTAGCCCTTAGAATAGGTACCATTCGTACACCCAAAACAGAATTGTCTTAATTGTCACTATACTACAGTACAGGGCGAAAGTATGAATATTACACGCTTCTTCCTGCTTAGGCAAATGGAGAAAATCGGTTGGTTCTTTTTACATTTGATGTGGTCTACGGTGAGCGTGAAGAGACTCAATTGAGGCGCCATTGGTTCTTGGGCGGTTCCCCGGTAAAATCTACAAAAAGGGTTTTGTTTCACTATATTTTCGCCATCACCAGTGGACCAAAACCAGGCCGCGGATTCCAAGACGGCAATGCACAGCAAATGCCTGATATTTTTACGACATGCTCCTACCATCGCGGCCCGCCGTTGTGGCCGTGCGGTTCTAGGCGCTTCAGTCCGGAACCTCGCTGCTGCTACAGTCACAGGTTCGAATCCTGCCTCGGGCATGGATGTGTATGATGTCCTTAGGTTAGTTAGGTTTAAGTAGTCTAGGGCACTCATGACCTCAGATGTTAAGCCCCATAGTGCTGAGAGCCATCTGAATCATTTGAACCTAACATCGCGATCTGAAACAACCTTGAAAATTTTCTTGATAACTATATGCGTTTCCAAAGTAAACGTAAAATTCTGTATGAGGCTAAATCCATATAATAAATAACCGCAGTAATTCCTTCAGTTTTAATGGTATATTGTCTAGGCACTTATTTAGAAGAGACATCTCCCCATTTACATACATCACAGAAACTTATTTTTTGGGTACGGAAACCCAGCCGACGGATTCCGAGACCACTAAGCACTGCGAATGGCTGTAATTTTCAGGATGAATTGAACAATCCTGAAAATTTTTTCATATCTTCATCCATTTCGAGAAACACAGGTACACAGTACTCTACTTGTGAGGCGAAAACGTTGTTTATAAAATGACGTAGCGCGGTAAAATATGCTATAAATGTTTCCGTTATCATATGAGAACCCCATTTGTAGAACTGAAGTACCTGCGGAAATTGGTTGCACGCAAAATCCGATCTGAAGTGGAAAATTAGGTCTGCGTTATTTCAATTTCACATAAACAAAGTGCCTAAATTTTGCTGACCAGATCATTTCTTTTCATATGAGTTAATTGCCCTGCAGTAGCAGGATAAAAAAGGGAAACAACGGAAAAATGCTCCTATTGGAGCACAAAATGTGCGAATATATTCTTGTTTATTTAAAAGAATCTGACAGAAAAGTAGGGTACCAACTGCCTCATTCTACTTTCCTCAGCACCTTTAAAACTGTCCCAAAAATTTTGACATGTGAACATATTTGCGCTTTTTTATGCCGAGAGGAAAGAAAACAGGGGCAGTGGAAAAGAGACGGAAAGTAGTAGACGGTGGTTGTGGTATAACAAGAGCGAAGGAGACAACGGCAGTGCGACAGAAAGAGAGGGACACAGTGGCACTGGGGCGTAGTTAACGGTGACAGAACAGTGCTAGGAAAAGAGTAAAGGACACAGTCGCAGGAGGTTGCAATAAAGAGAAAGTGGAAGTGGATGAGAGACAGTGATGATGAGAGAGTATATCACAGTGGCAACGAGGAAGAGATAGTGACAGTGAGAAGAGACAACAAAAGAGGGAAGGATGGAATGCGATTAGCACAGGGAGCAAGAGGGGGACAATGACAGTGAGAGGAAACTATAGTAGTAGGACACAACGAAGGAGACTGTGGCTGTAATAGAGGAGACAATGACAGAGAGACATAAAGAGAGAATCAGAATGAGCTGGGCTGAATGACTGAGAGGGAAAGGGCAACTGGGAGTGAATGAGTATGAACGGCTTACAGCGATGGACTAGTGGGTGTGAGTGAATTAAGTTAGTTGAGCTTGTGGGAGTTTGAGGTAAGTTGCATGTTAAAAAAAAGCGGGAAAATGTTCGCATGAGAAAAGTTTTGGGAAGATTTTTAAAGCTGCTGGGGAAGGTGAATTGAGGCAGGTGGTACCCTACTTTTCAGTCAGAGTCTGTTAAATAAACAGAAACGTATCCACATTTTGATGCTCCAATAGAAGCAATTTTTCTCTGGTAACATAATGATTGACATTAGAACATAGGAGGCGACGATTTTGGCAGTTCGTCTTGGCTAACACTTACAGTAACCGTGCGATAGCAGCACCTGCGCACTTAAGTTTTTGATACGTTCACACGCTCCCTCGTCAATGAGAAGTACTGACTTTGTTTAGTGGGTAGGAAGTAGCCCTATAAATTTCCTGCACTCTTTCACAACTAGCTTCAGACAGTCTGCCGCGAAAACTTACCTTTCTTATTCGTGTCCAGAGATCAAAGTTTCTGAGCCCAAAATTGGGTCATGTCCAGTGAGTGCTCCCCTGCCGTAATTCATCGATGGCATATTTACTGGGACACTTAGGACAAGCCACGAGATGTTCCATGTTTTACATTCGCCACAAACACAACTGTTGTCATATTCATCTAAATGGTCCCACTTGATGAGGTTTGCCTTCATTGGTGTTATGCCCGTGCTGATACAGTTGAGGCTCCTCCAAATTTTCCATTTCAAGTTCTCGTTGCTGGGAATCTCCTGTAGTGGAGAACAGTTGTTTGGAGGCACGATAAGGTTTTTATTCAGTAATATCTTACTGTATTTAAATCTTCTAGGGCCACAGGAAGCTCCAAACAAGTAGCTGCGTTCATCGAAAATATGCTCAAGATTATCGATACGTTCGTTAATTCTGGGAACCGAGGTTGTAAATTCGGCCGTTTCGTTTAGTTTATCGAGCGGCCTGTGTTATTAGTCGGCGCGTTTTATTTGAGCTTAAGTTGACGTTTTTGATATGTTCAGATCTGGACCACATCAGAAAAGCATAGTCTGCTGTGAAGTTGTACAGTTCCCCGTTAGCTGTTAAACAGTTTTCTCGGTATATTGCTACGTTTTTTGATAGACCTTCTGCCAAAGATGTTTGTACGTCAACGAACTGTCTAATTCAACACCCAGGTTTGTCGGTTTATCTGTCTGTTGCAGGACAAAATCATTCCAGGTTACATTCACCTTTCGGTGTGCTTGTTTTGCACTAAAATGGAAACCGCTGACATGTATTTGGAGGATTTTATCTAATGGAATTATCTAGGTAATAGTCTGACATGGTGCCTAGAAAGCGTTCCAGGTTTTGTTCTGCCTCCTCAAAACACTTCCCTTGAGCGATTATGGCCAGACTGTCAGCGTGAAGGAAGAGTGTCGTGTAATTTGGTGTCGGCTGATCGATGGTTTTTAGGTTTAAAAGGAGGGAGGCCAGAACACTGCCTTGGGCGAACCCATTATTCAGCCGTTGGCATTGCCTGTTCCTGCCATCCAGCGTAACATATAACGTTCTCTTTCGCAGTAGTGATTCAGTGATTTTTATAAGCTGATAATCTGTTATTGTATCATACAATTTTGTTATAAGCAACCTATGGTTCACTGTATCTTATGCAGAGCTAGTCTTGTTATTTGTTTCTTTTACTGTCTCTCCTATATATGTTCATTAAGGGAGAAGATTTGGTTGGGACAATATTTATCTGGTCTGAAAACGCCATTTTGGGGAATAAGCTTTGGGTCCACGATGGCTACTATGCGTTTCAGTGTCTGACGTTTACAGTTTCTATATGTGACATAACAGCGATATTGGGCAATAGTTCTTTCAGGAATCTGGATCTTTCTCATTCTTTAACACTGTTGTTTCGTATGCTTTTCCTCACGTCTTTAGAATCTTGCATGATTTAGGCAAGTGTTATTAGGATCCAGGCTTTAGAGCGACTCGCCGCAACGAGAAACAATACAAAAAATGAAAACGAATCATACTGTTACGATACTAGCCTAAGCAGTCACCCGCAACCGATTGTGCTAATTGGCTAATTGGCCCTTCAGGGAGCAGAGTGATATGCTAACGTTGAACACAATACGAGGGGCGACCGAGGTGGTATAACAGCAGTCTGCTCAGAAATAGCTGTCGGTCACTTTCTTATTCGGATTCAGGTATAGCAGGCATAAAATACATTGAAAAAAACGTTATCTGCAACTTTTATAGGAACCAGACTACAGTTATAACAGTCGTGCGACGTGAAAGTGAAGTTGAGAAGAATGTGAGAATTGTAGCCCATGCCCAATGTTATTCAACTTATGCATTGAGCAAGCAAAGAAGAAAACCAAGGAGAAATTGGAAAGGGGATTAAATATGAGGGAAAAAGAAATAAAAACAGTAAAACTGACCGGTGACTTTGCAATAATACCAGAGGTGGCAGAGGACTTGAAAAACCAATTGAACGGAATGTGTGTTTCTGAAAGAAGTTATAACACGAATATCAACAAAAGGAAAATGTGAGTAATGGAATATAGTCGAATCAAATGGGGCATTTCTGAAGGAGTTAGGTTAGGGCATGAGACCAGAAAATACTTTTTGGGTCAGCAAAATAAGTGACGACGGCCAAAGGATAGAGGATATAAAATGCAGACTGGCAATACCAAGAAAAGTATTTCTGAAAAAGAGGAATGTGTTAACATCTTATAAAAATTCAAGTGTTAGGAAGTCTTTCCGTATTTGTGCGAGGTGTAGCCTTGTACGGAAGGGAAACGTGGACGATAAGCAACAGAACCACGATAACATACGGATGTCAAACCCATCTGATGTATGTAACAAATTTTATAATAATGATTTCTAATTATTATTTACCTATAATGTTGGAAATATTGTACCAGAATTGTGAACTATTTATTTACCGATAACCTGACTAGGACTGTTTGCCGAAATAAGTTAATCGTGGCGAATAAAACGATGTGATTTAGAGGAGTTCTTGGAATCGTAATTACATAATGTTACGGAAGTGCTCAGTAAGCTACTGTGAAAGTTTAAAAAGCCAGACGACAGAACGCTTTACAGCAGCCAACGTTTATCTCGCTTAGGGAAAGTACGGAAAACATGAGAGAGATCAGGGCTCTGAGCGGAACAGAAAAGAGAGTGACCTAGTGATGGTACAAAGTACCCTCCGCTGTGCACTGTAAGTGTCTGGCGGGGTACGTTAATGGATGTATTTGTGGACTCTAGCACTTTCTACGTAGTAGTCTTCATCTTCAACTCTGCCACAGGAGCAGATGACTTCATTTCAGAAAGGCTTCGTATTAATGTAGCTGTACAACAACGACCGAGTGAGCTTCAACATCCATGTGACCTGGCGCGATCTTCGACAGCACATCACTTGGGAGCAACCCACGAAAGAATTGCGCAATATCCCTGACCAATGAAAAATCGCAAGTCTGCCCGCAGTGTGGCTTCAATATTTACCGGTTGAGCATCAGACCTTTGATGATCCGTAGGGAGCCTCAACTTCACACGTTCCTATCTCTACCAAATGACGCATTACGACGAGTCGATTATGAACCTGAAACGTTTGTAGCACACTCTCTGCACCAGACGCAGAAGAGCTCGATGTGCTGGAGCAGTCTTCAAAGAATGCCAGTACCTTCAGTACTGTTGACATCGCAAGTGACACATCTTTCGGCATATGCCTTTGGTCGGAGGACCAGCACTGGCTGATCGAAACCTGTTACGGCACTGTGAAGTGCTCATGCCATTGTCTCGTACAATATATATATATATATATATATATATATACGTTACAGTCAGTCAGTTACTTAGTCTCGATGGATAGTATGTTACACAATGGGTTTGTAAATAATTCGTTAGTCCTTATGCTGCCTGCATTAGATGGTTTAGTCCGGTTCCTTACACTAACTACACTACTGGCCATTAAAATTGCTACACCACGAAGACAGGAAGAAGATTCTGTAGTATACAAATGATTAGATTTTCAGAGCATTCACACAAGGTTGGCGCCGGTGGCGACACCTACAACGTCCTGAAACGAGGAAAGTTTCCAACCGATTTCTCAAACACAAACAGCAGTTGACGGGCGTTGCCTGGTGAAACGTTGTTGTGATGCCTCGTGTAAGGAGGAGAAATGCGTACCATCGCCGGCCGCGGTGGTATAGCGGTTCTAGGCGCTCAGTCCGGCACTGCGCGACTGCTACGGTCGCAGGTTCTAATCCTGCCTCGGGCATCGATGTGGGTGATGTCCTTAGGTTAGTTAGGTTTAAGTAGTTCTAAGTTCAAGGGGACTCAGAGCCATTTGAACCAAATGCGTACCATCACGTTTTCGACTTTGACAAAGGTCGGATTGTAGCCTATCGCGATTCCGGTTTATCGTATAGCGACATTGCTGCTCGCGTTGGTCGAGATCCAATGACTGTTAGCAGAATACGGAATCGGTGGGTTCAGGAGGGTAATACGGAACGCCGTGATGGATCCCAACGGCTCCGTATCACTAGCAGTCGAGATGACAGGCATCTTATTCGCATGTCTGTAACGGATCGTGCAGCCACGTCTCGATCCATGAGTCAACAGATGGGGACGTTTGCAAGACAACAACGTTCTGCACGAACAGTTCGACAACGTTTGCAGCAGCATGGACTATCAGCTCGGAGACCATGGCTGCGGTTACCCTTGACGCTGCATCACAGACAGGAGCGCCTTCGATGGTGTACTCAACGACGAACCTGGGTGCACGAATGGCAAAACGTCATTTTTTCGGATGAATCCAGGTTCTGTTTACAGCATCATGATGGTAGCCTCCGTGTTTGGCGACATCGCGGTGAACACACATTGGAAGCGTGTATTCGTCATCGCCATACTGGCGTATCACGCGGCGTGATGGTATGAGGTGCCATTGGTTACACGTCTCAGTCACCTCTTGTTCGAATGACGGCACTTTGAGCAGTTAACGTTACATTTCAGATGTGTTACGACCCGTGGCTCTACCCTTCATTCGATCCCTGCGAAACCCTACATTTCAGCAGGATAATGCACGACCGCATGTTGCAGGTCCTGTACGGGCCTTTCTGGATACAGCAAATGTTCGACTGCTGCCCTGGCCAACACATTATCCAGATCGCTCACCAATTGAAAACATCTGGTCAATGGTGGTCGAGCAACTGGCTTGTCACAATACGGCAGTCACCACGCTTGATGAACAGTGCTATCGCGTTGAAGCTGCATGGACAGCTGTACCTGTACACGCCTTCCAAGCTCTGTTTGACTCAATGCCCAGGCGTATCAAGACTTTTATTACGGCCAGAGGTGGTTTTTCTGGGTACTGATTTCTCAGGATCTATGCACCAAAATTGCGTGAAAATGTAATAACTTGTCAGTTCTAGTATAATATATTTGTCCAATGAATACCCGTTTATCATCTGCATTTCTTCTTGGTGTAGCAATTTTAATGGCCAGTAGCGCATTATCAAAAATAGGGTATTATGAGAGCACATTGGTTATGTTTTGAAAAGTTATAGTAGATGAGGTGGATTTTGAGAACATGAATATATTCACGTTTGGCTGGTTTCGTTTCAGATGATGCGAGCAAGTAAGTAACATTGTGACTGAAGGCAGAGGCTAGGAGTGAGCGTAGTAAATTAAATGTCCGGATGGCATTCCTGCACGCTCGCCACACGTGTGGTGCTAATGTGCTGGCACGCTCTCCGGAGTGTCTCTGGTCGAGGCTGACCTTTGTCGGGGAGACAACAAAAGCAGTTGGACCTCGGTGACTCCTCTGCTGGTCGGTTACGCCGTGTTAGGCCTGCAACGGCTGCTATAATTAGAAAGGGACGTGGCGGCCAGATATTTCCGTCGCATATGGAAAGTCGTCAAGGACGCCAAATGAGTTGTGAGACGAGTTGAAAGCAGGCGCTTTTCATTTTTTTGTCCGTTAACAAACCGCGCGTTTGCTGTTCGATGGGCTGTAAACGAGAATACAGTATTTACAGCGTAATGCGACTGGATAGGCGTTTGGTAAGTTAACCGCTCACAATAAGACCGGCAGGTAAACTCGCGTATCTGATTAGCGAACAATGTCAGCGGCCGGGAGCACGCGTAAATCAGGTGCCTGGCGACAGTACAAGGCGCTCAAGTGACTTTCTGCTCGATTCCAAGGCTGACGTGCGAGACACCTGCAAAAGCGTGATACCGCCGCCTAATGTACCGTTTTCTTGATTTTGTCTTTACGTTCTAAAACACTGCGAAATTCTCAGCTTAAGTGCTTTCTTTTGCAAATCGGATGTGGTGTTAAATATACCGACGGAAAAAAATTCCAACACCAAAAAATGTTAATGTAGTGTTCGAAATTTACATGCATCCAGATGATTTAAGTGATTACCGTTGCAAGATCAAAGGTTAATGTAAGTGTGAGAAAAGCCGTTACAAATGTGAAATGCTGGTACATTAATAACCGGTGTAACCACAACAATGTTGAATGCAAGCATGTAAACGTACATGCATTGCGTTGTACAGATGCCGGATGTTAGTTTGCCGGGCGGGGTAGCCGCGCGGTCTAGGCACCTTGCCACGGTTCGCGCGGCTGCCCCAGTCGGAGGTTCGAGTCCCCTCTCGTTTATGGGTGTGTGCGTTGTCCTTAGCGTACGTTAGTTTAAGTTAGATGAAGTAGCGTGTAAGCCCTAGGAACTTACCATAAATTTCCAAAATTTCCGGATGTCAGTTTGTGGGACGGGGCTCCACGCCTGTTGCACTTGGTCATCAATACACGGACCATTAATGTTGTTTGTGTATGACTCTGGAGATGTCGTCCGATGATATCCAATAGTGCTCGACTGGAGACAGATATGATGACCAAGCAAGCCAAAGCGACATGTTGACACTCTGTAGGGCATGTTGGGTTAAAACAGCGGTATGTGGGCAAACGTTATCCCGCTGAAAACACCCACTGGGGTGCTGTTCATGAATGGCAACACAACAGGTTGAATCACCAGACTGCTGTAAAAATTTGCAATCATGGTGTGTGGTTTAACCACGAGCATACTCCTGTTGTGATACGAAATCGTAACCCAGAGTATAACTCCAAGTGTAGGTCCAGTGTGTCTAGGAGGCTGAGTGGTTAGTTGCAGGCCCTGACTTGGTCTCCTTCTAACCAACACACGGCCATCATTGGCACCTCAGGCAGAACCGGCTGTCATCAGAAAACACAACAGACCTCAACCCCGCCCTCTGTCTTGACAAGTCGCCAACAGTGGCGGTTTGGGATGGGTGGAGTGCACGCTACAGGGCGTCTGGCTCGAAGGTCTCTTTGACGTAAATTGATTTGGGACAGTTCATCGTGTGTCTACGGTGTCAACTGCTGCACGAATTGCTGCTGCAGACGCAGTACGGTGCGCCACAGCCATACGTCGAACACTACAGTTTTCCGTCCCGGTAGTGCCACATGGCCGACCTGAGCTCGTCCTTCATGACAAAAGCCGCCAGCAGTCATGTACAGTGACCACATTCCTGCCAAGTCTTTCTGCAGTGTCGCTGAAGGAGCACCAATCTTCTCGTAGTCCTATTACCCCACCACGTTCAAACTCAATGAGCTGTTCGTAATGACGTCTTAAAGCCATTCCTGACTAAATCAACTTACTACATCTAGTCTGAAAGGGAACTAACAAGTACGAGCCTTACAGCGCGTGCATAAAGAAAACCTGAAGTGCATCTTTATACGTCTTACGCCAAATCTGAATAAAAGCCGTCTTCCAGATGTAGAAACACGCCTACCAACGTTCGTTAATCCCGCACAACTGCTTCTTGGTGTTTGGATTCTTTTCGTCTGTATATATCGTATTGCGTCTTCTACGACAGCGTTTCTCATTATTCGCACCGAGGAGCCATCACTTGGCTTTCTTTTGTTAGCAGCTATTGTTCTGTTCACAGACAGAAAGCAATGTGCAACGCCTGTCCATGAATCTACAACTGTGTGAGACCTTTGTTTCTCCCGGCGTGTACAATGTTCAGGTAACTTACGGGATAGGAGCCGGGTGAAGTCGTCGACAACCGCCTGTATTCCGACAGGAGCACATTGTGCCATTTTCAAGGCAAAACTGCAACAAGTAAGCGCTGTGCTAGTGAACTTAGGACCTCGGTTTTCAGGTAAACTCCGTGAAGATAAAACACACACACACACACAACTCGCTGTAAATACCAGCACCATCATAGACCAAATCTTTCCGAAGTCAGAAGTTACCGATAGTGAAATTAATAATCAACAGGTGACGTAGCATTAACTCTCTGTTTTTTGACAAGTGACAGAGCAGTTTCCCATGCAGAATTTAAACAATAACCACCCTACCTACTTATAAGCTTACTTGCTAATTTAATGCCAACAGTTTCCTTAATAACACTACCCCAGTAGCTGGAAGTGCAGCCAGAATGTGCGTGTTGTTATATTCCGTAGGATGACCAGTGCCTAGGCAATACTCAACAAAGGCGGATTTGCTCGGCTGTTGTAAGCGCTTGTGCCTCTTATGCTGATGTTTCGTAAAGGATAATACTGGTTTGCGTAAGTCTGGTGTCTATCGTATTACTTACAGTTGTGACATGTCGTATACAGGTCAGACTATCAGTACTGTGGAGGACCGGTGTGCTGAGCATAGGCGACACACACGCTTACAACAGCCGAGCAAGTCCGTCTTTGCAGAACATTGTCTTGGCACGGGTTATGCTATGGAATACAACAAGACGCAGATTCTGGCATGCACTTCCATTTCGTGGCTGAATACATTTGCAGGGGACTTCCAACGACTTGTTTATAGATTTAGATTGGTGAGAAACTGGTTGGCTGAAGGTCTCCTATTATAAGCTAACTATCCATATTATAGTGTTTTCTGACGATTGCATCTGATCGTAAATGAACACTGCCTCATGTCCATCAAAGCTCTGTCACAAGAATTACTAGTGACCGGCAGACAGCACAACGTACACTACTGGCCATTAAAATTGCTACACCACGAAGATGACGTGCTACAGACGCGAAATTTAATCGACAGGAAAAAGATGCTGTGCTATGCAAATGATTAGCTCTTCAGAGCATTCACACAAGGTTGGCGCCGGTAGCGACACCTACAACGTGCAGACATGAGGAAAGATTCCAACCGATTTCTCATACACAAACAGCAGTTCACCGGCGATGCCTAGTGAAACGTCGTTTTGATGCCTCGTGTAAAGAGGAGAAATGTGTAGCATCACTTTTCCGACTATGATAAAGGTCGGATTGCAGCCTATCGCGATTGCGGTTTATCGTATCGCGACATTGCTGCTCGCGTTGGTCGAGACCCAATGACTGTTAGCGGAGTGGGTTCAGGATAATACGGAACGTCGTGCTGGATCCCAACGGCCACGTATCAATAGCAGTCGAGATGACAGGCATCTTATCCGCATGGCTGTAACGGATCGTGCAGCCATGTCTAGATCCCTGAGGCAACAGATGGAGACGTTTGCAAGACAACAACGATCTGCACGAACAGTTCGACGACGCTTTTAGCAGCATGGGCTATCAGCTCGGAGACCATGGCTGATGTTACCCTTGACGCTGCATCACAGACAGGAGCGCCTTCGATGGTGTACTCGACGACGAACCTGGGTGCACGAATGGCAAAACCGTTTTTTCGAATGAATCCAGGTTCTGTTTACAGCATCATCATGGTCGCATCCGTGTTTGACGATATCGTGCTGAACGCACATTGTAAGCGTATATTTGTCATCACCATACTGGCGTATCACCCGGCGTGATGGTATGGGGTGCCATTGGTTACACGTCTCAGTCACCTCTTGTTGACATTGACGGCACTTTGAACAGTGGACGTTACATTTCAGATGTGTTACGACCCGTGGCTCTACCCTTCATTCGATCCCTGCGAAACCCTACATTTCAGCAGGATAGTGCACGACCGCATGTTGCAGGTCGTGTACGGGCCTTTCTGGATACAGAAAATATTCGACTGCTGCCCTGGCCAACACATTATCCAGATCGCTCACCAATTGAAAGCATCTGGTCAATGGTGGTCGAGCAACTGGCTTGTCACAGTACGCCAGTCACTACTCTTGATGAACTGTGGTATCGTGTTGAAGCTGCATGGGCAGCTGTACCGGTACACGCCTTCCAAGCTCTGTTTGACTCAATGCCCAGGCGTATCAAGGCCGTTATTACGGCCAGAGGTGGTTTTTCTGGGTACTGATTTCTCAGGATCTATGCACCCAAATTGCGCGAAAATGTAATCACATGCCAGTTCTAGTATAATATATATGGCCAATGATTACCCGTTTATCATCTGCATTTCTTCTTGGTGTAGCAGTTTTAATGGCCAGTAGTGTAGTTCATCGGAATGGGTGATTTGAAGGTCTGGCCTCTCTTTGTCAAATGATTCACGCTCCATTGTGTTGGGCAGCTGAATTTAGGATTAAACAGTGCTTCAAGTCGTTGCGCAAAAGAAAACTTTGCCTGGCCTTTCGTAAGGTCTAAAGCTGGCGGTTGTGCCCTAGACCGGACGGAGGCAGCGTCAAGGAATGCTTGTGAGTGCGTGGGCGCCGGCGCCGGCGCCGGAGGAGACAGAGGCGCCGCTGGAGCCCAGCTGAGTCAGCCTGCGGCGCGGCGCATCCGGATATTTGCACAGGAGAGAGGAGCAGGAGCCGCCTCCGGCTCCAGCACCGCAGTCCGGCCCGCTCGCTCGCCTGCTATGACTCACGGCCTCTGCCGGCTGTAATTATCCCCGGAATAGACGCCGGCAAACTTAGCGCCCAGCTTTCACGCTGCGCAACTCCTGATCAACGGCTTCAAGTGTTTTAACAGGGAAAACTGTGAGACGCGAGCCGGTAGCCAACTGCGCTGACTTTGAATGTACGCTTCTCCTAAACCGTGATATGTTTCAGAATATTTTTTCGACCTGTTTTCAGCATTATGCAATATTAAATGCTCATTAAAGAAATTACGTGCTCGCTGAAAAACAATAAGGCAGGCGGTGAAAACGGAATTAAGGCAGAGTTATGGAAAATCTTAGATAACGGCGTCATTCTCAAACATAAAAATATAATTGATTAAATTTGGGAGAAAGAAAAAGTACCACAGTATTCTTTGACCCCCAAAAAAGACTTAAATGTTATAAACTCGTATCACTTTTGCTAAAACTCTGCTCACTGCTGCAAAACCACTACTAGGCTCACAACTAGGGGAGTATCAAGGTGGATTTCGGAAAAAATAGATCATGCAGCAAACAGATCTGGAATCTAAAAGTTATTCTGCAAATGAGGCAACTGAGAAACAAAAGTACAACAGTTACATTTGTAAATTTCAATAAATCGTGATTCCATTGGCAGAAAATTCCTTATCAGTATAACGAAAGAATTCTGTTTAGAACGAAAAAACTATAAACACGATACAAGACATTTTAAGAAATACTTTATCTGAAGTCAGATTCAATGGAAAGCTCTCACAAAAGCTTTTGAGATAAGAACTGGAGGCAGGGAGGGGGATGAACTGTCGCTTTTGCTTTTCGCTTGCGCTCTGGAGAAGGCGATTAGAGCGTCGAAAAAATCCGACACGAAAGGCACATCTATGTGGACTACATGGCAGTCGCAGATGACATTTTCTTGAAAACAGACACGCCCCAAATTTCTTACCCGAAGACGGGAGTTATAACAGGCGTTAAAAATTGTCCACAGAAAATACTGATAAAATATAGTCCTGATAATCAGCTTAGTCAAATATTTAGCCTAGTGGCTAAGCAACAACAACAGGAGAAGCTAAGTCTAGAGATAAGAGCACATCGACAACGAGGTCATTAGTAACAGAGCACAAGCTCGGGTTGGGGAAGGATGTGTTAGGAATACGACTGTCCCCTCTTTCAAAGGAACCATCCTGGCATTTACCTGAAGCGATTTAGGGAAATTACGGAAAACCTAAATTAGGATCGCCGGACGCGCGTTTGAACCGTCGTCCTCCCGAATGCGAGTCCAGTGTGCTGCGACACTTCGCTCGGGAAAAACATACACAAATGTTCAAATGTGTGTCAGTTCCTAAGGAACCAAACTGCTGAGGTCATCGGTCCCTAGACCTACCCACTACTTTAACTAATGCTAACAACAACACCCATGCCCAAGGGAGGACTCGAACCTCCGGCGGGAGGGGCCGCGCAGTCCGTGACATGACGCGCAAACCGCTCGGCCACTCCGCGCGGCAACATATACAAAAAGAAGGCTTTATCGTGGGACACCAAAATGAAACATTGTAATACAGTCGTGAGACCAAAGGCTGTCTCTCACGCTGAAACACAAGAACTAGCGCGGAAAAATGCCATAAACAAAATTATGAAAATAGAAAGAAGACTGTTTAGAAGCGTGCTTAGCCCAAGGACAACAGAAACAGAGTACAACAGGCTACGACCTAATAAAGAAATCTATGAACATGTAGAGGACATAACACATACAGTGGGCAAAAGGAATATGTCGTACTTCGGACATTTAGCCAGAATCGATGATGAGAGACTGACGGAGCAAATGTTTGGTTAAAATTATGAAGCTGAAAAGACAATCCGCTTGCTTTACTCAGACGCTAAATAATCTGAAAGAAGCAAGCGTCAACATAAGGGACACACATAACAGGAATTTATTTAGTGACAGAATTCAGAAAGCGGTCTTCAGGGGCGAACAAGAAAGAAAAAAAGAAACAACCTCGACGTCGAAGAGCTCTAGTAGCAGAGATCAGAAGATATGAAACGAATATGAGCGAAGAGAAAGAAGAATACATGCAGCAAGAACTGAAATATCGATTTAACGTGCTCTGTAAAATGGCTATTCGAATCAATAAATAAAATAATGAACTGCCCAAATATGTATTACACCACACTCAAGATTGGTAACGTTTGCGTGTTTCTCAATACTATTTTGACCACAGGAAATTGCTGCGTACAGCCACCTGCGTAATGGACATAAAAGCTAGCCAGGATTCTCACTGCAGTTTATTAGAGCGCTCTGTGTTACCAATAGTGAACACGACAATGCTACTTTTGTAGTGTGACCGTTTTGTCAGCATGCTTCGAAGGACGGTAGCTTAACTAGGTTATGGCAACCGAGGCGCGTATCCCTCATGCGTTTTTTGTTTGTTTGTGGGGATGCAGCTATGTCATGGGCGAAAAAAGATAAAAAACTATGAAGCGCAAAATAAAAACGAAGAGGGAGGGGGGGGGGGATAAGACGAAGTTGAAGAAAGAAGGGAAAGGGTTGGAGGACATTAAAATGAACAGGGAGTGATATATGAAAAGGAATCTTGAGTAGATTCGGATTAGACTTGTCTGAGCAACAGTTCCCTGCGGCCTAATTTTTCGTTGTGCGAAGACACTCTTTCGGATATTACGCGGAACCAGTCCGATTGTGCTAAGTGAGCCAAGTTGTTCAACCATCAAGCGTGACCTTGAAAATCCGAGAGATAAATTACTGTCATGGATTTTACCTAATTTTCTGTTTATTCGTGTGTGTTGCGACTTGGACATCGCTGGTATTCGCTTGATGGTTAGAATAACAGTCGTTCATATACTTTTGCGATTCTTGCGTAAAGATGAGTAGTAATCGAAAGAAATAATCATGTTGAGTAGTTATAAGTGGACGCATTCCACATTGGACTGCAAGATTAGACTAATTTGTGCGCATGCAAGCTATCATTCTTTCCGCGTTCCATTCGCCAGTGGAACAGAAAGAAGGTGGTACAATGGGAAGCACCTGTATCATGCTCTTCACAGTTGGTTTGCATAGTACCGCTTTAGATGCAGGTCGCAAAAATCTCACCATTTTTTTTCGTGCAATATATCCTATATTTGGGAAACGTGGATCTTCCAGTTTTATTTATCATATTTCATTTTTTCTCTCAATTATCTTTCGCTAGTGCTTGAGTTCTGTCAGCAGTGATATATTCTCATGTAGGACAATAAAAACCAAGTCAGCGTTTTACTTTTTTATTTATTTTATTTGGTTTCGGACAGCGCCCATTCACTAGGTGCAATTACTGCACACAATGATAAAAACAGGACATTGATAGTGTTACAGAGCAAAATATAAAACATAATTAAACCAGATAAGGTGTCAACAAATACTTTGGTTCGACAGCTCCATTACAATAAAATCCACGAAATTTTAACATAAAATCCATGTATATTCATAAATATTGAAACATTAGAGATATCCTCAAATTTTAAGATTCCTTTTTACAAGGACGAATGAAATCGAAGATAAATGTGGCAACGGACCTATTCATGAAACTACGATCTACTCTAAGACGCTGTTCTTCTATTTTCCGTTACTATTGTTTCTGTTTATATAAAAAATTACTTCTTTGTTTGCTGTGTTAGAAGTAATGATTTTAAATTTCCTTACGAGACTAAACAAGAATTTTTACTGTCCATGGCATTTTTGAGTATAATTTCTGACAGAATATCTTTCGACAACACTCCTCGATCTTCAGTGTGGAACAGTTAGTGCTACTGTGAAAGTCTGAGAGCCATGAGAAAAGGAAAAGTGAGCTTTCACAATGAAAGTAACGTCAGCTAGGTCTGCCTCAGCTGGAGATATGTCTGAGACTTTTGCACAGGGCAGGCAATGCGGAAGTGAACTACTGAGAGTGAAATCTTGGTTCTTACAAGTTTCCGGTTGCTCACTTCTGCATAAATTGCAGCGTTACGACTTAGCTTTATACGGGAGACGAAGTTGAACAGGGAAAGACTGCAATGTCGAGGTGTGAGAAGCGAGATCACTGTTACGAGAAATGTTTTCTCGTAGTAGTTCCCACAGCGTGTCTTTCGTAGCTAGACTTTTCTGGATGCATACTGACTTTCTGTGACTGTATTGGAAAAGGACTGGTTCCATTGTGTGTGGTTGATTGCTTACGTGCCTATTTACTCTGCTGGCCACTGAAATTGCGACACAGTGAGTGGGCATGCAACAAGCATCAAATCAGTGTAAGCGGTACGTGCTTGAATAAGCATACGATTAGTATTTCAACACAGCCAAAGTATTGAGGAATAACGCCTTCAACATTCTGTGTATGAGCAGATATTACGCAGTGAGATTCTCAGTCAAAAATCACATGTGAACGTCGTTTGTGAAAATGTCCTTATTAGGCCTCGTGAAAAAGAGGAATTGTCTGCCAGTACTTGCGGATTTCGACAGCGGTAGGATCGTGGCGTATCGTCATTGCGGTTTATCGTACCACGATATTGCTGCTCTCGGTGGTTAGGATCCCACGACCATTATCAAGCGATGCTGCCCCCACCACCGATTGGTTTTCATCAGGACTATACTCAACGCCAATGTACGGTGTCAATGGCCCCAAGCGACTAGCGCAAGAAAGGCCAGTGTGGCGAATGCTGTTTCGGCTTGCTTTGGCGCGGCAGTAGAGAGAGAGGCGCCAACATGGCTGCGGCCAACGACAACGCTCGACACAGGAGTATACCTGGTCGCCTTTTTAGACGAGTGCCATTTCTGCGTACAGCATGACGATGGAAGTGACGTTGTGTGAAGGCTCAGTGTTATACCAGCCTAGTTCCTGACATGATAGTATGGAGGCCGATGGACACAGAACGCAATCACGTTTCATTTCCCAATCGAGGTTCCGTTCCCAGTAACAACAAACTAGGCCAGAGAGATGAGGAATAGGCATACAGGGGGGGGGGGGGGGGGAGGGGAAAGAGGAGACTGGCAAAGAGGGAGGGGGAAGTGATGGACACAGAGAGGAGGGAGGAGGAGGAGATGGACAAAGCGAGGGGGAGATGTATAGTGAGAGAAGAGGAAAGGAGATTAAGACTTGTATTGTACTGTATGTTAACTGGGGACCTAGAAACGACGGAGAGGCTCTGTCCCCGCCGCAGCCGCAGTGGTCCACAAACCTACGACGACTACCGCAGTCCACTTCATCCCTCCGCCGCCCCACACCGAACCCAGGGTTATTGTGCGGTTCGGCCCCCGGTGGACCCCCCAGGGAACGTCTCACACCAGACGAGTGTAACCCCTATGTTTGCGTGGTAGAGCAATGGTGGTGTACGCGTACGTGGAGAACTTGTTGGCGCAGCAATCGCCGACATAGTGTAACTAAGGCGGAGTAAGGGGAACCAGCCTGCATTCGCCGAGGCAGAAGGGAAACCGCCTAAAAACCAGTCACAGACTGGCTGGTTCACCGGACCTCGACACAAATCCGCCGGGCGGATTCGTGCCGGGGACCAGGCGCTCCTTCCCGCCCGGAAAGCTGTGCGTTAGATCGCACGGCCAACCGGGCGGGCCAGATTAAGACTTACATTCAGTTTCGATATCTATTTAGCAACTGAGAAGCAGTGCCGGGTCCGCTAGTGTAATATAAACGTGAATAACTGTCTGAAGATGAACGAGTCAATTCTAAGCAAGTTAAGGCGATGTTTGTATAAATAAATAGCATTCTTAATAGTGGCCGCTTTGTTTTTCTTCTTTGTAAGAATCAGCTTGTATTTTGTTCACAGCCGCTGACCGAGAAATATAAATTTTCGACAAAATTGCAGGAAGAAAGGTTTGTTCCAAGCGCCATTAACACCGACAGTTTTATTTGTAATAACACAGTACAGAAATACAGCACTACGTTTTTGCTAGTAGAACTGCAGTTAACAGATACCACTTCTCATCTATTTTAAATTTTGGGACTTTCTAGGGAAGCAGAGCTTGGCACAATGACTATGCGCCTTCTACTAATGTATGTCTGAAAGACTTTGTCCAAGATTTGACTCCTGGATCATGTCTAGGGACATGCAACAGGGTACGAAAAACACAATAGCACTGAAAACACTTTTTCTGAAAAGTAGCGCTTTGAACGTTTTTGCTTTCCACTCTTCAAATATAGGCTCATAATTTTCTAATAAAAATGACGTGTTTTAATTTTAATCACTTACTGCATGAAGATTCGAATATTCGTAATAATTTAAAACTTGATACAAAAATGTGAAATGTTTTATTTTTAAATCCCAAAATTATTCGTATCAATAATTCCTTTTTTAATATTATATTTCATTTATTCATAAGCTCCAGAAATAAAAAGGTTTCTTCTATTTCATGTTTCCATTTTTCTGCCAAATTTTAATTTATTATGAATATCCATATTTTCACGCGCTTAATAATTAAAAATAAAATTTGGTATATTTACTAGAAAATTAATATTTCAGTATTTGTTATGTGATATTTCAGTCTGATAATGAATTACAATACATAACGCTACGCACGCAGCTACTGATGGCTGTGACAATGTGCCTAAACAACGCTCGAAATTTTTGTAGTTAACAGTCTTGAAAGTAGATTTTTTTCGAATGTTTTTGTCAAGTACAACGTGTCGCTTAAGAAAACCGACGTCAGGACACGGATCTTCGAAAGGTGTAAGTCTGAAGCAAATCTCAAGGGGAGAACTGTCTGTAAGATCTCCTTTCGAGATCATAAAGTTGCAGTAGAGGTTTTGCTCAGCAGAATGTGCTTAGCGACGTAGCAGAGACGTGTTACCTGCGTGTTGGGGACCTAGTGCTCGTGTGCTGCGCTGGACGGCCGGTGTCTGGGAGGCTACTGGCGGCGGCGGCGGCGACCTCTCCTACTGGCCGAATAATTGCTCGCACGTGAGCCGTGCCGACGGGCAGCAGACGCATCTGTATCTCATCGGGGCGGGCCGAGCTATTCTAGAGCGTGGCGCCGGGCCGTCCGGCTGTCGGCGCTGAATTATAGAACGCCTCTCAACGTGTCGTAAGCGCCGCCTGGGAACCTAAACACTAATGTTTATAGATGACCTGCTCTCTATCGTTGGTTTGGAAACGTGGTACAGTTATCGTCGTGCACTTGCCTCAGAATCTGTGACACACACACACACACACACACACACACACACACCTCGCCCTTTTAAAACAGTGTCCAAAAAGTGAAGGTCGGAAGCGGTCTTCATCCTATACATCGTAATTGGAATTAAAGAAGAAAAGGAAAGGTGGAATTAATGTTCAGAGTGAGAGGATGATGATAAGATTCGCTGAAGACATTTATATCCTCTCTAAAAGTGACGAAGAATAACAGGACTTGTTGAATGGAATGACTGTTTACTGAGCACAAAATGTAAATTGAGTGTAAAGCAAACGAAGTCGAAAGTATTTACAAATGGGATTAGCGACTGACTTAGAAGGAAACAGCGTAGTAGACAATATGAAGGTACTATTCTACCTTGGAAGCGAAATAACACCTGGCAGACGAAACATGAAGGACGTAAGAAACAGACTAGCAAAGGCATAAAGAGAATTCTTAGAAAAAAAAGTCTACTAGCAGCAACCAGAGACCTTCATTTGAGAATGATATTTCTGATCATTTGCGTCTGGAGCTCTGCATTGTGCAGAAGTCAATTACGGACTGTAGTTAATTCGGAAACGAACAGAAGCGAAACGTTTGAGATGTGTTGTTACAGCAGGATGCTGAATATTGGACTGAAAAGAAATGAATAGCTTCTCCACAGTAACGCTGACGTAAGAAGTATGTAAACAGACACTAACAAGGAAGGGAGAAAGGTTGATGGCATATCAGACAATAGCTTCCATGATTCTAAAATCAGCCAACGGTCCTGTTAGCGAAAGAGGATTATCCTCAATCAGCATTTGGAGCTGAAGAACCAAAAACCGCTGACACAGTTTTTACCCAAATGTTTGGGGAGAAAGCCCAGTCGTCCAGATCGGGCGTTGAGTAGATGACCGGTAACCAGCTATCGTAAAAACACTGATACTTTTAGTTCCCATATTAGCCTCACAAAAGAAGTGTAACAGTAACAACACTATGGAATTTTGACACCACCTTGATACAAAGCACTTTTGTTAATTATGTGTTTATACTAGTTTCAGCGACAAATATCTAAAACATGCTGAAAATATGGCCGTTATAAAACACCGTAAAATGTTATTAAATGTGTACTGTTTGTTTCGTAAATATTGTTTTCTGCGAATATTTTCGTAATATCTGCGTGGTTTTAAGATTGTTGTCGCTGTTTGCAGCATATTTCTGTGTTTTTCTGTTGCCGTTTTTCTCAACATTTGCGCAGCTGATGAAGACGAAGAAGAAAAGAAGAAGAAGGAAAACATGACGGTGATGATGAAGGTACTGCAGGAGACAGACTGGGTTACATAAACCAAATAATGTGTTGTTACTCTGAGTTCAACAGATAGACCTGGTGGAAGATATCGTGACCAGTTAGAAGACAGATGTAAAACAGAAGGTCCGCTAAACTCGCAAGATCTGTTATTCAATACCTATACTGACCGAACTATAGTTAAGTCTTTGCATACGGATATTCTTCTGTCTCATACGTGTATTTATATCTCGGTCATTGTTTTTCTCGTTCATCTCCATCGATGGTAGATTTGAAGTCAAATTATGTGATGGTAATTTAAGATCAATTACATCATAAATTGTATATTTTTTTAAATTTTAAATATATTGTAAGAGTGCAAATTCGTTTTGATTTGTGCATCGGAACGGAGCAACTGTCTTTACGGCACTGTGAAAGTACGTATACAGTGTTTCAGAGGTGGACAAAGTAGCATTTCTGTCCCTGAAGGTAGCATAGTTGGAGAGGAAGAGACCTGTCGTATTTATTTCGTTGTTGATTCAGCGTCAAACTTAGTATCCTTAACATATTCTTGTTAACGGAATGTAGCTACTGCTTGTTTCCGGATGTGGTCTTACCGTTTTGGAAGCTGTGCCTATAGCGGATACGTAACAGACTAACCACGTTCATTCGTATGCACAGTGATCGCTATCAATTGCAACGACGGAGAGCTGTTTTTAAACTGCCTTAATTCTATTCGGTCAGACAGAGGTAAACAGATAATACGAGTTATTTCTTTCTCTAAGTTCTCTGTATAACACACGATGGAACTCTGTCTTAGTAACTTGCATCTTCATGTTTGCGAACTAATGGAAAAACTTCACATCTGCGCGAGTGATGCTAGGTACTAGAATCTGGCTAAACGAAATACATACCCATGTACTCACACTCTCACGATAGACGATTGC
Source organism: Schistocerca gregaria (assembly GCF_023897955.1). Classification (NCBI taxonomy): domain Eukaryota; kingdom Metazoa; phylum Arthropoda; class Insecta; order Orthoptera; family Acrididae; genus Schistocerca; species Schistocerca gregaria. The sequence continues at coordinate 205,480,535 of NC_064922.1, forward strand.
AGAGGAAGCATATTGAGGACTGCAGTTGCATCCTCTCGAGTAAACCGAAGGCCTTGGATCAATGTGAGTTGAGCAGACGTGCAGGATGCCTCGCAGACGTATGCGCGAACTGTACCGTCAAATCAATGAGTTTGAAAGAGGACGCATTATTGGCATGGCAGAATGTGACGCAGCCATCCCGGAAATTGCTGCTCGTGTAGGACGAACTGTTTCAGCAGTGCAACGAGCGTGTGCTGAACGGTTAACAGGAGGCCATCGAACACGATGATAGGCTACGAGAAGTTCGGCACCTTGTCCGAGTGGCGTTGAAGGACAGATCTGCGTCCTCCTTGGCTCTGCGCAGCAGTGGAACGGTGTAACAAATCGTACACTATCAGGGCTGACAGTCGGTCGCCGTTTATTACGGCGTGGGTTACGTGCGCATCGTCCACTTCTCCGCCTACCTTTGACGAATGTGCAGAAACGTGCTAGACAGCAATGGTGTATGGGAAGACGCCACTGGGGACAGGAATGACAAGCAGACTGTGTATTCGGACGAATCCAAGTTCTGTCTGTTTGAAAACGATAGCCGCATGTTGGTTCGCCGCAGCCAGGGAGAGCGGCACCACTGGATTCGCACAAGACGTACAGAACCAACTCAAGGCCTTGTGTGGGGTGTTATAGGGTACAACCACAAATCACAGTTGGTGCGTTTCCATGGGTCTGTGACCAATGTGATCTACGTGAATGTCATCCTGTGACCCCTAGACATACCCTTTCCTCACAACACCCCAGGCGCCACTTTTCTGCAAGACAATGTACGACCACATGTTGCTGCACGAATACGTGCCTTCTTGGTGTCACAGGATGTCAGCCTTTTCTTTTGTCCGCCAGATCACCAGCCTTGTCGCCAATCGGAAATGTGTGGGATATGGTGAAACGACGAGGAGCAGCGCTGTGAGCCAGTGCCAACCACTACAGATGAACTTTTGAACCAGGTGAATGCAGCATCAATGGCTATGCCACAGGAAGCCTTTCGCGCCTTATGCGCGCCGATACTATCACGCTTGGAACAAGTTATCAGGGCCAATGGCGGACCCTGTACTTGCTAGGCAACAGGACACATGCTTAACCGAGGTGACTGAAATGCTAATCATTTCTGAAGAACATACTAATGCACATGTCTTGTGCATACAAACATCCTGTCTCTAGTCAATCAGTCAAGATGTTTTGGTTTTTGCATGCTGGTAACGACCAACCGACATTGGAAAAAAAAAAACAATCGCAACCCCAAAAAATTATTAATGTAAATGAAATTGTGGGAATAAATTTGCCTAGGTAACATATTAACATGATTAAAATTCCAATATCACAGGTAAATGTAAGCGCAATATATTGCACTAGCGGCATGCTGGTACATCAATAAATGGTGTGTTGCACAGGTGCCGGATGTCAGTTTCTGGGATGGAGTTCAATGCCTGTTGTATTTGGTCGGTCAGTACAGCGAGGTTTAATGCTGATTGTGCTGGAGCAATCGCCCAATGATATCCCATATGTGCTCGATTGGAGACAGATCTGATGATCGAACAGGCCAAGGCAACATGTCGCCACACTCTAGAGCATGTCCGGTTACAACAGCACTATGTGGACGTGAGTTATCCTGTTGGAAAACACCCCCCCCCCCCCCCCCCCCCCCCCCCGGAATTCTGTTCATGAATGGCAGCACAACAGGTCGAGTCACAAGACTGGCGTAGAAATTTACAGTCTGGCTACTTGAGGTACCCACGAGAGTGCTCCCGCTTTCATACGAAATCGCACCACTGACCACAACTCCAGGTTTAGGTCCAGCGTGTCTACCACGCAGACAGATTCACCACAGGCCCTCAGCTGGTCACCTTGTAAACAACACACGGTCAGAACTGGCACCGAGGCAGAAACGGCTTTCATCAGTATACACAACTGACTTCCAACCTGCCTTCAATGAGCTCTCACTTGACCCCATTGAAGTCGCTAACGGCAGTTGTTTGGTGTCAGTGGAATGCACGCTACAGGGCATCTGTCTTGGAACTGGCCTCGAAATAACCGATTTGTGACAGTTCATTGTGTCACTGTAGTGTCAACTGCTGCTCAAATTGCTGCTGCAGACGCAGTACAATGCTCCAGAACCATACATTGAATACGATGGTCTTCCCTCTCCATAGTAGTAAGTGGCCGTCTGGAGTCCGATCTTCTTGCGACCACCGCTGCCAGCAATCACGTACGGTGGCTACATTCCTGCCAAGTCCCTCTGCAGTATCACAGAAGGAACATCCAGCTTCTCGTAACCCTCTTACACTACTTCGTTCGAACTCACTGAGGTGTTGATTTTGTCGTCTTTGTCGCCTCAAAGACATTCTCAGATAACATCAGTTCACCACATCGAATCACAAACTAACCAGCGCTCGCGACCGTTTCAACGTGTATTTAAAGCAAACCTCAAGTGCACCCTCATAGTGACGCTACTGATACGAAATGTGACTAGACATGTTTCTGCTGTAGAAACACGTCTACAAACTTTCGTATATGTTGCATAGCTCCTTCTTGGTGTTGCAATTTTTTTCCGCCGGTTTACGACGTATCTCT